>NW_027361810.1:36855000-37455000 GCF_039654945.1 Dendrobates tinctorius | reverse complement strand
ATGAAACCGCAGGGCAAAACCGCAGGCTGATCCGCAGGAAAACCGCAGGTCACTTTACCTGCGGTTTTGCCTGCGGATCCGCGTGGAAAAACCCGCAGCAGAATCCGCAACGTGTGCACATAGCCTTAAAAGCTAAAAAAAAGATATACACAGTATTATAAAAACATGAAATGAGAGACCGTGACTGTTGTGGATGGTCGAACCAATAGGCTGAAATTGATTCTGCTCAATATTAATATTAACATATTCATTATAATTATTATTTCATATTCGCTTTATCACATATTATGAGCAGAATTAAGTATGCTAATATCCCCCTATATACCGTATAAGCACACACATAGCGCCTCTCTCTCTCTATATATATATATATATATATATATATATATATATACACACACATGAGTCCACACTGTCACACAACCTGTAGGAAAGGCTAAGTGCATCACAAAGGGATAAGGGCAAGGGAACCAAACACTAGGAAAGGGGGGAGTGGAGACCCCTAGGCAGACCTAATGTCACCCTGTCTGTTCTATCATCCCTATATAAGTTCTGCACCTATAGCCGAGCAGGATTCCTAATCCCTGCCTGACCATGGCGATAAGCCCTGCATCAGGAAGGACAGGATAGCGCTAGTCATTCCCCACTACCACTAAAGACAAAAGGGATAAGCAAACAAGGGAAACACTTAGCTTGAGTAGACTCAGAGAGAAACACGGACGTCCTCCAAACACCAGAGAGGATGATAGCTGACTGCTATAGCTCCAAGCCTCAACAGGGAAATGGAAATAGCAATATCAACTGCAACTTTCAGCAGCCAGCTGGAAGTTATAAACAACCCTAGTCCAGGTGTGTCAACTAGAGCCGGGGAAAGGGTCCTAGAGTCAGAAGGCCCAGAAACAAGTCTGCAAAGCAAACTGCTGAGACCTGCAGTCGTGACACACACAGCCCACTACATCATACAGTATGAGCCCCGCACCTAGCGCTTCTATATACAGGTTGAGCCCTCACATAACCCACAATATACAATATGAGTCCCCACATAGCCTCCCTTTATTCTGTATGAGCCCCCATATAGCCCATCTATACAGTTTGAGCCCCCACATAGCCCGCTATATACAATGAGTCCCCACATAGGCTCCATTTATTCGGTATGAGCCCTCACATAGCCCCCTACATACAGGCACATGTTCAATACACATATAAAAAGTACAACACATACTCCCCTTGCTCCTGTTCCCCCAGCGCTCCGCTCCGATGCACTGAGAGGTGATGTAGTGACATCACTGTATCTGCTGTCTCAGTAGTAAGCGCTGATTGGTGGAAGAAGGAGTCGGCTGTTCCGTCCTCCACCAATGTATTCACCACTATCCGTATCCTGAGAATGCAGATAGCGGTGATATTGAGAAGTGGGATACCGGCTTGGGAGGGCATGGTGCGGCCTGTGGGCTGCTGTTGTCAGCCATTTTGCTGTCTCAGTCCACAGGCCATACTGGAACAGCCAGGGAGCCGGCTGTGGCCGGTGGGATGCATTTTGCCCAGGTCTGCTTTGATCCTAAACATTTATGCATCTTGCAGTTACATTACCATTTTGGATCTGCAATTTTGTTCTTTTGGTTTTTTTTTAAAATTGCCAAATCTCACACAAGTGACAGATTCATGCAACCTGCATTTACATCCATAACAAGATAGTTGCATGCGATTTGCGATCAGTAACAGAAAATTGAGCACATCGGGAAACGTTTGCGATTTGTGCTGCCTTCTCCTAGTCTCAGATGTTTTCAGGTCCGTCTGTCCCGGCAACTTGACTTTTTATATTTTTCTTGACCGCTTCTCAAAAAATCACGAACTGACCATATTTTTTACTGACACATTAGATGACCCTAATAACCATTGAGATTATAAGAGATGCACATCTACAGACGTAATTTCATTGCGAACTGTACAAAAAGGTGATAAATGCAGCCGTAAATATTGGTGGAAGTCTCTCCAGCTTCAAAAAAAAAAAAAGTCAGACACATCAAGTTTTTAATTCCGAACAAAGCAAAAAGTGCCCTATTTATGCGGGTTGTCCAGGAATTTCGGGACGGTTGGCAACCATGGCTTGTCCCTCCCAGTAATGCATGCTGGATGTGAGGTCTGTGAGTCCAGGATGGCACCGGTTCAGCTGTCTTCCTGTCTTCCCTTTGAGATACAGGTCCATTGTAATCTCCGTGCCGTGGACATTGATGTTGGTTGCCCGTGTGGATTCTCTCCTCCCTCCCCGGCAGATTCTGCTGTAGGTTCTTTCCACTCTCTGCACTTATGTTGCCTGTGTGTAATCCCGTTCCCCTCCCCTTGCCGATTCGGCACTGACTTCATTCCTCTTACTGCCTTTGTGATCTCTCCTCTCTTTCTAGTACTAATTGGCTTCCTCTGCTTTGCTCAACCACCTCCTCTCCCTGCTGTTTTTTTTTTAAACAGGTTTTCCAGTTCTTTAGGATTTGCCATCAAAATTAGATTAGTGGTGTTCTGACTCTTGGCGCCCTCACCGATCTGCTGGTTAAAGGGGTCCAAGCGTGGCAGCCTCTTCAATGCTTTTATTACGCCTTACACTAGAATACAATGCTTTTTAATAGCGGCTGCTTAAAGTATGGCGGTGTTTTGCATGGAGTTATGTAAACAGTGAAGACGCTTGCGGCCCCTTTAAACAGCAGATTGGCAGGGACGCTGAGAGTCAGACCCCTACAATTTAATACTGATGACATATCCTATTGCAAGATGACCGAAGCTTGTAAGTTTCACCCTAAAACTACCAGAAATTCTCTGTCGTAAAAGAGACATAGGATAGAGAATAACATTCTGATCACTGGAGGTCTCACCGATGGTCTGAATGGATCATAGATCAACCTCGGCTCCATTCATTGTCCATGATACTGCCAGAGTACAACACTCCCCTATTTCGGCAGTCCCAAAGACAATAAATAAAGTGGAAGTTGAGCACATGGACCTCCGCTCCAATATAGACTTGATTGTAGATCCCATTCTCAAGGTCCCAGAGCCCAGTCTTGGGATTGCCGAATATTCCAGTGGTTGGATTTTTTTGGATAGGGGATAATTTGTTAATTTGGGAATAACCCACTAGAAAGTCCCGAGGCAAGATCACATTAATACCTTCTGAACGTTATAGGTTGGGTTCTAAATTAGGTCATCACATACCTATGCATAGAAAACCCATCTACAGGATAGGTCAATAGCAGATTAGGTCAGGTCCCTCACCCGGTGCCCCCACCAATCTGCTATTTTTTGTTCCACTGGGGGCCAGCAGAAACTTTGTGGAGCATAGCGCTACCGAAAATATAGTAGAGGCTTCTCGCTACTGCTGCACAGTTCTTAGTCTTTTGCATAGAAACTGTGCTGTAGTTGCTGGCAGCGGCCCCTACACTTTGGGTTGTTGGACTCCTTCTGATCTGCTACTGACGATCTGCGTCTGGACAACCTCTTTAAGGGCCCATGTAATTAGTATTAAAATATTAGCACTGAACTGTGCCCCCCTCATTTACAGAGGGTGCCAACAGCAGCTAGATGTTATATAGCGGTTTAACCCCTTAGATTCTGGGTTCTGTCTGTGGGGGGTACATGACAGATCTATACTCTGAAATACATTTTGCATCTATATATGGCATCTTGTGTTAAAGGTAGTATGTCAGCTTGCAAATGCTCTGTATGTCTATGTGCACCAAGTTATAAAGCAGGAAGAGGTGATGTAAATTTATAATTTGTGGGAAAAGATTCAGCATAAACGTGTATTTTATCCGTTGAAATTCCTGCCCATTCTGGGCTTAGGAGTGCAGTGGGCTGTCCTAATCAGTGATTGACAGCGATCGCTGAATGGAAACTTATACAGGGAAGGTCATCAGTCATTGATAAGACACTGTGTTCATGTGACAGGTCCTCTATGAAGTTCATTCACCCATGGTGCAAATATATGTCATGTAGTGGAAAGGGGTTAATGCAGCCACATCATGAACCACCACGGATTCTCTGTCTTCACCTATCCATGTCTGCTGTTCACTCGCCCATGTGTGGGGCTTGCGGTGAGAGCTCGCTGCACGTCACCCAATAAAATAAAGACTGCGGACTGTGGTGGCATCATTCTGAGTGTAAGGTGGCAATGGGGTGCATCAATGTGTGGGGGGCATTTTTAAGATGTCATACTGTGTGGAGTCCATAAAATGGGTGTTAAACTGTGTGGAAACACAGGAGCTTTTTTAGGTGCACTAATTTTGGGTGGGCTCACAGAACAAACTTGGCAGGGTTAGTCTTGTGGCTTAGCGGTAAAAAAAAAAAAAAATAGCCACAACGCATTGTGGACACCAGTTATGGTGTCCCTCGGGGCTTGAAGGTATGATATACAGATAGATATCTGCTAAAGTTGAGCAAAGAGATTCTGGGAACCCTGGTAGTCCATGGGCACCGGCCCAGAGCCCATGCTGATGTCCTCCTACCTTCCAGTATCAGTTGGGCCTCTTATGATTAGTAGGCCCGGTATAACATCATCGTATGCCTGACACCGAGCCGACTTATTAGGAGAGGTGCTAGAGATGCTGGGAGGTAGGAGGAGGTTCGCAGGCCACAGACCTGACCGCTGGCCCAGGGTCCTGCTCAGCTCTAATATCTGCATGTGAGTCAGAGGTAATTATAATACCGGCGTCTCCTGTATGCCTTTTTTCATCAATTCATTATCCCTTTTATCCGGCTACTTACACTCTAAAAATAAAAAACTTTCATTTCGAGAAGTTGGCTAATTGTGAGTGGGTCAGCTTTGTTAATCTCAAAGGACTTCAGTCAATGGTGTCTTGTTGCTTAGCAACCCTCCTACCCATCTCTGACTGAGCAAAGGGAGTAACGGCATTGTTCCTCTCTCTCTCTGCCGTTCATTCATTTGGTCCGACCGCTCGCTGAAACTCAACTGTGGTGTTTCCATGGAAACACAATCCAGGTGTGATCCGCACCAGCACTTACTATTTTATACGGTATGCCCAGGATCATCGGGAGAAACTAACGGATTGCCTCGAAAAAGAGATGAAGAAATGTTGGGTTCTTAAAGGGAAATCCGTGAAGAATTCAATTCAATATTTCTGTCAATAATTGCACAGATTTTATTCCGCTTTACACTAAATTTATAACCTTTAAAGGTCACTAATCCCTACAGTAAAATTGTTACCAATAGTCGTGAAGAGGAAACTCCTCCACGCTTCGCGGCTGTACAGGAAGCAGGATCATTTGAAGCGATGGCCGGGGTACCACCACAATGCAGGGAGACCGCAAGAAGCCAGAATACATTTACATAGTATTTACAGTATATATGTATATACATGGGTGACTAAACACCGCAGTTCTTCACTATCCCACGTCTGGGTGCTGCCGTTTTTTGCTGTATGTATATGGAGGATACTTGGTCGGTCCCCTGACTCTTGCTCCCGTTAGCCATATCAGTTTTGTATGGTGCTACTTTTTTGAAAATATAGGTATATAAGACCTACATGTTTGGTATCACTTTAATCATACTGACCTGAAACAAAGCCCAAAAACAATGGCATAATTGCATTTTGTCGCCTAAATTGTGACACCTTGCACAATTTGAGATTGCATTAAAATTTGGCATAAATTAATGAGTCAAATTAAGCAAACAAGTACATTTTGTAAATTTAGATTACACAGTCTAAGGCCTGTTTCACACATCAGTTTTTTTTGTTCAGTCAAAATCCGCTAAAATGGCGCATAGCGGATCCGTTCCTGTACTGACCACAACGTTTGTCACCAGACCGTTATTTTAACGGATCCGTCAAAGGAAGAATTTTAAAGGAACCGCTGCCTGGGGGGGGGGGAGAGAGAGGTGGCGCCCCTGAGGCTCAGTCGCCACAGAGGTACTGCACCTTCTCCTAAGGTGTAGTGCCCCACCGCCTAGGTAAGTTGGGAACTCCTTTCCTCACTCCAACACCTGCATCCCACACACAGGATAGTTCAGCACTGATCACTTTGCGGCTCTTGCTTAGAGGGTAGCAGAGCACCTCTGGTGATTCCTTGCTTCGCAATATGAGATGTGCTGGGAGGTGGGTGGAGTTAGATATAAAAGAGTGGGAAAGCTTAGAATTACAGGTCAGTCTGACAGAAGGTCAGAGGAGTAGGAAGTCACTCAGACAGGAGTGAGGATCCCTGGAAGAGGCATGGAGGAAGGAGTGCTGCAGCTGCCTCAGTGACCTGAGCCAGCTGGCAAGGGAAAGGAACAGAAGGAGAAAGACGTAGAACTGCAACCTAAGCTTCCATAAGAGAGAGAAGGAACAGCGCGGAACAGGAGAACAGAGAGGAGTTGTGGGTTGGAAGTGGAACCCTGCCTATAGGTTCTCAGCTCAAGGCCAGGGCCCGGTCCCCGAGGTTGTATGGACACTTATGGTTCTGCAGCAGACACCGGTGGAGTAGTTGGCTGTAAATGCACTACTCCCATCTAAGACTTGGGACACAACAGCAACACGGATAGAGAGCCGGGATCCAGGAGGTCCCTGATCAGGCTACAGCTGTCTGTCATACAAGTAGAGTCGTTAGGAACATCTGACAGGAGGAACTTCAGAGTAACCATGGTACTGGAGCTCTTCACACTAAAAGGCTCAATAGAGGAGTCGTTCAGGAAAGGTACATGTTGGTGGAGTGTTGGAGAGGAGAAGCCTAACTTGCCCGGGAGGTTGATTGAGTCTCTGCCCCGGAGGACACGGCTTGGAAGCGGGCACCAGTGGTTACCAAGACCTGTGAGTAAAGCGTTGAAACTGCAAGCCCTGGTGTCTTCCAGTCATTGTGCGCCAACACCGTTAGCACCGCTACATCTGGGTATCATCTTTTACACTACCTGCGCCTGCACACTGCCCTGGGGCTACAGCTTCACCTGTGGGGAGCTATACCATCTATGCTGCAACACACCATCAGCCCCAGAGGATCTGCACGCAGTGTTGGTTTAACATCTTGCTTGCTAAACACAGGTGGTGTCACGAACTATTCTATTTCATTAACTACAAACCACCATTGACATTGGGCGCCCAAGGCCACGGACCGGGTCACTGCTGCTGTGACACATTCCCCTGACACCGGCCCGGTACCGAGTACCCCACAGCTCTGGGTATGAGGGCGACAGAGAGAGAGAGAATTTTTCAGCAGCCAGAACAGAGTTTAGGGTTAAATTTCCGGCTAAGTGAAGTCTTTCGGGCAGGCGCAGTGAGAAGTGCGGATCCTGCCGCCCAAAAAAACGTTGCATGGTCCGTTTGGGCATGTCGGCGGGCGTCAAAATTTTGGTGGATCCGCAAAAACCGGATCCAACGGATGGCCATCCGTCAAGATCCGCCGGTAATGCAACTCAATGGGAAAAAAACGGATCCGCCAAGAAAAATGGCAGATCCATTTTTTTTTGCAAAACGGTGGATTTCGACTGATGGACATAAACGGATGTGTGAAACAGGCCTAAGGTGTTAAACCGCATCGGAAACCGCACAAAGAATTGACATGCTGCGGATTGTAACCCGCAGCAAAACCGCGCGGAAAAATCCGCAGCATGTGCACTGTTTTTTTTTTTACCCCCCCCATAGGAAATAAAGGTACTGTACAACGCAGCAGAATCCGCAGCATGTCAACATACCCTCAGTGCATTACACAACTACTTCTGATACCCCCTGACTCCCCACGTATCACCCATAAATACCTTTTTTATTCCTCCCGCGCTGTATGGTAATATGGTCGGTCTGATGTGCCTGGCTTATTGTCCGTTTCTCCCCCCTTCCCATACACATTCTTTGCTGTGAATATCACAGATCGCGTAGAGTTTTCGCGTGTGCGTATCCGAAAGGCATCTCGCGCATGCGCAGTATGCATTGCCCAACTGTGGGCAAAGCCAAAAAGTGGTATTGTGCCTGAATACGCCATGGCTTTCTATGTACCCGAAGTATTTTGCTGCCATTTCTGTGTTCCCTGACGCCAGAAGCCTTTCAAAAGTGCTGGAGAGAAGACCGGAAGAATAGCAAAGTTAATCACTGAGGAAAAAGTCTTCGCTATTCTTCCGGTACATAGAAAGCCATGGCGTATGCTATTCACAGCAAGGAATACATACAGCAAGCCGTGGAGGGGGGGAGAGACAAAAACTAACCTACGCCCATCGGACCGGGCCGAATAGATTAGCATACAGCGCTGAAGGAATAAAAGGTATTTATGGGTGACATGTGGGGGGTCAGGGGGTATCAGAAGTAGTTGTGTAATGCATAGGTGACACTGAGAGTATGTGCACATGCTGCGGATTCTGCTGCGTTGTACAGTACCTTTATTTCCTATGGGGGGGGGGGAAACAGTGCACATGCTGCGGATTTTTCCGCGGGTTACAATCCGCAGCATGTCAATTCTTTGTGCGGTTTCCAATGCGGTTTCACATAAACAGACTTATCAAAGAGCATGAGTCACTTTGATCATGTTTCCTCATTTTAAGATTGGCTAGAATATACATATACCCTTGCCGACT
This sequence comes from Dendrobates tinctorius, assembly GCF_039654945.1. Lineage (NCBI taxonomy): Eukaryota > Metazoa > Chordata > Amphibia > Anura > Dendrobatidae > Dendrobates > Dendrobates tinctorius. The sequence continues at coordinate 37,446,467 of NW_027361810.1, read as the reverse complement.
TGGTGCATTAAATGGCCACCGATCAGCAGCCGTTTTATAGCCGGTGTAGACAGGCAGGCCACACCTCTCATGCACACAGAATGTTCAGTAATATATCGTTCTGTGAGCGTAGGCTGTCCTTGTTCTTGGCAGCACATCTCCTGATGATGTGCTGCCGAGAACAATGATTTTTAAGCAAACCAAAAGATCATTTCATTCAGTGAGCGATCATTTTGCTTGTTTATTGGGTGATCTGCAGTCTTTTTGCGCTGCGTGATTATTGGGAAATGAGCATTCCTAGGAATTCTCATTCACGAGAATCGTCCAGTGTGAATGAACCCTAGGTTTGCACTTTCTATTAGTTGACAGTTGTAGTAAAGCTGACAATTCTGTAATGCTACCTATATAAACGTGCAGGTTTTAGGAGCCACCTCCTCTTATGTCACCTGGATCCAGAGGAACAGGTGAATCTTTTGCCAAATCCTGAAGTTGTGATCATTTATCCTCAGTGTCCTCCTCCTCATATACTCAGATCCTGCTCCACCATCAGCTTCCTCACCTATTAGGTGCACCTGAGTGTTGTAACACCAGAAGCCGTCCATTGGTGGGAATTGACCATCTACTTCTCCATTACTGTAAGTACCACATTTCTTATAAACTTACAAAACTTTTCTATGCTCTCTGTTAATCATCATTCTATCTCATATTATATATCAGTAAATGGCAATTTTTCTTTGAAATTGGGGGGAAGACTATAACTCCCATCGTACCAGCGAGTTGTAGTTTCTCAATCTCCGGAGATCTTGCGATTGCTGACCATTAAAATACCCTGATTTTGTTCTTCTCTTCATATAAGGCACAATACAAGTCCCTGACGCTTGTTTATTTAGTGAGATTTAATTAACTGTTGTGAACCTTCTCTTTACGTGCCACAAGTTATTTGTATGTACAGTCAACAAGACAGATAGAATCATTGTGGATCGTGGGTCCTCGTACCATACACCATATGACTGTCAGCTTCTATTTAGATGATGATCTGTGTTGGAAGTTCTGTGAAAGAAAAAAAAAAAAGAAACAAAATAGTGGTACATTCTGCCCTATATTTGTAGGGAAAAACCCAACAGACCCAATTATATTGTATTTAATATAGTCAATAGGGTCAGTTTGGTGCTGTAGGTATCTGTCATGCCAGTGATTTGGGACTTGGGAGTAGAACAATGAAATCAGAGATCCAGAGCAAACAATAGAAATTCCAAGTGCAGATGTGATTAGAGTCATAACTTGTCCTACACCGGACGTCCAGAGATGTATGGTGTGAGTTATTAAAAAAGACACTGCTTTACTACATAAAACGGCCTAGATGAGTAAAAGCTTTAATGAACCAACTTTTTTTTAAATTACCGCCTTCTTTGACATCTGAATATTGGTGTATACTCCAACAGAGAAAAATAAGAGAGAAAGCTGCTAGCTGCACTCTCAAGTAAGATGGCTTCTTCTGCTCCCTGCCGTAATTATTCTTACCGTAAAACCTTCCACCGCTCTCTTTTCCACGCATTTTGTAGCTCTGCATTTCCCCGCTTTGAACTCTTCTCCTCCTCATCCCTAAAGTCCCAAGCACGTACATTTGAAACTTGAGTGCCTACAAAAAACATTCATGCATCTTCCACATTTTTAATTCCAATCAGAAACTATGGTGGCCTGCTCCAAGGAACATTGGGGACAATAAAACTAACTACTCTCGGGAATGTTAGGTAAAATAAAACAAGTCCCAGGCATATTGGGAAAAATAAAACTGATCCTAGTAACGTTCGGGACAATAATACTGATCCCAGGAATATAAGGAACAATAGAACTGCTCCCAAGAGCATTGGGGACAATAAAACTGCTCTCAGGAACATTGGGTCAATAAAACTGCCCTCAGAAATGTTGGGGACAATAAAACTGCTCCCAGGAATGTTGGGCACAATATAACAGCTCCCAGGAATTTTGGGGACAATAATGCTTCTCCCAGGAATGTTGGGGACAATAAACTGCTCCCTGGAACTTTGGAGATAATAAAACAGCTCCCAGGAATGTTGGGTCAATAAAACTGCTCCCGGGAATGTTGGGGGCATTTAAACTGCTCCCAGGAATGTGGGGGAAGTGTTTGGCACATTTGTGAGTTTTTTCTAACTCCTCTATAAAGAATGTTCTGCTTCCCTGATCTTTCGCCTAAAGAGCGGTCTACTCAACTACTTTTAATGAATGTATCTGTATATGATTTAGAGTTTCTGGAGTAATGGAATTCCAGGTTGCCATTTTTGGAAGGATAGTCCCTACTTTTGAACTGACTTCCCACATACCTTTTTACTACTTAAGCTTAAATGGATTGTCCAGTAATTGGATATTAATGACCTATCCAAAGGATAGATCATCAATATTAGATTGTTGGGCGCCCATTTCCTTGTTACCTCACTGCTCAGCAGTAAGCAGTTCCATCTGCGACCATGGACTATCAGCTTACAGAACCAAGACACAATAGTTCCATGTATCATGTAGTAATTGTTCTTGAGTATTGCAGCTCAGCTCACAATTCCTGCAATGGGAGCAGAGCTTCAGCACCCAAGAACGGCAACAACCGGGGATCTTCCACACAATGGAACCATAAGTGTCATAGAGTCTGACATCCAAAAACTTGTGAGGTATACTGGACCTCTGCCGGTTTTGTCCTGTTACATTTTTTGCTGAATTGAACTTGCTGGACTTTTGTCATTTTTCAACCATTCTGTAATATTTTTTTTTGGTCTGGATCTGTTCCCATTTCTGGCAATAATATGTATAGGAACACGCTGCTGCCACTATTTGTCATTCTTGTTTGATATAGCGTTTTATTTATATAGCGAGTCTCTTGATTGGGAATTTTTAATATCAATGTGGGTAAAGTATAAATCATATTATTCTTTTTAATTAAATTCCCGACTGTGCAGAGCTGCTAAGCCACGAATTACCCTTATTTACATTTTTTACCTTCCGCACAATTACAGAAATTACACACAATCGAAACGCAATTTGATACAAATTTAAACCTATTCTTAAGCATTTTTTCCTTTTTTTTTTAAACCCCTCCTCTAAAGACAGTGTAATATATTGCATTGTATAGACCAGCAGGGTGGCTTTTTTGTGCACTTTTCCATCAAATAATTTTAATCACAAAAGCAATTTGCAATGGAAAATGATTCCTGATAGGACTGATGAAAGTGATCATTATTGTTGGGAAAATGATCTTTTTTTCCTTTTTTATTGTTTTGTTCTTGCAGATGTGCTTAGGTTGGATCTCCTTGGATAATCGAAGTAATTTGTTTAACATATCTTGAAGGCACATATATTAAGCCCTTGGCATCACCGCCAATTTTAACCTTTACAACAGCATTTATTTATTTGTCTTTTTTTTTTTTGTTGTTTAAATTTTATTGTCGCGTTCCATGAAGCATAACTTTTATTTTTTCGTCAACATAGCCTTATGAGGCCTGAGATTTTTTTTTTTTTAAGATTAGCTGTATTTGTCAGTAGAATCGATTTAGTGTACAGATAATTTATTAACAAACTTTGATTAATTAATACTTTATGAGGAGGAATCTCATTAAAAAAGCAATTCTTCCATTGCTATTTTACATTTTTTATTTTCTACGACATTCACATGCTGCACAAATAAAGCGTTAACTTTATTCTGTTGATCAGTTCGAATATGACGATGCCAAATTGTTATAGTTTTACTACTTTGTCCAATAATTACTCTCTTGAAAAAAAAAAATCACTTATTTTAGTGATGCCATATTCTGAGAGACATAGGCAAAACAAAAAAAGAAACTTTAATTTTGAATCTTTTTTTTTAAACATTTTTCTCCGTTAAGTAAAATTGTCATGTTAGCTTTATTCTGCAGGTTGGTACGATCACAACAATACTAATTTATACAGTGGGTACAGAAGGTATTCAGACCCCTTTAAATTTTTCACTCTGTTTCATTGCAGCTGTAAGGGGTTGAGAGTTTTACCTCTTTAACTCTCCATGTTATTATTATGTGTATATATATATATATATATATATGTGTATATATATATATATATAATATATTTTATACCGTTATAGCGTACTAATGTATATTTCATGTTGCTGTATTATTTATATAGTATGTGTTATGTTTCTGCACCATGTACTTGGTAGGGACAGTGCAGTTTGAGTTATGGTCAATAGATAGGGCAGAGTCCACTACTTGGTAGATTTAGCTGTAGTACACATAAGAGTTAACTGTAGAAGGGGTTAGCTGGGAAATAAGTCAGGAAGGTCTTCCTGAAGTAGTCAGTCAGGGGCCTGACCCCTTTGTGCTTGGGTGGGCTATATGCCCAAGCTGCCTAACTACCCTTTGAAGCATATTCCCAGCCACCCAGGGTGTACACAGAGAAGAGCAAGGTGCAGAACCAGCAGTAGAGAGGAAAAGAAAGGAAGGAAGCAGAGGAAGATTGAAGGTCACCGTAAACGTGTAAGGGCAGGTCACTCCAGAGTGTGGTAGATAGCTACATGGGCTGAATCTCTGATGTCCGGGGCGAAACGGGCAGGAGAGCGCTTCACCGTGGTGATGCTTTACAGGGAAGACACTGAGGGGCCATCTGAGATGCTCCGTCCTGCGGAAACACTTAGTGACGCAAGGAACAGTGAAGGGAAAGATGAAGTAATGTTCCGTCTTTACTGTGATGGAAATGCTGGAAACTACATGGATGAAGTAAATGAATTTTTTCAGTTAAGAGTTGCCCTGGAATGTGTCTCTATTCTTTGTTATCCAGGATCAGCTTTAAGTCAGCGCAGCAACGAAGACGCTGACAGCACCGTGAGTAGTGAGTACCATGCACGAGAAGAAGTATCGTTTTCAGGTAGAAGGAGGCCAGGGTATAGAATGCCTGAGATACTCAGCCACGACTACTGCCCTGGCCGACCTTTACACAGCCATTTGGTAAATTCAAAAAAGTTCATTTTTTTTCTCATTAATGTACACTCTGCACCCCATCTTGACTGAAAAAAAATGTAGAATTTTTTGCAAATTTATTAAAAATGAAAAACTGAAATATCATGTGGTGATAAGTATTCAGACCCTTTGCTCAGATGCTCATATTTAAGTCACATGCTGTCCATTTCCTTGTGATCCTCCTTGAGATGGTTCTACTCCTTCATTGGAGCCCAGCTGTGTTGAATTAAACTGATAGGACTTGATTTGTAAAGGCACACACCTGTCTATATAAGGCTGGTTTCACATTAGCGTTGAAACAACGCTGCGCACTGCGTCGGTAAGTCCCGCCCCGATCCGGCTCCCTGCCCGCCCCATCCGGGATCACCGCCTACTATCGCATTTGCACGCATGCGATCGGCGCACCCTATCTTTAGCATAGAGTGCGCAGATCATGCGCTGCCAGTGTGAAAGTAGCGTGCTGCGCACTTTTGACGGTGCACCGTGCGCGCCGAAATGCGTGCAAATGCGATAGTAGGCGGTGATCCCGGATGGGGTGGGCAGGGAGCCGGGGCGGGGCTTACCGACGCAGTGCGCAGCGTTGTTTCAATGCTAATGTGAAACCAGCCTAAGACCTCTCAGCTCACAGTGCATGTCAGACCAAAGGAGAATCATGAGGTCAAAGAGACCTGAAAATGTCTGTACACCAACGTTCACCATCCAACCTGACGGAACTGGAGAGGCTCTGTAAGGAAGAATGGCAAAGAATCCCCAAATCCAGGTGTGAAAACTTTGTTGCATCATTCCCAAGAAGACTCATGGCTGTACTAGCTCAAAAGGTGCTTCTACTCAATACTGACCAAAGGGTCTGAATACTTATGACCATGTGATATTTCAGTTTTTCTTTTTTCATAAATTTGGAAAAATGTCTACATTTCTGCTTTTTTCAGTCAAAATGGGGTTTAGTGTACATTAATGAGAAAAAAATGTGCTTTTTTGAATTTACCAAATGGCTGCAATGAAACAAAGAGTGAAAAATTTAAAGGAGTCTGAATTCTTTCTGTACCCACTGTATATTTTTTGTGTGTGTGTTCTGCTTGTGTGTACCGTATTCTAATTTCCATCACATTTTTTTTTCTCTTTCTGTAGATAAAGTCATGTAAGGACCTGTTTTATTTGTGGGACAAGCTGTAGATTTATACTGGTATCATTTTTGGAGCACAAATGACATGTTGATCACCTTTTAATTCTTTTTGTGGTAGGAGGCATGATCAAAAAACAATAAATGTGTGTATTTGAACACAAAAAAACAGAAACAAAGACAAATTGGATATAATTTCACACAAAACCCCTGTGAAATGGTCCAATTTTGGATAAACAGCTTTGTTTCAAGCATGTGATGCTCGTTCAAACTTACCTGTGGCAAGTAACAGGTGTGGGCAATATGAAAATCATACCTGAAACCAGATAGAAACGGGAGAAGTTGACTCAATCTTTGCATTATGTGTCTGTGTGTGACACACTAATCATGGAGAAAAGAAAGAGGAGAAGAGAACTGTCTAAGGAACCAAAACTGTTGAATTATGTAAAAAATATATATCTAAAAAAATCCTTTCTCATAGAGCATATAGGAGAGTGCAGGTGAATGAGTGCTCCTATGTATGGGAGAGTCTGCTGAGATGGAGGCTGGCTGAACGATAACTGAAAGCGTCATTTGGCCAACAGGCATCTAATGTGTATGGCCAACTTTACTTAAGGAGGAAATAGAATGGAAACTTTCCATTATCTACTAAACACGTCCTGATATAGGATGCATGAGTAGGGAATCCCATCTCTAGTCACATTCCTATAATTTGTGTGACTAGAGTTCATTCTTTCCAACGATAGAGAAATGAAGACATCAATGTCCAGAGGATAGAGGGTTGCCCTTATTTCTAACAAGGAGCAACAACGTGGGTGAAGGCAAAAGGCAAAGAGTCCTCCTGACCCAAGATGGTAGAGTAACATGAACCCATAGCAGGAGGATGAATTCCAGTTTTGGATTTTATATAAGACCCCCTTTGCTGAATTGCAACCACCTTCCCGGCCATTTATCCATCCATCCATCCTATTTGTAGGTTGCTTTAGACATTTGTAAGATGATCCATAAAATCAATGATAAAGAGGACACTCGGGAACTTATTACTTACGCTTCATTTTACAGATCTGCTACGAAATTGACAGACATTTGGATAAGTTTATGCTATTGACAAACTTCTCTATCTACAGACTTAAAGCATCAGCATGCCCTGTGTTAAAAGACTAATATTACACCGCTGGAAATCCATTGTGGCGCTACTAATAATTGCGGGATATCTATTAAAACAAAACAAGCTATTCGATAAAGACGTAAACGTCATGAAAAAGTTGGATGATGAAATTGAGGAAGCAAAGTTTTTTGACGATTTTACTAACGAGTTCTTGTCAAGCGTGAACTTTTATAATCAGGTGGACAGTAGAGAAGAGATCTGGTGTTTGCCCGGTTACTACACCACAGAAGAACTCCAGCCCTACCTTGTCCGACCTCCTCAGGATCCTAAGGCTCCCGGAGCTTCTGGAAAACCCTATAGAGTTCTCAATCTCAGCCTCAAAGAAAAGAAGGAACAAGAAGAAGGACACATGAAACACGCATTTAACTTATTTGCCAGCGATAGAATCTCACTACACAGAGAACTGGGACCGGACAGGAGGACTCCTGAGTATGTAGTCGTTTTTATATTCTTTGCATGTCTATATGTATCATGTAGTCAGATTATGTTCTGCTATATAATGAACAATATTGTGCCCAACTTTAAAGGCACCTTAATAACCAATAAAACAGGAGTATCCCATCTCTTATTTACCTGTCTACCGACCAAGGGATTGACGCTGGAACTTTTTCGGTATGCTTTTTTGACCTATTCATTATATTGCATAAGAACTTATTGTCGATCTTTTATCTTTCATTACTTTAGAACAGATTTCCATATTTAATGCAAGAACAGGTTAAACATCTGTTAGATACCGGTATATTTGTATGGGGTTTCTTTTGGTTCCAAACAACAAAAAAATCTGCTAAAATTCAGCATACTCTAGGCAGGTTTTCCATATGTCCAGCATATCAGTATAATGATTTTTAATTTTTTTTTTGCCACAACTGATGTCCTAATGGCATCAGTTTTCTTCAGCCTTTTTCATCAGTTCTACAGCAGAACTGCTGAGCCGGATCAAAAAAGGGAAAAAAGGAAACGTAGCTTTTTCTGATCCGGCCGATTGAAGGGTTGGTAGCAAAAACTGATGAACATGAACAATATCATAGCAAAGTATAGACTCCTCCATTTCACCGCCACACCGGATTGATAAAACAAAGGGTGACCGGATGAATGAGAACCAAACATTAGTGTTGTTTATTGTGACAAATAATGTTCATAGTCTGGAAAATTGTGCTGCCCTAGACATCTACTGATTTTCAGTTCTCAAAAGGAATTTGTCACAAGGATTTCACAACACAAACTATTTATATGTCCATGTAGCTCCTTCAAAGACAAGTTCAGCAATACCTTTACATGGTCAGTCCGTTCTTGTATTACTGAGAAATCAGCATTTTAATTGATTTGCAAATGAGACTGGAGAGTTATAGTAGATCTGAAGCCTCTGTCACTCCAGCTCTATTCCCCACCCAGCACGACTTCCTCCAGCTTGATTAACAGCCTATTAGCTGTGTGATTTGAGAAAAATGAGTCGTCATTCAAGCAGGAGGAGCACAACACTGGGTGGGGAATAGAGCTGGAGTGACAGTGGCTTCAGTTCTATAAATAGCAGACTCATTTGTGTATCAAATCAAATGCTGATTTATCAGTAATGGAGGAACTGATTGGCCATGTAAAGGTATTGCTTGACTTCCTATGAAAGTGTGTGCATATAAATCAATAATACTCAACTTTCCGGCAACTTGTAGTTCCCCTTTCCTCCATGCTCTATGTTGATGCTCACAAACGTCCTTAAAGGGAATATCTGGGACGTTAAAAGAAAAAATGTACCTAAGCACTAACATGCAGGGAGGTCTGTTGTACCCGGCACAGAGTGGTCACTGACTTCCGCTGACGTCAGGTCAACAGAGAGGTTTTTTCTTTTCTTGTTGACAGAGTGGGACTACTGGTGTCATGCTGATTGACAGCCGGCTTCTCTCTGCCTTATTGGGGAAAGCCGGCTATCAGCATGATGCCACTAGTTCCGTCCTGTCAACAGGAAGAGAAACTGCTGTTTTGTTGACCGGGAGCAGCTGAAGCGCCATCAGGAGTGGTCAATGACCGGTGCCGGGTACAACAGGCAGGTAGTTGCCTCTGTTAGCAACTTAGGCACATTTTTGTTACAGTCCCAGATATCCCCTTTAGCGTAATAAAAAAAAGAATCTGTACTCTATCAAAAAATAACATAGATGGAGTTGGGGGAGGAGGGGAATGCAGCTGCAGCTTGTCACTCACTTTATTTTTTTATATGCCAGTGAGAAGAGGGGAGCACACGGATCAAAAAAACATAAAGGAACCACTCGATAGAAAGAATGTTCAAAGTCACCCTTTTATTTAAGATGGAAATTTAGGCCTGTCTAGAGAACCACTAAGTTTGTGATTTGCTTCCATAGGTGTATTGTGCAAAAGTTCAAGCGCTGTCCTCCACTGCCCACAACCAGCGTCATAATCGTGTTCCACAATGAAGCCTGGTCCACGCTGCTCCGCACGGTGCACAGCGTCATGTACACATCCCCTGCCATTCTCCTAAAGGAGATTATCATGGTGGATGATGCCAGTACAGATGGTAAGCAGCTGATATCAAAAGGCAAATATTGAAGAAAGGTTTTACTCACTGATTGATTTAATGATTTTTGCTTTTCTCTGACAGAGCATTTGAAGGATGCACTGGATGACTACATGAAACAGTTTCCTATTGTGACAGTGGTCAGACAGAGAGAAAGGAAAGGTCTGGTTTCCGCTCGTTTGTTGGGTGCTTCCATAGCAAGAGGACAAACGCTGACTTTCCTGGATGCACATTGTGAGTTTACATTATTAAAGAGGAGATCCGGAACCAAATGTGAATTTCATACAAAATTTATATCTAATTCAATAATCCAATCACGTTTCTAATACACTTCAATTACAAACTGAAGTGCAGGGGGGCTGCATTATATTCTATAGGGGGGTTGCATTATACTCTGTGGGGTGGTTGCATTATACTCTATGTGGGGTGCATTATACTCTATGTGGGGTGCATTATACTCTTTGTGGGGTGCATTATACTATGGCAAGTGAATTGTACTACATGGATGACTATGGCTGTGCATTATACTATATGGAGCACTATGTGAAGTGTATAATACTATATGGAGGACTGAGGAGTGTATTTTAATATATGGAGGACTATAGGGAGTATATTATACTATATAGAGGACTATGGGGCATATTATATTATATGGAGGACTATGGGGTGTGCATTTTACAATATGGAGGACTGTGGTCCACATTATAATATATCGAGGCCTATGGGATGTATTATACTAAACAGGCAAAATGCTGCATATTCATCAAGTGATTGGATTGTTTATGCCAGAACAAAAATCATTGTTCTCAGCAGCACATCGCCAACGTAAACGGCAGGTGTGCTGCTGATAATGTGGGGAAGGTGACTTGATGGACAGACGTGACTGGTAGAAGGAGGGGACGGTTTGTGTACAAGAGACGGAGATTGACAGGATAGAAGGGTGACAGCTGGGAAAGGTGGATAGGAGAGTGCAGTACCCAGAAATGACCACAAGATGGCAGGGGGGAGTAGCTTAGGACTCAACATCAGCTTATGGCTTGAGAAACGCTTAGTCATGGGGGGCGGGGAGATAGGAACCCAGGAGGGGAATTCCTGGTGAGAGAGGGGATAAATAGAACAGGATAGGGTTCCAGGGAGGCTATTCCCGGGAGGAGCTCGATAGAAGACGGTGAAGAGAGAAGAGCTCGACCAGGGGACGGACAGCAAAGAGACAGTCAGGGGGGTGGCCCTAACCCAACGGACCGCAGGACAGACGAGGCCTGGGGGTACCGATTGGACGACGACCTCGGGCAGGTGAAGCGCTGGCGGTAGATTGGTCTAGGACAGCCCCAGCGAAAGATCCGCGAGGGACGTTACTTCGACTGGAGCAAAGGTGCAGGTACCCGGGCCTGGAGACAGAGAACTGTAAACTGGCTGCGGTGCGTGGTTGTGGTCGTCCGGAGGACGACGAATAAATCCGGAACTGTTACTGTTGAAATCTGTCTCCGCCTCGTCCTTGCATCACCTGGTGTCTGTGTCGTCCGGACAGGGTAAGCAGTGGACCACCCCCCAACCCGGCCCCTACCACAATAACATGATACTGTATGGGGACAGATTGATCTATTAGTGATTGTTCTGTTCCCATCATTGTACCTCAGCTGGTGTAAAGAGGCCAGGAAACAAGCGTTGAGCTATTTCAATATTGTTGATTACGCTTGTTTAGCGGCCTGAACTCAGCGCATGTAACTACAACCAAAATGCTTCTGTGTGATGTGCAATATGTTAGCATTTGGGGCCCCATTTTAAACTTTGCCTAGGACCCTACTTTGCCTAAAACCGGCCCTGCATGTGCCCATTGTCAATTCCGACACATGCTCAGTATGCACTCCCTCCTCTATACTCCTTTGAATGTGCATTGACATTGCGCTCGCTCGCCAGGTCTGAGGAGAAGTGACGAGCCACAAGAGAGCGCACTGTCAATGTGCACTGAAAAGTAGAGAACAAGGCAAGCAGGGAGAACAGAGATCAGTCCCCAAAGCAGAGAAGTGACGAGCCACAAGAGAGCGCACTGTCAATGTGCATTGAAAAGTAGAGAACACAGCAAGCTGGGAGAACAGAAATCAGCCCCCCGAAGCACTGACATGAGACTGTGATCGCAGCCTCGGGAACCCTTATGAGATCTTGTTTGAGTATTCTAGTGTGAGGAGATGGCCACTTACTAAATATTATAGGACGAATGGGCGTAGAGTGGAGTCCACAGCTCTAAGAGATAGACTTTTTCCAGCACTGAGCACCGGTTACATTGATATTATTGTGTTTTATTAGCTATTTTCTTGCTGTGTTTTATTAGTGATTTTCTTGCTCATCAGTTCATCCTTAGGAATCAGTAGGGATTTTTTCATTGAAGTACATTAAAATGGCTGGGCTCACTAACTTCCATGTGAGCACTGCACATATATTATGGTGCAAGGTGAAAAACTATTAAAGGGGTTTTCTGGTTTAGCAAAGCCAATTTTTTATCAGATCTATTGCAGTTATTAAATTAGGAAGCTGTAATTGACCTTGTATAATTTTGTGATTGTTGATGCATAAAAACAGATGCTATATGGATGTTAAAGATATCAATTCATTTGGCTGATCATATGGATAATTTTTCATTTACTCATCTGAATTTACCTTTACTCGGACAGTCCATGAGCACTGAGTAATGCTAAAGTACCATCGAGGTGCCAGCAACAATGCTGTCAAGTGTGTTAGCTCTAGAGGCCACATATGGTGTCTGCTGAGATGATCCTGTCCAAACTTGCTACAGTTTCCTTATCGCCATCAGGTACAGTGTCCACATCAGTGCCCGCCATGGCTTTCCCCATAATTAGGCAGTGTCCCTGTGGTATTTAAGAGAAAATACAGTTTTAAAAGCTGTCCCCGGCTTTTAGAGAGAGAGATCTGTCAATCAACTGGAGCCGGGTGGGGAGAAGTTGGCTGGCGATGACATCAGATTAGTCAGGTCTCTCCCTATGGTCCCCAGCCGACTTTTCAAAATATTTTTACTCTGAATCTCGGCAACATTTCAGAGTAAAACATACGTGGCTGCAATCGCGCAGCCAGACTCTGATTCATTCTGCCCGTGGATCGGGCAGCATGAATCTAATGACAGGTTCCTTTTAAAGGGAATTTGTCACCAGTTTTTTTCCACCTAACCTGAGAGCAGCGTAATGTAGAGGCAGAGACCCTTTTGCCATGTAGTCCCTCCATATACATGAGTTCTGTATAACCCCACACGGATTGGCAGCTTTCTGCCTATGCACAGTGTACCCTGAAAGCTGGTGTGGGCAGGGTTATACAGATAACTAGTAGATATGTAGCAGGTACAATAGTGATTGTATTAAAATGACAGCAAGCAGCTCAGTAAGTAACACATAGCTGCAATCAGGGTCTCTGCCCCTACATAATGCTGCTTTCAAATGGCGTACCAAAAACCTGGTGACATATACCCTTTAAATTCATATTTAATGTGGGCAATTCTCTCTTTTTTTTTCAGGTGAATGTCACAATGGATGGCTAGAACCGCTGCTCGCAAGAATTGCTGAGAAAAACAACGTAGTAGTGTGCCCGGATATTGCTAGCATTAACTTGGACACTTTCGAATTCATCAAATCTCCTGAGAGTTTTCATGTTCGCGGGGTGTTTAATTGGGCCCTGATATTTAAGTGGGATGACATTCCTAGATCGGCAAAGTCAAGACTAAATGAGACAAACCCAATACAGTAAGAAGCAGAAAGATTACCTTGATCTTATATAAGAATTACCATAGATTGTTTAAGAAGTTCTAAAAGAATCACTAATTATAAGTGTATGTTAGAGACGGTAAAGGAAAAAAATGGCACTGCAACATGATGCTGAATTTTGTCAACCAATTAAAACACCATTCCAGCGTTTTTGTATTATTGCACCGCTGGGGTGGTGCCTTTAAATGCAATTCCGCTTCAGTCTGTCTCATACTCACCTGCCGCCTTCTTCCTTTTTCAGCATCGATTCACTCGATCTCCGGCGGTAAGTAACCTGCCGGAAGCGCCAGTGTTTCGTGGAACGGTGCAGAGGTCACTTTTCCATACAAGTCTATGAGCGCCTCGTTCTGGCCTTGTTGTGGCTCTCATACACTTGCATTGAGCTCTTGTGACGTAAATTCTGACTTCCGGACAGTCGGAAGTTACGGGCACAGGATGGCGCTGCGGGATCGGAGCAGCGTCAGTAAAAGGGGAAACCACCAGAGGGTGAGTATACAGTATGACCAGGGGAAGGGGGCTTACATTTAAAGCACCACTCCAGTGCTGGAAAAAACAACCGCTGGAGTGGTGCTTTTTTTTTTTTTTTTTTTTTTTTAAAAGGGTCTGGTATTTGTCTTTCCGACCATGTTCTTCCTGTGACCATTGGGCCAATTTTCCCTGCTAACACTAGAGGTAATCAGGAGACGTTCAATAGTAGAAGGAATGGATCCAGTAAGGAGTGGGCCTCTTTCTAAAGGCACAATAGTGTAATATATACAGTATATCCACGGTGATGAGTGCTGTCTAGCCAATTATTATGGATGCCCCCTCCATGTCACACCTCTTCCATGCCCCTTGATGATGGAGAATCCCAGCATCAAACACAAAAACATGGAGGCGCTGCTTTTCAGGAGATTCCAGGAAGCTTCCATGGCACCATGGAGATTTGTCAATTTTTCTGAGCCATAAGGTCTCCTTTTTTTCTGGTAGCCTTTTTACAAAGGTTGCTAGTCTGATCTATAGGTGTAAGGAGCATTGTTAAAAGCACTAGTTGCCATGTAAAAAGGCTTCCAATCACCAGATGAATGGCAATCACCTGTTCATCGGGTGAAATTATCTCTTTTGCAGCACAAATAATCATCGTTCTCAGTGATCATCGTACTCATACTGCTGAGAACCATGACAGCCTATGCACACTGATCGCTCTAGTACATACCGCTCACTGTGCATAGTTTGCTTTGGTCCGCCTATTTAAATCAGAATTCAAGCCACCGCCAATTGGTGGTGAGAGAAGACAAGAAGAAGGCTGCTGCGGGTGTTGCAATGTGTACTTTGTGGGGAAAAGTTAGCGCGCGATGCGCTCCGTCCCACAATAGAAAATAACAGTGGCAGCGTCTACTATGATGTCTATACCGCAGCCTCAAAGTGTCTACCGTGATAAATATACCGCAGCCCATGTCTCCTGTGATGTATATACTTCAGCCCAGTGTCTCTGATATCTACAGCCATGGCCAAAAGTTTTGAGAATGACACAGATATTATATTTTCACATGATCTGCTGCCCTCTGGTTTTTATGTGTGTTTGTCAGATGTTTTTATCACATACAGAAATATAATTGCAATCATATTATGAGTAGCAAAAGGTTATATTGACAGTTAGAATGAGTTAATGCAGCAAGTCAATATTTGCAGTGTTGACCCTTCTTCTTCAGGACCTCAGCAATTCTCCCTGGCATGCTCTCAATCAACTTCTGGATCAATTCCTGACTGATAGCAGTCCATTCTTGCAAAATCAATGCTTTTATTTTGTCTGAATTTGAAGGTTTTTGTTTGTCCACCCGTCTCTTGATGATTGACCACAAGTTCTCAATGGGATTAAGATCTGGGGAGTTTCCAGGCCTTGGTCCTAAAATCTCTATGTTTTGTTCCCTGAGCCATTTAGTTATCACCTTTGCTTTATGGCAAGGTGCTCCATCATGTTGAAAAAGGCATTGTTGATCGCCAAACTGCTCTTGGACGGTTGGGAGAAGTTGCTCTTGGAGGACATTCTGGTACCATTCTATATTCATGGCTGTGTTTTTATGCAAGACTGAGAGGGAGCCCATTCCCTTGGCTGAGAAGCAACCCCACACATGAATGGTTTCAGGATGCTTGACAGTTGGCATGAGACAAGACTGTTGGTAGCGCTCACCTGGTCTTCTCCGAATAAGCCGTTTGCCAGATGTCCCAAACAATCGAAAGGGGGATTCATCAGAGAAAATGACTTTACCCCAGTCCTCAGCAGTCCACTCCCTCTACCTCTTGCAGAATATCAGTCTGTCCATAATGTTTTTTCTGGAGAGAAGTGGCTTCTTTCCTGCCCTCCTTGAAACCAGGCCTTGCTCCAAGAGTCTCCGCCTCATAGTGCGTGCAGATGCACTCACACCTGCCTGCTGCCATTCCTGAGCAAGCTCTGCACTGCTGGTAGCCCGATCCCGTAGCTGAAACACTTTTAAGAGACGGTCTTGGCGCTTGCTGGTCTTTCTTGGGCGCCCTGGAGCCTTTTTGGCAACAAGGGAACCTCTCTCCTTGAAGTTCTTGATGATGCGATAGATTGTTGACTGAGGTGCAATCTTTCTAGCTGCGATACTCTTCCCTGTTAGGCCATTTTTGTGCAGTGCAATGATGACTACACGTGTTTCTTTAGAGATAACCATGGTTAACAGAAGAGAAACAATGATGCCAAGCACCAGCCTCCTTTTAAAGTGTCCAGTGGTGTCATTCTTACTTCATCATGACAGATTGATCTCCAGCCCTGTCCTCATCAACACCCACACCTGTGTTAATGGAGCAATCACTGAAATGATGTTAGCTGGCAGGGCTGCAATGATGTTGAAATGAGATTTTGGGGGATAAAGTTAATTTTCTAGGCAAATATTGACTTTGCAAGTAATTGCTGTTAAGCTGATCACTCTTTATAACATTCTGGAGTATATGCAAATTGCCATTAGAAAAAAATGAAGCAGTAGACTTTGTAAAAATTAATATTTGTGTCTTTCTCAAAACTTTTGGTCATGACTGTATGCTGCAGTCCCATGTCTCTCTAGTGATGTATATACCGCAGCCCCGTATCTCCTGGCATGTCTATGCCACAGCCTCATATCTCCTGTGATGGATATACAGCAGCCCCATGTCTCCTGTGACGTATATACTGCAGCCCCATGTCTCCTGATGTTTATCCCGCAGTCCCATGTCTCCTGTGATGTATATACCGCAGCCCTATATCTCCTATGATGTATATGCCACAGCCCCATTTCTCTTGTGATGTATATACCGCAGCCCCATGTCTCTTGTGATGTATATACCGCAGCCCCATGTCTCTTGTGATGTATATACTGCAGTCCCATGTCTCTTGTGATGTATATACCGCAGCCCCATGTCTCCTGGGATGTATATACCGCAGCCCCATGTCTCTTGTGATGTATATATCACAGCCCCATGTCTCTTGTGATGTATATACTGAAGCCCCATGTCTCTTGTGATGTATATACCGCAGCCCCATGTCTCTTGTGATGTATATACCGCAGTCCCATGTCTCTTGTGATGTATATACCGCAGCCCCATGTCTCTTGTGATGTATATACCACAGCCCCATGTCTCTTGTGATGTATATACTGCAGCCCCATGTCTTGTGATGTATATACCGCAGCCCCATGTCTCCTGGGATGTATTTACTGTAGCCCCATGTCTTCTGTGATGTATATACCACAGCCCCATGTCTAATTTGATGTACAGTGGGGAAAAAAAGTATTTAGTCAGTCAGCAATAGTGCAAGTTCCACCACTTAAAAAGATGAGAGGCGTCTGTAATTTACATCATAGGTAGACCTCAACTATGGGAGACAAACTGAGAAAAAAAAATCCAGAAAATCACATTGTCTGGTTTTTTTTCATTTTATTTGCATATTATGGTGGAAAATAAGTATTTGGTCAGAAACAAGCAATCAAGATTTCTGGCTCTCACAGACCTGTAACTTCTTCTTTAAGAGTCTCCTCTTTCCTCCACTCATTACCTGTAGTAATGGCACCTGTTTAAACTTGTTATCAGTATAAAAAGACACCTGTGCACACCCTCAAACAGTCTGACTCCAAACTCCACTATGGTGAAGACCAAAGAGCTGTCAAAGGACACCAGAAACAAAATTGTAGCCCTGCACCAGGCTGGGAAGACTGAATCTGCAATAGCCAACCAGCTTGGAGTGAAGAAATCAACTGTGGGAGCAATAATTAGAAAATGGAAGACATACAAGACCACTGATAATCTCCCTCGATCTGGTGCTCCACGCAAAATCCCACCCCGTGGGGTCAGAATGATCACAAGAACGGTGAGCAAAAATCCCAGAACCACGCGGGGGGACCTAGTGAATGAACTGCAGAGAGCTGGGACCAATGTAACAAGGCCTACCATAAGTAACACACTACGCCACCATGGACTCAGATCCTGCAGTGCCAGACGTGTCCCACTGCTTAAGCCTGTACATGTCCGGGCCCGTCTGAAGTTTGCTAGAGAGCATTTGGATGATCCAGAGGAGTTTTGGGAGAATGTCCTATGGTCTGATGAAACCAAACTGGAACTGTTTGGTAGAAACACAACTTGTCGTGTTTGGAGGAAAAAGAATACTGAGTTGCATCCATCAAACACCATACCTACTGTAAAGCATGGTGGTGGAAACATCATGCTTTGGGGCTGTTTCTCTGCAAAGGGGCCAGGACGACTGATCCGGGTACATGAAAGAATGAATGGGGCCATGTATCGTGAGATTTTGAGTGCAAACCTCCTTCCATCAGCAAGGGCATTGAAGATGAAACGTGGCTGGGTCTTTCAACATGACAATGATCCAAAGCACACCGCCAGGGCAACGAAGGAGTGGCTTCGTAAGAAGCATTTCAAGGTCCTGGAGTGGCCTAGCCAGTCTCCAGATCTCAACCCTATAGAAAACCTTTGGAGGGAGTTGAAAGTCTGTGTTGCCAAGCGAAAAGCCAAAAACATCACTGCTCTAGAGGAGATCTGCATGGAGGAATGGGCCAACATACCAACAACAGTGTGTGGCAACCTTGTGAAGACTTGCAGAAAACGTTTGACCTCTGTCATTGCCAACAAAGGATATATCACAAAGTATTGAGATGAAATTTTGTTTCTGACCAAATACTTATTTTCCACCATAATATGCAAATAAAATGAAAAAAAACAGACAATGTGATTTTCTGGATTTTTTTTTTCTCGGTTTGTCTCCCATAGTTGAGGTCTACCTATGATGTAAATTACAGACGCCTCTCATCTTTTTAAGTGGTGGAACTTGCACTATTGCTGACTGACTAAATACTTTTTTTCCCCACTGTATATAATGCAGTCTCCCATGTAATGTGTGTATATATAGCTCTCTATACACAGCAGTCTCAGTGTCTCCTATGTGATGTACTGTATATACCACAGGCCCATGTCTCTTGAGATGTCAATGCCGCAGCCCCATGTCTCCTGTGATGTATATACTGCAGCCACATGTGTCCTTTGATGCATATACAGCAGTCTCTCCTATGTGATGTGTATATATAGCTCTCTCTGTGAATCCTATATGATGTACATACATTAGTCTCTGTGTCTCCTATGAGATATATATGGCCAGGGACAGGATGAGGGGTAGACAGGGTGCTACCTCCTGCCTTCCAGAGTGGGGCGCACTTTTGGGGCAAAAAAATTGCGGTATATCACAGACTATTAGATAGTCTGACTGTTTCTGTGGGGGGGAGCGGCAGTGGCAGAGGAAGAGGAGCAGAGTCACCGGAGGCAGGAGCTGGCAGCAGCTGCTAACAGTGAGCCTGCTATTAAAGAAACTGATTATTCAATGATCCCCATGCCCATAACCTCGCATACCTCTCTGGACTGAAGCCAGAGCAGAGATGGGTGGGACTATGGCTGTGGGGAGCACTGAATATTACTTTTCCTTAATAGCGGGCACAAGTGTTAGCCGCAGCTGCCAGCTTTCTACAGCAGCTGGGCGATCATGTGTGTCCGCTATTATGGAAGTGAATATTTCGGCAGCTGAAAACGGTTTGTGGGGGCACATGGCAGTGATGTAATGCGCTGCTTACACCACGCTGAAGTCAGCAGCCAGCATCAGAAGAGGATGCAGCACTGCAAGGAAGCGGAAGGAAGTGAGCAGAATTTTTTTTTATGTGTGCTGTGGAATGGGGCGATATATACCAGGATGAGGAACTGTATATACCAGCCAAGATGGGTGGATCATCTATGCCAGGATGGAGGGGCATCTATACCAGGAAAGGGGGAGCAATCTATACCAGGATGGGGGGCTATATATACTAGGGTGGGGGAGGCATCTAGTCCAGGAAGGGGGCCATATATACCAGGATGGGGTGGTCATATATACCAGGATGAGGAGCCGTGTCTATCAGAATGGGGGGCATATATTCCAGGCAGAATGGGGACACATATATCAGGATGAGGGGCCATATATACTACAATGGGGGGCATCTATAGCAGAATTGGGGGGCCATATATACCAGGATGGGGGAGTAATATATATTAGCCAGGATGGTGTCATATGCTGTATACCAGGATGGGGGGCCATATATACCAGGATGCAGGGGAATTTATACCAGGATGGGGGGCCATCTATATCAGCAAGGGTTGGCTATCTATACCAGTATGGCAGCCCATCTATATCAGAATGGGGGTCATCTAAACCAGTTTGGGGGGCATCTATACCAGAATGGGGGGCATCTATACCAGCATTGGTGGGGGCATCTATACCAGTATGAGGGGCCATCTATACCAGTATGGGGGGACATCTATACCAGGATTGGGGGCAGCTATTCCAAGATTAGAAGGGTCCACTAAACCAGGATGGGGATTATATATACAGTGGGGCAAAAAAGTATTTAGTCAGTCAGCAATAGTGCAAGATCCACCACTTAAAAAGATGAGAGGCGTCTGTAATTTACATCATAGGTAGACCTCAACTATGGGAGACAAACTGAGAAAAAAAAATCCAGAAAATCACATTGTCTGTTTTTTTTTCATTTTATTTGCATATTATGGTGGAAAATAAGTATTTGGTCAGAAACAAAATTTCATCTCAATACTTTGTGATATATCCTTTGTTGGCAATGACAGAGGTCAAACGTTTTCTGTAAGTCTTCACAAGGTTGCCACACACTGTTGTTGGTATGTTGGCCCATTCCTCCATGCAGATCTCCTCTAGAGCAGTGATGTTTTTGGCTTTTCGCTTGGCAACACGGACTTTCAACTCCCTCCAAAGGTTTTCTATAGGGTTGAGATCTGGAGACTGGCTAGGCCACTCCAGGACCTTGAAATGCTTCTTACGAAGCCACTCCTTCGTTGCCCTGGCGGTGTGCTTTGGATCATTGTCATGTTGAAAGACCCAGCCACGTTTCATCATCAATGCCCTTGCTGATGGAAGGAGGTTTGCACTCAAAATCTCACGATACATGGCCCCATTCATTCTTTCATGTACCCGGATCAGTCGTCCTGGCCCCTTTGCAGAGAAACAGCCCCAAAGCATGATGTTTCCACCACCATGCTTTACAGTGGTATGGTGTTTGATGGATGCAACTCAGTATTCTTTTTCCTCCAAACACGACAAGTTGTGTTTCTACCAAACAGTTCCAGTTTGGTTTCATCAGACCATAGGACATTCTCCCAAAACTCCTCTGGATCATCCAAATGCTCTCTAGCAAACTTCAGACGGGCCCGGACATGTACAGGCTTAAGCAGTGGGACACGTCTGGCACTGCAGGATCTGAGTCCATGGTGGCGTAGTGTGTTACTTATGGTAGGCCTTGTTACATTGGTCCCAGCTCTCTGCAGTTCATTCACTAGGTCCCCCCGCGTGGTTCTGGGATTTTTGCTCACCGTTCTTGTGATCATTCTGACCCCACGGGGTGGGATTTTGCGTGGAGCACCAGATCGAGGGAGATTATCAGTGGTCTTGTATGTCTTCCATTTTCTAATTATTGCTCCCACAGTTGATTTCTTCACTCCAAGCTGGTTGGCTATTGCAGATTCAGTCTTGCCAGCCTGGTGCAGGGCTACAATTTTGTTTCTGGTGTCCTTTGACAGCTCTTTGGTCTTCACCATAGTGGACTTTGGAGTCAGACTGTTTAGGGGGGGTTTACAGGTGTCTTTTTATACTGATAACAAGTTTAAACAGGTGCCATTACTATAGGTAATGAGTGGAGGAAAGAGGAGACTCTTAAAGAAGAAGTTACAGGTCTGTGAGAGCCAGAAATCTTGATTGCTTGTTTCTGACCAAATACTTATTTTCCACCATAATATGCAAATAAAATGAAAAAAAAAACAGACAATGTGATTTTCTGGATTTTTTTTTCTCAGTTTGTCTCCCATAGTTGAGGTCTACCTATGATGTAAATTACAGACGCCTCTCATCTTTTTAAGTGGTGGAACTTGCACTATTGCTGACTGACTAAATACTTTTTTGCCCCACTGTACCTTGAATGGGCCCAGGATGGGGAACATTAGTACAGAATTTGGGGACATTACCCCTATTACAATGTCAGCAGCAGACCCCCCCATGGTATAGGTCGTGATACATAAGGGCAGATGGTGTGGCGGTTATAGCTGATAATGGTAGTGTGGCGGGTGTAGCTCATTAAGGTGGACAGTATTGAGGTCATATACTAGAAGAGGCTTGTTTAGGTCATAATGTGGATAGATATTTTTATGCAGAGGGCATTTTAATAACGCTGTTATTTTTAAAGGACACCGTATCGGGATGTGCTGCAGAAGACCGGAGAAGAGGGAGGTCTGCAGAGATGAGGTGTGGATGTGAAAAGTCACTTTGGCGTCTGGACAACATGGAGATGAAAAGAGAAGAGGTCACCTATAAGGTACCTGGATGTAAATATTTACTTGCTGATACTGACTGTGTCACATTAGTACTGTGGTTACTGTATGGTCAGCAGTCTGATAAAGACTGATAAGAACATACTGGGAGTTGTAGGTTCATAAGATACAAATGTACATAGGGCTGACTTAGAATGATTCAGCTAGTCAGTTTTTAATCACATGATTTCATACATCTATTGGAAAAGAAAATAATTATCTGCGTAGAAAGGCAAAATGAGCAATTGTAAGTACACAGTGCTATATAATGTGATGATTGGAATATATTAAAGTGTATAACAAAAAATGTTCCCAAGCACCTACAAGCACATTAGTTAGTGGGACGGGACATCCGACTTCATTCTTATTCACAGACGGATACTTGTTATGATTGAGTCACCGTAGGAGGCAAAAACAGAAATGCTAGCTAAGTCCAGAAAACCAGAGAGGTTGGCAGCTATCGGATTGCAGACCCCTGAACCTATCAACACAACTAGCAGTAGCCGTGGGGGGTTCCTACGATGCCCTAGACCCCTCGATCACAGCCGGAGGACTAAATAGCCTAAAGACAGAAAGGGAAATCTAAACTGCCCCAGAGCAGACCCCAAAGCAAAAGGCAGCCCCCCACATATAATGACGGTGAAGCAAGAAGAAAGAACACAACACAGACAGAAAGATAGACTGAGCAAAGATGGGGCCCAAGCTAACTAGATAGAAAAGGACAGGAAGGCTGCTGTCTGCAATCCGTGAAAAACCCTATGAAAATAAGAGCCAACAGACTGACAGTGAAAAAGGCCCTGAAGACGCTAGGCTTCAAAAAGACTATGTCAGTACTCAGGAATATTCTGAAGACAGAGCAACCGGCAAAAGGAGATTCAGCTCACCCCAGCAGGGAATGGCAGAATCCAGAAAAGCAAGGAAAACAAAAACAAAACACAAATGCTAAAAGGCAAAGCAGAAAACTTAGCTTTAGAGGAGCAGGAATCAGACTGGTTTCCTAGAAGTCCACAGAGAAAACACCCGCAGGGCAGAAGGGCGTCGGCAGCCTTATATCCAGTCCGTGACTCCACTCAGCCAGTCATCATCATTAGGCTCAGGTGCCTGATAATCAGGCTCATTACCTTCCTTTACCAGAATAGGGAGTTCACCAGACCTCAGTGACGAAGGGGAAAATTAACTCACAACAGATACCCACTGCCTAACTGTTCCGCCCCGTCAGCAGAGCAGAGCAGAATCCACCGCTTTGTCGACATGAATTCAGCAGAGACAGCTGAATCTCCAGCAGGCGCGGTCTGTGACCGCTCTAGGCCAAGGAAGAATTGCGCCGAGTCCTTGTACCTTTGTATTTCACTCATTCCTTTGCTTGGGTGCTGAGGGTACATCAGGTATGGCCAGTGGCGTAACTACAAAGTTATGGGCCCCGGTGCAAACTTTCAAATGGGGCCCCCCATGCCAAAATACACACACATCTCCGCTCCGTACACCTAGTACACGCGCGACTACGCTCCGTACACCTCGTACACGTGCGGCTACGCTCCGCACACCTCGCACACGCGCGGCTACGCTCCGCACACCTCGTACACGCGCGGCTACGCTCCCCACACCTCGTACACGCGCGGCTACGCTCCCCACACCTCGTACATGCGCGGCTACGCTCCCCACACCTCGTACACGCGCGGCTCTGCTACATGCACCCAGTAAACCCCTCCTGACCCCACTCTTCTACTTACCCCATCCAGCACCATGACAACCAGCACAGCAGAGTCCTGCAGACAGTGACACGGAAGCCCCTGATCATGTGACCCCTGACTCCTCACCCCCTGTGACCTCATCACAGGTCCTGTGTGCACTGAACAGCCATCATGCGCTCCTGAATGCGCACCTTCCCCTTGCACTCAGTAGCCATGGAGCTCCATGTGACCGGTGACTGAGAGTGATGGCAGCAGCCAGCAGGTCTCATCCTCCATCACCTGAGACACTGGGGGGTGGAGTGCCGAGCTCAGGGGGAGGAATGACCGAGTACATTATGGAGGAGGGGGTGCAGGACCTGATGGAAGCCCAGGTCCCACATGAAGCCGGATGCTTCTTTACTGGACTAGGTGGGCCCCTAATCACTCCGGGGCCCCGCAACCTCAGTAGTTACCCCCCTGGGTAGTGCGGCACCATCAGCTTCATTTGTCTAGCGCACCAAAATATCTTGTCCTGTCCTATATATGGCATTCTTGCTATCTAGTTGCTATCTAGTATGTAATGTAAAAACAGCAGCCTCAGTGTCCCCTATGTGATGCATTTACAGCAGTCTCCGTGTACCCTGTGTGATGTGTATATAGCAGTCCGAGTCCCCTGTGTGATGTTTATACAGAAGTCTCGGTGTCTCATATGTGAAGTAAAAACAGCAGCCTTAGTATCCCCTATGGGATGTAAATATAGCAGTCTCAGTGTCCCCTATGTGATGTATATACAGTGATCTTAGTGTCCCCTATGTGATGTATATACAGCAGTCTGTGTTACCTAGATATACAGCAGTCTGTGTTACCTATGTGATGTATACACAGCAGTGTCAGTGTCCCCTATGTGATGTATACTGCAGATCTGCCATTGCTTGAGTTCTACAAATATAATATGAGCAGTGATGGATGTGTGACCAAACATAGCAGGGTAATTTCCAAGTTAATAATTTTGTATGGCCTCCGATTGATGGTATAGTCAAATGGCCCTTGGCAGAAGAAAAGTTTCACACCTCTGTGCTAGATAACGTTATTAGAGGAGAGAACACACATGTTTCTTTGTATAATATCACACTAAGGGTGGTTTCACATTAGCGTTTCAGGCCGCAGCGTCGGCCTGCGCACAGCCACGGCTAAGCCCCGCCCCTACCGCGCCTCCTCCGGTAGCTCCACCTACTCTGTGGCCTGAAGCGCTAATGTGAAACCACCCTTACATGCAGCACTTTTTGATTCGGTTGTGGATGCTGGATCGGGGCATGGAGTCAACAGGTATAAAACAATAACCAAACACAACTTATATTTGGAAATAAAGCCTTATACTGTATAGACTACAATTATGATGTTTTGGTGATTCCACACATCCAGAATATGTCCTCTTCATCAATGATGGACTCTATTCTTTACACAGAACGCCCACCATGGCAGGAGGTCTCTTCTCAATTTCTAAAGAATATTTTGAGTATATTGGAAGCTATGATGACAACATGGAGATCTGGGGCGGTGAAAATCTAGAAATGTCCTTTAGAGTAAGTAAACTCGTATGTATTCATGGTGATATCGGTGATTTGTGCTTTTGTCAAAATGAAATGGGATGTCCACTACCTGGACAACGTCTCCTTAAATATAAGAGTCCATAGAATAAAATGAAAATGCTTGTACTCCCCTCCCGCCCTGACCCCGTTCCAGTTATGTTTCATGACGTCATCTCATGGTAGCGCTGCAAGATATCCGCTTTGATGAAATATTGATGACCAGCAATCAATCAGCGATCATTGATTGGCTGCAGTGCTCAAGTGACATAATGTCATGTGAGCGCAAGGAGACTCAGGGCTGACATTGCTGAGGCAGCGCCGGTGTAGGAGATGAGTATAAGCTTATTTTTAATTTTATTTGGGCCATTCAAGCATTTAAGGAGCTGTCGAAATAGTGGACAAACCCTTTAAATAGAATTAATCCTTAAGTTAATCAGAAAACTGACATAAATCAGGTTTTTATACCATTAGGTCATATACTAGTGGCCGGTGTGAAAATTGCAAGATTTCTGATTTTAGTTTTGTAAAGTGAGATAGAAAAAAAAAAATCTCAAACATTTAAAAATTATATATAATTTGTTATTGCAATTTATTTATAGGTTTGGCAATGTGGTGGGCAGCTGGAGATCTTGCCATGTTCAATTGTTGGCCATGTATTTCGCAAAAGGATGCCATATACATTTCCTAAAAATTATAACACAGTCAGCAGGAACCTAGTCCGCCTGGCAGAAGTGTGGATGGATGACTACAAAGACTTATTCTACAGAAGGAACCAGGAAGCTGCAAACATTGCTAGACAGGTGTACAAAATAAACACCACTTTGTTCCTCACATTTTCACTCATTACTCAGTTTTTGTTTTTTTTGGGGGGGGGGAATTCAGCATACCGGGAAACCATCCACAAGCAGGCTAGATGCAGATCATAGAAGTTGTATGGCCGGACTTGTGATAGCTTGTGTATGTACCTTAGTTGAAATAATTATTGCAAAATAACGTTCTGCCTGCTTGCTGATGGTTTCCAGTTAGTCGTTTTGTATTTTTATCATTACTTTGTCTTAGTAACTCTATTATTGCCAGAACATGCAGTTTTTGAGAAGCGAATTGAAAAGTGACAACCAATATGGCTACACTTCCAGTTGTCACTTTTAAATAATGTCACGTGTGTGGAAGAATCTACTTGGAGGGTTGAGAGAACCCAGCTGTTTGTGTATGATGGAACTTTTTGAGTAGAGTAATGTCGCAAGTACCTGCCCTACTTTATTCATGGAACAGTGTAATAAGTCAAATACTAATCTGATTGGCACAGACCAGCTCCCGGACATGATATCTCTCCCCCATGGGCACATCGATGGCTTTGTCTGATCGGCCCAGACCAGCCCCTTTATAGGTTACCCCTCTATATGGGCACATTGATGGCTTATCTGATCTGCACAGACCATCACTTTATAGGGTAGACCTCTCCATGGGCACATCGATGGCTTTCTGATTTGCACAGACCACCCCGTTACAGGGTAGACCTCTCCATGGGCACATCGATGGCTTATCTGATCGGCACTGACAAACCCATTTATAGGATACCCCTCCCACTGGCAAGTCGAATGCAAATTAAATCAGCACATCTCGATGACTGAGGCTACTTTCACACTTGCTTTGTTTTGCAGCGCGTTTTTCCCGCAAAAAAACGCATGGAAAAAACACATACAAATGCTGCGTTTTTTTTAAGCATTTTTATGAGCATGCATGAAAAAAACGCAGCGTTTTTATGCGTTTTTAGTGCGTTTTTACCGCGTTTGCGTTTTTTTCCACCATTAGTTGGCCCCTCACCCTAACCCAAACCATGACTTTACTAACCCTAAGCCTAACCCTGACCCTAACCCTTAACCAAACCATACTCTAACCCTAACCCTGACCCTAACCCTTAACCAAACCATACTAACCCTTAACCAAACCCTAACCCTAACTAACCCTAAACTCTAACCCTTAACCAAACCATACTAACCCTAACCCAAACCCTAAACCCCCTTAACTAACCCTAACTCTAACCCAAACCCCTAATTTCCATTGTCTAACTAATGGTCAACAAAAAAAACGCATGTGCAAAAAAACGCATACATGAGCATGCCAATGCGCACATATGCGCACCCATAGACTTATAATGGGTGTCTCGCTGTAAAAAAACGCATTGCGCAAGCATGCGTTTTTTTGAGGCAAGTTGGACGCCCAAAAAATGCAACAGGATGCATTTTGTGCGCCCGAGCGCATACCACAAAAAAACGCATGCGCGTAAAAACGCATACAAACGCATGTGTATGCGCACATAAGTGCATCCCATGCAAAATATAGGAAAAAAACGCATGCATTTTTTAGCGCTAAAATACAGCGCAAAAAAACGCAAGTGTGAAACCAGCCTGAGCCATTGTGCAGCTCAACTTTCTGCAAGTCAGCAGTCAGTACATCTACCTCTGACACTGGCACTGCCAACATGCATGGATTGCATTGGTTTGCCATTGTTTTCCTTGCAACAGAGATGTATTTCTAATTTTAATATTTCAAGCAACTTTTTTTTTTTACTTTTTGCAGAAGTCTTATGGAGATCTGTCTGAGAGATTCATTCTTCGTCAGAACCTTCAGTGCCAAAACTTTTCATGGTATCTTAAAAATGTCTATCCTGATGTATATATACCAGACACAGAATCAACGCTTTATGGATGTGTAAGTGGATATCCACACCCAAATGAAAGCAGAAAATTATTCCTATCGCTTCTCAGATGTTTCAGCAAAAAGAGGAAAGCAAGACAGTCTTTGTCAATAGGGAGGTTGTCAGGGCTATGATATTGGTAACCAGTCCTTAAGAAAGATCACCAGATCAGTTCTGGACGGGTCCGGAGGCTGAACATCATAGCCCCACACACTTTGTAGTGTCTGTTCTCAAGTACTACAGCTCATTTCCTATTCAAGTAAATGGGAGCTACCAAACGGGCAAAACACGTTGTACAGAGCTGTGGCATGTTGTGTATTTCCAATGCCCTTGGGACCAACTAACAGCTGATTGATGAGGGTGCTTGGGGTCTGATCGCCATAGATCTGATATTCATGACCAATCCTAAGGATAAGCCATCAACATTGTAGTCTTGGGCCCCCACGTTATGCATCATACTCAAAGAATGGAAAACATAAAGAAGACCTGTCTCCATATTGTATGTGACAAATAAGGGTCTCCACACACAAGACCCACTTGTGTGATATAGAATAGACAGCCACAAAGTAAGATGGTTTGTTATCTGATGGACTTACTCCTGCCATATGTTGCATTCTCAAAGTCTAGGCCAATAGCTCATGCAGACGTCCGTGAAAATCAGTTCAATTGTAAGGTGATCAGGGTGGCAGTCGTGGCAACGGGCTGTAATGTTCCCACACCCTGGCGCCCCACAGATGAAACATAATGTCCCTTTTGCTGTATGTGCATCATGCGCAACAGAACACTCACATTTACTGCCGGAGTCTCCTCTGTTTCTGTGATTCCATCTTCAGCTCCATGGGTCTCACAAACAACTGCAGAGACAGTGTCCATTCTTAAACAGTTAACTTTACTTATCAGTAGGGTTTTCAGTACAGATGCAGCACAGTGCATACAAAGTGACATTTCAAGAGCTTTCCCTGTCTTCCTAGCAATCCCTGCTCTTCCTGGACAACCAGGAAAAAAGGAAAAATTCCCAGCTTCTTAAAAGATCCATTTCATTGAGTAAAAAAGTAAGACAGAGTTCACATGAATGTCTTAATGACGCGTTTCGAACACTAGGACAGTGTTCTTTATCAAAAAGCTGGGAATTTTTCCTTTTTTCCTGATTGACAACACGCTGGACTACGTGATCCCATGCTCCCACACACCACAAGCTGTTACAGGTGAGCTGGTTGGATTTTTTTTCCTTTCCTTCTTGGACAACCCCTGTCCCGTCTTGGCAATCACTTCTCTTCCTGGACAATCTCTGTCCTGTTTCAGCAATCACTTCTCTTCCTGGACAATCCCTGCCCTGTTACAGCAATCACTGCTCTTCCTGAACAACCCCTATTCTGTTCCAGCAATCACTGCTCTTCTTAGACAATCCCTGCCCAGTCCGTGCCTTAAGGCCCTCCATCTTCCTTCCATTCTCGTCTGGTCTCAAGAGGAGAAGATAAAAGGCTCACCGTCTCAGCTTTGCCTAGTCCCAGTCGTAGACCCCGTATCCTATTCGGAATGGTTCCGTTTAAGCTGGTTACCGCCTGCACGTCACTCAGTCTGGGGTCCCTTCTTGCCGAAGCAACCTTATCCCCATGGCTGTCAGACTGTCCCTGTTCACTGCTGCATTTCAACTAACTCTTGCCCTGGGCATGGCTGCCCAGACTCTGCTCACTAACCAGGAAGTATCTCTACACTATATCCCCACTGTTCTGCACCACTGTAAATCCTCCCAGTCTGGAAAACCCCTATGCTAACTATATCTACTCTAAGACTCTTATTCCCTATCCCTAGTGTGCCCCACTAATCCAGTCCCCCTATTGTCCTATGCTAACCCTAATCCTACACACTTATCAAATACATTCACACTGCAGTGCATAAACACATTAACACTTATAAACGCTCTGGAACCACATGCATAAAATGTGAACAATGTCCAAATAGAGGGAAGCTTATGACGGCCTTTGTCACCTTACACAATCACAGACTGCAATGCGCGGATTAGCTGCGAATCTCCGGACCCGAGCGTCACAGCCTCCTAGAAATATATGAAGCTGTCATTATCCAGCTGGGAGACCTGCGGCCACCAGTCTGTGCATTTCGGTCCGAGGTCAGATCGATTTGCACGGACGCCTGCATGAGTCCTAAGTGTGGTCTGGTCTTGGTGTTCTTTCAGGTCCAGTAGTGAAAAGGTAAGTTTACTTTCCCAACTTGCTTTTTGTTGTCAAGCTCATTGTTTGCAAATTGTCTAGATGAAAAAATGTCCTACTATTCGGGGGAACAAACGCGTTAATTTGTGCCCCCAAAACAACTCTCAATCATGACTTGCACCACATTTGTTATGTGTTGTAGATACTTTCTGTGCCAAGAGGGTTGCTTTGTGGAAAGGAGCGTTACAACGTGTGCCAACATTTTGGTTATAATTTCTGGGGCAAAGTAAGATAACTAATAGATGGTGTAAGCTTACATGAAAGATCCACAGGATTTATCAAACAGCATGAAGCATATCATATTTTCAGACCCCCTAGAGAGACCCCTATTATTCAAATGTCGGCTGACCCTGACCATATCGACTGGCTTGGCCAACAGTCTAATGTATATGGGACCCCCCAAAGATGATTTCAGTCTTCCTATCCTTCTGTTCTCTAGAAATAAGCTGAGATGTCTGACAGCGGCTCTTTCACAGAGGACTTGGCAGAGTCTGGAGAGGCACCTACCGGCCGAACACACTTCCTTCTACCTGGCTTTACTACTTTTGCTAACATGCATTTGCTAAGTTAACAAGCAGCAGGATCAAAACTACACAAGATTTCTTTAAATTCTGATACCATAGAGACACATATCTCTGCATACGACGTGTAAACCCAACCCCCAAATAATAGGATAATTCTAATCACTTGCTGACAATTTTCATTTTTCCACTTTTTCTTCTTCCAATCTTCACTAATGTTAGCCTTAAGGCCCCGTCACACTAAGCGACTTACCAGCGATCCTGACACCGATATGAAGGTGTCAGGATCGCTGGTAAATCGCTATGTGATCGCTGGTGAGCTGTCACACAGACAGCTTCACCAGCGATCAGCACAGCGATGCCGAGCGCCCGGCATCGCTGGCCATCCTGTAAAAAATAGAATCAAAATAAAAAATATAGTTATTCTCACCTTCCGATGTCGCGTTCAGCCATCCTGCCTCTCTCCACGCTCCGGTCCCAGTGATCCTTTGCGAGAATGACCGCGAGATGTCACAGTCTCGCGGGATAACAAAGTCTCGCGGTCATTCGTGCAAAGGATCACTGGGACCGGAGCGTGGAGAGAGGCAGGATGGCTGAACGCGACATCGGAAGGTGAGAATAACTATATTTTTTATTTTTTTAATTATTTTTTACACCTGATCGCTGGTCTCCCGCCTGTCACACGCAGCGATGCGTGCTGGCCAGCGGGAGACCAGCGACCAAAGAAATGTCCAGAGGTTTCTTCCAGCGATCAGCGATACCGGCAGGGGGGCCGCTCGCTGATCGCTGTCACACACAGCAATCTCGCTGGTGAGATCGCTGTTACGTCACAGAAGTTGTGACTCAGCAGCGATCTCGCTACCGAGATTGCTTAGTGAGACGGGGCCTTTATTCTTGGAAGTCAATACAATTACAGCGATGCCAAGTATCACTTTATTTTTTTTTCTTTCTGATTTAAAAAAAAAAAAAAAATTGAAAGTATTTTTTTTAGTTCAGATTTGACTAGTGACACCATGTTTGTGTTTTTTAAAATATTTTTTCAAATTTATTTTTTTTTTATTTTATAGTCCCACTAGGTACCTCAAACATACAATTGCTTGATCACAAGTACAATACACTGCAATACTTCAGTATTGCAGTGCATTGTGCATTGTAAATTTAGTGATTTTCCTGTAAAGTGCTCCATGTGCAAGGGTTTAATAGAAGCTCAAACATGGCAGACACCAGGGTACTCAGTAGACCACACCTGCCATAAAAAAGCATCAACATCTCTTAGGCTAGTTTCACACTTGCTTTTTTTTGCAGCGCGTTTTTCCCGCAAAAAAACGCATTGAAAAAACGCATACATAAGCATACAACTGCTGCGTTTTTTTCAAGCATTTTTATGAGCATGCATGAAAAAAACGCAGCGTTTTTATGCGTTTGTATGCGTTTTTAGCGCGTTTTTACCGCGTTTGCGTTTTTTTCCAACATTTTTAGGTGGCCCCTCACACTACCCAAACCATGACTTTACTAACCCTAACCCTGACCCTAACCCTAACCCTGACCCTAACCCTAACCCTAACCCTGACCCTAACCCTTAACCAAATCATACTTAACCCTAACCCAAACCCTAAACCCTAACTAACCCTAACCCTAACCCTAACCCTGACCCTAACCCTAACCCTGACCCTAACCCTGACCCTAACCCTAACCCTAACCCTGACCCTAACCCTAACCCTAACCCTGACCCTAACCCTTAACAAAACCATACTTAACCCTAACCCTGACCCTGACCCTAACCCTAACCCTAACCCTAACCCTAATCCTGACCCTAACCCTGACCCTAACCCTAACCCTAACCCTGACCCTAACCCTTAACAAAACCATACTTAACCCTAATCCTGACCCTAACCCTGACCCTAATCCTTAACAAAACCATACTTAACCCTAATCCTGACCCTAACCCTGACCCTAATCCTTAACAAAACCATACTTAACCCTAACCCTGACCCTAACCCTAACCCTGACCCTAACCCTAACCCTGACCCTAACCCTAACCCTAACCCTAACCCTTAACAAAACCATACTTAACCCTAATCCTGACCCTAACCCTGACCCTAATCCTTAACAAAACCATACTTAACCCTAACCCTGACCCTAACCCTAACCCTGACCCTAACCCTAACCCTAACCCTGACCCTAACCCTAACCCTAACCCTGACCCTAACCCTTAACAAAACCATACTTAACCCTAATCCTGACCCTAACCCTGACCCTAACCCTTAACCAAACCATACTAAACCCTAACCCTGACCCAAAACCCAACCCTAACCCTAACCCTGACCCTAACCCTAACCCTAAACCCCCTTAACTAACCCTAACTCTAACTCAAACCCCTAAATTCCATGGTTAAAAAAAAAAACGCATATGCAAAAAAACGCTTACATGAGCATGCCAGTGCGCACATATGCGCATCCATAGGCTATAATGGCCATTTTTAGCGCAAAACGTGCGCATATGTGCGCATGCGCTTTTTTGCAGGGCCAAAAAATGCAACATGATGCGTCTGGAAAATCCAATCGCACACCCCAAAAAAACGCAGCGCATGAAAATCGCATACATGCGCTTACAAGCGCGCAGGTATGCGCACCCATGTTAAAGATAGGGGAAAAAACGCATGCGCAGGTTAGCGTTTTTTTCCAGCGCTAAAAAACGCAAATGTGAAACCAGCCTTAATTGCATTGTGAAGGTTGATAAGTGACAGAAAGAACCCCCTCCCTCTCTTTCACCACTTAGATGTTGCTGCTATTGACCATGACATATAAGATGTAACAGCATGGGCCGTGGCCACCGGGTTCCCCCGCGGCAGTCACTTACCCGGCGGCTTGCGCGCTCCCTCCTCCCTCCTGCTCACGCGCGCCCTCTCCTCCTGTCTCTCGGGCAGCTCCCCGCCCGCACATGCGCACTAGGTCGCGGGCACACGCCCGTTGGGATGTTTAACCCTGCGGTGGGTGGCGGACCATTAGCGGTCAGCCAATCGCCTGCCATCAGGGGATATATCAGGCGTCTCCCATAAGGGAAGGACGCCTGGTTCTTGTGTGAAGTCCTTTGCACTAATTTGGCCGCCTATAGGTTCCCTATAGGTTCTCCCTCTGTTCTGTGCTTGTTCCTTGTCCCTGTCTCTGCCACTGCTTGTCTCTCTGCCTGCCCTCCGTCCTGCCTGGTCCGTGTTCCGTAGCCGTCGCTTCTTTTCCGCTCCCTAGTGTCTGGCCATTTCCCTGTCCTGTCCTTTTTCCGGCTGTCTGTCTGTCTTCCTCGTTGCCTCTGGCACCAACTGCTCTGTATCTCCCCTCGCCACTCCACACGGAGCCCCGTACCTTGGTTCCGGTGCGGCCTCTCAGTCCTGCCTGTGATCTCCCCGGTCCTTCGAGCTGCCCCTCTTGATTCCAGCTGTCGCGGTGTCTGATCCCCCGCGGGTCTGCCCCTAACGGTCCCTGTATAGGGGTCAGTTCCACCTGGTGCGCTCACCCTGGGGGCCTCAGTTCCGAGACCCAGGGGGTCCATTCTCGGACGCTGACTAAACCCCTGAAGCGTCACAGTAGAACCAGGCCACGGACCCCGCTGGAGCCGTGGCCGCTACACAAAAGAAGTTACTTTTCTTGCGGGAAAACCAGACCCGGATATTGTCTTTCATGTAGTCCATGGACACCTGGCTATCCGCCCTTCAAACCACTGATCCAGGGCGCGCTCCCATGTTAGCCGGCCTCCAGCAGGAGCTCGTGCAGCAGCGCGACACCCAGTCCCACATCTTAAATTACATGGCATCCGTTGATGACCGACTACTTTCCCTACAGTCCTCGGCGGCCACCTCTGTCCAACCCCGGGATCCAGTAACTCACCCGCCACCTCGCCTAGGAAAGCCCCCCAGGTATAGCGGGGATCCCAAGCTTTGCCGGGGCTTCTTGAACCAGTGCAGATTGCACTTTCAGCTGTTACCCCAGAAATACCCCTCCGACCGTGCCAAGGTGGCGTTTATCGTGTCCCACCTTGAGGGAGAGGCTTTGGCCTTGGTGAATCCGTTGTGGGAGAGGGATGATCCTGTGGTTTCTAGTATTCAGAATTTTCTTGACATGTTCCGCAAGGTATTTGACGAGCCCGGGAGGTTGGCTTCTACTACTGTGGCTCTGTTTAACCTCCGTCAGGGTTCACTCACCGATGGACAGTATGCCATCCGCTTCCGGACACTGTCTTCGGAGCTTGGGTGGAATAATGAGGCCCTGGTGGGAGCTTTGTGGAGGGGTCTTTCTGGCAAAATAAAAGACGAGCTTGCCAGATGGGATACCCCTACCACCTTGGAAGATCTCATTTCTCTGGCCACTCGTACAGATCTCCGGTTTCTCGAACGTTCCCGGGAGGCAGCCAGAGAGAGGAGACCCTTTAGGCTCTATCAGGCCCCTATTCCACGTTCCTTCGCACCCTCTGCCAGTTCCGCCCCCGAGCTCATGCAGATAGACTGTGTCAGATTGTCTGAGCAACGGCACAGGAAGAGAATGACGGAGGGTCTTTGTCTGTATTGTGGCGGTGCCAATCATTTTCTGCGCACCTGTCCTGTGAGACCGGGAAACGCCTTCACCTAGGCCAGGTAAGAGAGGCCTCCCTAGGTGACCCTAATTCCTCTCTGCCCCTTACCATTTCGGCTTTATTTGTTCTAGGTCGGGAGCGTAGATCTGTGGAGGCGTATGTGGACTCAAGTGTGGCTAGTAATTTCATTCGGCTTGAGGAGGTTGACAAGTTCCAGATTCCGGTGGTTACCTTGGAAAACCCGCGTGCGATCGCCTCTGTAGTTGGCAGACCACTTCCAGAGCTTATCACCATGGTTACTGCCGAAGTCGAGTTTCAAATGGGATCTCTTCATCTGGAGAAGATAGCTTTCTACGTACTGCCCAATTTGTCCCACGCCGTCCTCCTTGGATTACCCTGGCTCAGGTTGCATGAACCGATTCTGGACTGGAGCTCTGGGGAGATTCTGCGCTGGGGCCATATTTGCCAGGAACACTGTCTGTTGTCGGTGGTCCGTTCTCATCCGCTACAGGAGCCAGCCGATCTTCTGGGACTCCCGGCACTGTATCACGAGTATGCCGACGTCTTCAGTAAGAAGGAGGCGGATTCCTTGCCGCCACACCGGTTTTTTGACTGTCCCATTGAGTTGATTCCGGGAGCCATCCCCCCAGGGGGAGAACATACCCTCTGTCTCCAGCAGAAACCATGGCCATGACAAAGTATATACAAGAAAATTTGGCCAAGGGTTTCATTCGGAAGTCCTCGTCCCCTGCAGGCGCAGGTTTTTTCTTTGTCCGGAAGAAAGACGGATCCCTCAGGCCATGCATTGATTATCGAGGCCTGAACAATATCACCGTTAAAAATCGGTATCCTCTTCCGCTGATCCCAGAGCTCTTTGACCGGCTGAGAGGGGCCCGGGTCTTTACCAAACTGGATCTACGAGGAGCCTATAATTTGATCCGAATCCGCGCCGGGGACGAATGGAAGACGGCTTTCAATACTTGGGATGGCCATTATGAATATTTGGTCATGCCGTTTGGACTCTGCAATGCCCCGGCAGTGTTCCAGGAATTCGTCAACGAGGTTTTTCGAGATTTACTGTACTCCTGTGTTGTGGTGTACTTGGATAATATTCTCGTCTTTTCACCCGATCTTTCCTCGCATCGAAGGAGCGTTCGCCTGGTCCTGCAACGCCTTTTTTGAGAATCGTCTCTATGCAAAACTGGAGAAGTGCCTGTTTGAACAAACCTCGTTGCCTTTCCTTGGTTACATCATCACGGATTCTGGGCTGAAGATGGATCCCGAGAAACTCTCTGCTGCACTCAAATGGCCTCGTCCTGTCAGTGTGAAGGCCATTCAGCGCTTCCTGGGATTTGCTAATTATTACAGACAGTTTGCTCCTCACTTTTCCTCAGTGACCAAGCCCATCACGCTCCTGACCCGAAAAGGAACCAAATCGAACACCTGGTCTCCTGAGGCTGAAGATGCCTTTCTAGCCCTGAAGCACTCCTTTGCATCCGCACCAATCTTGCATCGCCCTGTAGCCAGTAGGCTCTTCATCCTAGAGGTGGATGCCTCCTCCACCGGGGCTGGGGCAGTACTTTCCCAGCGGGCATCATCTGGACATCTGGTTCCCTGTGGGTTTTTTCCAAATCCTTTTCCTCTGCCCAGTGTAACTACTCTATCGGAGATCGGGAGTTGCTCTCTATAAAGATGGCTCTGGAAGAATGGCGGTATCTGCTCGAAGGGGAGGTTCACCCCTTTACTATTTTCACGGACCACAAAAACTTAGCCTATCTTCAGTCCGCCCAAAGACTCAACGCCCGGCAAGCCCGATGGTCCCTATACTTTTCTCGCTTTGATTTCAAGCTCCATTTTCGACCCAGGAATAGGAACACCAAGGCGGATGCGCTCTCTAGGTCGCTGCAGTCACCAGAAATGGAGGAGGTTCATCATATATCATCGAGCCTGCGAAAGTTATTACCGTGGCTCCCGTGAGCCTCTCTACCCTTCCGCCAGGTAGGACCTTAGTTCCACAGAGCAAAAGACTGGAGGTGCTACGCTGGGGGCACTCGTCCAAAATTGCCGGACATGTCGGAACCAAGAAGACCCGCTTACTTCTCTCCCACTACTATTGGTGGCCTTCTCTCCGCCAGGACGTGATGGATTATGTAGTGTCCCCTACTACCTGTGCGCAGAACAAGGTGCCTAGGAATCTGCCCTCCGGTCTTCTTCATCCGTTACCTGTTCCAGAGGCCCCTTGGCAGCAAATTGCCATGGATTTCGTGACAGACCTGCCTTCCTCTTCTGGCTGCACTACTATCCTCGTGGTAGTAGATCGCTTCTCCAAGATGGCCCATTTCATCCCATTACCCGGTTTGCCTTCGGCTCCTAAATGAGCCGAGAGCTTCATCCATCAGATCTTCAAGCTGCATGGACTCCCTCAACGGATCGTGTCTGATCGGGGAGTTCAGTTTACCTCTCGTTTCTGGAGAGCCCTCTGTCGGCACATTGGTACATCTTTGGATTTCTCCTCCACCTACCACCTTCAGACCAACAGGCAAGTGGAGCGGGTCAATCAAGTTCTGACATCCTTCTTGCGTCACTTTACCAACGCCCACCAGGACAACTGGGTCTCACTTCTTCCTTGGGTGGAATTTTCCCACAATAATCATCCTATTGAGTCCACCTCCAAGTCACCGTTTTTTGTGGTCTCAGGCCAGAACCCCGGCATCCCGCTGCCCATTTCCACGTCTTTGGGGGTTCCCGCGGCAGATGCTTTAGCTGCTGACTTTGCGCAAGTCTGGAAAGAGACCAGGGAAGCCCTCGTGAACTCCAGTGCCCGGATGAAAAAGCATGCGGACAAAAGACGAAGGGACCTTCCACCATACCATCCTGGTGACAAAGTCTGGCTTTCAACTAAACACATCCGTCTGAAAGTCCCCTCATACAAGTTGAGCCCCCCGATACATCAGGCCTTTTGAAGTACTTGGACGCATTAACAACGCTGCATACAAATTGAGGTTGCTGGCTTCACTCCGAGTTCCTAACGCCTTCCATGTCTTGCTCCTTAAACCTGTCATTCTCAACCGGTTCCGCCCTGCTCCTATCTCTTCCCCTCAGCCAATTGGGGATGATAGCGTCTTTGAAGTTAAAGACATTTTGGCCATGAAAAGGGTCAGGGGTAGAACCTTCTTCCTTATTGATTGGAAGGGATTTGGTCCCGAGGAGAGATCCTGGGAGCCTCGGGAGAATGCCCCGCAAATTCTGAAAAAGTTTTTGGCCAATCTCAGAAGGGGGAGATGTAAGGAGGGGGTACTGTAACAGCAGCGGCCGTGACCGCCGCTGTCCCACGGACACCGGGTTCCCCCGCGGCAGTCACTTACCCGGCGGCTCGAGCGCTCCCTCCTCCCTCCTGCTCACACGCGCCCTCTCCTCCTGTCTCTCAGGCAGCTCCCCGCCCGCACATGCGCACAAGGTCGCAGGCGCGTGTCCGTCGGGATGTTTAACCCTGCGGTGGGATTTATCAGGCGTCTCCCATAAGGGGAGGACGCCTGGTTCCTGTGTGAAGTCCTTTGCACTAATTTGGCCGCCTATAGGTTCCCTATAGGTTCTCCCTCTGTTCTGTGCTTGTTCCTTGTCCCTGTCTTGCTGTCTCTGCCACTGCTTGTCTCCCTGTCTCCCTGCCTGCCCTCCGTCCTGCCTGGTCCGTGTTCCGTAGCCGTCGCTTCTGTTCCGCTCCCTAGTGTCTGGCTATTTCCCTGTCCTGTCCTTTTTCCGGCTGTCTGTCTTCCTCGTTGCCTCTGGCACTAACTGCTCTGTATCTCCCCTCGCCACTCCACACGGAGCCCCGTACCTTGGTTCCGGTGCGGCCTCTCAGTCCTGCCTGTGATCTCCCCGGTCCTTCGAGCCGCCCCTCTTGGTTCCAGCTGTCGCGGTGTCTGATCCCCCGCGGGTCTGCCCCTAACGGTCCCTGTATAGGGGTTGGTTCCACCTGGTGCGCTCGCCCCGGGGGCCTCAGTTCCGCAACCCAGAGGGTCCACTCTCGGATGCTGACTAAGCCCCTGAAGCGTCAGTGAAATGCCGCACCTGAACCTGCTCCATACCTGGACATCCGATATCTACCGTATATGTCGGCAAGTGATTAAAGGGGTTATGTAACAACCCTGCTGGCATCACTGCATGGCCTCCCATTCCCCGCACACCAACTTACTTTCTGCTTCAAGCCATGCTGTGGACTCTGTCTGTTGCCAGCCCTGAGCTCCAGGTGCTATGCCTCTTGTTTTCCTGCTTGCTCTCCATGTTTCCTGACTGTGTGTATAGGGGGTGGCGCCTGAACTCTCTGGTTCTTATGCAGTCAGGGTGCACCTGTGTAATATGTCCCTTGCCAATCACCTAGAGCCCTTGACTATTTAGTTTCACCACACCCACTGACCTTTGCCTGAGCAATGTCTAAACTCAGTTAGCTCCTTGCTGCTGAGCCAGCCAGGCCCTGTCCTATGTCTTGCCTTCTCTGAAGGCTCTTACTGCTTATTCCTGTGTCTTGGTACCTTGCCTAGCATTTCTCTGTCCGCCTGCCAGGAGGCAGAATATCCTGGCCCTTGAGTCTTGTTCCCAGTGCCTTGTCTGTTCTCTGTCCGCCTGCCAGGAGGCAGAATATCCTGGTCCTTGTGTCTTTGTCCCTGTGTCTCTGTCTGAACTCAGTCTTACCTCTGTCTGTCAGTCTCCTTGTCTGTGGTTCCTTCTCTGCCGTGTCTTTCCTTGTGTCCTCCCTATCTGTGCGTCTGCTCCCTGGCCGCTCTGCCTGCTCGGCTCCTTGGCCGCTCTGTCTGCACGGCTCCCTGGCCGCTCTGTCTGCACGGCTCCCTGGCCGCTCTGTCTGCACGGCTCCCTGGCCGCTCTGTCTGCACGGCTCCCTGGCCGCTCTGCCTGATCGGCTCCCTGGCCGCTCTGCCTGATCGGCTCCCTGGCCGCTCTGCCTGATCGGCTCCCTGGCCGCTCTGTCTGCACGGCTCCCTGGCCGCTCTGCCTGCTCGGCTCCTTAGCCGCTCTGCCTGCTCGGCTCTCTAGCCGCTCTGCCTGCCCGGCTCTCTAGCCGCTCTGCCTGCTCGGCTCTCTAGCCGCTCTGCCTGCTCGGCTCTCAAGCCGCTCTGCCTGCTCGGCTCTCTAGCCGCTCAGCCTGCCTGGCTCCCTTGCCGCCCAGCCTACACCGCACTCCTGCGGCTCAGCCTACTCCACACTCCTGCCTATATCCATACCTGCACCTCCTGTGTGAACAGGTCCAAATCCTGTTCCAGCATACACCACTCCCTCCTGCCTACACCTGCTGTGTGAACAGGTCCCTACCTGCTCCTTCTCATACCACGCCAATCTGTCCTGTGTCTCCAAGCCGTGCCCGCCTGTCCTGTGTCTCCAAGCCATGCCCGCCTGTCCTGTGTCTCCAAGCCGTGCCCGCCTGTCCTGTGTCTCCAAGCCGTGCCCGCCTGTCCTGTGTCTCCAAGCCGTGCCCGCCTGTCCTGTGTCTCCAAGCCGTGCCCGCCTGCCCTGTGTCTCCTTGCCACGCTTGCTTGCCCAGTGTCTCAGCCGTGCCTGTCGTGTCTACCTGCCTGCCTATAGCTTCTATCAAAGTGACTTGTCCCCGAGTGGGACCAGCAGCCACAGCCAGACACCACCCTGGAGTGGCACCCGACAGCTATCTGCCACACAAGCCTGACCTCACCATCAGAGGCTCCAGTGAAGACCGAGGCAGCTGTCGTAGTCACGCCCCTTCCAGGGTAGTCTGGTTTGTGGCACAGTGGGGCCACAAACCCCCGGCTCGCGCCATTCAGCCAAGGCGCGAGCGTGACAGTTTGCTCAGGCCATGAGTCCCATGTCCTTCTGCTTGCAGAGCATGAGGGACTTTCTCTCTGCCAGTATGAGCATCTGGAAGAGTTTGTTCCGCCCTGTGTGGTTCCAATTGTTGAGACTTCTGAACCCATCATTGTCTCAAATGCCATCTACAACCAGCTCCTGGCTTATGAGAGGCTTGACCCTGAAGATCCTCCAAGGTTCTATGGAGATCCTAAGGAGTGCCAAGGGTTCCTGGAGCAGTGGCTGTGGTACATTGAGTGGAATTCAGCCTGTTTCCCCTCTGATTGGGTCAAAGTGGGACATATATGATGTCCTATTTAGCAGGAGATTCTTTGATGTGGATCTGTCCCGCAGGGGATCCTATCATCACGGACCTAGAGGCCTTCCTAGTGGCCTTCCGTAAAGCCTTCGAAGTACCCAGTCCAGCTACGTCTGCCAAGTCTCCCCTTTCCAGATCTGAGAGGCGCGCCAAACGGGCGAAACCAGTGAAGAAACCGCCTCGTCAGACCGTGACCACCGTCCGAAACCCTCTAGTTCCTCCACCTGTTAAAGCAGCTACTCAAGTTGAACCCAAGAAGACTGTTAAGAGTGGGCTGGCAAAGCAGCAGCCTGAAACAAGTCGTATAGCTTCTGTCAAAGTGATTTGTCCCTGAGTGGAACCAGCAGCCACAGCCAGACACCACCCTGGAGTGGCACCCGACAGCTATCTGCCGCACAAGCCTGACCTCACCATCTGAAGCTCCAGTGAAGACCGAGGCAGCTGTCGTAGTCACACCCCTTCCAGGGAAGTCTGGTTTGTGGCACAGTGGGGCCACAAACCCCCGGCTCGCGCCTTTCAGCCAAGGCGCGAGTGTGACAGGTTATTTTGGTCTATTTAATTTTTTTTTACTATGGGTCTGAGAAGTAACAGGCAAATGCTAACTACCACCTGCTTATTGTGCCGGTCACGATCTCCGCTGGCAGAGAGCAGTCCCAGACTGCTTTTGGCAGCAATTTTGTAGCTTCTCCTGATGCCACGTCAACAGAGCAGTGGCTTCTCTTCCACTCTGCTCTGTTGACAGGGCGTGACTGCCGATATCATGCTGATTGACAGCTGGCTCCCTGCAGTTAGGCAACGTGGAGCCAGCTGTCAATCAGAATGACATCGGCAGTCATGCCCCATCAACAGAGCAGCATGTAACAGGAAGAGCTGCTCTGTTGACCTGAAGCAGCAGTATCGCCGGCAGGAGTGGTCAGTGACTGCTCTGAGATGGCCCCTGTTATAACAGGCAGGTAGTTAGCAACTATTTGACTAT
This sequence comes from Dendrobates tinctorius, assembly GCF_039654945.1. Classification (NCBI taxonomy): domain Eukaryota; kingdom Metazoa; phylum Chordata; class Amphibia; order Anura; family Dendrobatidae; genus Dendrobates; species Dendrobates tinctorius. Next base: position 37,403,621 of record NW_027361810.1, on the reverse strand, counting down.
TAGTTTTTAGGCCCATAGTAAAAAAATAATTGTCCTGGATAACCTCTTTAATTGTACAGTGTACATTGTGTTGAAAGTGCTCAATGGCCCCACTTGTCAGCCCGCTTCTCTGTTTCAATGGATGTTATATAGTGCTACACTTCTTACCTGCCCAGGTCTCCAAATTAATGCACTCTCAGGATGCAGCAAACCTATGTAGTAAAGATGGCAGCAACACAGGTGCAAAATACTGATGAGCCATTCACTCACGCCCATACTATTAAATCAGGCAGGCTGCCCAGCACTATGTACATGCTTCCCAATTAATAAACACCCCAGTTTACCATACCAAAAATGCTGGGCTTGGCTGCACCCTGAAAACTCAAGTGAAGAAAATCCATATAAATATGTGAGGTATTGGTCAATAAATATTGGCCAAGATAAATAAGCTTGCAACCCGTGACAAGGGTCCTCACACTTGCGAGTCCGAACTAAAATTCCTCCAAAAATTCAAGAACTAATACAGCAGTGGGGCAGCAGTGCTTACCTGTCCAGGTCTCCAAGCGAATACACTCTCAGGATGCAGCATTTTTTTGTCTTGTAAATTAGGGTGTCTGTTCACAAACGGTCTCATTTAGATTGTGCTGGGCAGCCCGCCTGATCTAATAGTATGGGTGTCACTAATAGGCTGTAAACCGGAGACTGTGCATTACCTGTATGTGAATAGCGCCCTATACAAGCCTCTTTTGTGCAATCATATACTAAACAATCGCCCCCTCCATGAGTTGGTAGGCTGCGAGTGGATGGCTCACCAGTATTTTGCACCTGTGCTGCTGCCATCTTTACTGCACGGGTTTGCTGCATCCTGTAGTGCATTTGGTCGGAGGTCTGGGCAGGTAAGCGGTGCTGCCTCTTTTCTGCTGTATTAATTCTTGATTTTTAGTCCTCCTTCTGTGGCTTTGCTATCAAGTATAGTGCTACATTTCCCCTACAGAGTCAACAAACCTCCAAAAGACTTTTGAATGGGATTATATGATCAAGAAGAAAACCAGAGGCGCAACGCAAAACAACCCCTAAAATATAGCTTTTAATTCAATCACTAAAAACATTAATAGTAAAAATGACTAAATACCTAGGGAGGTAGAGGACAAAATCAAAAGTGGCAGAACCGATGTTATATTTCTATGTAATAATCACAAAACATGGGGCAAAAGGCTAAATTGCCCTAGTCCGCCCTAATCCAACCCTTCCTGACTGCGGAGGTTGGCACCCTAGTTGTTGACGATATGGCGCCCCCGCTCAACGTCGGTGTCCCTAGTAAACCCCTAAACCTCCCTACGTATACAAAAAAGGACACAAAAAAATACACATACACACACCTATGATACCGAAAACAAAAGTGAAGAGACGTTTAATGTCTCATGAATAGAGTGCTAAAGTGCTATGAACTTATTTCGTAGTCAGTCTAATGATGTAGATACCCCACACTGTAAACTTATCTCGTAGTAGAGAGAAAAAAGAAAAGGGGGTATCAGTATGCAGCTTAAATAAGACTTATCTAGTAGTCAAAAAATGCTGACATGCTGAATAGGCAGACCCATATATAAAATAACATAATCAATAAAAAATATCTACAGAGAAATTTGGTAGATAGCACATATGACAATTCATTTGTCCAAGGACAAGCACTTAGAAAATAGTCAGAACACTGCACATTAAATAGCAGAAAAATGAATCCTGCATTGCACATGCGGCGGCCATTGTTTGAAAGCAGGGGTTAACAATAGCCCTGTTTTACTAGGAGGCACAATCCAGCTCAGAAACAATGTCTGCACATAAGGTGAAATGCACACCAGTCCTGCTATTTCACACAGATCATAAACAAAACTTGAAGCTAACAAATTCACCTCAATTGCAATTTCTAATGTGGTACAAAAAATATTCCATAAAAAATGCATGCAATGTATAATCCAGCAGAGCATAATTGCTTGATAGAATCGATCTCAGTACTCAGTACCACAAAAGGGTCTGCCGAATATAATGTGCAGTAATATACTTATCAGCCATTTGATGCAGATGAAATCCCGACGCGTTTCGCCCTCTTAAATCGATGAGGGTTCATCAGGGGTCAAAAAGTGGGGTCTCATTACCCCTGGCCGAGAGAGCAATGCAATGTGCGGCGGTTTTGTGATTATTACATAGAAATATAACATTGGTTCTGCCACTTTTGATTTTGTCCTCTACCTCCCTAGGTATTTGGTCATTTTTATTATTAATGTTTTTAGTGATTGAATTAAAAGCTATATTTTAGGGGTTATTTTGCGCTGCGCTTCTGGTTTTCTTCCCCTACAGAGTCCCCTGCACTATAAATGTGTGTCCCTGAAAAACATGAGCCGACCGTGGCGGCTTTAGGTGTCAGAGAAAAGGTTGTCTTGTTAAGAAAATCCCTTGAAAACCATGTTAGTTATTAATGTTTACAGCATCCCTATCATATGGCATTAGTAACACCAGATTTGAGTGGGAATGAATGAGTTTTGTAAGTTCACGCTCTTTATATCATTAAATGTTTCAACAGATGTTTAATTTGGGTGCTAAAAAGTGTTTGGATGATGAGGGTGACTCCAAATACGGGGGCACAGTGTTACTCAAAGATTGCAGTAAACACAGAGGAAAACAGGTAAATCTAGACATTACCTTAATAAATATATTACTTTCCTTCCTGTCTTATATTACCGACTTTATCTGCCTCTGACTTCACATAATTAGTTTTTATCAAATATTTGGTGGATAGTGGAAATCATTTCCAAGAGGCCCAGTGGCCAGTGCGGATCTTGTTCCTAAGCCGTGTTTGCGCTGATGAGCTTCAGCCATGTATCTGTTAGATCTGTATCAACCTGTTAACAAGCATCGATCCGCTATATATCCGCTCAGCGCTCAATTACTGGCCTGTTCACATGGGCAGACGAGAACTGTATGTATTGTTTTGCCATCATGCAGCATCATTTTGTCGGTGGCACACTCACGGCTTACAATTGGCGATGTGCTGCCGACAACAATGATTTTTTTTTTTTGATGCCGGAATAAAGATCCAATCACTCAATAAATGTGCATTTTCCTTGTTCATAGGCGCCATGTTTAAAAATCGATAACTGGACTATTCGATGATTATGAGGGTCTTTAGTCACTGTGGAGAGGGATAGGTACTCAGATAATGGATACAGCCAATTACCCCAAATATGTTTCCATCGTTACACAGAACATCATATTCCGATGACAGATCGTATTAGAGTCACAAATAGGATAATATTCATTTATTTTGCCAGAAGGCTTCGACTCATCAGGGTTGACTTATTTCAAGAACTGTGTGTTTTTCTTTTATGGGGTTGCAGGTTGTAGGTTCTCATCTCATAGCAGTGTACTTGCCATCCTCTAGCGCTGTCTGACGGTGTCCTTTCTAGCGCGTGTTCAGAACAGACTGTAAAAGAATAGGCGCTCCTGGTAGATGTGAGGGTTCGCAACCTGAGAGCTAACAGGAATCCAGTGGAATGATAAGTGAAGATTTGGGGGGAAAGAAACTTGAGAACATTACAGAATGGCCAAAAGTTTGAGGATACTTGAAAATTTTCAATGAAGTTTCTGGTGGGTATTTCTTGTGCTGATCTTACCAGAATAGTAGTGACCGGGACAGAAAATTTTGGCAAATTATCCTCCTCCACAATGAAAACTTCAGCAGTCGGGTTGTAACTACAAGGAGAGCAGGGGTTGTAGCTGCATACAGACCCTAGAGCCTAGCGGGCCCAAAAGGTGCCTACGGCCGATCTGAGAGGAGCCGTTCTATTAAGGACCCGTATTGGAGATTTTGCTTTAGGGCCCACAAACTTTTAAGTTAAATTACTCCAAACAGTGACTAGATTAGATAACGTCTGGAAAACATCTGCCGAACCAACTTTTCAGGGTTTCAGTTACTATTCTCTATCTAATGATCGTCTATGAAGATTTCCCAACAAGCTGATGATATTGCGCACTCATTAAAGGGACTGTCCAATTCTTTTTATTTATTTTTTTCATCCGAAGTAAAAAATAAAAGACTTCTGTTTAATTACCCACTGCTACCTCCAGTTTCTGTTAATGGACTGCAGTAATGTCGTGACATTAGCACAAAACTGCTGCAGCCAATCAGTGTGCTTAGCAATTTCTCTGCATGACCACTGAGCCCAATGATCGGCCGCAGCGGTCACTTGACTGCAGCCTATCGTCAAAGACTGGTGGTAGAAGCAGGGAGCCAGAGCTGGAGTATACAAAAGATTGTTATTTTTATGTCTATAAATAAAAAGAAAATATTGCAAACGTCTTTAACATTGGAATAGCGGAAAAAGCCAGAATGATTCATTTTGGGGGTGTACATACTTTTAAACATTTGTTATAAGTAATTTATTGTTATAATAACTTCTTATTTCTTTTATAAATGTAGTATTTTGAGTATTCGAAGAGGAAAGAAATTGTACATAATATCTTCAAAGAGCTGTGTCTGCAGGCGAGCTACGGATTCCTAAAACTGAGGCCGTGCAATCATAAATATGCAGTTGCGGAGGAGAAGTGGCATTTTCTGAAGGTAATTTTTTATTTTATTATTCACAGGCTTAAAATCTTGTGAAAGCTTAAAAGGTCATTCAATATCACAATCTGTATTGCAAAAAAAGTTGAATTTTTGAAATTTCCACAATGCCACTAGGGCTTAGTTTAGACTCTTACTTCCAGCTCTTTCAGGAAATTCACATGCACATTAGCAGCAATGAACAGACTCAGACCCTACCTTTCATATTGACGCATCTAATGAGCGTGTGTGAAGAGGAAGAAAGCAGTGTCAGCTGTGACATTGAGGAAATGTGATTAGCGGATTCTGTGTTATCAGCTGTGTTTAGAGGTGTTTACCTGGCCTTGTGATCCTGCCTCTGATGGTAATGAGCCTTCTGAAAAGTCTACCTGAAAGAACAGGTTTTATGAGCATAAATTCTTCCCTGTGGCCAATCTGAAAATTGCAAAGCTTTAATTAATTTATTAAAACAGATTGTGATATGAACAAAAAAAAAACTGTTGGATTGAAAACTCTAAAATATATATATATATATATATATATATATATATATATAAAAAGCCTGAATTTAAACAATTGGTAATTATCAGAAGCATTTATTGTTAAAAGCCAACAATGTAGATTCTGAAAACAAAAAGTTGAAGGAGATTGGAATCCTGCAGTTGTTCTGCGATCTGCTCTATGTTCAGTAGTCACCAAGCTCAACCGACATGATAGTTACGGTCAGAGTTATGACTCTTTTGTTACCACCCTTACCCTGTGATACTGTGTTCAACTTCAGGAGGAAGTCAGCGAGGAGTTTGTGCTACTTCTGGTATATTCTTTTTTTTTTTTTTTTTTTTACTTTATTAAATCAGATTTAAAGTGCCCACATCCATTAAAGGGGTTATCCGGTCTTGCGGTACAAGTCTGCGGTCACTCTACATAACTGCAGACTTGTGAATCCTCATAGTGAGCAGTGGTGCCGTTCATGGCGGGTATGTGACCGCAGGTATGCGATTTGCATTCAACCGGCCACATCCCAACTAGACATGTCTGGCCTTGTTCAATACATTTGCATTGAGTGAGGTTGGCACTCAATGGCATGTGACCGCATGCAGTCACTCGCTTTTTACCACTCCCGGCGCAGTGTGCATGCTGTGAGGATTCACCTGTCTGCAGTCACATAAACTGACTTGTTGGATGTTGATCTCCATGAGTTTATTCATCCTCATTTTTCACAGTCTTCTACTAGGCATTGCTCCTACTGGCCAGTTTCCTACTCCACACTGATGAGGGGCAATACCCCGAAACAGCTGTCTGTGGATGGATACCATGTTTTGGCATAGGTGGTTTCCTTCATTGGAGACTGCCCTTACCGTGGTTGTTCCTTCCCGGGGAAAGACCTGGCTAGTCATTGCTTGCGCTGAGAAACATGTGATGGTGTCTCCGCGGCTTCTGTTTTGTATGTTTTGCATATTTCCCATAAGGGATGGGGGCATTGCTCTAGAATCACTGCGTTGAGAAACATGTGATGGTGTCTCCGCGGCTTGTGTTTTGCATACTTTTACATATTTCCCATAAGGGATGGGGGCATTGCTCTAGATCACTGCGTTGAGAAACATGTGATGGTGTCTCCGCAGTCTTGGATGTTGATCTCCAGGAGTTCATTCATCCTCATTTTTCATAAACTGACTTCAGACTTGTACCCTAAGGCCAGACAACCCCTTTAAATAGATGTCCACATGAATGCTGATATTAATGGCAAGAGGGGAGTAGGCTTGTGCCATACATCTCTGGCAAGGGCTTATTTCCCGAGAAAACAAAAAGATTGAGCCTTGTTATCTGAAATGCCCAATCCTCATTTTTTATGACTTTATTTGACAGGGGAGCATGGGAAGGCCCCATACACATTAGATGGCTGGATCCCACAATTTCTAATTTGTATGGTGTCCCATTGGCTCCTCATAAGGTCCGGTATTTTATGACATCTACTTAATACACATGTAAATTGCTAGTTCCTGTTCTCTTACTTTATCCATATTTATGCATTTTTTTGCAGGGCGGATTTGTGTTCAATGCTGCATATAATATGTGCTTGGCAGGAAACGTGTTCAATGTCCGTCTTGTAGCCTGTGATTCTTCCGATCCTTTTCAACAGTGGATGTTTCCATACAAATAAGGGATAAATGGTCTTTTCAAGAAAGTTATGCAATAAACAATAGGGTGTGAAAAATGAACCCGGGTGTATGTGATGGTTGTTATGTTTTCCAATGGTTTTAATAAAAAGTTGGATTTAAAGGGGCTGTCCCATGAGATCCTTGTTGTTGCTGTTATATCGCTTTAAATGGGCTGTGAAAGTAAGTAAGGGAGAGGACTTCTGGGACGCCAGTCACTTCAAATAAAGCGGGGTCCCAAATATGGGTCTCGATCAGACATCAGGACCACCACGTAGTACGACCCCTGAAAGATGAATGAGAGCATCAAAATCTTAATCACTATTTCTTGGGAAAGTTTAATGGGGTTTAAAAAGTTTTTCTGGTTTCATATAAATAAAAGAACTTGAAGGATATGGACACTTTTCAAGCTAATTTTTTCTTTACTGCATGCATTTAAAGAATGACCGTAATTGTATTTTTTTCCACATATATCGATAGAACACATGAAAATAAGAAACGCCGTAATATCAGAGAATATAGCTTTTTTCTCCTCCTGATCTCATCATTAATTTCAAAAAATCTTCAGTGACTACAGATTTCCAATTACTGATATAGGCGATGACAATTGGTGCTCATAAAGTTCTATGGAGAACTGTAACTGTTGTTTCAGGAGAACTTGCAGCAGAACGTCAGTGTCCGCCTTCAGCTCCTCCCTCCTCCATAGAACTTTATCAGCACCAACTGTCATCTCCTATCTCAGTAATAGGTAAATCTGTCTTCACTGAATACAGATTTTACCCATGAAGGGACACATTAATCCAGGAGGAAAAAAAGAGCGTAATGATTTGATAAAATATATGACAAAGTTGCTTTTTTCATGTGTACTATTAACTTACTAAACAAGTATTAAAACAACGGCTACTTATTAAGGCACTTTTGCAGTTTTGTTTTAGTAAATATTCTGCACTGTTTGGATTTCAGAAACTCTTTGCACGTTGCTGGCTGTAGAAAGAGTTAACTGAAAACCTGTCAGAGAGCTTCTTCTTAAAATGATTCTTTTATCTATCTTTTTCTGTGGTTCTCTTCTCTTGTGGTCATAAATCAGCTGAAACGAACTGAGAAAAAACCCAGATATACAAACTCGAGAGAACGAGCTCACTGAAGGATTCTTAATCTCGTTCTGTAACCAGCAATAGAGCAATACATTGTCTCTTGCTGACAACTTTATCTTCCAAAAGGTAAGGGAGAAAACAAGGGGAACTGCTACCTTGGATCTAATCCTTATAAACAGGGAGGAAATGGTTGAGGAGGTAAAAGTGGCTGGGACCCTAGGAGGTAGTGACCATGCTATTTTAGAATTTTGGATAACTAGAGGAGGAAGACCTGTGAAGACTCAGACGTCAAGGTTAGATTTCAGAAAGGCAGATTTTAAGGGATTCAGAAAGAGAATTGGAGGGATCCAATGGCTGGATATCCTAAAAGACAAAAATGTCCAGGAGGGATGGGAAATCTTGAAAAATGAAATTCTCAAAGCACAGTTGTTAACAATTCCGAAAAGAGGGAAGAATAGGAAGCATTTAAGGAAACCAGGATGGATGAACACAGAACTTAAGCACATGCTAAAAAGGAAGAAAAAAATGTTTATAAAATGGAAAGAGGGAGGCATATCTAAAGAAGAATATAATGCTGTCTGCAGAACCTGCAGTGCACAAATCAGATTATCTAAAGCTGAAAATGAATTGAGGCTTGCAAGAGATGTCAAAAGCAATAATAAAGGATTTTGGGGATATGTCAAAAGTAAAAGAAAAGTCAAAGATGCTATAGGATTTTTACAGGATGAAAATGATGAAATGGTAAGACAGGATGTTGAGAAGGCTGAACTTTTAAATTCCTATTTTGCATCTGTTTTCTCTCAGAAAGGAAATGTAACATCAACTGTTATTCACTGTCCTATTAAGGGAATAGAAGAATCCAGGATATCTATAAACAGAAAGATAGTGAGGAAACACTTAGCTAACCTAAATGAATTCAAGTCTCCAGGTCCAGATGAATTACACCCCAGAGTACTGAAGGAGATAGCAGAAGAAATTTTTGAACCCTTCTCCATAATCTTTGAAAATTCTTGGAGAACAGGAGAAGTGCAGAAGACTGGAGAAGAGCAAATGTTGTTCCTATCTTCAAAAAGGGGAAGAAGGTGGACCCAGGCAACTATAGGCCGGTGAGTCTGACTTCTATACCAGGAAAGATCTTTGAACAAATTATTAAACAACATGTATGTCAATACCTGGATAAGAATGAAGTGATTAAACAGAGTCAGCATGGGTTTGTAACTAATAAGTCATGTCAGACTAACTTAATTTCCTTCTATGACGGTATCACTGATTGGGTGGATCAAGGAAATGCTGTAGATATAGTATATCTTGACTTCAGCAAAGCATTTGACAAAGTCTCTCATACAATCCTTATTGAAAAAATGACTAAGTATTGAATGGACAAGGCAACTGTTAGGTGGATTCATAACTGGCTTAGTGATTGGACCCAAAGAGTGGTCGTAAATGGCTGCACATCCAGTTGGAAGAATGTCTCAAGTGGGGTACCACAGGGCTCTGTCCTGGGCCCTGTATTGTTCAACATCTTTATCAACGATTTAGATGAAGGAATTGAGGGTAAACTGATTAAATTTGCTGATGACACAAAGCTAGGAGGGATAGCTAATACTAGAGAAGAGAGAGAGAGGATTCAAAAAGATTTAAATAAACTGGAGAAGTGGGCAGCAACTAACAGAATGGTTTTTAACAGGGAGAAATGCAAAGTACTACATCTGGGCAATAAAAATGAAAAAAGCATATATAGAATGGGAGGAATAGGGCTAAGTGACAGCACATGTGAAAAAGACTTGGGTATACTAATAGATCACAGACTGAATATGAGTCAACAGTGTGATGCAGCAGCAAAAAAGGCAAATGCAATACTAGGATGTATTAACAGAAGCATACAGTCTAGATCACGTGAAGTCATTATTTCCCTCTACTCCTCTTTGGTCAGACCTCATCTGGAATATTGTGTCCAGTTTTGGGCACCACATTTTAAAAAAGACATCAACAAACTGGAGCAAGTTCAGAAAAGAGCGACCAGAATGGTGACCGGTCTGCAAACCCTGTCTTATGAGGAAAGGTTGCAGGATTTGGGAATGTTTAGTTTGCAAAAGAGAAGACTGAGAGGAGACTTAATAGCTGTCTACAAATATCTAAAGGGCTGTCACATTGTAGAAGGATCAACTTTATTCTCATTTGCACAAGGAAAGACTAGAAGCAATGGGATGAAACTGAATGGGAGGAGACACAGATTAGATATTAGAAAAAACTTTTTGACAGTTAGAGTGATCAATGAGTGGAACAGGCTGCCACGAGAAGTGGTGAGTTCTCCTTCAATGGAAGTCTTCAAACAGAGGCTGGACAGACATCTGACTGGGATGATTTAGCGAATCCTGCTTTGAGCAGGGGGTTGGACCAGATGGCCCAGGAGGTCCCTTCCAACTCTACGATTCTATGACTATAGAAGGCAAATGGAGAAACCCAATTGCCAAAAATAATTTTAGCTGAAAACACATACATTTAAAGAAAAATGCGACCGTTTTCCCAAAGTCTTTTTTTTTTTTACTGTTGTTTTCCATTAATTTTTTCTCTCCACGGAATAATGATGAAATGTCTAGTATTTTGTTTTTAAGCAAACATGATGGTAAAACATTTCAGAAGACGTCTGCATGTTTTTGAGCTTTCCCCTGAACTTATATTGTAAAATACAGACAGTCTTCCAAGTGGAAAATTCCAGAATAATGTCACTTCTTTTAACTGCTTGGCACTTTTAAAATACCGAAAGGGTTAAAGGGAATATGTTTTTGTTATATCATCTGAGAGCATGATGTAGGGGCTGAGACCCCGATTCCAGCGATGTGTCGCTTAGTTTATTGTGTACAGTAGTTGTGGTAGAATCAGAGTTTTTTTTCTGCAGATCTAGCAGAGCTCGAATGCTGAGCTGTGTATAACCCCGCCCACACCACTGATTGGCAGATATGTCTACATTGTATATAGACAGAAAGCTGCTAATCAGTGGTGGGGGTGTGGTTGGACTAGGAGGCCCGAGGCAGCTAGTCCTCTAGTGATAATCTCCTGCTGATAAAACACTGATTGTACTGAAACAGCAAAACACAGCCTAGTAAGTGACACATTGCTGTAATTAGGGTCTCTTCCCCTACATTATGCTACTACTCACAGATTAAATAGCAAAAATCTATTGACAGATTCCCTTTAAAAGATGCTCAAAAGCCTGAGCGCATGCACGCAAGTCGATTTTAAATAGAAGTGCAATAGAAGTGCATATGTTTATTCTACTAAGCATTTCATGATAGGTTTTTCAGAAGGTTTCCGTGGCAGAATCTGCCTGAAAAAGGCGACGTGTGAACATACTCTTAAAGGACATTTATGCCATATATGTCTAACAGGTGAAAATCCTTTCTCTGGGACCCCCATCTATGAGAAGAACAGGGGTCCCTTGACATCCCAATCGGCCAAAAGAATGAAGAGAGACATGCACCGTCACCTCCTTATTTATTCCGCCATTCAATCCTGTTCAGTGTCAGGTACACGTGTGCGACAAGACTTTTCCTGCCGTCCTTGGGTAATTTTTGTGCTGCCTATTCTATATTGATAAATGCCTGCACAGAGGGCAGCCGGCGCCCATTGTTAGTAGTGAGGGCGTGCTGGCCTGTGGCGGTGCTGCGGGGGGTCTGGTGATAATGAGCTTCACCAGGTTCTCTGAATGTGTTCTGTCACTCGCTAACAATCCTTCCTTCGCCTCCTTCTTTCATCTGCTGAGCTGCGGCATTACTCAGGATATTTGTCCCCGGATCGTTGTCTGTGTCTCCCCGTGGTGATGTTAAATTACGTCTGGAATTCTACAGGATTATTCCTTTCGATTGAGTTTCTATAGCTTTTGCCTTCCATTTCTTCTTCTTTTTTCCCCTTCTAGCGTTTACACAAGACTTAACTTTCACGCCCTGTTAAGAAAATATTTGGCTTCCCGAAGATACAATAAATCGAATCACACTTGTAGTATCTCTTCCAGGCATAAATATTTAGATGTGACTTTCACGTCTTTTCGAGGGAAACCTACAAATGTATCAGGCTGCGTCTTCAGGGCCAGAAGAGATGAGTTTTTAGAAGTAGTAGAGTTGGGTTTGTCATTTATTTTGGATTCCGCATCTGTTTTGTAAGTAAACCAAGATTGTTATCTCAAGGGTTTAATCACACGTCAGTATTTTTCATCAGTGTTTCTATTCCAAAAACCAGGAGTGGAACTTACAGAGAAAAAAAACTACGCTTGAAAGATTGACACCTGGTCTGTGGTTTGGAGACAATCCTGGTTTTGTATACAAATACTGATGAAATACTGATCAAAAATACTGATGTGTTAATAACAAATCCTGCACTTCAGTAAACGTCACAGGTTCTCATCCATGAACAGCGAGTAAAGATCATGAAAACCACAGTGATCTGGTAGATAATTTATATAGAAAGAGAAGGATCTATCTGAAACTTGTCATTCCATGGCACCAATTAGAAACTCTGCTTTACATCCTGTTTTAGGCTGTGTTCACATGCTACATTTTTTTCTGCAGAAAAACCTGCTCTCTTGGAAGTAAGAGTATGTGCACACGGTGCAGATTCGTCTGCGGATTTTTCTGCGCGGAACCTGCAGAATCCGCAGGTCAAAATGCCTGCGTTTTACCTGCGGATTTTGTGTGGATTTCCCCTGCGTTTTTACACTTGCGGATTCCTATAATGGAATAGGTGTTAAAACGCTGCGGAATCCGCACAAAGAATTGACATGCTGTGGAAAATAAACCGCTGCGTTTCCGTGCTGATTTTTCCGCAGCATGTGCACAGCGGTTTTTGTTTTCCATAGGATAACATGGTACTGTACATCCCTTGGAAAACTGCTGCGGATCTGCAGGGCCAAATCTGCTGCGGATCCGCAGGCGGATCCGCAACGTGTGCACATACCCTAAGGAAGCTGCAGGAAAAAGAGCAGGTTTTGCTTGATTTTTTATTTTTGTGTGTGCATATTTTGCGTTTTTTTTGGCCATGCTACCTTTGTCTCTTGTGCATGCTGATAAAGATTAGTGACAAAAAAAAATCATATTCTATATTCAGAAAAACCTGATACCTGCATGCTTTTCAGCACATTTTTCAGCGTTTTTTCACCAACCTTTACTTTCAATGGGTGAAAAATGCTGAAAGAAGTGACACACTCTATTCTGCAAAAAATCAAGCAAAGCACAAAATACTGACGACCAAAAAAAAAAAAAAACAAGGAGCGTGCATGAGATTTCTGAAATTTCATGAACTATGCTGGTACTGTAAAATGAAGCTGAAAAATTTGCTTTAAAAAATGCAGAAAAGAAAATATGACAAAACTCCATGTGTGAACAAAGCCTAAGGGGGAAATTAAAAAATAAAAAATTATAGAAATGTAGGCTTCAAGATTTGTATATAATGTGGTTGCGTATTAGAAGTCTGCTTGGATGCATTGCCTTCTCTCTAGAGACCATGTTGTACTGGGTAAGTTACGTAACGTTATCGAATTCGCCTCAAATCAAATTTTTTGGGAAAATTTATCAAATCCGATTTTCAAGATCCGCTCTTCTCGAACTATAATGGATAGGAGAAGCTTTGCAATTTTTTTTTTTTTTTCGGGAAATTCTCAGATGAAACACTGATGACACTCGGATCAAAAGCGCTGATGAAACTTGTACAATTTTTTTTTTTTTTTGCACACGTGAAAAATCACTGACATCTGAATATAGCCTAAAGAGTGAGTGAACTCATGAGTCCAAGTGTATTCACTCTCCACCCACCCATCCTGACAGCTGCAGCTTGCACTGAGCAGTGAGAGATCTCAGCAGGGAGGAGGGACACTGAGGAGCTGTCATTCAGGCTAGGTTTGAGATTAAGTTCAAAATTTTAAAAAGGATTGCACAGCCATTCCGACATGGATTTACACAGTAAGTGCACCTGCCTCATCAGGTTTAATAGATCTACTTAATAATGTATGCAGTTTGTATTGTGAAATCTTTTAACAGGTCTGCTTTATATGGACAACACCAAAAATTCTTTTCTATTTAATAACCTTGGTTACGTGCACAGTGTCCTTCTGTTTGTACTGTTTTGTACAGTTCTATTAAAAAAATTAACAGCTACAATACATTCCATTATGTCAGCGGCTCCAGTTCTCTGGATTATGTAACATTTAAACCGTGTTTCAGCTTCAAACACAGATTTTAAAACTGAAATTACAACCCATTCCAATATACTGCATCCTTCCAAACCTCACATGGGGTTATTAGCATTTGTTATTAGCTGAAAAGGATCATCACACTTCCAGACATGTGAGATCATGCTAGGGAGCTTATGGGTGCACTGTGCTATGATTTGGGGAAAACTTATGTTATAAAATATTACTCTAAAAATTACTAATAGTTTTCTGCACTCTTTATATCAATGGCTCTAGTGATCTGTCATGATTCAGACCAGGGTTGGAGTCCTGTTATCCCTTTTTCCCGGTCTGGTCATGAAGGGGTTAACCTTTCTCAGCCTCAGTCTGGATTCAGGTTTGCTATTTATCGCCGCTGCTTCCTGCAGGCGATGTCAGTTATAGTTCCTGCCTAGGGCTGCTGTAGCTGGCTCTGGTTGCTCTGATTGGTCCTGCTGCATTTGCTATCTGATCCTGTGTCTCTGTTTTCCCCTCTTCCCGTCCTGACTCAGTGTTTCCCTTTAGTGTGCTGATTCCCTGGTTTTGACTTGGCTTATGTACTGACCTGCTTCTGTCTTTTGTTTTATCCGCTTCCGACTGTTGCTGATTCTCTGGCTTGTCTCTGACCGTGAGTTTGCTTGTTCTTTTGGTACTGCGCTACAGTCTAGGATTTGACCTGGCTTGTTTGACTATTCTGCTGCCACCTGTGGTAGCCTTGCTGCTGCACTGTAGGCCAGCTCTGTTTAGGTGCAGTCCTGCTTCCACTCTACTGCTTGTGGAGCCTGCACCTACCTGCATCGCAGCAGCATGATATGATCCATCACAAACCTGAATCTAAATAGGCAACTTAGTTTAACCCCTTCCTGCCATCCGACGTAATATCCCGTTCACGGTACCCGGGCCCGTATGACCGGGGACGGGATAGTACGTCGGCGCGATCAGCGGCGCCCATGTGGTGAGCGCCGCTGATCGCGGCCGGGTGTCAGCTGATTATCACAGCTGACACCCGGCACAATGTGTCAGGGGCGGTCACGGACCGCCCCCGACACGTTAACCCCTTGCACACCGCGATCAAACACGATCGCGGTGTACCGGGGGTTAAAGGGAAGCATCGGCAGGGAGGGGGCTCCCTCCGTGCTTCCCTGAGCCCCCCACGGCAGCGCAATGTGCAGCGCTGCTGCGGGGGACTCCTTTCCTCCAGGCCCCCGAATCCAAGATGGCGACGGGGGCCTTCGGGGGCCTGCGGAAGCTGGCTTCCTCAGTGCCTGCAAAGCGCAGGCATGAGGAAGCCTTCTGCAGTGCCTGTGTCAGATCGCTGATCTGTCACAGTGATCTGTGATGTGACAGATCAGCGATCTGTCACAGGACAGTGATGTCCCACCTGGGACTATTTAATAAAGTAAAAAAAAAAATAAAAAAAAGTGTAAAAATAATTTTAAAAAAATCGCCAAATAAATTAGAAAAAAAAAAAAAAATATTCCCCCAATAAATCCATTTTTTGGAAATAATAATAAAAAAAAACAATAAAAGTACACATATTAGGTATCGCCGCGTCCGTAACGACCCGCCCTATAAAACTGTCCCATTAGTTAACCCCTTTAGCGAACCCCTTAAAAAATAAAAATAAAAAACGAAGCAAAAAATAATGATTTATTATCATACCGCCAAACAAAAAGTGTAATAACGAGCGATCAAAAAGACGCATATAAATAGCCATGGTACCGCTGAAAACGTCATCTTGTCCCGCAAAAAACGAGCTGCCACACAGCATCATCAGCGAAAAAATAAAAAAGTTATAGCTCGCTGAATAAAGCGATGCAAAAATAATTATTTTTTATATAAAATAGTTTTCATTGCATAAAACCGACAAAAACATAAAAAACGACCTAAATGAGGTATCGCTGTAACCGTACTGACCCGAAGAATAAAACCGCTTTATCAATTTTACCGCACGCGGAACGGTGTAAACGCACCCCCCCCCAAAAGAAATTCATGAAACGCTGTTTTTTGTTCATTCTGCGTCCCAAAAATCGGAATAAAAAGCGATCAAAAAATTTCACGTGCCCGAAAACGGTACCAATAAAAACGTCAACTTGTCCCGCAAAAAATAAGACCTCACATGACTCGGTGGGTCAAAATACGGAAAAATTATAGCTCTCAATATGTGGTGATGCAAAAACTATTTTACAATAAAAAGCGTCTTTTAGCGTGCGACAGCCGCCAAACATAAAAACCGCCATAAATAGTAAATCAAACCCCCCGTTATCACCCCCTTAGTTAGGGAAAAATAATAAAATTAAAAAAATGTATTTATTTCCATTTTTCCATTAGGGTTAGGGCTAGGGCTAGGGGTGTGTTGGGGTAGGGTTAGGGCTAGGGTTAGGGCTAGGGTTAGGGGCGTGTTGGGGTTCGGGTTGGAGTTAGAATTGGGGGTTTCCACTGTTTGGGCACATCAGGGGCTCTCCAAATGCAACATGGCGTCTGATCTCAATTCCAGCCAATTCTGAGTTGAAAAAGTCAAATGGTGCTCCATCCCTTCCAAGCCCTGCTATGCGCCTAAACAGTGTTTTACCCCCACATGTAGGGTATCAGCCTACTCAGGACAAATTGCAAAACAATTTTTGGGGTCCAATTTCTCCTGTTACCCTTAGGAAAATAACAAATTGGGGGCAAAAATATCATTTTTGTGGGAAAAAATGATTTTTTTATTTTCACGTCCAAGTGTTATAAACTTCTGTGAAGCACTTGGGGGTTCAAAGTGCTCACCACACATCTAGATAAGTTCCGTGGGGGGTCTAGTGTCCAAAATGGGGTCACTTGTGGGGAGTTTCAATAGTTTAGGTACATCAGGGGCTCTCCAAACGCACATGACACCCGCAGACCATTCCATCAAAGTCTGCATTCCAAAACGTCACTGCTTCCCTTCCGAGCCCCGACGTGTGTCCATACAGTAGTTTTCTCCCACATATGGGGTGTCAGCGTACTCAGGACAAATTGGACAACAACTTTTGGGGTCCAATTTCTCCTGTTACCCTTGGGAAAATGAAAAAATTGGGGACTAATTGATCATGTTTGTGGAAAAAATACGATTTTTTTATTTTCATGCCCTGGCATTATAAACTTCTGTGAAGCCCTTGGGGGTTCAAAGTACTCACCTCACATCTAGATACGTTCCTTAGTGGGTCTAGTTTTCAAAATGGGGTCATTTGTGGGGGGTTTCCACTGTTTAGGTACATTAGGGGCTCTCCAAAGGCAACATGACACCCGCAGACCATTCCATCAAAGTCTGCATTCCAAAACGTCACTACTTCCCTTCCGAGCCCCGACGTGTGCCCATACAGTAGTTTTCTCCCACATATGGGGTATCAGCATACTCAGGACAAATTGGACAACAACTTTTGGGGTCCAATTTCTCCTGGTACCCTTGGGAAAATAAAAAAATGGTGACTAAAAGATCATGTTTGTGGAAAAAATACGAATTTTTTATTTTCACGCCCGGGCGTTGTAAACTTCTGTGAAGCACTGGGGGGTTCAAAGTGCTCACCACACATCTAGATAAGTTCCTTGGGGGGTCTAGTATACAAAATGGTGTCATTTGTGGGGGGTTTCCACTGTTTAGGTACATTAGGGGCTCTCCAAAGGCAACATGACACCCGCAGACCATTCCATCAAAGTCTGCATTCCAAAACGTCACTACTTCCCTTCCGAGCCCCGACGTGTGCCCATACAGTAGTTTTCTCCCACATATGGGGTATCAGCATACTCAGGACAAATTGGACAACAACTTTTGGGGTCCAATTTCTCCTGGTACCCTTGGGAAAATAAAAAATTGGTGATTAAAAGATCATGTTTGTGGAAAAAATACGAATTTTTTATTTTCACGCCCGGGTGTTATAAACTTCTGTGAAGCACTGGGGGGGTCAAAGTGCTCACCACACATCTAGATAAGTTCCTTAGGGGGTCTAGTTTCCAAAATGGTGTCATTTGTGGGGGGTTCCACTGTTTTGGTACATCAGGAGTTTTCCAAACGCGACATGGTGTCCGATCTCAATTCCAGCCCAAAACGTCAAATGGCGCTGCTTCCCTTCCGAGCTCTGCCATGCGCCCAAATAGTGGTTTACCCCCACATGTGGGGTATCAGCGTACTCAGGACAAATTGCACAATAACTTTTAGGGTCCTGTTACTCTTGGAAAAATAAGAATTGAGGGTGAAAAGATCATTTTTGTGGAAAAAATATGATTTTTTAATTGTATGGCTTTATGTTATAAACTTCTGTGAAGCCCATGGGGGTTCAAAGTTCTCACCACACATCTAGATAAGTTCCTTAGGGGGTCTAGTTTCCAAAATGGTGTCATTTGTGGGGGGTTTCCACTGTTTTGGTACATCAGGAGTTTTCCAAACGCGACATGGTGTCCGATCTCAATTCCAGCCCAAAACGTCAAATGGCGCTGTTTCCCTTCCGAGCTCTGCCATGCGCCCAAATAGTGGTTTACCCCCACATGTGGGGTATCAGCGTACTCAGGACAAATTGCACAATAACTTTTAGGGTCCTGTTACCCTTGGGAAAATAAAAATTGGGGTGAAAAGCTCATTTTTGTGGAAAAAATATGATTTTTTAATTGTACCGCTGTACGTTATAAACTTCTGTAAAGCCCTTGTGGGTTCAAAGTTCTCACCACATATCTAGATAAGTTCCTTGGGGGGTCTAGTTTCCAAAATGGGGTCACTTGTAGGGGGTTTCCACTGTTTAGGTACATCAGAGACTCTCCAAACGTGACATGGCGTCCAATCTGAATTCCAGCCAATTTTGCATTGAAAAAGTCAAACGGCGCTCCTTCCATTCTGAGCTCTGCCATGCGCCGAAACAGTCGTTCCCCCCCACATATCAGGTATCTGCGTACTCAGGACAAATTGCACAATAACTATTGCAGTTCAATTTCTCCTCTTACCCTTGGTAAAATAAAAAAAATTGAACCTGAAGTATTTTTTTTATGAAAAAAAGTTAGATGTTCATTTTTTTTTAAATATTCAAAAAAATTCCTGTGACGCACCTAAAGGGTTAATAAACTTCTTGAATGTGGTTTTGAGCACCTTAAGGGGTGCAGTTTTTAGAATGGTGTCACTTTTGGGTATTTTCTATCATATAGACCCCTCAAAGTGGCTTCAAATGTGATGTGGTCCTAAAAATAAAATGGTGTTGTAAAAATGAGAAATCGCTGGTCAACTTTTAACCCTTATAACTTCCTAACAAAAAAAAATTTTGGTACCAAAATTGTGCTGATGTAAAGTAAACATGTGGAAAATGTTAGTTATCAAGTTTTTTGTGTGCCGTATCTCTGTGATTTAAGGGCATAAAAATTCAAAGTTGGAAAATCGCGAAATTTTCAAAATTTTCGCCAAATTTACGTTTTTCTCACAAATAAACGCAAGTTATTTGAATGAAATTTTACCACTAACATGAAGTACAATATGTCACGAGAAAACAATGTCAGAATCACTGGGATCCATGGAAGCGTTCCAGAGTTATGACCTCATAAAGGTACAGTGGTCAGAATTGTAAAAATTGGCCCGGTCATGAATGTGCAAACCACCCTTGGGGGTGAAGGGGTTAAAAGCTAAAAAGTTTTGTCATTCGCAATTAGAACCCGAGTGTTGTTTGCTCACTTCATTCATTCCATTATGGGACCGTGTAGATAATGACTTACTGCAGTTCGTTACTTCCTCCCTGGCGAGAGAAAGATAATGAAAAAAAAAAACCCTGAACGGTCCACATAGGAGCTGTGTACACAAAGCAATACAATATTTCTCATCAAAATTACTTGCAAAGCTGCTTTATTTTGGCTTACAGAGCAACTGCAATTTTAATTTGATTCAAAAATCAATAATACAAGCTGAGATTGAAAAAAATAAGATATATTACCTTCAGAGAAGAATGCTCCATTCACCACATATCTGTCATGATCCAGGCTGGGGTTTATTTTGTTATTGTCTACCCGGTCTGGTCATGCGGGGGTTAACCTTCTCTGCCTCGTTTTGGGTTCTGTGTGGCTATTTCAGTCTGCTGTGGCCTGCAGACCAACCTCAGTGATAGTTCATGCTTCCAGGCTAGAGCAGCTGACCCCTTGATACCGTGTTTTGTCCTCTGCCCGTTTATTCTGATCCCGTGACTTCCCTTTCCTGCCACCTCGCTTGCCTTAGTGTTCGCTCCCTGTGCTTGGACCTCTTGGTATGTGACCCGGCTTGTCTTCTGACCTGTTTGACAGTCTCACGTCTCTATTATCTTTGCACCTATCTGCTTCTGGCTTGTATTTGACTACGTGTATTGCTGTGACCTCTGGTACTTCGTTCCCTCTTGGTTTCTGACTCGGCTCGTCTGACCTCTCTTTCACCACCAGGTGGCTCCTGTGCTTCTGCTCAGTGGTGCTGCGCTGTATGTTCAATCTCTCTTCCCTCACCACTACCCCCTGGTGGAGGTTGCGCTGTACTGCACTGCAGCACCATTACAATATCATTTACTTCTCAGCTGCATGGATTGGTCACTCTGAAATCTGTCTTCACTGAGGGATCACATTACAGCTGACGCTTATAGATGGATACTGAGAGGAGAAGGGGGTAAAGTTAGAGGGAGAAAGAGTGAGAGCACAAAAAAATGCTGCAGCTTCTAGATGTAAGATGTGTGTCGGGGAGTGTTCTTCATGATACAGCGGAGTCACGGCGAGAAAATCCAACTCCTACACAGTCCACTGTCCGTAACCATTTTACTTAGTTATGAGGGTAATTTACCCAGATAATAGAAAACATAAAAATACATTATACAGACACTTAATCAGAAGTATGAAACCCTGTGCTGTACAGCATGACACCCAAACAATCTGTATGTTCTACAAATCTACCTACTGGTGTGCCTGTATAAACCAGGCCGCCCGTTACCTGTTTACACCCTGGAGACTGGAATAATTATATGAGTGTAATGTACGGGATCGCCTGCACTTCAGCACAGCAGTCTACAATCTTACAAAAATTTACTCCTATCCCCTAACCAAATATCCCTCTCCCTTGTCAATGTGACATCACCTCAATATACTCAGATGAATAGTTCGTCCTCAATTACATTGAAAATACTCCAAAATTACCTATCTGTATCAGCGAATTAGCCGTGAGCAAAGTGTATTGAAGTTAAACAACTGTCCCTTACTATAATGTTCCACAGAAACTTCCTGAAACAAAAGGAAGTTCAAGTTTCTTAGTTACGGAACAAACAGGAAAGATGGCAACAAATCTGAAAGTTTCTGGATGCTCCTAACATTTCTGCTATCCCTCTGCTTGATTTCTTCTTTTTGTTTTCACATTAATGGTCTGCGTCTCTTCATTTGAGAGCTCAAACAACTTCCAAATGCAAATGCCACACCTGGAATCAGCTCCGGACCTTTTACCTGCTTAATTGATGACGGCTTAATGAGGGTAAGCAGCCCATTAAAGAGCTTTTGAGATAATTGGAGTGCCCTCACTCGCCAGGGCCGTGGGGTACTCGGTACCGGGCCGGTTGATCACGGGAGTTGTCACGGCAGCAGTGACCCGATCCGTGGCCCTGGGGCTCCATTGCAAAAGGGGTTGTTTCAGTGTGCTTATGGTGGTGAAAGTTTATACTGTAAGTGATTCGTGACGCCACCTGTGGTGTTCGGCAAATGTTAAACCGATGCTGCAGACATCCTCTGGGACAGATGGCGTAGTGCAGCAATGATGTTATAGCCCTCCACAGGCAGGGCTGTAGTCCCAGGGCAGTGTAGGTAAAGTGACACTTAGATGGTGTAGTGTCGGGCGCAGGAGGGATGTAGCGGAGTCGGGCAGGCTGACGCAGGAATAAGTGGAGGACACCAGGGCATGTAGTTCCAAAGCTTTACTCACAGTCTGTTGTGGTACAGGTGCCCACATCCGTGCCGTGTCCTCCGGGTCAGGAGCTCAGCCAACTTCCAGGCAAGATGAAGTACTCCTTTCCAACACATGTGCCTTTTCTGAACGTCTCCTCTTATAGCGCCTTTGAATGAAGTACTCACAGTACTGAGTTACACTGGAGTTCCTCCTGTCAGATGTTCCTATGAACTCTACTTGTAAGGCAGACAGCTGTAGCCTACTTCTGGGACTCCTTACTACCTAGTCCCGGCTCACACACGTTGCTGTTGTGCCCTCAAGTCTTGTGTGGGAATAAAGTGGTCACTACTTCTATTCCTCCAGTGTCTGCTGCAGGACCATTAGTATCCATACAACCTCGGGGACCGGACCCTGGCCTTGCGCTTAGAACTTGGGAAGGGTTCTCCTCTAACCCTGGTCCTTGTTCTCTTATTCTCCTCACGTTCCGTACTAATCCTTTCCTTCTTATAGAGAGTCAGGCTATCAATGTTCCTTTCTTGTGCCAGTGGACCCAGATCACTGAGGTCGGCTGCAGCACTTCCTTCATCCATCCCACTCTGGGGATCTCCGTTCACAGAGTGACCTCGTCAGACTCCTGTGACTAACTGACTAAATCCTATCCTCTTCCCGCTCTTTTAGTGCAAACTCAACTCCACTCGCCTCCCAGCACGCTTCGTGTTCCAAGCAGGGAGCCACCAAAGGGTGCTTTGCTACACTACTATGTTGTGTGGGATGCGGGTGTTGGAGTGTGGTCAGATGTCTTCACCTTACCTGAATGGTGGGGTACCACACCTCAGGAGGAGGTGCAGTACCTCTGTGGCGACTGAACCCTCAGGGGCGCCACATACCTCCCCGTTAAACACAGCACATCCGCAGGCTGCAAGAAAGATTGACAAATACGGGAACATACAAAATTTTTATAATGCTAATAAACAGTCCTTATCTAATTTTCTCAATATGAGAGGCACTCATTCTTGAACGTTAGAAACATTTTAACTAACTATATCTTACTACAATTCCTAATTCAAAGTGCTATTAGCAGTAAACACACTACCACTTTCAAGTGTTATCATTATCATATTTCTTCATCATCTCCTCTTTCACATTATCTACTTTCTTTATTATTAACCTTAAGTGACAACCGTTGATGCCTGGTTCGTCAACTGCATTTTTCAAATCTTTATCTTTATTCAAATCCTTCATCTCTTTACTAAAACATTCCTAAAAGTTATTGCTATTAACTAGATTCTATATAAAAGCTATTCTCTATTAATACTTTCATAAGGCACATTATAGAATACTTCACATCAAAACTTCAATAATTTTTGTAAGTGCTGGACACCGCTCCCAGCCGGGATTTCTTGCAGTGTCTTTTTTGGTAGGAGCCATGCTCCAAGATGAGGTAGTTCTTATTCTTAAAAGGAGCTATGTAGAACCAAGAGAGGGCACCTAAAGAGGTACAACTATGTGCATTAAAGTTCTGGATCATTCAGTGTCCATGATCTCCACAGTTCAGTAAGGAAAACGCTGCCAATAAAACTGGGCAACAAAACTGGAAAAACATGATGAATAAACAAAAATAACTTTAAGGCACAATGGTGCAAATACCCTCCTGGGTAACAAAGTTAGTTTTTGGTATGCTCTTTATTGTTGGTGGTCCCCTCCTGGGGTGCTGGAAGCTGATGATTTGGGCTGCTTCCAGGGGAGCACTTCAGGGCATCTTCTTCCTGCTTGTAGGTTTCCATAGGACAAGGTGGTGGCAGCTGGTGCAATTGCTGCCTGGGGTGCAGTGGGTGTAGCTACCTGTACCATAGCCTGTCTGGTGTTGGTAGGTGCAACCACTACCGTAGGAGGCATTCCTGCTGGGGGTACATACGCCTTATCCTTCTTATAGGCCACAATAAAATCCTCAGGGATGCGGCGGATATTCATGGCGTACCAACCTCTTAATCCCTCATGCCTGGTGAAGGTTACATATTCCCCGGTTGCAGATCTCTAACAGGGTGTCCCTTCCTCAGGTGTGATTCCACATCCAGCCGATTAAAGAAAAGGTCGGAGATCTGTTTGGGGTCGGCGATGAAACCGAACCCCCGTTCTTGGTTCACATTCAGTACCTGTCCCCATCCTGTCGAGTCCCGGGGACCAAAGTGACCGGTACGGACCATTTCTTTCCGGTCCAGATCTGGGCCTAGCACAGCCAGTCTCCTCTGTTCTCTCTCTCTCTGCTCCGCTGCCAGCTGGCGGATGGTCTCCTGGCAACGAGCCCATGTCTCATCTTCCTCTTCCCGGGGCCTGCCACTACACACGGTGGACAGGGGTACTACCGCTAGGGGTTCTGGCGTTCCCCCCCAGGGATCAGAGTCCCGGTCCCAGACAAGGTCCAGCACGACCTATCCTGACGCTGCCACGGGCGTACACCCCATGGCCTTCCCAGGTGCCAGGACAGCAGACGTACCTGGGGCCTCCTGGCGGTGTTCCGGCTCCGGTGCAGGCTTGAGACAGTGGGCAGCTGCAGAGGTATCCGCAGGGGTAGTCTGTCCGGATGTCGGCGGTGGTGGAGCAGATGGCGGCTCCGGGTCCGCGGGGGTCTCCGGCGGGACCTGTGCAGTCGCATCAGGTCCAGGCGGGAGCTCTACTTCGGCTCCCAAGCCCTCGGACAACTCCTCCTGGCAGGCCTCTCCCAGCGACGGTGACAGCGGTGATAGATGCTACTGGTGGTATGGCAGCGGCTGCAAGCTCCACAGGGTTTGCCTGGAGGAGATCCGGTGCAGCAGTGGCGGGTACCGGTGACTGGGGTACCGAGGATGGTGGCCCCTCCAGGGCGTGCTGCCATTCCTTCATCCAGAGCGCCTCCTGCTTCAGCCGCAGTTCATGAGTCTGCCGGGTAATCTCATCCTCCAGCTGTTGATGGTCCAGATGGGAAGCCAGATCGGAGCCTTCAGCCATTGCGCCGGGGAGGTTCAGCTTAACCTCCCTTAGCTCTTCAGGCCTCCTCTCTCCTTCCATCATGGCGTTCTCTCCTTTCTCTTCCGGTCTGGACTCTTTTCCCGCCACCGGCTCCCGCTCATTCTTCTGGGGGCGGTGTCTTCTTCCTACTCCTCCATACCAAGCCAGTATACGAACCCCTTGGGGGGTGGGCCATGTTGCTGTCGTCTAGATGTTCAGACAGGGGAGGCCCAGGATGGTTCGTTGTCTTTTCTCAGGACCACCCATGTTGTCACGCCCTTCTTCTCCGCGCTGGCGGCCATTTTTAGCGTTCATATTACAGTCTATCAAATTGGTTATTCTGCACATTTTCACAAGCTGTTAAGTCCAATAAATCGTAGGCACACAGAACCCGGTGACACCGGGTCTCGTCATCCTGTTCGTGACGCCAAGTTGGTGTGCACTCACTCGCCAGGGCCGTGAGGTACTCGGTACCAGGCCGGTTGATCTTCTCAACGGGAGTTGTCACGGCAGTAGTGACCCGGTCCGTGGCCCTGGGGCTCCATTGCAAAAGGGGTTGTTTCAGTGTGCTTATGGTGGTGAAAGTTTATAAGTGATTCGTGACGCCACCTGTGGTGTTCGGCAAATGTTAAGCCGACGCTGCAGACAGATCCTCTGGGACAGATGGTGTAGTGCAGCAATGATGTTATAGCCCTCCACAGGCAGGGCTGTAGTCCCAGGTCAGTGTAGGTGAAGTGACACTTAGATGGTGTAGTGTCGGGCGCAGGAGAGATGTAGCGGAGTTGGGCAGGCTGACGCAGAGATAAGTGGAGGACACCAGGGCATGTAGTTCCAAAGCTTTACTCACAGTCTGTTGTGGTACAGGTGCCTGCATCTGTGCCGTGTCCTCCGGGTCAGGAGCTCAGCCAACTTCCAGGCAAGATGAAGTACTCCTTTCCAACACTCCGCCAACATATGTGCCTTTTCTGAACGTCTCCCTCTTAGCGCCTTTGAGTGAAGTACTCACAGTACTAAGTTACACTGGAGTTCCTCCTGTCAGATGTTCCTATGAACTCTACTTGTACGGCAGACAGCTGTAGTCTACTTCGGGGACTCCTTACGACCTAGTCCCAGCTCACACAAGTTGCTGTTGTGCCCCCAAGTATTGTGTGGGAATAAAGTGGTCACTGCTTCTATTCCTCCGGTGTCTGCTGCAGGACCATTAGTATCCATACAACCTCGGGGACCGGACCCTGGCCTTGCGCTTAGAACTTGGGAAGGGTTCTCCTCTAACCCTGGTCCTTGTTCTCTTATTCTCCTCACGTTCCGTACTAATCCTTTCCTTCTTATGGAGAGTCAGGCTTTCTATCAATGTTCTTTTCTTGTGCCAGCGGACCCAGATCACTGAGGTCGGCTGCAGCACTTCCTTCATTCATCCCACTCTGGGGATTTCCGTTCACTGACCTCGTCAGACTCCTGTGACTAACTGACTAAATCTTATCCTCTTCCCACTCTTTTAGTGCAAACTCAACTCCACCCGCCTCCCAGCACGCTTCGTGTTCCAAGCAGGGAGCCACCAAAGGGTGCTTTGCTACACTACTATGTTGTGTGGGATGCAGGTGTTGGAGTGTGGTCAGGTGTCTCCACCTTACCTGGATGATGGGGTATCACACCTCAGGAGGAGGTGCAGTACCTCTGTGGCGACTGAACCCTCAGGGGCACCACATAATTGCCCAATTACTTTTGGTCCCTTTAAAAAGAGGAAACTCCATAAATAGCTGCAATTCCTAAACCCTTACTTCACTTGGCATATGAATACCCTCAAATTAAAGCTGAGAGTCCGCACTTTAAGCACATATTGATTATAGAACTGTATCTTGAATATGTTTTGGTAAACAGCTGAAATGCCAAAACTTGTGTCACTGTCCAAGTATTTCTGGACCTAACTGTATGTCGTATAATGGCCAGAATTAGTGTTATTCCTCATGTACAGTTGTACACACATATGACAGCTAATTCTGAAAAGTCAATTAATCTGTAATAGTTCAAGACTGCAAAGCAGAGTCCAGCGATCCGCTTTTTCCGGCCATAGACAATAAATGGAGCAGTGGTCGAGCATGCGCATCCTCCACTCCATTCATTATAGGGCAGCAGAACCCTGTTCTCGGGGTTCCTGAGCTTCGATCTCTGGAGGTCCCAGCAATCAGCACGTTATTTCCTATCCTATGGTTATAATAATAATAAATTTTATTTCTATAGCGCCGACATATTCCGCAGCACTTTACATTTCAGAGGGGATTTGTACAGACAATAGACATTACAGCATAACAATAATCACATAGATTATAACAAATACCAAGAGGAATGAGGGCCCTGCTCGCAATCTTACAATCTATGAGGAAAGAGGTAGACACAAAAAGTGGGTGGTAACAGTTGCCCTGATTGTATGGACCAGCCATAATGTTAAGTGTGTAACAGTACAGACACAGAGGGCTAATGGATGCATAAAGCATGTGGGAACATGATGCTGGGAACCTGGTTATGGTAAAACTTTTGGCTGTGTCACCCAGGGATAGATTAGGTTAATGTGTTGAGGCGATAGGCCAGTCTGAATAAATGCGTTTTCAGGGCATGCTTAAAATTGTGGGGATTGGGGACTAATCATATTGACCTGGGAAGTGCATTCCAAAGAATTGGCGCAGCATGTGTAAAGCCTAGGAGACGAGAGTGGGAGGTTCTGATTATTGAGGATGCTTACCTCAGGTCATCAGCAGAATGGAGGGCGCGGGTAGGGTGGTATATTGAAACAAGGGAGGAGATGTAGGGTGGTGCTGAGCTATGGAGGGCTTTGTGGGTGAGGGTAATAAGTTTATACTGAATTCTGGAGTGGACGGGTAGCCAGTGTAATGACTGGCACAAGGTAGAGGCATCGGTGTAACGATTGGCAAGGAATATGATCCTGGCTGCAGCACTCAGGACAGATTGGAGAGGGGAGAGTTTGGTAAGAGGGAGACCAATTAGAAGAGAGTTACAATAGTCGAGACGAGAATGAATAAGAGAAACAGTAAGAGTTTTTGCAGAGTCAAAAGTAAGAAAAGGTCAAATTCTAGAAATGTTTTTGAGGTGCAGATGACAAGAGCGAACCAGTGATCGGATGTGGGGGACAAAGGAAAGCTCGGAGTCAAGTATGACCCCAAGACAGCGGGCATGTTGCTGGGGAGTAATAGTGGAACCACACACAGAAATGGCAATGTCGGGTATAGGTACATTAGTAGTGGGAGGAAACACAAGGAGTTCAGTCTTTGACAGGTTCAGTTTCAGATATAGTGAGGACATGATGTTAGACACAGTGTTTAGACAATCGCCGGTGTTTTCTAGAAAGGCTGGCGTGATGTCAGGAGAAGAAGAGTATAATTGGGTGTCATCAGCATAGAGATGGTACTGGAAACCAAATCTACTGATTGTTTGACCAATAGGGGCAGTGTACAAGGAGAAGAGGAGGGGGCCTAGAACCGATCCTTAAGGAACCCCAACAGTAAGGGGAAGGTGAGAGGAGGAGGAACCGGCAAAAGATACAGTAAAGGAGCGGTCAGAGAGATAGGAGGAGAACCAGGAGAGAACGGTGTCCTTGAGGCCAATGGAACGGAGCATAGTGAGGAGGAGCTGATGATCCACAGTGTCGAATGCTGCAGAGAGATCCAAGAGAATTAGCATGGAGTAATGACCATTTGATTTAGGTAGGGGGTAACTTGATTTTGGAGAACAACATTTGTTAAAAATAATGAAAGAAATGATACCCACCGTCACCTGCGGTGATTCATAAAAAGGTACATAATAACCATCCTCATTTAAATTTCCTGCTGAAGGGACGCGGGAAGGGATTTAAACATTGTTTTTTATGCCAAATATCTCCATGGTTCTTTATAGAGCTATGAGAAAACCTTACAATTAAAAAAGGAAGTGTTTCTTTCTTTTTGCCTATTTTTAGATTTAGCGCCCACTCATGCTATAATTTAAGGTTTAGGTGCAGCGTATAGGATATAGTGGTAGCTGGAGATCGCTTCCCCCACAGCAGTCATAGCTGTGCTGAGGACGTAGTAGTGGAAGTCAAGGCACCACATGTAGTTTCTATGCTTTTGAAGAGGTGAGAGCGCGGCACGCCGTCTGGCATCAACAACGTAGAGATTACATGTTGTGGAGCACAAGTTTATCTTTGCCAACTTCTAGTGTATGACGTATATCCGAGGCAGGACTGTTGGGAAATAAAATTGACTACAGTTATTCCACTGGGGCTCAAGAGAAGAAAATGGTGAAAGTATCAGGTATGTATTATACCGGCACTTTCTGCTATATATATATTTGTATTTCTACAGCACAAGCTCATCTGCTTCATTTTTTGCGTATTCCCCCTAACCCTTTTCTGCCAAAGCCATTTGTTTTCACATTTTCTTTTTTTTCCTCCTCTTTTTCCACAGTCCATAACTTTTTATTCATCTTTTGAAGTTTTGCGATTTGTCTTTTGGGGGACAAGTTTAAAGTTTTGAATGACACCATATAATGCACTGAAAAATGTGGAAAAAAATCCAAGTGTGGTGAGATGATGGAAAATGCAGAATTCTGACACAGTTGTTTGGCAACAGGATTCCTCTGGTCATTACGATTATGGTGATGTAAGGGATATACCGGGACCGTGTGATGCTCCACCCCTTTGATATGTAAATGTATTATATTTTGTGGTACCTGTATAAATGTATGTATACACCTGTTCTGCAATGTATTATAGTATTGTCATAGGGAAAGTGCAGTACCCAAATTTAGCCATAAGATGGGGTACATTGTAGTTTGAGGTATAGCAGTGTATATAATAGGGTAGGAGCCCATATAGTAAATAGTTAATTTAGGAGTCAGATGGGTCACGGTGCCCAAACCGCCTGCAGGGGCGTCAGTGCCAAGGATTATAGCATGGACTTAAGTGTCCAGAATCGTAGCAGCGATCACGCAATGTTATAATAAGTGAGGAGCCCGGCCATCTGCAGCAACAGGCCAGGAAAGCAGCAACACAGAACTACAGTGGGCTACAGCAGTGTGGTGCAGAAGCTGAAAGAAAGGCCAGGAGAGTATAGGGACGCAGGATACTCCATGATGTGGCAACTTATCGCATGGGCTGATGCCCTCAGATTCGGGGCAAAACGCCTGAGGGAGTCCCCAACTACAGTGAGTGTAAGCAGAGAGGACACTGTGTTACCGTTAAAGGCAGTAGGTCCCCATAATGTATTGAAGACCATAGGAAGTGCCACGGGAGAAGCTATGACAGTACAGAAGGGCAGGTCACTTGGCATGTGGCAACTGACTTCGGGTACAGATGATCTGATGTCTGGGGTGAAACAGACAGAGGAGTGTCTAACCGTGGCAGAGCTAAACAAGGAGGACGCTGAGGAACCATATGATACGGTCCAACCCGGGAACGTGATGTGACAGTGAGAGAAGTACAGGGAAAGAAGAATAGATGTGTAATGTGGAACATGTGATTCATGCTGTGAAATACTTGGATGTGCTGAGAAATGAAAACAGTTAAGTTGTTCAGTTTCAAGTTGAAATGGACTGTGTCTCAATTCATGAGAAATTGTTTGCAGACCACCTTCGGTGGCGCAGAAGAGATCCTGATGATGCTGGACCTGAAGTCACAGGTATGCTGACTAATGGACATTATTTTCATGTGATGGGAGGCCAGGTCCTAGAAGCCTCGGTGTCCTCAGCCATCACTACAGCCCTGGCCATCCCTCACAGTGATACAAAAGTTGTAAGATCTTTTGTATAGTTTAGTGATTAAAAAAACATCAAAAACATTGATTTGTGCTGCCGTTTTCAGAGTCCCGTAACTTTTTTATCTTTACGTTAGACTAGTTCGACGGCTTGATTTTTGCGTGAAAAGCTGTCATTTTTATTGCCACCATTTGAGGGTACATTTGATGTTTTGATCACTTTTTATTGCATCTTTAGTGGGACGTGTGGCATTTTGATACATTTTTTTATTTTCTTTACGACTTTTGCCTTGTGGGTTAATGAAATGTACTTTTTTAAAGAACGGACTTTTATGCTTATTTTTTCATCCTTTAAATTTAAAAGTTGAAAAAGGGGTGATTTCAACTTTCATTTTAATATGTATTAATGGGTGCCTCCCCCTCTTTGGTGCGGGCTCCGGCGATGAGCCCGCACCTTTTCTGGCACATGACAGCTCTGAAGCACATGACAGCTCAGATCTGAACAGCTGTCATGTGCCCCTAACAGCCGCGGGTGGAATTGCGATCCACCCGCTGCTGTTGACATGTTAAATGTCGCTGTCAAACTCTGAGAGCAGCATTTAACATGCACGCACAGGAAGCGCGTCATCAACCCTGCCCATCGGTGCCCGTGTCACATGACAACTCGGGGTCTGCAGGTAACCCCTGTAGTTGTGTCATAGCCGGATAACTATGAGGGCCGCTCAGCGGTCAGCACTTATAGCAAGCGAACATTTCTGCTACATAGAACAGGGCTGCAGCCCTGTTCTATGTAGCACAAGCAATCAGATGATCGCAGCTTCTAGTCTCCCATGGAGACTATTGAAGTAAGTAAAAAGTAAAAAAAAAAAAAATTTTAAACATACTAAAAAAAAATATAAAAGTTGAAATCACCCTCCTTCCACCACATTCAAAGCAAAAAAAAAAAATCAGTCATACACATATTTGGTATCGCCACGTTAATAATCGCCCGATCTATCGATATATAAAAACAATTAACCTGATCGCTAAATGGCGTAACGAGAAAAAAGTCAAAATGCCAGAATTACTTTTTATGGTTGCTGCAACATAGCAATAAAATGCAATAACGGGCGATCAAAAGATGGTATCTGCACCAAAATGGTATCAATAAAAACATCAGCTCAGCACACAAAAAAATAAGCCCTTACCTGGCCCCAGATCCCGACAAATGCAGACGCTACGAGTCTCGGAAAATGGCGACATTTTTTATACAAATTTTTTTTCAACACTTAAGTAAAAAAGAACCTAGACATGTTTGGTGTCTATGAACTCGTAATGACCCGGATAATCATAATGACAGGTCAGTTTTAGCATTTAATGAACATAGTAAAAAAACAACAACTGTGAAATTGCACTTTTTTTTGCAATTTCACCGCACTTGGAATTTTTTTTCTGTTTTCCAGTACATGATATGTTAAAACCAATGGTGTTGTTCAAAAGTACAACTCATCCTGAGAAAAACAAGCTCTGGCAAGGCCATAACAAGGTCTATATTAAATAAGCAAATCGCCTCTTCACAGAGGAAGAAGAATTAAACTCCACTGCCACCTACTGGAAGTAGCAATCCTAAAAGTCAAAAAGTCAATATCAACCCTTTAATGAGCATTGCCACATTACTTAGAGATTCTGTTTTGGCTTTTATCCTATTTGCAGACGTGGGTTTCAGGGTGTTGCCCCCACTTCAGTGCAAGGCAAGCAATCCGAATTGACTGTTTGAGATGCCTCTCACTGGGGGTCTAAGGTTGTGGAGAATGACATGCCAGTGTAGGTAGCCTCCTCCTCAGCGCAAAGCAAGAGATCTGATTTGGCTAGTGTGGAGACACTGGGGGTGATTGGGTCCTCTAGTCCGCTTGCCTAAAACCGCATGGACCAGGAATCATTTCACTGAACGCCCGCTCTCCTTTTACCATTGGCATAATACTACTCCGACAACACAGGGTGAGAGTGAAACAGCGTGGGAATACTTTATTGAACCACCAAATAGACAGTAATATATAGAACAGTCCCAGCAATATACCCAAGATTGTGAAAAATTACAGACTCTTACCCTTCTACTGATTCGCCAAGATTAGAGCAGCTGCGACTTTGGAGGTTCCAGGGCTGACTAACTCCACCTGTGGCACGCACACAACAGATAGGAGGTAACGCCAAGCTTAGGAATCTGACAGTCCATTGAAGTACGTGACCAGGTGATGGGAAGGTCACAACCTGGCTTCTGCTAACGTCTCAATGGAGCCAGGTGACTGGCTGGCCCGAATCCTGGATTCCTCAACTGTATCCATGGGGCTCAGGTGACCTGTGGGTCCAAATCCTGGCTTTCCCAAACATATCCATGGATTCAGTGATGGTCAATGGAGCAGATTTGTATTCTTTAAGCCGGGGCCGTGGTCCCCTAAACTGACATCCTGTAGAATGTCAAATCTGTCTCCTTAGTGATATAGCCATGTTTTCTTGTCTGCTGTCCTGTAGAGTGTTCCTGGCTGTGGTTTTGTAAAGAGTCTCTGGTTCTCTTGTTACAGAGGCATATCCCCCTTACACTGTTGTCCTTCAAGCCATCATCCAGAGGCATTGTCTGAGAATTTAATCAATCTGCATAGTTTGTCTTTCTCTGTTTTTCAGGTCAACAAGCCACAGGACCCACACAATCAACATACTTAGTAAACATTCATTGTTCCACGACCCTGCGTCCCTGCCTTGCAAAGATAGCAGACAATAAATTACAACAAGCATCAATATGCAAATTGCCTCTTCAGAGAGGAAGAGGACTTGAACTCTATAGCGCCACCTGTTGGAAGTAGCGATCCTACAAGTCACAATCAACCCTTTACCGAGTCTTGTAATATGACTTAGGATAAAAGCCAAATCAGAATTTGGCTTTTATCCTAAGTCATATTACAAGACTCGGTAAAGGGTTGATTGTGACTTGTAGGATCGCTACTTCCAACAGGTGGCGCTATAGAGTTCAAGTCCTCTTCCTCTCTGAAGAGGCAATTTGCATATTATTTTCCCAGAGGAGCATTGCACGGCGAATTAGCCTCCTTACCTTGACAAGCCAGAGCTGGTATGTCACTCTCCACAAGGAGAAACCTTACCCCTTAGACAACAAGCATCAACTCATAAGTCAAAGTTAAAGGTTCATATGAACAATAATCTGTGTTTCTTGACCAACCAAAGAACAAACACAAATTCAAAAGTCATCATAAAGATAACAGTGAGTGCCTCTTGGATTACAGAAAATAGACGTCTGGATAATTAAGATTAAATGCTGTGTCGTCACAGCTAGGTGAGAAGCCAATTTGCCTATTTAATTCCCCAGAGGATCATTACATGGCCTGTAAGTCTCCTCACACTGGAATGTTAAGCACATCACTCTTCAGAAGGAGAGATGTTACCCCTTAATCAGAAGTTTCTCGCCTAGCTAGGTCAGATCACTGTCATGATCCAGGTTGGATATGACAGAGAAAATGCACAAGTAACCTTTTTTTCTGTGAGCTGTTTGCTCAGGGTTGGTTTTGCCCCCGGTGGCCATTAAGGGTTATTACACAGTGGTGTCTTTTTCTTAGTTTCCCCCCGGTGGCCATTAGGGTCATTGCACTTTGGTTCTTTAGTTTTGTGCACGTAATTATAAAACAGGTGTGATTGCTCTAGAAAAGAGTGTCAGGTGTGGTAATCACTGTTGGTGAAAGTCCTCAGTTACAAGCAAGTCTGGGTGAAGGATGGAGCTGAAGGAGAGTCCCGGGCAGCTCAGTGAGAGTCCTGGAGTGGCAACTATGGTGTCTGCGAGGAGGGCTGGCATGGCTTGGTGGAGTTGCAGCTATGGTGTCAGCAAGGAGTTCTTGCATGGCTTGGTGGAGTGGCAGCTATGGTGTAGAGCTGCACTCATGATGCTGGACTCTTTTGCTGGAAAGCTGGACTCATATGCTGGACTCTGTTTATGGACAGCTGCACGCAGGTGTTGGACTCTGTTTGCTCCAAGGCTGCACTATGGTGTTGGATCCGGTTGGAGGAAAAGATGCACGCAGGTGGTGGGCTCTGTTGCTGGGAGCATAAGCAACAGAGCAAAGCTAAGTGGTGTTTCCCTGTTTTGTCTCTTTTCCTTATGTGTGTTTAGTGCAGTGGTGGGATTAGTTTCCGCACCGGCCATTACACTAGAAAGGGGTAGGTGGAGGGCGAGCTAGAGTTTAAAGGTATCCTGAGCAGTGCCCGGTGCGGAACCGGCCTAGGGAACGTTAGGAGTGTAGAGACACTGACTCAGGAGAGTGCAGGAGGTCTCCACTTCCCCATTCCCTATCTAAGGGCCACCATTGTTATTGTTACCCAGGTTTCCCTTTTATTGTTTAAATTCGCCTTACTGGAGGCGGGGTTTCCAGACATATGTGTATTTCTGAAATTCGCCTGTTGTAGGCGGCGTATCCAGCTGCACGTTTTATTATTTAAATTTGCCCAACTGGAGGCGGTGTATCCAGGGTCACGCGTGTCATCTAATTCCGCCCTGCTGGAGGCGCTGTGTCCAGCCACGCGTGACAGTCACTTGCTTTGCACTGATGAGGGGCAACACCCCTAAACATGTGTCAGCAAATAGAGATTCTGGTTTGGTTTTTATCCCGTCGTATGCCAAGGCCCATTAAAGAGTCATTCTTGACTTTCAGGATTGCTACTTCCAATAGGCAGCACTAGAGTTCAAGTCGTCTTCCTTTCTGAAGAAGCAATTTGCATATTTAATGTCCCAGAGGAGCATTGCATGGCCTATAAGTCTCATTACACTGGTATATCACTCTCCCCAAGGAGAAACATTACCCCTTAGAAGATCTATGCTAAAATAAAAAAACTTGGCATTTTTACAATGGCCACTAGACCTTATGCTAGCCTGATACTCCATGTTTGGTACTTTCCAGCAGTCTCATTACCATCACAGACAGGATTACAATGAAAGGTAACACTTCCATATACAGTAAATAATACAGGATCCACTAATTCAAACAGGTGATGTCACAACACACCTCCTCCCCTTCCCTTCACAATAACCTTTGCAGAGATTAGAGCATGCTCAGAAAAAAAATTCTGTACAAAAGATGAGGTCTGTGTCAGTCTATTGCTGCTCATGTATATGTGCCCCCACAGGAAATAGAAGTTTTAAATTAGTCTCTGTGGCCAATATGAAAACATCAAGTTTTTTTATATATATATATATATATATATATATATACAGTATATATATATATATACGGTTATTGGTGATCTAAAATGAAAAAAGTAAAACATTAAAAAAAATAACAACATAAAAGCCCAGTTTAAAGTGAATCTGTCACCCTTTTTTCCCTATTACCTGCCGGCATAGACATCGGGGGCTTATCTACAGCATTCTGTAATGCTGTAGATAAGCCTCCGATGTAACCTGAAAGAGAAGAAAAACACGTTATATTATACTCACCGAGGTGGGCGGTCCGGTCCGATGGGTGTTGCAGTCCGGCGCCTCCCTTCTTCATGCGATGACGTCCTCTTCTCCTGTAATGTCTCCGGCGCAGGCGCATTGCTCTGCCCTGTTGAGGGCAGAGCAGAATTCTGCAGTGCGCAGGCGCCAGACCTCTCCCGACGCCTGCGCACTGCAGGACTCTGCTCTGCCCTCAACAGGGCAGAGCAGTGCGCCTGCGCTGGAGACATTACAGGACGGGAGAAGAGGACGTCATCGCATGAAGAAGGGAGGCGCCGGACGGGACGGCGACACCCATCGGACCGGACCGCCCACCTCCGTGAGTATAATATAACGTGTTTTTCTTCTCTTTCAGGTTACATCGGGGGCTTAGCTACAGCATTACAGAATGCTGTAGATAAGCCCCCGATGTCTATGCCGGCAGCTGAAAGGCCAAAAAAAGGGTGACAGATTCCCTTTAAGCAATAATTGTTTTCTGATGACACACTCGTCTTCTTGTACAAAGTCTTTCTTCCCACTAGTGACCTGGCTTACCTCGGAGCCCTGCCAGTTTCATCTCTAAAAACATTGGTTGACCACCATGGGCCACGTTGACTTTGACAGACTCTGTCGGGATGTCAGAGTTTTTGAAGACTAGACTAATGTTACAGACTGGGTTATTCTTGCCATCAAAAATTCCAGAGGGGCCAAAAAAAAAAAAACTTCAATGGATGCAGATGTGAATTGAGTCAAAAACTGATACAATCAGCCCTGAAGTCGTTTGTTTCATCTTTTTTTAGTGATGATTTTCATTGTGATTCCGGAAGTGCAGAATATCAACTTCAAAAAAAATCTAAGCCCTGAAAAAAACAACAAAACAAATGTGAAAAAATATGCAGCATATAGGGGAGGATTGCACAGAAAATTTTTATTTTTTTTTTTGCCACAAGTCAAATATTTTGGCTTAAAACTCCAAGTAGGATTTCTTTTCTCTGAAGCTTTACTTTTTCTTTTCTTGTTTCCTTGTGACTCTCAGGAAAATGATTTATATGCAACCCAAGAAGCACTGATACATGCCGAGATGCACAAACCAATTAAGGCTCAAAGGTTTTTCCAGCAAACTTCGATGATGGACGGCATGCTAATTAGACAAGTGCTAAATCTGGGCAGGAAGACTTGAATGAACGAACAACCTTCATGTTAATGTAGCTAATGCTAAGAAAACATCGCTTTTTTTTTTTCAGTCTGAAAATGTTTCAACAAACCAAACTAAATTCATAAAATTGGCGATTTTTAACCCCTTCCTGCACATATCCGGCACAAGCAGGAGCTGGTTCACACATGTAAGTAGTATGCTACACGAAATGACATATTGCGCTTCCGATACACATAGAACGAAGCCATTTTCCAAGACCCATAAAACTTTTTATCTTTGTTCATGGAGTCCAAACTTAAACCCCATAGAGGTGACACAACTTAAATGCCACTGTAAGAGATTATCAGCGACATGTAAGTGCTTACACGGCAGCGATCGGTGCTAGCTCAGGTCGCTGCTGATAATGGCAGGTGCTAAGACTGCCAGCATCCTCCGGGTATGAGATGAGCCTTCTTCATGATGTAATAATATATCATAGAGTGCAAAAATGTTAAATGGGAACCGCACTTTCAACAAACTTTGCATAAATTAATAGTTCAGGCGATTCCAAGAAACTTAGTAATGCATCCAAGAAATGTAGTAATCATTTTTCTTGAATGTCAGAATTGTATTTTTGGACATTTTGACTTGTTTGGTTATTATTCTCACTTTAACAGAGGAAAATAAATAATTCAGACGAGGAAATTTACATTTGCTATTTAGTTGTATAATAATTCTGCACTCAAATAGTCTCCTAGGTAAGGATGAGTGGACCTGTGGTAGTTCAGGCTAGTCAAGTTCGACCGAACTTTAGTTCAACGTACCAGAACTGTACCCGAACCCCGTAGAAATCAAAGGGGACCCAAACTTTGGAGTTGAAAAATCTCTGTCTTTCTCTCTCCTTCTCGAACTCCTGAACTGTAAAATGCACTTCCAGGAGAAGTCCGGCACTAGGTGCCCGGTGTGAACCCTGAACCTTGCAGTTTGGATGTGCTCCACAGGTGACACGAGCGTATATTTTCTCATCCGAGAGAATTGAGATGATTATGTAAATCACACTCTGATCAGAGTTTAATCGGAGTGTGATCATAAAGCGATCAAAGAAAAATATTGTCTACATCTTCTCTATTCTGTCAGTCTGTTGAAATCGGAGAGCACTAAGATGTCATCTGAGCGCAGTTCGATGTTTTCCATGATCGAGGGCGATCAGAATATCCGATCAAACTCAAGCGTGCTGTGAATTTTTTTCCCCGGATTGGCTCTGTCCAAGAAAAAAAAAATGTGGACATGTGCACGGCCTTATAGAGTAATATTGATCTGCGTGCGATCCCATGTTTAGTCGGATCACACTCGGACCTATAACACGGTGATCTGCACAAGCCTCAAGACAAAACCTCACTTTTACGTTCTTTAATATTTTGCTTTTTTAAACCTTTTGGATTGACTGTCAGTAGTGTAGTTGTTCAACAATAAATTCATTTAAAAATAAAATTAATCATCAGAAATACAGTTGTGCTCAAAAGTTTACAAAACCCGGCAGAATTTTTGCTTTTTTGGCCTTTTTTTTTTCAGAGAATATGAATGATAACACCAAAAGTTTTTCCCCACTCGTGGCTAGAGGTTGGGTGAAGCCATTTATTGTCAAACTACTGTGTTTTCTAAATCATAATGACAACCCAAAACATCCAAATGACCAAAAGTTTACATACCCTGATGATAACATGCACAGACGTTGACACAAATGGGTTTGAATGACTACTAAGGGTGTGTGCACACGCTGCAGTTTCTGCTGCGGTGTACAGTACCATTATAACCTATGGGAATCAAAAACCGCAGTGCAGACGGTGCGGATTTGCTGCTGTTTTGAAACCGCAGAAAGAATTGACATCTCATTCTTTCTGTGGATTCCGCAGCGGTTTACCATCTCCTCCATTGTAGAGATGATAAACCGCAGGCTAATCCGCAGATAAACCGCAGGTCTTTTGACTTGCGGATTTACCTGCGGATTTTGCAAAATCTGCGCGGATCAATCCACAGCAGAATCCACAGCGTGTGCACGTACACTAAGGCCTCATACCCATTGGCGATTAAAAAAACGGTCCGATTTCTGGCCTGGAATAAAGGGTGGAGTGTTATGCCAGTGTCATGTGATTTCTTTGCGATTTTTTTTCCCCATCCGTTTTTTTTTCCCAGCCACTCTTTTTCTACAGTCATTTACAGGACCATTTACAGTGTTCTATACCACAGAATGGTGATGGATCCGTTAACAATGGATGGAAAACGGATGGTCCGTTTTTGGTCCGTTTTTTTAATCGCACCCATTGACTTCTATTGTCAAAAATCG
Organism: Dendrobates tinctorius; assembly: GCF_039654945.1. NCBI lineage: Eukaryota > Metazoa > Chordata > Amphibia > Anura > Dendrobatidae > Dendrobates > Dendrobates tinctorius. The sequence continues at coordinate 37,364,075 of NW_027361810.1, read as the reverse complement.
CTGCAAATCGCAGCATGCTGTGATTTTTTTCTCAGACCGATTTTGGCTGAGAAAAAAATCACAAGTAAGATGTCACCCATTCACTAACATGGGTCAGATTGCAATCCGATTAAAAATCGGATTGCAATCGTCCGATTTAATCGCCAGTGAGTATGAGGCCTAAAGGTAACATCCTCCCCTGTCACCTGTTTGCTTGTAATCAGTGTGTGCATAAAAGCTGAGTGAGTTTCTGGGATCCAGACAGGCTCTTTCATCTTTCATCCAGCCACTGATGTTTCTGGATTGTGAATCATGGGGAAAGCAAAAGAACTGTCAATGGATCTACGGGAAAAGGGATACAAAAAGATATCCAAAGAATTGATAATGCCAGTCAGCAGCGTTCAAATTGTGATTAACAAATGGAAAATCAGGGGCTCTGTAAAAACTAAACCACGGTCAAGAAAACCAACAAAAATGTTGTCCACAACTGCCAGGAAAATTGTTCGGGAAGCAAATAAAAACCCACAAATAACATCAGCTGAAATACTGGACTCTCTAAAAACTAGCAGTGTGGCTGTTTCAAGATGCACAATAAAAAAGAAAAATGGGCTGCATGGTCGAGTCACCTGAAAAAAGCCATTACTGCGCAAATGCCACAAAGTATCTTGCCTACAATAAGCAAAACAGCACAGAGACAAGGTAATTTGGAGTGATGAGACCAAAATTGAACTTTTTGGCACAACCATAAACGTTACATTTGGAGAGAGGTCAACGAGGCTTATGATGAAAGGAACACCATTCCTACTGTAAAGCACGGAGGTGGATCGCTGATGTTTTGGGGATGTGTGAGCTACAAAGGCACAGAAAACTTGGTCAAAGTTGAAGGAAAGCTGAATGCAGCGCGTTATCAGCAAATATGGACTCATCATCCCGGAAGCTGCGCATGGGACGTACTTGGACGTTCCAACATGACAACTATCCAAAACACAAGGCCAAGTCGACCTGTCATTGGCTACAGCAGAACAAAGTGAAGGTTCTGGAGTGGCCATCTCAGTCTCCTAACCTCAACATCATTCAGACACTCTGGGGAGATCTCAAGCACGCAGTTCATGCTAGACAGCCCAGGAATTTACAGGAACTGGAGGTTTTTTGCCAAGAAGAGTGGGCAGCTTTACCATCTGAGAAAATAAAGAACCTCATCCACAACTACCACAAAAGACTTCAAGCTGTCATTGATGTTAGAGGGGGCAATACATGGCATTAAGAAATGGAGTATGTGAACTTTTGATCAGAGTCATTTGGAAGCTTTGGCTTGTCATTTAAAAAGAGAAGGCACAGTAGTTTGACAATAAATGGCTTCACCCAACCACTAACCTTGAGTGCAGAAAAAGACAGACAGTCCCTGCATGTGCTGTGACTGTCGATCAGCCGCGAGACATGCAGCTGTGGGGACTTGAACATATTTTTCGAGCACGCCGAAGTCACTTGGTTAGCACCCGAGCATGGTTGGATAACACCTTATCACAGCACGTTCGCTCATCACATCTCTCCCACCCGGTGCCGCTTTTGATCAGAACCACAATATGTCTCCAATAATAAATGTTACTTTGTCAGTGTAGCATTAGTCAGATGATACTGTCTGTAAAGCGCTGTGGAAATTAATGGTGCTAGAAAAGTAAAAAGAAATAAAGAAGCGTACAGCCTCCTGAGGGCCATTTCGCTTCTATTGTATGCATCCCAGAACTTTGTGGTTCTTTATGGAGTTTTTTTTTTGTTTATTGAGACACTTTCTTTGTGTGAATACACCGACGACCACACAGCAGCCGGGAAACATGAGTAAGAGGCACAGAACATAAGAGATTATAATTACGCCGGCTGCTATTTGCTTGAGGTTTTTGCTGCGTTTCATTCAGAACTGGGTGGAGGTGACTCATTCTTTCGAGTCGTCACACCGATCTGTCTGTTATGAGTCAGCGCTCTCTGTACGTCTCCCTCCGATCAGGAGATGATCCCACTGATATCTAAAATTACAGAGAAATAGGCAAAAAATATAAATGTGCAGAAAACAGTCTGTGACATCTAAAAAGTACTAAAGGGAGGATCTAAGGTCACAGCTGCCTATCAAAGGGGTTGTCTACGGAAAAACGTCTTATGCAGCCACTTCTTCATTCCGCTCAGCCATTTTTCTCATGAATGGAAATCTCTACGACCTGATACGATGTGAAATACATTTAACCTTTCAACGCCAGGTCAGTTTTAGTTCCAACATTCAGTGGGTATCTTTTTTTTTTATCTTTATAGCAGTCAGAGCTTTTTTTTCTGACTTCAGAGTTGTCCAGTGGCAGAAAAAAAAGTTATTTGCCAGGGTGGTCCTAATTCAGCATTCCACCAAGTCCGTCCCAACATAAGCTATGTCAATAATGTTTCTGATGGGTGCTGGCTCTCTGACTCTGAATTAGTTGTTACGGACAGGGGGGCTGGCTATAATGAACTAAGCCAGCCCCCTTCAAACACATCACCAATGCACGGAGCAGGGAGGAAGTTGTGTTGTCATCAGAAGATGGACCAGGGAGCCAAAAATATCAATAATGACTTTTGCTATGATGATGAACAGAGTTGTGGATGTTCGGGTTCATTGGGTTTGACCGAACTTTTGTCCAAAGTTCGGTTTGGGTACCAGAACTTGAACTCGAATCCCATAGATAACGGGACCTGAACTTTGGTGCTGTAAAATAGTCATAGTAAGGGCTAAGGGTCTCTCTCTCCTCCCCGAACTCTGAACACTAAAACGGACTTCTGGGAAAAGTTAGTGTTCAGAGTTCAGCACTTTACAGTTCAGGTTGACTCATCTCTAATCATGAATGTCTGACCAGTGGGGTGTGATGTAACTCCTTGGGATGAAGATACAAGGAAATCCTTATGCACCATTGTTTGTTTTTCTTTTGTTTTTAATATATATTATTTATTTATTGTATATGACAAGAAAAAATATTAAAATTACATGCTTGTAGTTCCATAATTTGGTTACACATATCTTTCATCTACATGAATGTTTTGCTTAGAAATAGTAATGAGCCAACGTGCTCTGATATCGCGTCATCGGAGCATGCTCAGGAGTCAGGTGCTATCCGAGTGTCTTCGACGTGCTCGAATATTACAGTATGTTCAAGTCCAAAAAATGATGTAAAAAAAAAATAAGAGGACAAGAAATGGTTACATTTTGCTAACTTTTTTCCAAGGTGAAAATGCACCATCTGATCAGCGGCGTCAGTCACTGGCTTGTAATAATAATGTGGTTACGACTGAAGTTCCTGAAATCAGTCTGGTACTGGACGGCGTCCAGATGACATCACAGCTTCCAGACAATGACAGGGAATTGCCTCCGCTGCTCCGACCCTATGTGGGTAAAGTACAGTCCACTTATTTGTGCTTTATTACGGACAGAAAAGTGGCAGTAATATTAGAAATGTTGCATTAGGGGAGCAGGAGTGTCTGTCACTAATGTAAGGGTTCATGGCGACGTATCACATGTGATTTCATATCGCGCGAGATCATGGGATGAATTTACATGCAACATGTTACCCCGATAGTGCTAACTATTATACGGTGCTGGACATTCTACAATTAGGACATTTGGGACACATTTTTTCTGATTGTGGGCTCATGAGAGAGAGGGCGGCACAGTGTGTGAGCGCAGGGGAGAGAGCGGCGCCGCGTGGGCGAGAGCGGCGCAGCGTGTAAGCACGGGGGAGAGAGCAGCGCAACGTGAGTGCGGGGGAGAAAGCGGTGGGAGAGCGGCACAGTGTGTGAGCGCAGGGGAGAGAGCGGCGCAGCGTGGGCAAGAGAGCGGCGCTGCGTGGGCAAGAGAGCGGCGCAGCGTGTAAGCACGGGGGAGAGAGCGGCGCAACGTGAGTGCGGGGGAGAAAGCGGCGGAGAGAGCGGCACAGTGTGTCAGCGCAGGGGAGAGAGCGGCGCAGTGTGGGCGAGAGAGTGGCGCAGTGTGTAAGCACGGGGGAGAGAGCGGCGCAGCGTGGGTGAGAGCGGCGCAGCGTGTAAGCATGGGGGAGAGAGCAGCGCAACGTGAGTGCGGGGGAGAAAGCGGTGCAGTGTGTGAGCGCAGGGGAGAGAGCGGCGCAGTGTGGGCAAGAGAGCGGCGCAGCGTGTAAGCACGGGGGAGAGAGCGGCGCAACGTGAGTGCGGGGAGAAAGCGGCGGAGAGAGCGGTGCAGTGTGTGAGTGCAGGGGAGAGAGCAGCGCAGCGTGGGCAAGAGAGCGGCGCAGTGTGTAAGCACGGGGGAGAGAGCGGCGCAGCGTGGGCAAGAGTGCTGCGCAGTGTGTAAGCATGGGGGAGAGAGCGGCGCAATGTGAGTGCGGGGGAGAAAGCGGCAGAGAGAGCGGTGCAGTGTGTGAGCGCGGTGGAGTGACGCAGTGTGTGAGTGCAGGAGAGCAGCGCAGTATGTGAGTGTGGAGGAGAGAGCTCGGCGCAGCGTGTGAACGCGGGGGAGAGAGCGGCGCAGTACGCATGGCCAAAGAGTGTAAGAAAGAGAACTGTGATATGCCATGGACTTCCATAGCCCCCACACTGGATGTGCCCCATCTATCCGTCCAACAGTCCCTATTCTCTATTGCAGGGTTCCCCAACTCCAGTCCTCGGCCCCCCAACAGGTCATGGTTTCAGGATTTCCCTTGTATTGTACAGGTGATGGAATTATCGCCTGAGCAATACTAAGGAAATCCTGAAAACATGACCTGTTGGGGGCCTTGAGGACTGGAGTTGGGGAACCCTGCTCTGTTGTACACTTTGACAAAATTGTGTTTGGTTTTGCCAATAAAGCTTCTTTTGAATCTGAGATAGATATCGAAACAGGGAATGGTGGCACCATAACACCAGGTGCCAGGTCTTCAGATAAACCTTCAATTTGTTCCATAGTATAGATCATAAAGAAAGGCCGCACTCCTGTCAATACAACGACAAATTGGAAAAAACGTTGACTTTATTAAGCCATTTTATTTAATAAAGTCCTTTTTTTACATTTTACCTTGTCTTGACTGGATTGCGGCTCTTTTTATGATCTATTGATGATCGATAACAGACAGGTGACAGGCCTTCCCTTCTTTCTTTCCTTCCTCCCCTTTCCCCCTTCCTTCCTCCCCTTTCCCCCTTCCCCCCTTCCTTCCTCCCCTTTCCCCCTTCCCCCCTTCCTTCCTCCCCTTTCCCCCTTCCTTCCTCCCCTTTCCCCCTTCCTTCCTTCTCCTTCCTCCTCTCCTCTCTCTTTTCTCTTCCTCCCGGTCGCTCACCTGTATTGCAGGTAGGGGCGTTGGGCAGGTGAGTCTGGCGCCTGCGCACTGCTGCCTCCATGGTTACGTTGCAGCCTCCTCTCACCTGGGTCCAGCAAAGCGGAAGCGCCATTCAGCCTCCTCCGCTCCGGGCTTGTCACCGCTGCCGCCACCTCCAGCTCCTTCCTCCGCCCGGATCCTCCCTCGTCACCTGCCTCCCCAGCAGGGTCGGTGCGGCCGGCACACAGCGGGGCAGCAGCGGAGCCGCCGACTCTCCATCACTGTGAGTACAACTTCCTACAAAACTTTGTGACTTCATGTAGGAGAATGATCGGCGGCGGCAGCAGCAGGATCCGGCTGTACACGGTGCTCGGCACGGGGGTGCGGAACCGCAACTTCAGCGGAGTGATGAAGATGAGAGTCGTAGTAACATCAGAAGCAGAAAGCCACAGGTCGCCGAGCGCTGAGGGAGCTGTCAGCGCGGTGTCACCGCTAGGGGCGGTGTTCTGTGTACACAGGAGGCTACAGTGGAGGCGGTGTATACTGTGTGCTATATACTGTATACTATGCTATATACTATGTGCTCTGTACAGTGTATATACTGTATACTATGCTATATACTGTATACTATGTGCTCTGTACTGTGTATACGCTGTATACTATGCTATATACTGTATACTATGCTCTGTACAGTGTATATACTGTATACTATGTGCTCTGTACAGTGTATATACTGTATACTATGTGCTCTGTACAGTGTATATACTGTATACTATGCTATATACTGTATACTATGCTCTGTACAGTGTATATACTGTATACTATGTGCTCTGTACAGTGTATATACTGTATACTATGTGCTCTGTACAGTGTATATACTGTATACTATGCTATATACTGTATACTCTGTTCTCTGTACTGTGTATACACTGTATACTATGTGCTCTGTGCTGTGTATATGCTATATACTGTATACTCTGTTCTCTGTACTGTGTATACACTGTATACTATGTGCTCTGTACTGTGTATATGCTGTATACTCTGCTCTGTACACGCTGTATACTATATGCGGTATACTGTGTATATACTGAGTATGGCGCTCGCTGTCCTCCTCCCTCTTAGATGAGTTGCGTTTCATAACTTTGTGTCACTTGTGTAAGTTCCTTTTATAACTTTTTTTTTTTTAAAGAGTTAACCCTTCCTGTGCCACCTATTGTGTTGCGTGTTTTTTTTTAGCTATGTTCAGGTGAATTTATCATTTATTGTGTCAGTAATACTCTTATCACTGAAATCAGTGACTAGCCGGCCTGTACAGTCACCTCTGTGCCAGGAATAGGAGCTGGCACCGCCCCTTTAATTCTGGCATTAGTGAGGAATCTGGTTGGTGACTCAGATTGATCTGTATATTATTTTATAATGTTTCTGATAGATGCGTCATGCAAAGGGTTTAGTATAATCTATTAGCGCTACCTGCGATAATGCTGCAGTCCTATGTAAAACAACTGAAGGCCAACGTCACACATCCGTGTATCACGGTCTGACTGCTGATCTTAGTGGCTAGGCCGGCCACAAGTTCTCCCGACCTGAGCCCAGCGGTCTCATACCCTATGTGTCTATGGAGAGCTGCAGAGTTTGGGTAAAGAGACCCACGGCCGCTCCAGGACACTATTTTTAAGGAGTTGGCCAAGACAAGGTGTTACCATGATAACTTACTGAGAGGTGGGTGTTCGGCTGCAGCGGTCCACATCGGTTGAGACAACGGGGAATTTTGCATTTGCAAAATGTCGCCGCAGGTCGAACAACAAAAAATTGCTCCATTCATTCTCTATGGACTGAGTGGAGCCTGAGCACTGCCGGCCATCCTAGTGGCTACAGATCACGGTTCTGATGATCGGTGCAGGTCCCAGCGATTGGCTCCCGCATCCTCGGCCCGCCACCCTGGAAGCCTCTGGTGCCTACTAGTCCACGCGCTGGGTGCAGAAGTGAAGACCCGGCTGCCTTGGAGGATCGGAGTGGACGCTGATCGAATAGCTCATCTCTATTAACCTGCTCTGAGTCTTAAAGACACCAAACTGATTTTGTCTGTTTCCCAAAATGTATAATGACAGGGTAATAACCTAAAAAATGCCCCAAAATGACACAAATGTCTCATCATCGTCCATATTATAATATAAAATAATAATTATAATAATAATCCTTTTTTAGAACACCTTATCCCAGCACGTTCGCTCATCACTAGCTATAACATATCTGGGTCGCCCTCCCAGGGCTGTGGGGTACTCGGTACCGGGCCCGATGAGCTTCAATAGGAGATGTCACGGTAGCTGGGACCCGGCCCGTGGCCCTGGGCGCCCATTGTAGAAAAGGGGAAAGTTTATGAATGATTCGTGATGCCACCTGTGGTGTTCGGCAATGTAGATGTAAGCCGACGCTGCAGACAGATCCTCTGGGACAGGTGGTGTGGTGCAGCAATGATGTTATAGCCCTCCACAGGCAGGGCTGTAGTCCCAGGGCAGAGTTGGGGAAGTGACACTTAGATGGTGTAGTGTCGGGCGCAAGGGCGGGTTGGCGCAGGAATAAGTGGAGGACACCAGGGCATGTAATTCCAAAGCTTTACTCACAGTCTGTGGCAGGTACAGGTGCCCGCATCCGTGCCGTTTCCTCCGGGTCAGGAGCTCAGCCAACTTCCAGGCAAGATGAAGTACTCCTTTCCAACACTCCGCCAACATAAGTGCCTTTTCTGAACGTCTCCTCTTATAGCGCCTTTGAATGAAGTTCTCCCAGTACTGAGTTACACTGGAGTTCCTCCTGTCAGATGTTCCTATGAACTCTACTTGTACGGCAGACAGCTGTAGCCTGCTTTGGGGACTCCTTCTACCTAGTCCCGGCTCACACACGTTGCTGTTATGCCCCCAAGTCTTGTGTGGGAATAAAGTGGTCACTACTTCTATTCCTCCGGTGTCTGCTGCAGGACCATTAGTATCCATACAACCTTGGGGACCGAACCCCGGCCTTGCGCTGTGAACTTGGGAAGGGTTCTCTCTTCCAACCCTGATCCTTAGTCCTCCTATTCTCCTTACGTTCCGTACTAATCCTTCTTCCCAATGGAGAATCAAGCTTCCTTTCTCTGTCTCTTTCCTGTGCCAGCAGACCCAGATCACTGTGGCCTGCTGCAGCACTTCCCTCTTCCATCCCTCTCCCGGGGATCTTCTTGGTCTCACTTAGTGATGGGCAGTCTGGCTCTTTTTGGTGATCCAGCTCTCACGGCTCCGCTCACCAAAAAGAGCCGGCTCTTTTTCGACTCCTTTTGGATCCTAAATGGATCCCTATTGTATATGTGTTATGGTGTTCCAAACTCCGCCCACCTACCGCATAAACCCGCCCACTCGCTAGGAACCAATTATATTGCTTAGTGGGCGGAGTTTTTGTTCCGGTGGGCGGAGTTACGTCTGCCGAACACTGGGATTTTAGGCCCAGTGAGAGCCATTCAAAGATTTTAGTGGCTCTCACTGGGATGCCGGCTCCCATCGTTCACCGCGGGGAGCCCGCTCTTTATGTCGGATCGTTCGCGACCGACACATCACTAGTCTCACTCTCTGCCCTTCTACATCCTCACTCACTGACTGAATGAAAGACTGACTGACTGACTTAACTCTTCCCGCTCTTTTATGTAAACTCAGCTCCACCCACCTCCCAGCACGTTTCGTGTTCCAAGCAGGGAGCCACCAAGGGGTGCTATGCTACACTCCAAGCAGGGAGCCGCTGAAGGTGCTTTGCTACACTACTTTGTGGTGTGGGGTGCAGGTGTTGGAGTGTGGTCAGGTGTCTCCACCTTACCTGGATGGTGGGGTACCACACCTCAGGAGGAGGTGCAGTACCTCTGTGGCGACTGAACCCTCAGGGGCGCCACATATCCATTGGGCTTTTTTATTGGTGGTGTCCGACCGCTGGGACCTGAACCCATCGGTAGAATAATGCCCCTTAGAGTAGAGCAGCGTGCAGATTCTCGTCCCTCACTCCATTCACTCCCAATGTGGCTGCTAAGTGCTGCAATCAACTTTCGGGGAGCATCAATAGCAATGAATGGAGCGGCGATCAGGCGTCCAACTTGCTGCTCAATTTTGAAATGGGGAGATAAAAATTTTCCGTTCTGCCGATTGGAGCGCATCAGTAAGTTATTACTTACAACTTATTTTTTTTAATTAGAGAACCCCTGCAAGCTTTATTTGCGGACATCCAGAGAGCCTCCTCTTGTGGTAAAACCCCCTAAAGTAAAAATTCACTACAAGGTTATAAAATACAAAACAAGGTGAAGGGTGGAAAGTATTCTGTCCATCAGTTTTGTGACTCTGCTCATCCTGTAAATGATGCCGCTGTTTTGCTAACGGCACAAGTGGGATTTTTTTCCACTTTACTTTTGGTCCCTTTTGTCATTTTAGTGCTGAGGTTATTTTATTTATTTATTTATTTTTTTTTAATGCATCAGACTGGTGAGTTGTCATCAGACTGTGTTGGATGGTGGCACGTGTCTCTGATCCAGAATACAGTCATTGTTCTCCGCTCCCGTGTACACTGGTGACATTGTTACTAAGAACACTGTTGGGAATAGACCTCTCATCGCCTCCTGTGATTTTTCCACGATGGTGAGTGATTGTCATGATTGCGCTTGACAGCTAGAATGACTCTTTTTTGTGTGTGTGTGTATATATATATATATACACATACACACACTAGATGGAGGCCTGATGTTATCGCATTGGGAGGGCGGCAATGTCATGATGGGGGCAGGCTTTGCAGCGTTGAGAATCTCTCCCCCCATGTGCTCACCCACCTATCCACTCTCTCTTTCCCCATGTGCTGACTTCTCCAGTCTGCGCTCTCTTCTTTGACCTGTCTACCCCATGTGCTATCCCCCTTGTCTGCTGTCTCTCTTCTTCCTGTGCTGTGTTCTCCCCTCACGCGCTGTCCCGTTTGAGCTGTCTCCCCCCTGTGCTCTGTCTCTCTCACCCCTGTGTCTGACCATGTACAGAACATACCACAGCTCCTGGGCAGGGGAGGAAGCAAAAAACCAAAAGACAATACTGACATTACAGCAGGAGATTGCAGAGGATACATTTTGTGAGGTAAAATATTGTTTAAAAACAGTCAGTGAAATATTTTACTTCACAAAATGAATTCTCTGTGATCCCCTGCTGTAATGTTAGTATTGTCTTTTGCTTCCTCCCCTGCCCAGGAGATGTGGTATGCTCCGTACACGGTCAGACACAGACAATTTTTAAAATGCACTTTCGTTCGTGGGAAAAACCCCTTTAATGTAACCGGCTTCCTCTGCCTGTAAACATGTCACGCATCAGCCAAATGATTCACTGCGCCTGCGCGGAATTCGACAGTGTTTCGCTGGTGGTACCACGAAAGAGGCTTCGTGAGTGTGTGTGGTGTGACGGTGTTCCACTGGTGGTACCAGCAGCAGTTTCCATATTGAGACACCCATCACTTGGGTGTCCCAGTATGGCGGTCGGTGGACTTCCTCCTCTTGGAATTCTGGGATACGATGACATCTGGACAGAACAGGAAATGAAAACATTACAAGGCACGGTGGCTCAGTGGTTAGCACTGTAGCGCTGGGGTCCTGGGTTCGAATCCCACCAAGGACAACATCTGCAAGGAGTTTGTATGTTCTCCCCGTGTTTGCGTGGGTTTCCTCTGGGTACTCCGGTTTCCTCCCACATTCTAAAGACATACTGATAGGGAACTTAGATTGTGAGCCCCATCGGGGACAGTGATGATAATGTGTGCAAACTGTAAAGCGCTGCGGAATATGTTAGCGCTGTATAAAAATAAAGATTATTATTATTATTATTATTATTACAAGGCAATTATATAAATAGATGCAAATCCCATAATAGGGAATTCCTTTTTAAGCTCTAGCTGTTTCGATAATGCAAAGATATCATAGTTTTATGTAACGTATCATTCCTTTACCCATGCGGATGTGGTAAGATGGGTGTCACCTGTAGAGAACAGGTTTCTTCCATCCACTCATGAAGACATCGCCTGGTAATGACCCACCCGTCATCTCATTAGATGCTACGTTGATTAGAGCACATTCCTGCATCTCTGAAACGTACAATGTCACGTTGCGTTTTCAAATTAATTGGTAAGATGAACCCGCGATTAAGCCCTCGATATCGACGACGCTGACATCTTTACACTGGGGTTTGTGTCGTGCACATTAGCTTTCCCCTGAACGTCGATCTCATTGTCGAAGGCCTTTTTTTGCTCACTTTTTCGTTTAGTAAGTAGCTTCTTTAAATTTTTCTTTAAACATTAATAGCACAAGTACTCCCTGAGTCGTACCGAGGATGGAAACCTCACAATATTCCTGAGGTTCCACCAATGGTCTGCGGGTAAAAAAAAAAAAAAAAAAATTGCAGCTTGGATTCATATTCCGGAACAGATGTGTCAATGGGAGCGCAAAATGTGGACCACGCACGGGATACCATTTGTATGTCATTCCATTTTTCGGGGATCTGTTACAATTATTAAAATGGGAAATTGCATTTGACCTTTTTTAACTCTTAAATTGTTTATGCAAAAAAACGGACAAATGGATGACAATGCAGATGAAAAATTGTCATTTTTTTTATTCTCTGCATGATAACTGGACGATTTTGAATTCGCTGTCTGACCTGGCTCAAAGCTCTGGAAAGTGACTGTCGGTGGGGACTCCAACATATTCTTTGAGCACACCGAAGTCACTCGCTCTGCACCGGAGCATGCTCAGATAACGCCTTATCCGAGCACGCTCGCTCATCACTACTGCTCAACTTAAAAATTGCTGCCCCAAAGTATTTTGCCACTTTTTGCAGCTATCAGTTTATTCCGTGGCCTTGCGCTGCAAAGTGTGATTTCAGATTTCCTGCAGTGTCATTCACAATATTTCTACTGAAATAAGATGCAAATTTTCCACTCCGATTAACATGGATAGTTTGTACGCCCCATGGGAACATGCCCTACCTGTAGTTTGAGTTTCACAGATGTCAATATTATCTGCAACTTTAGACACATTATCTATTTTTACTTGTAGTACAAAATGCAACACCGTCCCTCTTAAGGCCTCATGCAGATGGCGCTTTTTCTCGTACGAAAGAAAAAACAGACTGGGTTTCATTAGCGTTTGGGGTTAGTTTTTACCATTTGAGTTTCATCACTTTTTCTCAAAAAAAAAAAAAAGGTTTTCAGTCTTTGCAGTCCAAGAAAAATATACAGCACAGAAAATCCGAGCGCTGTCCTTGTTTTTGCTTTTTTTTTTTATAGTGGAAACGCTTACATATTGCGCAAAAAAATTTGAGCGGGGGTCTTTACAGGAATTTTGTCATTTTTCCTCTTGACTTTTTCAGACTATCACAGACTCATGACTTTAAGACCAGGTCCACAAGTCTGTTTAAAGTCTGCATGGGTAACTACAAGGCTTGATTATTTTTTCTTGCTTTGTTATGTAGCATTTACCCACTATGTTAAAAGGAGGAAAATCTGCTTAAAAACAAAAAAGACAAAACTGTAGAATTGAAAATTTATGGGAAAATCCTGCAGGAGGCGGATGACCTTTGTAAAGCGTGCCTGCTGTGGATTCAGGTAGCATGCTGAACTGTATCCTATATGGCAGTGGTTTATCTCCTGAGGGGCAGTACTAGTGCTCTTTGTGCCAGTGTACAGCCTTCATGTCATGTACTTGAGGCCACGTCAGGTTCCGTTCGTAATGCAGGCTACACATAGACTAAATCTCGAGTTATGCAGGAAACCCACGGGAAGATGTCTCTCTGTCCTACTGACTGATATAGCAACCTTTACCTCCAGGGACAAGTGTTATTTGGCTTTTTCCCCATCTGTAGGTTATTGAAGCTGAAAATTTTTGGACATATAATCACACCCCAAAACTCATCTGCAGAAATGAGCCGATCGATCCATGGAGAATCAGCCTCGAGTTGAATTTCCTGAAATTTGTAGGTCCAAGCAAATTTAAACACTTTGTGATTTGATGCATGAGGACAGCAATAAAATAAAATTCCCGATGCAATTTCACACACTGAAGCATGGGAGAGTGGGCTAATGATGCTTTTTTCAGCCACACGGGCTATTCCTGCAGCTATGACTTCACAGGTTGTAGTGTTGCAAATTAGGGGGTTTATTTAGGACCACTAAATAATGTTCGAAGCTGTAGCCCTTTCATCAGCTGATTGCTGATCTAGTATTAATGACCTGTGTTAAGAATAGTTCATTTTAAAGGGTTGTTCCACCGAGGACCCACAGCAATCTTGTATTCTGAGTGTTGCCTGTGGTCAGGTGTAAGCAGTTGTGCAGCTGAACTCCCACCGATCAGCTATCCTCATTGCCGCCTGTGGTCAGGTGTAAGCAGTTGTGCAGCTGAACTCCCACCGATCAGCTATCCTCATTGCCGCCTGTGGTCAGGTGTAAGCAGTTGTGGAGCTGAACCCCCACCGATCAGGTATGCTCATGTTTGCCTGTGGTGAGATGTAAGCAGTTGTGCCTCTGAACCCCCACCGATCTGCTGTCCTCAGTGTCGCCTGTGGTTAGATGTAAGAAGTTGTGCCTCTGAACCTCCTCCGATCAGCTATCCTCAGTGTCACCTGTGGTCAGGTGTAAGCAGTTGTGTAGCTGAACCCCCACCAATCAGGTATCCTCATGTTTGCCTGTGGTGAGATGTAAGTGGGTCGCCCAGTGGCAGATCTTAATAGGGGCGGATGGGGCGGTCGCCCCGGGCCCAAGGTTTTTTGGGGGCCCAGGGGCAGGGGAAGGGGCGGGCTGGGCCGGGTGTCAGAGAGGCAAATGCCCCCCGGGCCGCTCCCCCAGCACCTGTACAGTGCCGGCCGTGCCCTGTGCTGTGACGCCGCCGGCAGCAGACAGCCGCCCACGTCACATTCTATGAGGCCGGGGCCGGGAGCTGTGCATGGCCGTCACCTTGACGGTTGCTCAGCTCCGGCTCCCTCCGGCTGTACTTCCGGGTCAGATGTCGGGCGTGCGCGATGACGTCATCGTGCACGCGCCGACATGTCCCGGAGGATGCTGAAAGCAGAGGCGCTGCTGGGAAGCGAGCCGGCTGTGAGGTAAATATGGGGAACTTTTTTATTTTTTTTATTTATAAAATGAATTAAATGGGGGAGGGGGTGAGTGGGGGCTGTACACAATGAAGGGGGGGGTGACTGGGGCCTGTATATGATGACGGGGGGGTGACTGGGGGCTGTATATGATGAAGGGGGGTGAGTGGGGCTACACAGGATGAAGGGGGTTGAGTGGGGTTGTACAGGATGAAGGGGGGTGACTGGGGTTGTACAGGATGAAGGGGGGTGACTGGGGTTGTACAGGATGAAGGGGGGATGAGTGGGGGCTTCACAGGATGAAGGGGGGATGAGTGGGGGCTTCACATGATGAAGGGGGGTGAGTGGGGGCTTCACATGATGAAGGGGGGTGAGTGGGGCTGCACATGATGAAGGGGGGTGAGTGGGGATGCACATGATGAAGGGGGGTGAGTGGGGCTGCATATGATGAAGGGGGGGTGAGTGGGGCTGAACATGATGAAGTGGGGGATAAGGGGGACTGCACATGATGAATTAAGGGGTAAGTGGGACTGCACATGATGAATTGGGGTAAAGGGGACTGCACATGATGAATTGGGGGTAAGGGGGCTGCACATGATGAATTGGGGGTAAGGGGGACTGCACATGATGAATTGGGGGTAAGGGGGACTGCACATGATGAATTGGGGGTAAGGGGCACTGCACATGAAGTGGGGGTAAAATTAACTGCACATGATGATGGGGGAGTGGGGCTGCACATGAAGTTGGGGGGGAAGGGGACTGCACATGATGAAATGGAAGGGGGGATAAGGGGCTGCAAATGATGAAGCGGCACTGCAGATGAAGTGAATGGGTGATAGGGGACTGCAATGGATGAAGTAAGGGGACTTCAAATTAAAGTGGGGACATTAAAGTAGATCCCCTATGGCCAGGATCACGTTGGGCGATTTTGTGCGTATTGGCCGTAGGCCTACAGCTTATGTGCAACGTCTTTTTAGGCCATGTCCACACATGGTGGAATGGTGGCGGGTTTTCCGTATGGACCCGCAGCAAACCAAGTGCTGCGGTCCGTACGGCTGTCAATTCCCGCACGGGGACCGCAGCGCTCAGGTGGGAAGGGGGGTACAGGGGCCCAGGTTTTATGAACAGCCCCGGGCCCATAGTCCACTTAATCCGCCACTGGGGTCGCCCTCCCAGGGCTGTGGGGTACTCGGTATCGGGCCGGTGTGAGCGGGATGTGTCACAGCGGCGGTGACCGGTCCGTGGCCCTGGGCGCCCAAGTAATGGGGGAATGTAATGTAGTTTATGCGGAATGGAATAGTTCATGACGCTACCTGTGTTGCTCGGCAAGGGAGGTGTTAAGCCGACGCTGCAGTGCAGACAGATCCTCTGGGACAGATGGTATGATGCCGCAGTGATGGTATAGCCCTCCACAGGCAGGGCTGATGTCCCAAGGCAGTGTAGTTGTAATGGTGGAGGAGAGGCGCAGGCAGTGTAAAGGATAGTACCCAGATGTAGCAGTGCTAAGCGGGTTGGCGCAAGAATGAATGGAGGACACCGGGGCTTGTAGTTCCAAAGCTTTACTCAGTCTGCGGTACACAATGGTGCCTGCCTCCGGGCCGTGTCCTCCGGGTCAGAGACTCAGCCAACCTCCAGGCAAGATGGAAAGCTCCTCTCCAACACTCCGCCAACATGTACCTTTCCTGAACGACTCCTCTATTGCGCCCTAAAGTGTTAAGATCTCCAGAACCGTGGTACACTGGAGTTCCTCTTTACAGATGTTCCCAAGAACTCTACTTGTATGGCAGACAGCTGTAGCCTGCTTCGGGGACTCCCTTCTCCTGAGTCCCTGCTCTCTATCTGATTGCTGTTGTGCCCCAAGTCTTAGATGGGAGTAATGCATTTACAGCCAACTACTCCACCGGTGTCTGCTGCAGAACCATAAGTGTCCATACAACCTCCGGGACCGGGCCCCGGCCTTGCGCTGAGAACCTATAGGTAGGATTCCTCTTCCCACCCACGTCTTCTCTGTTCTCCTTACTCCTTCATTCCGTACTGATCTTTCTCTCTTATGGAAGCTTAGGTTGCAGTTCTACGTCCTTCTCCTTCTTTCCCTTTCCCGTGCCAGCTGGCTCAGATCACTGAGTCAGCTGCAGCCCTCCTTCCTCCATCCCTTCTTCCAGGGATCCTCACTCCTGTCTGAGTGACTTCTTACCCGCCTGACCTTCTGCCAGACTGAACCTGTAATCCTACACTTTCCCACTCTTTTATATATCTCAAGTCCACCCACCTCCCAGCACATCCAGTGTTCCAAGCAGGGAACCACCAGAGGTGCTCTGCTACTCTCTAAGCACTGAGCCGCAATGTGGTTGTGCAGAACTACCCTGTTGTGTGGGGTGCGAGTGTTGGAGTGTGGAAAGGAGTTCCCACCCTACCTGGATGGTGGGGCACTACACCTTAGGAGAAGGTGCAGTGCCTCAGGGGCGCCACATAAGCAGTTGTGCCTCTGAACCCCCACCGATCAGTTGTCCTCAGTGTCGCCTGTGGTTAGATGTAAGCAGTTGTGCCTCTGAACCTCCACCCATCAGCTATCCTCACTGTCGCCTGTGGTTAGGCGTAAGCAGTTGTGGAGTTGAACCCCCACCGATCAGCTATCCTCAGTGTCGCCTGTGGTTAGATGTAAGCAGTTGTGCCTCTGAGCCCCCACCGATCAGCTATCCTCACTGTCGCCAGTGTTTAGGAGTAAGCAGTTGTGCAGCTGAACCCCCACTGATCAGCTATCCTCACTGTCGCCAGTGTTTGGGCGTAAGCAGTTGTGCAGCTGAACCCCCACTGATCAGCTGTCCTCAGTGTCGCCTGTGGTTAGACGTAAGCAGTTGTGGAGCTGAAAACCCACCGATCAGCTATCATCAGTGTCGCCTGTGGTTAGGCGTAAGCAGTTGTGCCTCTGACCCCCCCCCACCGATCAGCTGTCCTCGCTGCCGCCTGTGGTTAGATGTAAGCAGTTGTGGAGCTGAAAACCCACCAATCAGCTATCCTCAGTGTCGCTTGTAGTTAGGCATAAGCTAATCTCAGCGTTGCCGGCGGTCAGGTGTAACCATTCTTGGCGTTGAACCCGCAGAACTCCATCAACTCTTTATTGGTCGCTGCCAGATTTTGCAGATAAGCTCTTATTGAAATAGAATGCACCACTCTGTCATCAGATGCTTACTTATTTCTAACTCCAAACCTGAACACACTGGTTACTTTCTTAAATATCACAGTTGAATGAATTGTTTATCCAGAGTCTTAAGGAGAAGACATGCTTCTACAAGTTATCCCTCTGTTAATATGGGTATGAGGTCTTACAGTGTGTCTACTAATTATTACATAAAAGGGACTTCTGCTACGACGGGGGCTTAAGGCATGCAATATGTATCTATGTTTATAGTTGTCTATACATTTTTTAATTGCTAAAAAAATATAGACAGAGTATTGTGAGCATGCTTTGTGAGCTGTGCAGAGGTCACTGTGGAGGGAGGAACAAGGGGTGAAATGTGTCTGTAACCTATTGGCCAGAACTTCTTTGTTTTCCTCCCTGTGATGATTATGTGGTGCCCCTGAGGCTCAGTCGCCACAGAGGTACTGCACCTTCTCCTAAGGTGTAGTGCCCCACCGCCTAGGTAAGTTGGGAACTCCTTTCGGCACTGCAACACCTGCATCCTACACACAGAATAGTTCAGCACTGATCACATTGCGGCTCATGCTTAGAGGGTAGCAGAGCACCTCTGGTGATTCCTTGCTTCGTAACACGAGATGTGCTGTGAGGTGGGTGGAGTTGAGATCCATATAAATGAGTGGGATGGTTTAGAATTGCAGGTCAGTCTGGGGTGAGTCCCAGAGAAGGAGAGCAGGCTGACGGGAGGTCAGGCGGTGGAAGACAGTCAGTCAGGAGAGGCGGAGGACTGGTCTTAGAGGAAAGATCTCCCGTGGAGAGGAATAGCAGAAGGAGTGCTGCAGCTGCCTCAGTGATCTGAGCCAGCTGATACGGGAAAGAGAAGAGGAGAAAGAAGTAGAACTGCAACCTAAGCTTCCATAAGAGAGAGAAGGAACAGCGCGGAACGAAGGAGTAGGAGAACAGAGAGGAGTTGTGGGTTGGAAGAAGAACCCTGCCTATAGGTTCTCAGCGCAAGGTCGGGGCCCAGTCCCCGAGGTTGTATGGACACTTATGGTTCTGCAGCAGACACCGGTGGAGTAGTTGGCTGTAAATGCACTACTCCCATCTAAGACTTGGGACACAACAGCAACACAGATAGAGAGCCGGGATCCAGGAGGTCCCTGATCGGGCTACAGCTGTCTGTCATACAAGTGAGGTTCTAGGAACATCTGACAGGAGGAACTTCAGAGTAACCACGGTACTGGAGTTCTTCACACTAAAAGGCGCAATAGAGGAGTCGTTCAGGAAACCATATGTTGGCGGAGTGCTGGAGAGGAGAACCCTGACTTGCTCGGGAGGTTGATTGAGTCTCTACCCCGGAGGACACGGCACGGAGGCAGGCACCAGTGGGTACCACGAACTGTGAGTAAAGCTTTGAAACTGCAAGCCCTGGTGTCCTCCATTCATTCGCCGCTAACACCTTCAGCACCGCTACATCTGGGTACCAGCATCTATACCATTCTGCGCCTCTCCTCATCCATTGCACCTACACTGCCCTGGGACTACAGCTCCACCTGTGGGGAGCTTACACCATCTTTGCTGCACCACACCATCAATCCCAGCGGATCTGCATGCAGCGTTGGCTCAACATCTTACTTACCAAACACCACGGGTGGCGTCACGAACTATCCATATAAACTATTACACTATTAACATCACCGCCATTGATATTGGGCGCCCAGGGCCACGGACCAGGTCACTGCTGCTGTGACACATCCCCCCCCCCGACACCGGCCCGATACTGGGTACCCCGCTACCCTGGGTGTGAGGGCGACCCAATTACAATCCAAGGTAACATCTGTATATTTTAGGTGTTACCTTTTATTATAATATTGCCTGTGATGGTAAGGAGACGGCTAAATAGCCAGAGATAAAAGGTTTTAGGAATATTTTTTTATGATAATGACATGAAAAATAAGCGTTTGTCCAGCTACTTTTTTTCTGTCCATTCTGGCATAAAGCATGTGGACTAGGCCACTCTGTTCAATCCCAAAACAGGGGGAAATAGACCCCCATATAGTGTTTAGTATAAATCCCAACAATCTAACCACCAGCAATCAGACCTTTGACTCCTATCATATCGATAAACGAGAAATATCTTTTGTTCAAAGAATTCCTTTAAACATCTCATTTAGCAAGACATCCTATAGATAAATGATTTGTTGTCTAAGATGAACTTAACACCCATAAATTTTAAGCTGAAGACCCAAGGGGTAAACTTTGCATTTTTCTGCATACTCCAGAATTAGATCCCTTCAGGGGAGAAAGGATAACACCTTGCTACTGTGAAACTTCTTAAGTTACTTCATAAAAATGTCTCTTCTGTATCTTATTTATGTAAGCAGAAGAAATCGAAACCTCTAGAAGCCACCATTTATTTTTATTTTTTTTTTTAGATTTATAGTCAAAAGTCTAAGAAAGCAAATTACCATATAAGATATTAAGAATATCTACATTTATACAGATAAAACTATTGTTTTCTCCCCAAGATGTGAACGCTTTTCTCTTCCAGCTTCCTACACTTTGCTGTAGTAAGGCGTCCGGGTTCATTCATCAAAGGTTGATATCTACACGACATCTCGCAACGGTTAGACAGCCACAATACATACGGACATACAGACAGTGGTGTATACATTGGACCCCAGTAGGATAAACCTCCAACTTTTTTATGCAGACCATTAGTAAAGACAAAAAGGCAGAAGTTAAAAGGACCCTTGAAATATAAGGTGACGTACGACAATGATATTGTTTTTGGACAACATTTAGCCCAAAATGAGAAATCCATTTGTATTAGAGCCAAGCCTCCTCTATTGGCGGCACCATTATCTTCTATCTTGAAGGTAAATACGGTACGGTCATCGCCTCTTGTAGGCCACTCCATTTTTTTTAAAGCCAGTGATGTTTGTATAAGGGTTTGGCTTAAATAAATAGACGGTTTTCTTGAATTTTATGGAGCCATGATGGGTGTGGTTTTTTTTTTTTTTTCCACCAGCATGGTCTACAGTAATTATACATTTATAATCACATGCCACGTCATTTTTAAGAACTTTTTACAAATAAAAACCCAAAAAACTATAAATGACATTGTAAGGTAAAATGAACGGTGTCGTTCAAAACAAACTGCAACTTGTCACGCAAAAAAAAAAATCACATGCCACGTCATTTTTAAGAACTTTTTACAAATAAAAACCCAAAAAACTATAAATGACATTGTAAGGTAAAATGAACGGTGTCGTTCAAAACAAACTGCAACTTGTCACGCAAAAAAAAAATAATGGATGGAAAAATAATCAGTTGCATAAAATTTAGGCTGTTTCACACGTGGCGGCCACTTTTTTTAATTTTGTTTTTCCCCACAAAATCATGGAACAAGCAATGCTCAAGAATTTTTTTTTTTTTTTTTCCCGCAATGTGATAGCAAAAAATGCAATGTGACCAAACCTAATTATATAAGCACCACTTTAAATGGAGGCATTACACGTGAAAATCTTTCTTGTCCGCCTATTGCTGCAGGAGAGTTTGGCAGACAGCTGTGGTTGGCAGGGGGTGACGTCTGACATGATCGCACCTGTCTGACCATCTCGATCGCTCTGTACTTAGTGCGCTGCTGGGGCAGGAAACTAAAAGATTACCATGGGAGGAGTATTGACTGATGCTGAATTGATCCGTGAATTTTTAGTTTCGTACGTAGCTTCCAGCTGATTGTCATGGAACTTTTCTACTTACATTTACTATTAGGCTTTGTGCACATGGAACTTTTTTTTTTTTTTGAAGTGGTCTTTTTTTTGAAAGGTTTAGTTTTTTTTTGCTTTTTGGTTGGGCTGTGCCTGTTTTACAGCAGATTCCATCAGGAGACTTGATAAAAGTGGCATGCACATTGTTTTCTTCCAACCAGAGGGGAGAGAGAGATTTTCCAGCTCAAAAGTTTGGGTCCCCATTGACTTCTATGAGGTTATAGAAGTTGTCCACTACTTGGAAAACTTCTTCTCATACTCCACTCTTGGCCCTGATTAAAACAAAAAAGCCTATATCCCCTTCCTATGCTGATGCCATTCCCGCGGTGTCGGCACTCACTCTTCCTGGGACTCCCGTACTGTTGTTGAGACACGTGACACCGGAGTCCAATCAGAGCTGGCGTCACTGGCCCCGCCTCCTGTCGAATTAAACATAAAGAGCAAGTGAAAGAGCAGCTGCATCCCGGACTTCCTCTTCATGTTCGATTTGTCCGAAGGCTGGGCAGGTGACGTAGATGCTGATGGGGCGCCAGGGTCACATGTCACAACAACTGCATGAGAGCTCCGGGACCGCCTCTGGAATGGCACCAGCATGGGAGGAAAGTATAGTTTTTTTTATTTTATTGGGCCATATATTTAGTGTGCAAGTAGTGGACAACCCCTTTGAAGTTTTGGTACCCAAACCAAACTTTAGGCTATAGTTTGGTTGAACCCGACGAACCCATACTTTCACTGGTCTGCTCATCCCTGAGCAATAGTATTAAACTGGGTTTTGAGACTTCTGATGATGTAAGTATAAGTATATATGCAGAGAATGATGTAAGTATATGTATGCAGTATAAGATTGGTGGGGGGTACGTCCCTGGACATCGCCATGATTAGCTCATTGATGGAGCCTGCGGTGCACTACAAGTGACACAGCTCTTTACATCATGTAGTGACCGTGGACGGTACTGCAAGTTCTCTCCTATTCACAAGTTATGCGAGAGAGCTTGCCGTACCATTTACATCCACACAGAATGTTCGGCTCTGTGCCACTTCCATGAACCTCCACCATCAGATGGGTGGTGGTCCAACTCGACTGATTCAAACAAAATTACAAAATTAAAGGTCAATGATAAAGTCCCCGAAAACCCCTTTCCCTTTTTATCCTGACGTTTTCTAATATGTTTTCCTTTTGTTCTCAAGGGGCTCATGTCGGTGATCACCCTCTAAGTAGGGCGCACGTGGTGTAGGGCAGGCAGGTTAGAAGTTGTCCCAGGCTCTGGTTCTTGAAGAAGCATAAAAGCCTTTCCGCCACCGTAAGATGCCGGTATTACTAATGGCACATGGTAGGTTGGGGCCCTATAACGGATATTGCATTGAGGCTCAAGAACCTTTTACTTTGCACCCCTCTCAGAAGGACACGTGTAAGGTTGTGGCCGCGTTCTGTACTCTACACCACAGATCATGTTGCACTGGCATGGCGCCCTGCTAATCTCCTAAATAATGGAATCCGGTTTCATTTGCTTTGATGCACTTCACTGGCAACAAAATGGCCATGAATATCCAGCAATAATAGCCGCACCGCAGAGAGGAAGGGAAAGACAAGACCGTTTCAAAGAACATCATGTATCTGTGGCTGCAATAGTGCAGCCTTCTGGTGTATTCTTACTTACCCGAATTTACCCACTAGTCCGTGTCCTTACAATGTGTAACGGACTTGGTGCCTTTTTCCTTGAGCAACATCTTGAACCCAATTAAAGGAGTTTTCCATAACAACATAAGTGTGGTCCGACTTTAATTTTTTCCACAGACCCATAGAGCTGGGAAGTGCCATCCAAATCTCAGAGGCAAATTGTGCATTCTGCATTTTTTCGTTAATCTACTTGGTCTGAGGAAAAAAATTGGACATGTGCACAGCCCCCCTAGGATAACATGGGCATGAGTGCCATCTGTCAAGACCACAGATAGCACTTGTTTGGTTTTTATGATCTGTGCACGAGCCCTTAAAAGTGACCCTCCACCCTGGGACTGTAAAGTGACTAAATTTCTCATGTCTAGTCTCGCTACCTTTTGTCCACCACTTGGCTCCCTCTGCCTCCTTTGCTGATCGCATCGGTGGACTGTTTCTCTTCTGGCAAAATGACTGTCGCAGTCGTATTGGGAGCTCAGTGGTATGTCTGAAACGGGAAAGTTAGAAATTTGGTAGTCACTTTTCTGTCCATTGGTGGATGGTTGCTTTAACTCATTTTAAGGGGAAATGTGTTTTATTATGTCCCTTCAAATGAAAGCCTATCCATGTAGTACATGAAAGAGCGGGGACTCTTGGCTCACCTACATCTGTATATTAACTGCCTTTCCTCATAAAGGATTCTCTGACGCCGAGATGAGACAACTCCTTTAATTTTATGTGTGCCATACAGAATACATTTTTCCCCATGATCCCTACTTTATTCATGACATCTCCCATTCCAAGAACTTCCTAAGATATTTACATTTGTGTCAATGAAAATAATTGCTTGTATTTTAACTGTGACAATATTCAATTTTAGCGATCTCTATAGAATTGCTTGTCTTATATTCACTTGTATTCATTTATGTAAATCAATAATGCAATAGAGTATAAGATACTTTGTAATCTAAGTAGTCAGAGAATTGTTTCTTTCTCCACTTATTGCCCACTTCTCCACTCACCTCTAATTGCGGAACTCACCATTCACACTTATAAACTGCCAATATCTGTATTGGTTAATACAAGATGGACTACCAGCTCACTGAGAGAGCAGATCACAGCTGATAAATTAACTCTGTGAAGAGGAAAGGTAGAGGCACAGTCATGCTACTGATTGCTAACAAATGTTTTATCTCATTCCAGAGCTGGATTCACAGCACCACTGCTCAGTGTTCTTGTATAATTAATGTCCATTCTACTGCTGCTTCTGAATATGTATCATTAGATAAACAGAGGAGGGTAGTAGTCACTAATACGGGTGATTCTCACAAAATTACAATATCATCAAAAAGTTAATTTATTTCAGTTCTGAAATACAAAAAGTGAAACTCATATATTATATAGAGTCATTACACATAGAGTGATCTATTTCAAGTGTTTATTTCTGTTAATGTTGATGATTATGGCTTAAAGCCAATGAAAACCCAAAAGTCATTATCTCAGTAAATTAGAATAATTAACAAAAAACACCTATAAAGGGTTCCTAAGCATTTGAAAAGTTCCCTTAGTCTGTTTCAGTAGCTCCACAATCATGGGGAAGACTCCTGACTTGACCGATGTCCAGAAGGCAGTCATTGACACACTCCACAAGGAGGGTAAGCCACAAAAAGGTCATTGCTAAGGAAGCTGGCTGTTCACAGAGTGCTGTATCCAAGTATATTAATGGAAAGTTGAGTGGAAGGAAAAAGTGTGGTAGAAAAGGGAAAAAGCATCCGGGATAACCGCAGCCTTGTAAGGATTTACAAAAGGCCATTCAAAAATTTGGGGGATATTCACAAGGAGTGGACTGCTGCTGGAGTTATTGCTCCAAGAGCCACCACACACCGACGTATCCAGGACATGGGCTACAAGTGTCGCATTCCTTGTGTCAAGCCACTCATGACCAATAGACAACGCCAGAAGCGCCTTACCTGGGCCAAGTGAAAAAGAACTGGACTGATGTCAGTGGTCCAAGGTGTTGTTTTCAGATGAAAGTAAATTTTGCATTTCATTTGGATATCAAGGTCCCAGAGTCTGGAGGAAGAGTGGAGAGGCCACAATCCAAGCTACTTGAGGTCTAGTGTGAAGTTTCCACAATCAGTGATGGTTTGGGGAGCTATGTCATGTGCTTGTGTAGGTCCACTGTGTTTTATCAAGACCAAAGTCAGCGCAGCCATCTACCAGGAAATTTTAGAGCACTTCATGCTTCCCTCTGCCGACAAGCTTTTTGGAGATGGAAATTTCATTCTCCAGCAGGGCGTGGCACCTGTCCACACTGCCAAAAGTACCAATACCTGGTTTGCAAATAATATCACTGTGCTTGATTGGCCAGCAAACTCGTCTGACCATAACCCTATAGAGAATCTATGGGGTATTCTCAAGAGGAAGATGAGAGACACCAGACCCAACAATGCAGACAAGCTGAAGGCTGCTATCAAAGCAACCTGGGCTTCCATAACACCTCAGCAGTGCCACAGACTGATCGCCTCCATGCCACACCGCATTGATGCAGTAATTGATTCCAAAGGAGCCCCGACCAAGTATTGAGTGCATTTACTGAACATACATTTCAGTAGGTCAGTATTTTGGAGTTTAAAATCATTTTTCAAGCTGGTGTTATGAAGTATTCTAATTTACTGAGATAATGACTTTTGGGTTTTCATTGGCTGTAAGCCATAATCATCAACATTAACAGAAATAAACACGTGAAATAGATCACTCTGTTTGTATTGACTCTCTATAATATACGATTTTCACTTTTTGTATTAAAAAACTGAAATAAATTAACTTTTTGATATTCTAATTTTGTGAGAAGCACCTGTATATGTATATTAAATGTATGGATGACCTCATGGCTTCTAGTCTCTACCCACTAGCTCAGAGGGAACTGAAAATTAGAGATGGTGCTGCAGGGGGGAAAAGTGGTGAAAAATGCAGCATACATGTCATATAATGGACAGAAATAGTGTAATTTCTTATGTATACACAGGACAGATTGTATGCTTTTAAAAAAATATATATTATTTTTCAGGTCTGGAACAGAGACTGTTCTGCCTCCGTAATGTTCCTTTCTCAGTAGACCATATTTTTTTTTCCCAACCCGAAAATCTGAAAATCAAAAATGACAAACTTTAAAAGACTGGTGTTGGGTAAGCGCTTCTTGCACTGGAAACTTGGTGCAGCGACTCTTATTTTTATGGGATTTGTGTTTTTAATACAAAAGGAGGTAGTGGACAGAGAGATGGACGAGTTGACGGGGCAAGGGGGATCTCATGGCAGGAAGAAAAAAATGTTGGACATGGTGATGGACGCTGTAAACAATCTGAAAGACTCTGTGCCAAAAATGCAGATTAACGCACCTGAAAAGCCGCAGGACACTGATGGCAAAAGGCCCTGTCTACCAGGTTATTACACTGCAGCCGAGTTGAAGCCATTTCTTGAGCGGCCACCCCTGGACCCTAACGCACCTGGAGCATCTGGAAAAGCATTTAAAGTAGATAAACTCGGACCCAAGGAACAGAAAGAAAAGGAAGAAGGAGACAAGAAACATTGTTTTAATGCATTTGCTAGCGATCGGATCTCACTCCACCGAGACTTGGGACCGGACACAAGGCCTCCTGAGTATGTATCTCGTATTGTAATTTTTTTTATTGAAATTTTTCAAATTTTTTTGCATGTGACCTGGCTGAAAATTAGCGCAGAAAGCAAAATTTTAATTGCGAAGTGATGTATTATAATTAACCGTATCCCAGTCATTTGGGCGGAGAGTTCCTCTGAATAGTCATGCAGTCCCGACTGCAGCCATTATGATTGTGGGGCATTGGCATGGTGAGGCAAGGTGTACTTGGTTTGGTGTAATCTGTGCTTATGCCAAATCTCCTGCACTCTGTTCTGCATAATGCAGTTAGTATACTCATTGCCATTTTTGCGGTTCATCAGATCTATGTTTGGGGAGATTGCATATTTGACAACAAGAATTGTGTAGCTTCACACATACCAGACCCTTTTTAGCAATTTTGCATATGTGGTGGTTCAATAGCCCTATTTCTTGGGCTACCAATATAATTTTTTATGCTTTTTTTTTTTTTTTTTTTTGTTTTTAGAAGAATATATATTTTATTTTTGTTTTATTTGAAGTAAAGTGTACAAAAATTAAAAATCCTGTTTTTATAATTCTTTTTATTCTCGAAAAGAAACCTGACCGCTGATTAATTTTGCTTGAACCATGGTAAAAAAAAAATTACTCTGATCACTGTTGTGTTTCAGAGAAAATATAGTCTTAAAGCCGGCCGGATGCAGAGTGACTAGGATGACTTATCCAAAGCAGGTCCCCGGTGGCTTCTGTCCCCTCTGCTCCCTAGACTGACCGGTCTCTCTCTATGTTTGTAACCAGAGAGATCTGTCACTCATGGGGAGCAGGGTTATGTATAAGCTGCGAGGCCCTCCTCGGACCAGTCATTCAAAACTCATTGCCGACTTTTTCAAAGTATATTTTCTTAGAAGGCTGGTTTTACACTTGCCATGTTTTTGTTGGCCGTGTTTGCGGCCCCAATAGATTTCTATGAGGCCGCAAAATCGGCCCTCAAATATTAGTAGGAGGGCCGTGCTCCGTATGGCTGTAAGGGCCGTGTTTGCGGCCGTGAAAAAATATCAAGCTTGCTCAATATTTTTCACGGCTTACGGACACGGCAGCAATGCATTTCAATGGTACCTCAAAAACAACGTTAGTTTGTTTTTGCGGTACACCGTATTTGCGAATTGCCGTTTTTTTCCCTACTATTTGTTATAACAGGGAAAAACGGCAATCCGAGAAGGTTTTTTGCGGCCTGTTTTTGCGGGAGACCGCAAAAATCACGGCAATACGGCCCGCAAAAACAGGCCGCAAAAATGACGCCGAGTGTAAAGCCAGCCTAACTCTGCATTTCAGAGTAAAACCTACTTGGCTACAAAAGCGGATACGATCTCTAACTGTGACCGGCATAAATCAATCAGCTGACAGTTTCTTTGGAATCTTGCATATTTCCTCTAAAATTAATTAATAAAAGGAGTTCTCGGTTTTGGTTTGATAATTTTGATACAAGATACGTATAGTCTGGGGTGAACATAACACCTATGATATCTCTTTAGATTGGGGAGGGGTTTGAATTATTCTCTGT
This sequence comes from Dendrobates tinctorius, assembly GCF_039654945.1. Lineage (NCBI taxonomy): Eukaryota > Metazoa > Chordata > Amphibia > Anura > Dendrobatidae > Dendrobates > Dendrobates tinctorius. The sequence goes on along the minus strand of NW_027361810.1, from coordinate 37,335,946 downwards.
GTTAAATTTTGTAATTGTTTTTACTGTAACTAGCATCCATTGGAGACCCAATTACGGATGACAATGGGTCGCCCTCCCAGGGCCGTGGGGTACTCGGTACCGGGCCGGTATCAGCGGGATGTGTCACAGCAGTGGGGACCCGGTCCGTGGCCCTGGGCGCCCAAGTTATGGGGGAGTGTAATGGTTTGAATGAATAGTTCGTGACGCCACCTGTGGTGTTCGGCAAGTGAGATGTTAGGCCGACGCTGCATGCAGATCCTCTGGGGCTGGTGGTGTGTTGCAGCCAAGATGGTGAAGCTGCCCACAGTTGAAGCTGTAGCCCCAGGGCAGTGTAGATGTGCAATTAGAGGAGAGACACAAGCGGTGTAGAAGCTGGTACCCAGATGTAGCGGTGCTGGGTGCGTTGGCGCCAGAATGAATGGAGGACACCAGGGCTTGTAGTTCCAAAGCTTTACTCACAGTCTGTAGTACACACAGGTGCCTGCCTCCGCGCCGTGTCCTCTGGGTCAGGGACTCAAGATGGAATGCTCCCTTCCAACACTCCGCCAACATGTGCCTTTCTGAACGTCTCCTCTATAGCGCCTTTAAGTGTGAAGTACTCCCAGTACTGAGTTACACTGGAGTGCCTCCTGACAGATGTTCCCAAGAACTCTACTTGTACGGCAGACAGCTGTAGCCTGCTTCGGGGACTCCCTACTCCTGAGTCCCGGCTCACTATCCAAGTTGCTGTTGTGCCCCATGTCTTAGATGGGAGTAGTGCATCTACAGCCCACTACTCCACCGGTGTCTGCTGCAGAACCATTAGTGTCCATACAACCTCGGGGACCGGGCCCCAGCCTTGCGCTTAGAAATTCTAGGTAGGGTTCTTCCTCTAACCCACGTCCTCTCTGTTCCCTTTTACTCCTTCGTTCAGTTCTAATCTCTCTCTCTCTTATGGAAGATCAGGTTTCAGTTCAATGTCTTTCTCCTTCTTTCCCTTTGCCGTGCCAGCAGACCCAGGTCACTTAGGTCTGCTGCAGCACATCCTTCCTCCATCCCTATTCCAGGGATCTCCTTTTCCTCACTCCGCTCTGAGTTGCTTCCTCTCTCAGACTGACCTGTAATCCTAAACCTTCCCGCTCTTTATGTATTCTCAACTCCACCCACCTCCCAGCACATTTCGTGTTCCAAGCAGGGACCCACCAAAGGTGCTCTGCTACACTCCAAGCAGGGAGCCGCAATGCGGCTTTGCTGAACTACTGTGTTGTGTGGGATGCAGGTGTTGGAGCGTGGTCAGGAGCCTCCAAGTTACCTGGATGGTGGGGCACCACACCTCAGGAGGAGGTGCCGTACCTCTGTGGTGACTGAGCCTCAGGGGCGCCACAACAACCGCTCCCTACGGTGCCATTAGTTATTGGTCGAATGAAGCCGGACCCGGCAATCATGCCATGCCCAGGGTACTTGGCGATTATGTACTGTAATCGCTAGAGCCAGTAGAGCAGTGTTTCTTAACTCCTCAAGACCCACCAGCAGGTCATGTTTTCAGGATTTCCTTAGGGACCTTTGCCACTTTCCAAAAGCTAGGCAATCCTTAAGGGATTAAATTCCATCTATTTTTTTTTTTAATTTTAATTATTGAAATTGTTCATCTTTTACCTTCTTAAAGGTGCATTGAGCAAAAGTTCAAGCGCTGTCCTCCACTGCCCACGACCAGCATCATAATCGTGTTCCACAATGAAGCCTGGTCCACGCTGCTCCGCACGGTGCACAGCGCCATGTACACATCCCCTGCCATTCTACTAAAGGAGATTATCATGGTGGACGACGCCAGTACAGATGGTAAGCTGGGAGGGTTGGTTAAAGTTGCAATTTTTTTTTTATTTTTTTATAATTTAATAATGTTTCTTAGAGATCTGTCTTCATATTGATAGTTGTGTAATAAAACTTTAATTCAGACTAGCGGCTCTTAAACTTGAGGCACCGCCTTGAATGAATGTCCTGCCTCAAACCGTCTGAAAAAATCATGGGTCCTGTCTTTAAAATCAAAATGGTTTCTATGTATTAATATGCAGTCTGCTAAACACATGCATTTAATATCCCATAGTGTTTAATATTGGTATTAAACAGATCAATCAAAGTCCATAGATCACAAAAATCTTCCAAGAGGAGATGCATCTGTAATGGAGACCGGCGCACCGCCAGGTCAGGATGATATATTTGCAACACAGTAAGGACCGACCGATGCCGCACCAATGACCTGCCCAATGGCTTGTGTTTTGGCACTTTTACCCATGGGAATTTTTTTTTGGGGGAAAACTTCTTTAACTTGGCAGTAAGGTAGTATGAAGAATAATCCTGAGCTTACTCTTGTGGTGGCTCAAGGCAACTTAAGAGGAATAATTTACATAAATCATTAAATTAATTGTTTACATCTGAATAACCTATTTTTTGTTTTGATGTCAGAATATTTAAAGGATAAGCTGGATGAGTATGTAAAGCCGTTCCAGATTGTGAAGGTGGTGAGACAGAAGGAAAGGAAAGGACTCATCTCTGCGCGTCTGCTCGGCGCCTCGGTAGCCACAGGAGACACACTAACATTTCTGGATGCACATTGTAAGTAGCCCTGCTAACTGGTCATGATATAGGAGAGAGATGAGTGAATCTTTTGACACTTGAATTCACCAACTTTACCAAAATTAAAGGAAAAAAGAAAAGTTAAATTCATGGTGAATCATTTTACAGCAGCTGCAAGTACTCCAAATACCCTGAACAATCATGTGTAACACTCTGAGGCCTCCTAGGACTGTAACCATCCCTTCTCAAGTTCCTTAATGCAAACACAGCCTTATTAAAGTCGAACTGACTGCCATATATATGGCTGTGGGTGAACAGATGATAACCATTCCTAAGTTCTGTGCTTTCACACACTGTCTGTACAGTTTTATCAGTATTTTATGTTTTGGTTTTTTTTTCTTTCCTTTTGCAAAGTTTGGTATTGGCGTAATCATAATGACCAAGAGAATCGTGTTGTCTGGTTGTTTTAGCACACAATGTGCGCATGAGAAACTGGACCCAAAAACAGTAATGGATTTGCAATTTTTTTTTACATCTTGATTAACTTAGAATTTATATTTCATGATTTTCCAGTAAATTTTTATGGTAAAGTGATTGGTGACATTCAAAATTACAGATTGTCCCATAAAACACAAGCTGCCAGATATCGGTCAGTGTGAAAAAAAAAATGTAAAGACTCTTGGAAGAAGGGCAAGTAAAATAAAAGTGCAAAAATGAAAAATGTCTCAAGAGTGAAGGGGTTAATAGAAATAGCAGTAAATAGAAAAAGAAGCCAGCTCACCAGTAACCAGAAGCAGTATCACGGAGGTCCGTAGAGACCAACGTCGGAAAATCAGAAAAAGGGGAGTTTTGCTCCAGCTGCGTAAAATTCTTCTTTATTTGATAGAGTTAAAATTGACACATCATTAGACTCTCCATATAACCGCACCAGAACAAGACGAGATGAGGCTACGCGTTTCGACCTACATGGTCTTTATCCATGTAGGTCGAAACGCGTAGCCTCATCTCGTCTTGTTCTGGTGCGGTTATATGGAGAGTCTAATGATGTGTCAATTTTAACTCTATCAAATAAAGAAGAATTTTACGCAGTTGGAGCTAAACTCCCCTTTTTCTGTTAATAGAAATACAGTGTACAGTGAGCTCCACCTAGTGGTGTCCGATGGCATGTTTTTTTTTTTCTTTTTTGTGTAGTAAGTTTGCGTCTGGGACTTGTATATAAAAAAATAACAGAATTTTATGGTAAATGGTGAGTATTTAAGAATTGATGCCCCTGCTGTTTGTGTCAATGTGATAAGCAGGACTCTCCCCGTATTTGGTGAACGCTAAATCCCAGGGGTGGGTAATTAATTTTCCCGAGGGGCCACATGAAAGACTGTGACTGTTGTGGAGGGCTGATCCAATTCTGCTCAATATTAATATCGATATTTTATAATTATTATATTATTGATAATGTTATTAATTGTATCAAAATGGTATATTAAGCAGAATTAAATATGCTGACATCCCCCTTTATATCGTTTGAACCCGAGCACAGCCCCTTCTGTATATCGTATGAGCCCCCCAACAGCCCTTATATGTAGCATATACACTGCATGAGCCCCACACAGCCTCCCTATATAGACTGCATGAGCCCCACACAGCCTCCCTATATACGCTGCATGAGTCTCACACAGCCCCCCTATATACACTGCATGAGCCCCACATAGCCTCCCTATACACACTGCATGAGCCCCACATAGCCTCCCTATATACACTACATGAGCCCCACACAGCCTCCCTATATATACTGCATGAGCCCCACACAGCCTCCCTATATACACTGCATGAGCCTCACACCGCCTCCCTATATACACTGCATGAGCCCCACACCGCCTCCCTATATACACTGCATGAGCCCCACATAGCCTTCCTATATACACTACATGAGCCCCACACAGCCTCCCTATATATACTGCATGAGCCCCACACAGCCTCCCTATATACACTGCATGAGCCTCACACAGCCTCCCTATATACACTGCACGAGCCTCACACAGCCTCCCTATATACACTGCATGAGCCTCACACAGCCTCCCTATATACACTGCACGAGCCTCACACAGCCTCCCTATATACACTGCACGAGCCTCACACAGCCTCCCTATATACACTGCACGAGCCCCACACAGCCTCCATCTTTATACTGCATGAGCCTCACACAGCCTCACTATATACACTGCATGAGCCCTACACAGCCTCCCTATATACACTGCATGAGCCCCACACAGCCTCCCTATATACACTGCATGAGCCCCACATAGCCTCCCTATATATACTGCATGAGCCCCACATAGCCTCACTATATAAACTGCATGAGCCCCACGCAGCCTCACTATATACACTGCATGAGCCCTACACAGCCTCCCTATATACACTGCATGAGCCCCACATAGCCTCCCTATATACACTGCATGAGCCCCACACAGCCTCCCTATATACACTGCATGAGCCCCACACAGCCTCCCTATATACACTGCATGAGCCCCACACAGCCTCACTATATACACTGCATGAGCCCCACACAGCCTCACTATATACACTGCATGAGCCCCACACAGCCTCACTATATACACTGCATGAGCCCCACACAGCCTCACTATATACACTGCATGAGCCCTACACAGCCTCCCTATATACACTGCATGAGCCCCACATAGCCTCCCTATATATACTGCATGAGCCCCACACAGCCTCCCTATATACACTGCATGAGCCCCACACAGCCTCCCTATATACACTGCATGAGCCCACACCGCCTCCCTATATACACTGCATGAGCCCCACACCGCCTCCCTATATACACTGCATGAGCCCCACACCGCCTCCCTATATACACTGCATGAGCCCCACACCGCCTCCCTATATACACTGCATGAGCCCCACATAGCCTCCCTATATACACTGCATGAGCCCCACATAGCCTCCCTATATATACTGCATGAGCCCCACACAGCCTCCCTATATACACTGCATGAGCCCACACCGCCTCCCTATATACACTAGATGAGCCCCACACTGCCTCCCTATTTACACTGCATGAGCCCCACACATCCTCCCTATATACACTGCATGAGCCCCACACAGCCTCCCTATATACACTGCATGTTGCCCCCATAGCTTCCCCATGTGCGGCATGTCTTCCCCATATGCAACACAATGTGCAGCACCATGTCACCCCCGTGTGCAGCACCATGTCACCCCCGTGTGCAGCACCATGTTGTCACCCCCGTGTGCAGCACCATGTTGTCACCCCCGTGTGCAGCACCATGTTGTCACCCCCGTGTGCAGCACCATGTTGTCACCCCCGTGTGTAGCACCATGTTGTCACCCCCGTGTGCAGCACCATGTTGTCACCCCCATAGCCGCCCTATGCCCACCCAAATAGCCCATACACATAAGGAAAAAAAACACCACACACTCACCTCGTCCAATTCCCTGGCACTGTGCTTCTCTCCCTGCCTCCGGTGCGCGGACACTCCGGCATAAACAACAAATATGAACCTAGCACTCAACTTAAAGGTATTTGTAAGGCGGTGGACACCGCATCTGGAGGCACGTTTACCCCTCTCCTATATACTGACAAGCTCATTACCTTAGAGAGATCATTCTCCTCAATGCCTAAAGCACCATCGTCCTTTCTGATAGATGCCTATAAGCTCTACACAATCTATATACCACACGTAACTGAAGAAGGTCACATTGACCGAAATGTCTTTTTTCGTGTACTACAATAAACCGCCTTACAAATACCGTTAAGTTGAGTGCTAGGTTCATATTTGTTGCTTTAACGGTTTGGGAACCTAACCTTAGCACCATCTTGAGTTGTGCTCACGGTGTTCTTTCTACTCTGGCATAAACAGCTGACGCGATGATGTAATTTCATCGCGTCAGCTGTTTCACACGCTGATTGGTGGAGGAAGTGGCCGGAGGCCCCTTCTCCTCCAAAGGAGTCAGCAGCGCTGCACAGAGCCGCGGTGCACATGAAAACAGCGAGCAGCCAGGCGGGCATCGTGCGGCCCGTGGACCTCTGATTTCCAGCCCCACGGCTGTCTCGGACCGCACTTTGCCCAGGTCTGCTATAACCCGTCCTTGCCGTATAATGTTCAGTCAATAAATTTTGCACCCTCTGTAGCTACTTTTTATAGCCACAAGTTACTAGAGGTTTGTCTGTTTGATCATCAGAAGTTCTTTGTTTCTCCTACAACCAAGTCAGGAATTTATTGTAGAGAACTTGTAATCGTCATCATAACGACACAAAGTGAAACCCAAGAAGATAATTATAGGTGTAAAGTAAGCACAAGGAACTCAAAATAGTACAGATTACCCAACACCTGGCAGCGCTCTGTATTCCATGTAACGTGCTAATTCTCCCTTATGTTCTTAGGTGAGTGTTACTACGGGTGGCTGGAGACGCTGTTGGCAAGAATCGCTGAGAATTACACCGCAGTTGTCAGCCCAGATATTGTCGCCATCAATCTTGACACTTTTGAGTTTGGCAGCCCATCACCATACGGAAACAACCGCAACCGAGGGAACTTTGATTGGGCCTTAGGATTTGGATGGGAGACAGTGCCGGATTTGGAGAACAAGAAAAGGAAAGATGAGACTTACCCAATAAAGTAAGATGATAGATCCGTTTATACAGAGATTGATTGTCATAGAAAATATTAAGATCTCTGAAGCCACTAGTGAGGGGGACATTCACCCCCCTCCCTTTTCTTTCTTTTGCAATAGAACAAGAGCTTGCAATCTTAGCTGCCTTAAAATAGACTGGTACAATGGGCATAAAGAAGTAGGAAGTTAGGTATAGTTGAGAAGTGACAATCTGAATTAACATTCATGCAGCTCCTTTTTGAAATAAAAGACCCCTGCAGTGCCAACCAGGGTGTCTATGGTGTGTAGACATAGTTTCATAGATTGGACAGGTAATTGAGACAGGAAAGGTCTTTTCAGAGGGTTGGATAACAAAGGTAAATGTGTTTACATATAGATGGAGAAGTGGAAGAAGCTTGTGTTACCACAAGGGGAAATGTTATATCTACCCTAGCCAGCCTGGCCACGGGGTCCACATAGAAATATTGGAGTGTGTATAGATCCAATAGTGATGGGACCTACATTTTGAGCTTCAGGGCTAATCAGGGAAGAATATGAATGTTTTCCCATAACTGTAACACATGCCTGTAAGCCCCAAACTCAATAGTGGCCAGATAACTGTCAACAGCCATGTCATGTTCACTAGCGATGAAAAGGTAAAATCCTGATAAAAAATATGGCAGCAATCTCAAACCTCTGTGATCATCATGAGTGAAGATATTGCATAAGTTGGGAAGTTCATAAAATCCTGAAGGGCTGAGGACATCCCACAACCCAGCCCCTGTGAGATCATCATGGGGGGGTGTAACTCAGATGCTGATAAAAGGTCAAGACACATTATGACCTGTGTTCCTGTAGAGAGTTACATACTGGTTCATGCATGAATTCTGTTCACTCAACGACTCCAAGTGTTCTCCTTCGCTAAGCGGAATCATATCTGTGTTATGTGTAGTAATTTTTTTTGTGTAAATCCTGTTTTATTTTAGGTAACTGTACATGCTGTACTGTTTTGTCCCCTTTGTAAAAACTTTTGTAGATTTTTTTTATTTTTTTTTATAAACACTGCTTATCATTCTGGATTAAATATATAATGTATTAGTTCTGTTCCCAAAGCCATATGCTACCAGAGCCAGACCTCCAGTCAGCCTGTATAAACAGCTGGTGGTGGCAGCGAGTAGTCTTGGGATATCGTGTGGTTCGCAGTAAAAGTACCGCTGGGGTATATACGCATATTCCATGGGTTGGAATCGTAGGTGTATTTACTAGACGCTCACTGTTAGTTTCCTGATAACCGGCCTATTAGTGGAGACAGCATGCCTCCTCCTCCATTATTCATTGGTCAATTGTGCACCGTAATTGTGTGGACGATAGGGGGCAGCAGAGAGCTGTTCATTCCAAAGAAAACAGGGTGGTTCAGTTACGACCCCTCTGGCTACTATCTTTGACATTGATGTTTAGTATTCTTCAAGACAGAGCAAACTAAAGCCCCCATACATAATAGACTAATGTCTCCTGAACCCTCCGATATCGACATGTTTGTCCTATAGCCTAATATTTATAGGGGCGCTGGCTGACTGATGGTCAAGAGAAGTCAAGTACGGATTTCCGATTTCGTACTGCCAGTTTCATTTTTCTACTGTAGATAAGCCGTCAGTCGATGACTTTCCGAACGAGCACTCCTATGTATGGGAGAGTCGGCTGAGATGTCTACGAATCAGTCGTCCAAAGCCTCATCCTATCGGCAGCCATCTAATGTGCATGACTCCCATAGACAGCAAACTAAAGTTGTACTAACGTGCTGATATCTTTGGTATTGAACTACAGTCTAAAGCACATGGGGGGCCTCCCGTATTTCCCTCAACAGATGATGTGGGGTTCGGGGAAGGGCGAGGATTCGGCTGCTGAATTTAGCCAACCAGTTGTTTTTCTTGTTTTTCCGTGGAGATGCATTTGTTCAGTCAAGCCGAGTGATCCTGTGTGTTGGAGAGAGGGATGTCCAACAAATAGCTGTCTAATGTGGTATGGGGGCATTGAGAAAGCTGTTAATATGATTAATGCAACGTCCTTATACCTGTATAGTAAATGCACCACAGGTACCCTATGACTAGCAGATAAATAAATACACCTACATGTCATTGCAATCTTATAGACCTAATTTTTACTTTGAAAATGATATTATTTTTGGGAGTACAAATTTATGACGACCTTTGACACTCTCAGTGCTGGAATGAATGTGTCAATGTATCAATTAAGGAATTTCCTTTTAAAACCTTGTGGGGGCATCACAACACAGAACTAGACCCCAATCAGAGGACCATAAAACATCTGGACTCCTTATCTATGAACTGGTCCAATGTTTATATTTATGTTTCTCCCTCTCCCATATTGATAGTTCTGCTTCACGTCACTTGTCTTATCTATTGCATTTTTTCTAGGCTGTATTGTGCATAAATATGTGACTTCAGATTTTGTATTAGTCTAAACAGCACAAACCCAGTAAATAGTAACCATGGCAAAAACTCAAAATAGAATCCATAAACAACAAGAAGTATAAATTGCCAAAAATACCAATTTTATTGAATACAAAAATACAATAATACACCATCTGATTGGTGATGGAGGCGTGTTTTATAACATTATGCGCCGTTGATTCTCATTGGTCACGTCCTAATTTCTACTCTTATTTAAACTCTGCCGCCCCTCACCCTGGACACGCCCCCGGAAGAAGCAGGCGGCGAAACGCGCATCAGGGTGAGGGGACGCTGGAGTACACTCTCTTATAAAGGTAACGATACATCATTTTCTCTGTGCACTATGGCACTTTCTTGATTAGGTTGCCTTACATGGTGACTGTGTTATTTACACACGGTCTCTGAGTATTTGTGCCTCTAGTTTACAGAGAGACTGTTCTCACTTTTGGGGAGTGATATTGTTTGAATATTATCTATTTTTGGGTATTACTCATGGTCTTTTATAGAATGTAATCTGGATCATTGACATTGTTATGTGATTGGCTTACACATGTTCTAGTCTGGGTTTATGTATTTTCTCCTCATGATGATTTTGTGAGTGTGCATAGCGTCCCCTATATGGCATTATGCTTTTGTCATTTTATAACTATTTTGAATAAAAGGATTTTTTAATATTATTGGGATCTCTTCTTTGTTCCATGTTATTTTTCATGGGATTTGTGCTATATTTTGTTGGAGACCATCAATTTTTTGTTTTAAATTATATGTTATCATTTTGTTTTTCTTTCTCTTCTCAACAATTCTACCATAGTTTTTTTTTTTAATTGTGCAAACAAAACATGATGACCATTTATTATGAAAGAAAAATAAAATAAAATTGGAGTGCAGTTACATTCTGATGTAACCTCCATCCGCTAGTTGCATTTTCTTTTTTGCCAATATGTAATGGGTCCTCTACTTGATGCCGCTCGGCAGAAAAATATTAGTCCACAAGGTGAGTTGTCCATGGATCAGTGACTTATAATTCTGTAGAACAGCACAAAGTTCTCACGATTTACGCCATATTCTAGTACAGAGTTTGTTATAGGCAATAAACCTACACTAGAGTCCTGCAGCCGCTCCTGCTGCTACCACAGTCTGCTCGGAACTGACAGTTATAGTTTGATTTTCCTATTGATCTCTGATTCTATTTATTTGCAAATGCTTTTTTCTTGACCCTCTTAATCCTGACCTCGTCTGCCCTCTTAAACCTCCCGAATTTTTCCTCCGTTTGTCTGACGTAACTTCTGACTGACCTCATGGTGTCTGACTACTGCTTTTTTTTCCTGATTCTGTCCATGGTTCTGTCCCTTCAGTTACTGACCCCCGACTAGTTTGATTTCTCTTGGCTCATTCTCGCTCCTCCGGCCAGCAACTACTCCGTGGCCCCAACTCAGGGGGCCCTGTTTAAAGTCTGGGTAAAGGCTGAGGTCTCTGTGGGACCTGCTAAGTTAAATGACTAGCTCCAAGTCTGTCCAAGGTTGCGATGATGGCATCAGACACGCTTTGCACCGTCTTTTTACAGATTGGGAGTCACCATTAATGGATGCATCTACATTGTATTGCATCGTCCTCTGCTGGAAAGCAGTAACGCAAAATGTGATTTTCAGTAAAGATGAAAAAAAATTGAAGCTATTTAGAACCTTTTGTGGATTGATAAATTAAACATTTAGGGCATTGAAATAGAAATTTATCAGTCAACTATAAATGTCTACTTTCATATAGGACACCAACCTTTGCTGGCGGTCTCTTCTCAATATCCAAGGATTATTTTGAACATATTGGAACTTATGATGAAGAAATGGAGATATGGGGCGGTGAAAATATAGAAATGTCTTTTAGAGTAAGTAGATGCATATATCTCACATTTTGATATCTGGAGATTTCTTCTATTTACGGACTTTATTGTAGACCTTATTTGTTGATCGTCAAGCCACCTTATGTGATTGTCCGCTAATATTTCCATTTATTATGCCCAGGTATGGCAGTGTGGAGGGCAGCTGGAAATTTTACCCTGTTCTGTTGTCGGCCATGTGTTCCGCAGCAAGAGTCCTCATACCTTTCCTAAAGGTACTCAGGTGATCATCCGGAACCAGGTCCGCCTTGCCGAAGTGTGGATGGATGACTACAAGGAAATATTTTATCGGAGAAATCGGGAAGCTGCAAATATTGTCAAACAGGTAGATAAGACCAACTTCTCGCTCTAAGCAAATTTAAAGAAAAAAGAAAAAATAATTTTATTGGGGTCTTGAAGCTTAAATTACAGATACTAAAATGGGATACCCTGATGTCCCAGGATTACATGCAGTTTTCTGTGCATTCTATATTTATATGGTCTAGTGGAACAGATGTAATAATTCAGCATCACAAGTCCTCTAATGTACTTTTTTGTGACTTTTGACAAATTTTTGGTCAGTGGTTTGTAATTAAATGGCTTATACTTGTCAGATCCTTTTCACTCCATTGACCTAAAAAGGCTTATAGTGGGAGAGGGGAGCTGAGAAGCTCACCCCTGGACGTGTTAGTAAATAGTGTTTGAGTATGGATTCTAGTTAGAGCAGCTGTTCAAAGGCGCTCCTAAAAGAGCCTGACTTTGCGAATAAAAAAAAGTTATTCTTTAAAGATCATCTAAATATATACTTAACAAGTGAATTCATATGCTGGCGAACGGCTGTAGATCTGTAGAATATTAATGTAGATTATTCATTGAAAATAAGCAGAAACTTACATAACAATATACGTAAGAAACCTATCCACATGTTGAAGAAAAGGAATCTGTGTGAAATTCCACTTACCACTATGGATACCATCAACAGGCTGTTCAGCACTTGGTAATGGTCTGCATGGGACCATCATTTGTACTGGTGCATACGGACCTTAAAAATTCAATGCATGTGAGTGGCCGCTTTAGTTTCAATTGCTTGTTTGCAGTCGACCAACGTAATTAGTAAGGGTTTTGCAAAAGATTGATAACAATCACTTCTTTTGGCCAGTTGGCTGTTGCACACGATGGGGCCCCTGTACAATTTGGCACAGGGGCTTTTTGCTGTGCCTCTGAAGAAAAATAAGGTTGCTAGGGGGCAGTCTTTGGAACACTGCACTATTCTCCTTTGCAAAAAATGCAATTCAAGAACTTTTATTAACACTAGGTGCATTATGTATTTTATATAATATAATCTACCAAACAGTTGTCAAGATGTAGAACACGGACCATGATTCACTAATGTCTCATCAGTCCCAAAATGCTCCAGTCTTAATCAGTATCTCCACTGTGTACTTGAAAAATGCCAGAACTGCAAAAATCTAGCAAGGGTCCAAATGTAATATAAATTATCGATTAGCATTTGCAAAGTTATGAGTCTCTGTTATACACTCCATTATTTTTTTGTGATTCCTTATCTCCCAAACACCATGTTGATAGTGCTGTTTTAACTTCCCATTTTATGCTCTTTTAGAAGCTGATCTGAGCTGCTGCTTCAGCAATAATCTGTACTCAAAAACTACTTACAAACACTTCCATTGTCTGCGCATGGGAGAGGGGAGCTTAGAAGCTCACACCTGGAAGTGTTAGTAAATAGTGGTTGAGTATGGATTCTAGCTAGAGCAGCTGTTCAAAGGCGCTCCTAAAAGAGCCTGTCTTTGCAAATAAAAAAAGTTATTCTTTAAAGATCATCTAAATATATACTTAACAAGTGAATTCATATGCTGGCGAATGGCTGTAGATTATTGTTAATGTAGCTTATTCATTCAAAATCAGCAGAAATTACAGAACACTATAGAACCCCATCCACATGTTGAAGAAAAGGAATCTATGTGAAATTCATGACATATACTTTATTTTTTTTTCGTTTGCAGCAAGTACCAGTGAATTCTTTTGCAGATTTGTTGCAACATTTTACAACAGATAATACACTCTGCATATGGCACAATCTGCATAAAAATCTGCACTTAATCAGGACCGGTCACCAAGTAAAAAGTGGCCAGTTTTTGCTCTTTTAGTGCTGCTGCTCCCCGGAGTATTCTTTTTCATTTTGTCTTTCTTTAAAGCCACAATACGGTTCTGGAGATATGGAACCTTTTTATCTGATTTTTATAGGCTTTACCGAGGGGGTGTTGCTCATAGAATTATCTGGGGCCGTGTCTTTAGGCTGCTCCTCATACTTGACCTGTGAGAAACGCACTTTTGGTAAAAGACCATATAAATTAGCACTAAATAAGTATGCTCCTATCTCTGGAACCGTACTGCAGATTTTAAAGATAAGAAAAGTGCAATATTTAACTTGGCAGTGGGAATAAAATAAAAGCAAAAACTGTATATACTTTTGACTTTGTGACAGGTCCTTTTTAAAAATGGTAATCTGTGCGCTGAGACCGCCGTAATGTAAAAAGTCCATAGTGCCTACATTTTTTGTTGTCATTTACTGAATAGGTTTCACGCTAAGTTGTTCTGTTCTTTACCATTCTAAACTATAAAAAAAAAAACATTTTTTTTTTAATAGAAAGCCTATGGAGATATATCAAAAAGAAACAATTTACGAGAAAACCTTCAGTGCAAGAATTTTGCATGGTATCTGAAAAATATCTATCCTGAAATGTATGTGCCAGATCTGAACCCGCTCATCTATGGAGATGTAAGTTCAAAATCGCAATAATTGTCTTTTTCTAAAATCTAAAACACACACACGCCACACCACACACACACACACACACACACACACACACACACACACACACACACACACACCAAACTTTCTCCTTCGCCTCATTGGGGGACACAGGACAGTGGGTGTATGCTACTGCCGCCAGGAGGCTGACACTAAGTGGAAGAAAAAAGGTTAGCTCCTCTGCAGTATACACCCTCGCCTCGATTGCAGGCGGAATCAGTTCTTGCTTAGTGTCCTAGGAGGCACACACGTCTGGTCTTTTTTCCAGACTTGTTTATTTTTTTCATTTTTTCCATGAAGATGAGACAGGAGCAACGGACCCTATTGAAAGGGTCCGATTTCCCCAAACCAACAACAGGCGAGCACGTGCGAGTGTCTCCTCCATGTATCCTTTCCCGCAATGCGGGACATGATGCCGGACTCGCCCTGACCACCCTAAGGTATCGAAACCTTAGGCTGTACAGAGGCCTACGAATAGTCCGTGCGGCCCCCACTGCACCACCAAGGCTAGACTGCGATGCTGCAAGGCGGCGGACGGTCCCTCTCCTCATCCCTTGGAGGGAAAGATGGAGCTAGCGTGCCTGCACCATCCTTGATTTGGATGCAGCCTCCCCCCCCCTAACCTGAGGTTCAGCTGGAGCACCAGGGGTGAGGCGCTGAAGGAGGTGGGCTGGGAGGGCTCCTGAAACCCCCAGGGTCGGCATTCCCCTGGGTGGCAGCAGCGGTCGGGCGCCAGCATGCGCCCCCACAGTGGTAGCACTCGGCAGTGTATGTCCTGACCAGGCCTCGGTTTCTTGGTGGTCCCCATGTCCAGGTGGGTGCTGTAAATTTAGTCCCAGGCTTCTGCCGGTACTAGGCCGTGGGCGGAATCCCGTCCCCGTGACGCGCATACTTCCGGCAGACCCACCCCCGGAGCCTCGGGCGGTTGCCGAAAAATTTAGTCCCCGGCTTCAGCCGGCGCTAGGCCTCGAGCAGAAGCTTGGCCCATAGGACGTCACCAGCGGCGCCTTCTCTCCCTGCAGGACCGCCCACACACCGAGGCGTACTTTTTGGTAAAGGGTGCAGCGGTTCAGCAGGCTGGGCGCCTAAAGGGGATCCAGGACTGGGCACAGGACTGGGGTAAGTGCTACCCCTGAAGGAGGAAGGCCACCTTTTTTTTTTTTTTTTTTTTTTTTTTTTTTTTTTTTGCCAGAGGCTAAGCATTAGTGGGTCGCCCTCCCAGGGCCGTGGGGTACTTGGTACCGGGCCGGTGTCAGGGGGATGTGCCACAGCAGCGGTGACCCGGTCCGTGGCCCTGGGCGCCCAAATCAATGGTGGTTTGCGGTCAATGGAATAGTTTTGTGTTCGGCAAAGGAGGTCTCAAGCCGATGCTGCATGCAGATCTGCTGGGACTGATGGTGTGGTGAGCAAAGATGGTGTAGCTCCCCACAGGTGGAGCTGTAGTCCCAGGGCAGTGTAGGTGCTATGGGTGAGGAGAGGCGCAGGATGGTATGGATGCTGGTACCCAGATGTAGCGGTGCTGAAGGTGTGAGCGCACAAATGAATGGAGGACACCAGAGCTACAGTTTCAAAGCTTTACTCACAGTTCATGGTACACACTGGTGCCTGCCTCCGTGCCGTGTCCTCCGGGGTAAAGACTCAGCCAACCTCCCGGGCAAGTCAGGGCTCTCCCCTCCAGCACTCCGCCAACATATACCTTCCTGAATGACTCCGCCAATGCTCCTTGTGGTGTGAAGCACTCCAGTACTTAGTAACCCTGGAATGCCTCCTAAGAGATGTTCCTAGAACTCTACTTGCATGGCAGACAGCTGTAGCCTGCTTCGGGGATGCTTCACTTCCGGCTCTCTATCTGTGTTGCTGTTGTGCCTCAAGTCTTGGATGGGAGTAATGCATTTACAGCCAACTACTCCACCGGTGTCTGCTGCAGGACCATAAGTGTCCATACAACCTCGGGGACCGAGTCCCGGCCTTGCGCTGAGAACCTATAGGCAGGGTTCCTCTTCCAACCCACGTCTCCTCTCTGTTCTCTACTCCTTCATTCCGTACTTAACTCTCTTTCTTATGGAAAGTTAGTTTACAGTTCTACGTCTTTCGACCTTCCTTACTTTCCCGTGCCAGCTGGCTTAGGTCACTGAGGCAGCTGCAGCACTCCTTCCTCCATCCCTTCTTTCAGGGATCCTCACTCCTCTCTGAGTGACTTCCTACTCCGCTGATCTTCTGTCAGACTGAAGCTGTAATTCTAAACCTTTCCAATCTTTTATATGGATCTACACTCCACCCACCTCCAAACACATCCAGTGTTACAAGCAGGGAACCACCAGAGGTGCTCTGCTACTCTCTAAGCACTGAGCCGCAATGTGGTTGTGCAGAACTACCCTGTTGTGTGGGGTGCGAGTGTTGGAGTGCGGAAAGGAGCCACCAACTTACCCAGACGGTGGGGCACCACACCTTAGGAGAAGGTGCAGTACCTCTGTGGCGACTGAGCCTCAGGGGCGCCACATTAGAACCCTGCAGGCATATCACCTAGCAGGGCCACCATGCCCAGAGCAGCTAAGACGTACACGTTTCTGTATGCTGCGTGCACCTCCTGTCGGTTCGCCTTCCCACATGAAAGATCTGTGAAATCTGCGAGTCCGAAGTGCCCAGGAGCCCTCCCCTGCGACTGCCCGGAATGGGCTCTGCCTCTGTCACAGTCTCTACGGCATTACGAGAGCAATCGAGTCCCTTCAAGCCCCAGATAGGGGCAGGGATAGTGGCTCGCCTGTCTTGGAGGGGTCCTCCACCTCACAGGAGCCTCCGGCCTGCAGGGGCCGCTCTCTCACTAGGCAGTCACGGGGGAATCAAACCCACACAGCGTCTCCCGGTCCGTCCGTTGCCTCGGCATCCATGAGCTCTGCCTCTCGCTCGCCCTCGCCAGTAGCCGATAACGAGAACTCGGATTACGACTCGGATGAGCCCCTTGACTTAGTTACTCTGGGTTACCAGGAAACAGTGAACAGCCTTATCGAGGCCGTCAACCAGACCCTGGGGATTGACAATAAATCCACCCTGGCCTCAGGGCACAGAGTGTCATTTAAGCGGGTCAAGCAGCCTCCTAGAGTAATTGCCGCTCTCCCAGAGTTGACGACATAGTACAGCGACACAGGGAACGGCTGGACAGGCATTTCTTAGACCAAAAAATGCTTGACGTTTGAGGTGGGTGGAATCCCTGGCGGTAGATCCACCCGTGTCGCGCTTGGTCTCTAAAGCCCTGTCGTCCATACCTAACGGTTCCTCGATTAAGGATCCCTCCGACTGTCTCATAGAGAGCCTGGCTTGCTCAGTATTGGAGGCGTCGGGTTCAGCACTTTCTCCCTCGTTCGCTGCAACTTGGGAAGTTAAGGCCATGGGCTCTGGGTCTGAATCATTATACAGAGCCTTGCAGGGTATGGATCTGCCTGCGGAGATAGCAGATATTGCTAATCAGATTGCGTTGGCCGCGGACTACTTGATTAATGCGTCTTTGGATACGGCTAGCTGCGCAGCAATCGCTGCTGCAAATGCAATCTCTATTAAGAGGGGCTCTGTGGTTGAGGACTTGGTGTGCAGATTCAACCTCCCAAGAAGTTTCTAACTTCTTTACCTTATCAGAGCGGCCGCCTATGTGGGTGCCACCGGCCATTCCAGTCTGAGCGTGGCTGCGTTCGCCTATTTGGTGAAAGGTTGGACCAGCTTATCTCTGACCGACAGGAGGCAGGAGCAGTTTTCTCCCTCAATAAAGGGTTAAACAGCTTTTTCGTCACCTGCTTCAGACACGGTTTTGGTCCTTTCGCAACCCCAGGGGGGCTTCAGCAACCAACTCCGCCGTTGCAGGTTGCCCCAACCATGACAGAGATCTTCAAGTCTCATATAGAGCCAACCCATTGGGGAGAATGCGATCCCAACAAGCCCAGATCAAGGGGACCTAGATCCCAAGGATCTTCGGCCTAATGGCTCGAGGCAAGTGCCGGGCGGCACCAGCAGAGTAGGCGGTCGCCTACGCTGGTCTCGCCATGTCTAGCTCTCCTTCGTGCATGACACATGGGTAAGGGAGCTGGTATCCTTGGGGTACAAGTTAGACTTTGTCAAACAGTCCCCAAGATGATTTTTTTCTCTCTCGTCCTCCCAAGGTGGAATCCTGGGCACAAGCCTTGTTTAGGGCCATCGAATTGCTCCGGAAACACGGTGTTGTCATCCCCGTCCTGGAAGGCGAAAGAGGTCAGGGTTTCTATTCCGACCTGTTCACGGTCCCCAAAAGGGACGGGACTGTCAGGCCCATTCTGGACCTAAAGCTTCTGAACAGATTTGTCAGGATCAGGCAGTCCCGGATGGAGTCTCTCCACTCGGTCATAGCTGCCATAGAACAGGGAGAAGGTTTGGCTTCTGTCGACATCCAAGACACGTACCTGTACTTCAGAAAGTTCTATGCTTCGCTATCAGTGGCCTATACTTTCAGTTCGCAGCTCTCCCCTTTGGGCTAGCTACCGCCCCTAGAGTGTTTACTGGGGTCAAGGTGGGTGTCAGGGTCATCTTGCCTTATTAAGGAGACCTCTTAATCAAGGGCCCCTCATATCGAGCATGTGAGGAGAGCATCAACATCATGCTAGGTACTCTTGCCCACTTAGGGTGGTTGGTCAACCTAGAGAGATCATCCCCGGTCCCAGCTCAGAGGAGTTTTCTTTTAAGGATGATCTTCGGCACCTCCCGAGGGTTGGTAATCCTCCCTCGAGACAAGGCCCTAGCTCTTCGGCAAGGGGTCCAGATACTTCGCCACCCAGTCCCTCATACCTTTCATCTTTGCATGAGGGTCGTAAAGAAGAGGGTGGCAGCAATGGGAGCAAGTCCATTTGCCCAACTCCATCCTCGCCCCTGCAGCACGCCCTCTTGGCATCATGGGACAAGAACCCGTTCTCACTCGACCACCAGTGGCGGTTGTCCAGGCAGGTCAGACAGGCACTTGGATGGAGGACAGTCAGTTCCTCCTGTCTTCAGGGGAAACCCTTTCCCCTGGACCATGGGTTGGTGGTCACAACTGACGCCGGTCTCCTCGGCTACGGAGCAGTCTTTTTTGCAATCACGCGACCCAGGGACGGTGGTCGCCGCAGGGGGCTCGCATCCCAATCAACTTGTTAGAAATTGAAAACCCGGCTGGCTCCGCAATGTTTTCATCATCCTCTAGCAGGCCGCCCCGTCCGGATTCAAGTGGACAACGCCACGGCCTTGGCTAACATGTACGAAGTGAGGCACATCCCTCTCTGGGCCGAGAGGAATCATTCGGTGATCTCGGCCTTCCACATTCCGGACGTAGAGAGCTGGGCAGCAGGCTTCCTCAGCCGGCAGGGTCTTGTGTCCAGGGAATGGCCACTACACCCCGAGTTTTTTCAGGCAAGTATGCCGATGTTGGGGAACACGTGGACCTGATGGCCTCTGGGGTAGGCGCCAAGGTGGTCATGTTGGTCGCCTCGGTCCCGGGACTCACAGGCAAGCACCGGGAATGCGTTGGTTCTGCCATGGAACCAGTATTCGCCTCCCATACCTATTTCCCCCACTGCCGCTATTCCCAAGAATCATCAAGAGGATCAAGGCAGAAGGAGGTTCCAGTGGTGCTACTGGCCCCAGATTGGCCTCGGCGGGAGTAGTACGCAAACCTGGTGCAGCTACTCACTGTCATTCCTTGGCGACTGCCAGGGCGCCCAGACCTACCTTCTCAGGTCCTGAGCTACCACCCGAACCCAGGGGCCCTGTGTTTGATTGCTTAGCCATTGAATCTTGGATTCTGACCTAGGCTGGGTTCGGACGCAATGTGGTTACTACAATGGTTAGTGCCCAGAAGCCCGCCTCAGTACATATTGTCCACCACACCTGGAGGATTGTCTTTTCATGGTGTCAGGACCACGGTCGTTTTCCACTGTGATTCTCTATTCCCAACACTTTGTCGTTTTTTCCCAGTCCGGCTTGGACTCGGGTTTAGCTCCAAGTTCCCTTAGGAGACTAATATCTGCCTTATCCGTCTTGTTCCAGTGCAGAATCGCTACCAATCTGCAGGTATAGACTTTCAGCCAGGGGTACCCCCTATAGGAACCCTTGGAACAACTAGGACCTTAACCTGGTACTAGGCGTTCTGCAGGAAGCTACATTTAAGCCACTACAATAGGTATCTTCGACATACCTTCCCTGGAAGGTGGTGTTCCTCGTGGTGATAACATCAGTCAGGTGGATCCTGGAGCTGGCAGCTCTATCTTGCCGAGCTCCGTTCCTGATATCTGACAAGGAGAAGGTGGTTCTTAGGCCAGCTGCCCCTTTTTCTGCAGAAGGTTGTTTCCTCATTTCATTTTAATGAGGCTATTGCCTTGCCCTCCTTTTTTTCCCAGCACCAGTACACCGGGTGGAAAAGGCTCTTCATACGTTAGACCTGGGGAGAGCTCCCAGGAGGTACGTGTCACGGACGGCATCCTTTCGTGAGACAGATACGCTGTTCGTACTCCCTGAGGGTCGCAGGAAGGGACTTGCTGCCTCAAGAGCGACAATAGCCAGGTGGATTCGGCTGATGATTCAGGAATCCTACTGCACCGGAGGCGCAGCTGTGCCAGCAGAGATCAGAGCGCACTCAACTCGAGCAGTGGGCGCCTCTCGGGCTCTTCGGCACCAGGCATCGGCGGAGCAGGTATGCAAGGCGGCAACCTGGTCCAGCCGGCACACATTCTCCAAACATTACAAATGTCCATACGCTGGCTTCAGCACATGCAGCCTGGGTAAAAGGATTCTCCAAGCAGTGGTGCACCCTTACACAGTAGGTGTGTGTAGCTTGAACCGGTGAGTCGACTCCCCACTTAGGGACTGCTTTAGGACGTCTCACTGTCCTGTGTCTTCCAATGAGGCGAAGGAGAAACATGGATTTTTGTGATAACTCACCGTAAAATCCTTTTCTTTGAGACTCTCATTGGGGGACACAGCACCCACCCTGTTAGCCAATTGGCTCCTTTTTGTTTATTAATAGGTATTTATGATACCAGGTGGGTTTTCTAGACAAGTTACCTGCATTGAGGCTGATTTTGTCTTGTAGATCTCCTACTGCTTTTGCACCGAACTGATTCCGCCTGCAGTCGAGTTGAGGGTGTATTCTGCGGAGGAGCAGCTAACCTTTTTTTCATCCACTTAGTGTCAGCCTCCTGGCGGCAGTAGAAAAAACAAAAAACAAAAAAACTGAACTGAAGTAGAATTGAATGACCAAAAGGAAAAAAACAATGTATGCATATACCCTAATAAAAATAAATAAGTAAAAAAGCAAGTGCATTAAATAACATAGGGTACTTAGTAAACACTATTTTGATCAAAAAAGTATAAAGCTGTCCCACCACGACAAGGTGTACCCATTTGAGACAGTAACTACACTAACGGTTAAAACCTACCTAGTGTGAATAGTAGCAGAGTCTCTGGGTCCCAAACGGACACCCAGCTTCAGAGGGACTAAATAAACTACACAGCTCAGTAGAATGGAGGCCACACCCTATTTGTACTGAATACAAAAATGCTGAAGAAAAAACAAAAAAACTGAACTGAAGTAGAATTGAATGACATGCATGATGTAAAAGCATGATCACATTGGCCATAAAAGCAAGCAAAACCAAAGGAAAAAAACAATGTATGCATATACCCTAATAAAAATAAATAAGTAAAAAAGCAAGTGCATTAAATAACATAGGGTACTTAGTAAACACTATTTTGATCAAAAAAGTATAAAGCTGTCCCACCACGACAAGGTGTACCCATTTGAGACAGTAACTACACTAACGGTTAAAACCTACCTAGTGTGAATAGTAGCAGAGTCTCTGGGTCCCAAACGGACACCCAGCTTCAGAGGGACTAAATAAACTACATAGCTCAGTAGAATGGAGGCCACACCCTATTTGTACTGAATACAAAAATGCTGAAGAAAAAACAAAAAAACTGAACTGAAGTAGAATTGAATGACATGCATGATGTAAAAGCATGTTCACATTGGCCATAAAAGCAAGCAAAACCAAAGGGAAAAAAAAAAAAAATGGCCAATGTGAACATGCTTTTACATCATGCATGTCATTCAATTCTACTTCAGTTCAGTTTTTTTGTTTTTTCTTCAGCATTTTTGTATTCAGTACAAATAGGGTGTGGCCTCCATTCTACTGAGCTGTGTAGTTTATTTAGTCCCTCTGAAGCTGGGTGTCCGTTTGGGACCCAGAGACTCTGCTACTATTCACACTAGGTAGGTTTTAACCGTTAGTGTAGTTACTGTCTCAAATGGGTACACCTTGTCGTGGTGGGACAGCTTTATACTTTTTTGATCAAAATAGTGTTTACTAAGTACCCTATGTTATTTAATGCACTTGGTTTTTTACTTATTTATTTTTATTAGGGTATATGCATACATTGTTTTTTTCCTTTGGTTTTTCCTGGCGGCAGTAGCATACACCCACTGTCCTGTGTCCCCCAATGAGCGTCTTGGAGAAAAGGATTTTACGGTGAGTTATCACAAAAATCCATGTTTCAATGCATTTTACTGGTATTTTATGTGATATACCAATACTAAGTAGCAAGTATTTAAATATAAAGGAAATGATAAGCGGTTTTCTAAAAATTAAAAAAAAAAATAATAGGAAAATTGTGTGATGCATTTGTATTCAGTCCCCAGGTGTCAATACTTTGTTGGAACACTTTTCATTGAAATTACTGCTGCAAGTCTTTTGGGGTATGTCTCTACCAGGTTTCACATCTAGAGGTTGAAATTTTTGCCCATTCTTTTTTGCAATCTAGCTGTAGCTTAGTGAGATTGAATGAAGGCGTCTATGAACGCCAATATTCACGTTTTGCCACAGATTCTCAATGGGATGTAGTTGCACACATTATCATCACTGTCCCCGATAGGGCTCACAATCTAGATTCCCTATCAGTATGTCTTTGGAATGTGGGAGGAAACCCACGCAAACATGGGGAGAACATACAAACTCCTTGCAGATGTTGTCCTTGGTGGGATTTGAACCCAGGACCACAGCGCTGCAAGGCTGCAGAGCTAACCACTGAGCCAGCGTGCTGCCCACATGTAGGGCTGTCATGTGACTGGGTCGTTCACACACATGAATATGCCAGGATGTTTAGGTTTGTTGTCCTGCTGGAAGGTGAACTTGGGTTCCAGGCTCAAGTCTTTTGCAGCCACTAACAGGTTTTCCTCCATGATTGCTGTGTATTTAGCGCCATCCATCTTCCCTGTTCCTGCTTCTCTCTATCTCCATGGATATTTGATTGCATACAAACCCCATATGTAATGCGATGCTGCAGGTTTCTGAGGTGCATATGGTAGAGAGTAAAGGATGGAATCTCCAGCGCTGGACTTCAGTTAAAAATACATCATTTATTGGTGGAACCATGAGTAAGACCCTCTAGGTCGAAACGCGTTGGTTGGAGACCACCAGAGACCCCATCTGCCTGTATGTCCTTATCCATACTTTTTTCTGTTCGATTTTAAGAATTTACAATAAATGATGTATTTTTAACTGAAGTCCAGCGCTGGAGATTCCATCCTTTATTTTGCTTCAGTCAACACCCCTGATCAAGGTGACTCCGTGCGCAGGAGGATTATGGATCGCAACCGAGACTGGTGAGCTGACCTCCCTTCATTTTCCCTATCCTTCTATAATTATGGTAGAGAGTGGCACAAGAGTGCTTGGTCTGAATACAGGTTTTCTTTGTAGTCTGTAACCATGGTAACATTCTATTGCAGAGCTGTGGAAACAATAGGAGATTATTACAGTAGAAACAATAGTAGGATCCCTGAGAAATCGCTGCAGTGGCTACATTCTGCTACTTGCATAAAGAAAATCTGAATTTGCAATATCCTCATAGCTGCAGTGTGGGATAATAGGCGAACTGTACTTCTAGATTACCGTTAATCCAGTATAGTGGAGAGGGATGTAACCAGATAGATAAAGGCACGATACTACATTGTCTAATTGTTTTCCCTGTACAGATACAAAATGTTGGCAAACAATGGTGTTTGGATGCTGGATCAGATAATAATCATGGGGGCAAACCTCCGATCCTGTATAACTGTCATGGACTTGGGGGTAACCAGGTAACATTTCTATATCCTCCTATTTTTTTTTTTTTTTTATAGGTCCTAATGCAAATGCTTATAGTTATTTATTATGAACATTCATCTGTGTAATGAAAATTAATGGGTTTTTCAGAAGATCAGTGTAGGAGGATGTTAACATTTTAGGACAACTGAAATGGATTTTCTGCTTTACCATCCCTACTTGCTAGGAAGATCCAATAAGAATGATCACAAAGTGTCCAGTGATAAATTTAATACGCGAGGTCTCCTGGCAGTAAGTGTCCAGTCTCTCTGAAGCTCTGAAGTGCCCCCACAGGGAGAAATAAGCACTACACCAGAGAGGTCCGCCAGAATGAGAGCCACCATAGGGTACTACTGTAAGTGCATTTATCTTCTTGGCCTCAGCTTCTCTAGTGTTTCTCCCTAGTCTTGTGGTGAGTGCTGTGATCCTTTGTTTAGCAGTCTTTAAGGCTTCAGTTGGGGTCAGGCCTTTGCACTTGTCCAGCTTGGTCTTATTCTTGATCTTTACACTCTTTTATATTTCTGTTAGTTGGCTGACTTCCCTTCGTGTCACCTTGATCTTTGTCTCCAGTCTTCTTTTCCAAGGGGGGCACATAAGCATTTCCATGATTGCTGAGGCAGTAGCATGGATCAGCTTATTAGTTTGAGTTATGGTGGTGGTAGGTATTGATTCCAGTTCTCTATTGGCATCTTCTAGCATACTGTCTGGTGGTGTTTCTTTGTTGAGCCTTGGCAGTCGGTCTCTGGTATTGATGGTATTTAGTTTATCTAAGATCTTCTGTTTCCGATCAGCTGCAGAGCTCTCTAGTTGCAGAGCTTGGATCAGGTTCTTCAGGGGATTGCACATGTTGTTCTTCCAGGTTTTTATGAGGGGTGGATCCATCTCAAGTTGTGATAATAGCTTTCACTTTTTGATATTGAAACGTTGGGTGACTAGTTGTTTCTCAGTCAGTCTTATATCCATCCAGAGTTTCCTCATACGCTTCATATATCCTCTCTCATTTGATCTAGCTGTTATATTAGCATTTCATCAGATCTAGGTTCTCTTGCCTTGTCCATGTATGGTTGTTCCAATAGCCCATTTATCATCAGATTGTCCTGGTTTCTCGACATCTGACGCGGACCTTGTTATTCCAGGCGACGTCCGAGCCGGCATAACTCTTTGTTTATGTCACTCTCATGTTTATTGAGGCAGGCACTATAGTCTTTGTAGTCTTGCCCAAGGACCACAACTGGTATATTATTTCCAACACGGCAGAGACAGGATATGAACTACAGTCTTCCCACTTTGGTGGTTGTGTACTTTTGTAACCTCTATAATGGCCACCTAGGGTAGGTATTCTAGTGTATTCTAATGTTAGGAGCCTTGGTATATAATTTACCCAGTCTCCCATGTCGTAGGCTGTGCACTTAACCATTACACTATACCAGCCACTGGTTAAAAATAAAGATGCGGCTGGTATAAAGCAAGAAGTCTTGTTCTGCCGTTCATTTTTATAACCCCATAGTAGTCTCTAGTAAGTTCTTCACATAACAGCCAAGGTGCCGCACTCCCAGCTTTCTGGTTGAGCTGCGGGCTGCTCAGCATGGGCCTTGGAATGAAAATTATAAGGTATCACTTGTCACATTCCTAAACCTTTAAGCAATCAGCTGGTCTTCTGCTAAGTACACATGAAACCGGGGGAATATGTCACTTACCACAACTCCCATATCCTAATAGTAAGTTAGTGAGTTTATTTGGATACCAATGAAAAAGCCCAGAAAAAAAATAGCATTATAACTAATGATCAGTGGTCATAATAATTGAGATGTTTGACAAATTCCGCTCTGCTGCGCTCGTCTTGAGTACAGAAATAATAGCGCAAACGAAACAGCTATATAAGTTAATAATCCATATAACTCATACATGCAGTGTACTGCATGCACACTCAGTTATTAGATATTAACCCCTTGCCAACATGTGGCGTATGGCAGATGTTGGGTGCTGGTTAATGGAAAATGCTAAGGAACTGGGGCCACTCCATACATATCAGGTGCTGGCTGTGTTACACAGGTGACACCCACCCGCAACTACTAATGATTATTGTTGAAGGTGATAGGGAGTCTGTCTGTACAAAATAACTGTTCAAACCCAGCACAAAGTTTTTAAGCAAAAACTTCATCTTTTGAAACTTCCAACTGGTCAATGGCAGCAAAATGGACATAATTTCTTTTAACAATTTGGCGTTTTTAGAAACCTGTAGAGTTTTAAAAGAGGTTTTTCAGGTGGTTTCCACATTGTGTGTGCATACCCTTAATGCTTAAGCTTACCTGAGTTTTTCCTTTTCTTAACACACAACATTGACAACTCCATCTAAAACAGGGGTGCGGAGAGGAATCTCCGGGCCATGGGCCATTTGTGGCCCATGGTGTCCTTTTCTGATTTCCCGGCCAGATTCTCTGGGAATGCAGTGCTCGTGCTGGTAGCTGCATTTTGCTGGCCATGGGCCCTTTAATTGCTCCATAGACCGTGAACATGCACACCCAGCGTTCTGCCCTGAAGACGCTGACATGCCTTGAAGTTGGCTCACTCTCCGCTTCCCACTCCAGTCCCCACCAATGACGTCGGTGAGAGCAGCGGCCATCCCAGCCCCTCCTGTAATGGGCATATATGCCCCAACTCCTCCTGTGAGATGCGTATATAGGCCCCCAGTCCCTGCCTGTGATGCGTATAAAGACCCAAATCCACTAATATATATATATACATAATATTTATTTCCTTCTCACCCCCCACTGGGGTGGTCTTTGGCCTGGGAGTTTGAGGGTTCTGCGCAGGATCTTAGTTGTTCCCAGCATTGTGCTTTTCTGGACAGAGTGCTCAGATGTTGCTCCTGGGATCTGTTGTAGCCATTCTTCCAGCTTAGGGATCACTACTCCAAGTGCTGCTATCATGCTATCACCACTGGAATCACTGTTGCCTTCACCTTCCACATCTTCTCCAGTTCTCCTTTGAGGCCCTGGTATTTCTACAGCTTCTCATATTGATTCTTTCTGATGTTGCTGTCACTTGGCACTGCCACATCTATTATCATTGCTGGCTTCTGATCCTTGTCTACTATGACAGTGTCTGTCTGGTTGGTTAGCCAACACCTGCTTATCCGTCTGGATCTTGAGGTCCCACAGGATTTTAGCCCTTTCATTCTCCACCACTTTTTCTGGGGTATCTCATCTGGACTTAGGGGGACTTAGCCCATATGCTATGCAGATGTTCCTATATACAATTCCCGCTACTTGGTTGTGGCATTCGGTATATGCTGTTCCTGCTTGCATTTCCTGCCACTATGTGTTGGACTATTTCCTATAATTTTGCTATTTCATATCATTTCCTATATGTCCAAAAGGTCAGTAGTTGTTAGACACTTCAAACTCAAATACATCAACCTGGTCTATTCCGGTTAGTAAAGCGCAAAAATTAAATTTAAAATAGATATTTATTTATAAAAAAAAATAAAAACCAATTCTAAGATACCGTATTTTTCAGACTATAAGACGCATGGGACCATAATAGCAGAAAAAAAGATTTTTATAAGATGGGGGTCCGTCTTACTGTCCGAATGTAAGGTATCTTACCTGAGGGCCGGCGGTGGTAGAGCGGGTTCACAGGAAGCATGGTACCTTCCTCACGAAGCCGGCGGCTGCAGTCCCGGGGTGCGATGCCTCGGGTCCGGTGTCGGCGGTGAGGCAGAGCATAGTCTCATCCTCAGGATGCCGGCGGCAGAAATGTGACGACGCCATGGCCCGGTGTCCACGGCAAGCAGAACCAAGCGCATCACTGGTTTCTCGGCGGTCATCTTCCTGAGGCCGCGCGTGCGCAGATTGAGATCTCGGTGAGCCCTCGGCTTCAGGAAAATGGCCGCCGAGATCTTAATCTGCGCACGCACGGCCTCCAGCTGCCATTTTCCTGAAGCTGAGGGCTTAGAAATCTCAATCTGCGTGTGCGTCACCTCTGGCGGTCCACAGCTTCAGGAAGATGGCCTCAGGGAAACCAGTGATGCACTCGGCTCTGCTCGCCGTGGACACCGGGCCGTGGCGTCGCCACATTTCTGCCGCCGGCATCCTGAGGAAGGGACCCTGCTCAGGTGCACTCCACACTGCCGACACCGAGCCTCAGCATCACTGCACCTCTGCCGCCGCCAGTTCCACTGCTGCAACCCACCGGTAAGCCTGCGTACGGACTATAAGATGCATCCCCATTTTCCTCTCAAATTTTTTTGGGAAAAAGTGTGTTTTATAATCCGAAAAAAAGGTTAATTATTTAAAAAGACAGGGCTATAAACCTCCAAAAAGGGAGGGAGAGGCACAGTACAATAGCAATAGAGATATAAGGGGACAAAAAGTATAAGCAAACTGGTGGAACAACCACTAAAAAAATTTACTGAAAGTGCACAAAATTATATACCACTAGTAAAGTAATAGAAAGTGCAGTATGCTTGTATAAAGTGCTATTTAGCGGATGTGGTTCATCAGTGGAAAGATTAAATAAATAATATTTGATATAGGACTGCTTTATATCAGTAGGCTATAAAAGATGCACAGACTAAGTCATGTTGCTATGCAGTATCCTTTGCTTGTATGACAATATTATACCTGCTTGATATAAGCACTACTGACATTAGGTCCTGTAAATTGTGACCATAACATTACAAGTGTATTCCAGTGTTTGTTAATACAATGCTAATACACATGATTTCATTACCTGGGTAAGCAGTGGTGTTTTGATCCATGCAGTAAACTGTGCTGGGTAAGAGACGGTGCGATAGGTCCCTGTAGCAGGCCTGTGTGTCCCTCACACCCAACCGGCGCCGTTTCGCTGCTCGCTTCTTCCTCGGGCACCCGGTGTTTATTTCTGTTGTTGATGGCTTACAATCAATGAAAACCCGCATGATATAAACACTTGAAATTGATCACTCTGTATGCAATGACTCTATATAATATGAGTTTCACTGTCTGTGTAGAAGAACTGAAATAAATTAACTGTTTGATTTTCTAGGAGATCATTTGGCCTAGACTCCTAGAGAATAGACTGCAAGGGTTAAGCGCTCTCCGTATTATTCCCGCTACACCTATTAAGTCCCAGATGGACCCTTAAAGGGGTTGTCCACTACTAGGACAACCCCTTCTTAAACTAAATTTTCGACCCCGATAAAATAATAAAGCCTATACTCCCCTCCCGTGACTTCTCCATTTTTGCGTTGTCGGCACTTGCTTTCCTCCGGTCTCTCGTGCGGTGTTGACATGTGACGCCAGCACCAGCCCAATCAGCACTGGCATCTCTGTCTCCGCCTTCGGACAAACCAAACTGAACATGAAGAGGAAGCCGGGGCTGCAGTGTGTCATTCCCCCTCATCATAGTCCCAGGACTGAGAGTGCCGACAATACTGGAACGGGGCCGTAAGCCATAATCATCAGGACTGGAAGCTCAGTCCTGTTACGCCCTTGCTTGCTCTTTGTTTTGTTACTACTTTACCAAAAGGAAATGATACTTGAGGCATGTGTGTATCGGATTGGGCATACAGATTTTTCACAATAGACCAATATTGTACCTTGCACCGGCTCCGGATACCAAACTTCTACTATCACACATTTTTCTCCGACCCCAAACAGTGCGCACCCTATTTTGCGAGATGATGACGTTAGAAAGTCTTTAATTCATAAGATTTCTGTCCAAATATTCCCAACTAATGACATAGTTGCCAAACTATATATGAATTTGTATGTATGTATTGTGTGTGTCTGGTACTGCAGTATATCTGCAGTGTATCCCCAATCCAGACAATAGACAGTCAATGGGCAAGAGTAAATAAAGTTTTCTTATTTTTGACCCCTTTTTAATATTTCTTTTGCTTTGGTAATAACATTATAACAAGCATGATTTAATTGATTTTTTAATATATATATATATTTTTTCTATTTTTTGCTCATTTAGTACTTTGAATATACTCTAAACCATGAGATTCGACATAATATTCAAAAGGAACTGTGCCTTAGAGCTGGTAAAGGGCAGGTTCTCCTTAGCAAGTGTAATTACAAAGGCGGAGACACATCTGTTCTATCTGAGGAAAAGTGGGAACTTCAGAAAGTAAGTTTTCCTAGTTCTTAACTGGAATGTCTAAGGGGTAAGGTAAGGTGATTTAACAAGCTGGCATACGGAAACTTATCGGACATGCAGTGCTCCATGGGAAATAACATATGCTTATTGCCTCATCATAGAGGAAGAGAAAAGAGTCTGTAGCACCACCTGTAGGAAGTAGCAGTCATATAAGTCAGTGTCAACCCTTTTAAAGAGCTTTGTCACATGATAGCCAATCGGTCTCTTACTTTGCACTGATGAGTAGCAAGAACCCCAAAACAGCATTTAAAGCCAAACTAAAATCTCTATTGGCAAGGCTGTTTGTTTTTTTTAAGGGTTAATAAAATAGCACAAATTCTGTAGATGTTAAATTTAGAATAGATCACTAATGCATCAGATAAATATTAGTTTACCCAAATATTTGACCGTACAACAGCCAGGTAGATGGGGTCATGCAGCATTCAGCAGTCCACATTACTGCTACATACAAAATCCAGATAAAGCATGGCAGACCATAACCTTCATAGACTGTCTGACAAAAGACAAAACTTGATCTACCAAGTGGCCTGTAGTGGTGAACGAGTAAAGTTATTGCCACTTATGGTATGGGATAGTAAAGAAGTGGATCCTATAGTCCCCATTGTGTTAGGGAAACAGATGTCAACATCCTGAGTGGTCCAGGGGCATAATAATGTTAAAGGACCACTTCAGTGTTTATTTATAGCTCAGTGCTGAAGTGGTGCTACAAATCTAAGGCCCTAACGCTAGTCTTTATACTTACCAGCCACCGTCTTCGGCTTTTCCTGACGATGCTATCTTGCAACCTCAACTTCTGAGTTACCAGAAGTCAGAGGGAACGATCACAAGCTCTGTGTAATTCTATGAGAAGCTCGCTCTGGTCTCGTTCTGGCTCTCATAGACTTGCATAGATTTGTGACTTCTGGATCACACCCAGCAAAAATTGGAGCGGTCTGGCAAGTCACAACCTGCAGAAGACCAATGCAGCGCCGGGAACTGCGCATCTGATAAGGGTAAGACTAGGGTCAGGGAACTTGGGTTAGTAGCACCACTCCAACGCTGCAATAAAAAACAAATGTGGGAGGAGTTAATTAATGATGATCTTCCTTGTGATCTAAGGTAGTAATGAGGTTAACGATGACATCCCTGGTGGTGTAGGGTAGTGATGAGGTTAATGATGACATCCCTGGCGGTCTTAGGGTAGTAATGAGGTTAATGATGACATCCCTGGCGGTCTTAGGATAGTAATGAGGTTAATGATTGACATCCCTGCTGATCATGAGGTTAATAACCTCACTTTACCAATAACATCCCTAGTAGTTTAAGTCAATGAAAAAGCTAATTCCTTCTTTGATAGTCTAGGATAATAACGTCTTTTTTGGTTGTTATTGAAGGGGACGATAGTAACACCCCTCAGGGTATGTGCACCTGTTGCGGATTCCATTACGGATCTTTCCGCGTGGATTCTGCAGAATCCGCAGGTAAAATGACCTGCATTTTACCTGCGGATTCCCTGCGAGTTTTCTGTGGATTTTGTGCTTATTTTGTGCGGATTTCGCCTGCGTTTTTACACTTGCGGGTTCCTATAATGGAGTGGGTGTAAAAACGCTGCGGATTCCGCACAAAGAATTGACATGCTGCGGATAATAAACCGCTGCGTTTCTGCATGGAATTTTCCGCAGCATTTGCACAGCGGATTTGGTTTTCCATAGGTTTACATGGTACTGTACACCGCATGCAAAACTGCTGCGGATTCGCAGGGCCAAATCCGCAATGTGTGCACATACCCTAATCGTTTTAATGTCAAGATACCCAGTGGAATATGGTAATATAATTTTTAATGCCAATATTCCTTGTTTCTCAGTACTGACATGGCTACCGATGGTTAAACATGGAGGCTTTGCCTGATCACTTAGAGAAAATCTGTCCCATGTAAACTTCTTGAGACACGGAGGGTTTTATTTAGATTCCTTCCATATCGCCATCATATTCCACAGCACGTCAGACATTATCATTGGGAGTAACCTGGCTGAGCAGACTCGCTGCTTAATAGGGGCAATGGTCAGACATCATAGTGTAGTTTATGCAATGGAGAAAGAATTAGAATTCGAGTAATTTATAACTGGAAGTCAATAACCGCTCGATCCCACTCATTGTTCGTCTGTCCTCTCTTTCCAGGATCAGCTCCTCTTCAGTGTTGCATATAGCATGTGCCTGACTGGGAATGGCCCTAACCCAAGTCTCGTCCCTTGTAACCCTTCGGACCCTTTTCAACAATGGATTTTCCGACAAAGCACTTAAGAAGACGAATAACGCTTTCTCTTTAACGCTGTGATAGAAAGATACACTGTAGCGTCTCCTGCAGCCGTGTCACAGAAGAAAGAACACTCCGGAAGTTGCGTCACCTGCAGATGCCAAAGAATGTTTTTAAATCTTTTTTTTTTTCTCTAATTTTCCTCTGTGCGTTTACATGATAGTTGTTAATCGGTCAAGTGGGGTCTCCTCCTAGTGTTTACAATGACTGAATGGACTGGATGACGTGCTCCGAGTCCAAGCACCACGGGATATGAAAGAAAGGGGGTATGGGGAACGTGCCTTAACGAAAACCGCACTCAAAAATGCTATTTCTCGACCTTTTACGTAGTGTTCGTATGCGTTCCTTACCTCGACATTGTAAAGGCTTTGTATTCACTGTTACAATTGGGTTTCTACATTGTATCAACTGGTAGCTAGACTTTCTCACACTCCACAACTTTTTGATACAGTTTGATACTTACCATACTCAATTCTAAATGTTATGTTACCACATAGGACTGGAGGGATTTATGATGCACCAATTGAGATCTTACCAAAATTTAAAAATGAGGGATTTAAGGAATATCCTTCCTGCCATTTTTCAGCTATGTATTCTAGAACAGTTTTAGTATACAAAATTATCAAGTTTTTTCTTTTAAGTAAAACTCGACAGTTAATCAGATCGTTCGGTTATGCCCAGCAGTCCCACAGACAATATTTAGTGCCTATACGGGACCATCGCTTTGTTCAAGTGGTAAATTTCCATTTATGGATCGTTTGGGGGTCAGCGAGTTAGCACCTATATTGTTCAATTCACGGTACAAGCCCTTTTAATTGTATATTAATTGTATTTCACATAATATTACCATTTTGGTGCAATTTTTTTTGAGAACTCTACCTTCTCCCATTCCTATGTTGCGAAAAAATATCTTCTAATGGGGTATTACCAGTTAGGGAAGTGTCTCTACCCCGTCTGACAGTGTCAGCTGTGATTAGACAACGTTAGGGCGCAGGCAAACGGGCATATAAATCGGACTACAATGCTCGGACTGGCTGGTGGCTCTCCTGAACTTAGCATGACCGCTTCATATGTTTCTGTGCAGCTGTCACTCTCTGGTCGGGAGAGCATCCAGCCAGTCTCTGCACTTACCGGTAGTTTTGCTCTCTGTCCAATTTATATGGCCATCTGACTGTTTATCCGTCAATTTCTAGGAGGAGTAACAGAAGGATAGCACAACACAGAACCCCAAGAAAAAGGGCTCCAGAATTGTGATTTTTTTTTTTTTTTTTTTTTTTTTTTTTATATAGAATTCTGGTCTTTACTAAAATATTTTTTTTATAGTGTAAGAGCACCAGGGTTTTCCTTTTTTGAATGAATTTTTTTTTATATCTGATAATGGGCCTTATATTTAATTGATTGTGGTTTCTTTATACTGATGCCAGTGATCAGGAAGCTATAAACACTGCCAACTTTTCATTTTCGGAAGGTTTTTATTGTAAGTAGCACTAGGGTCTATAGTGTTATTGTCCAATGAAGTGCACACCTGTGTTACTAAGGGTGCTTTCACATTGCGTTTAGTACACGCTCCGTGGCACTGTCGGACGCGGTCTGCTACGTCTGGGTGTCCGCCTCCTGTAGACCTACATTCCCGGAACTGATGTACGACAGAGCGTGCATTCGCTCTGTTGTCACCATTACAGTCTCTGACCCCGTCGGATGCGTTTTGCTCAGGTTGGGGGAGGTTCGAACATATGCCCCGACGATGCCACTGAGCTTGTCCCTATACGCAATGTGAAAGCACCCTACCTGTACTTTCTGCCTATTCTTCTCTTGGGCACTTTAGTAGGGGCTGGAAATCCCATCCAGAAAAAGACTCCGGACTCCTTTGTCCCAAACTCTTTTTAGACCAATATATAGTTGTACCCTCTTGGCTAATTGCAGCAGCCTTATTAATGCGCGGACATTTGACTGTTTTCGATATATATCGTTGTGGTGATCTGACTCAGGGATGTGCAGAACTGTTTCTTTTTTTAAATTTACGTTTATTTCATTGCCATTTTTTGGTCCCCTTTTCAGACATTCATACCATAGGTTAGAAATAATAATCTTTATAATCTTTATTTTTTATATAGCGCTAACATATTCCGCGGCGCTTTACAGTATGCACACCTTATCATCACTGTCCCCGATGGGCTCACAATCTAGATATAGACGGTTGTGTTATTTTACTCAGTTATCTATCCAACAATGTTTTAGGGATTATTAAACTTGGTATAAAAAAAATCGTTAGGGTCTATGCCTTCAACCAAATTAGAATGCATTAAAGGGATTGTCCAAGATTAGAAAAACATGGTTGCTCTTTTTTTTTTTTTTTTTTTAAACCGCCTCACATTCCCGGCCACTGGGCATTTAAGCCCTATGGAAAAGGGAACTGAGCTGCAATATCACGCTATGGCCAGGGGTGGCGCTGTTTCTGAAGTAATACAGCCTCGTTTTATTAATCCTGGACAAATCCTTTAATATCCCTATACGGTTCAGCTAATAGTAGCCTTTACTAGAAAAATTGAGACAAAAAAAATAAAAATAGGCTTTTAAAGGATGGCCTCATTAAAACAATCTTTTAAGATAACCCATTAGGACGGTAAGTCCTTGGTGAGCCATAAAATAAGAATGGCGTCCTATGAGGCTGTTGAGTTCAGGTCAGGAAATCCACAGCTTGTCCGAGCAATCGTGGCCGTATTCAGGCCGCAAGACTCAGATATTTGAATTCAGCATTGGCAAGTTATCGCTTAAAACAGTGTTCCCCAACTCCAGTCCCCAAGAGCCACCAACAGATCACATTTTCAGGATTTCCTTAGGATGACCCACGTGATAATCCTATCGCCCGTGCAATACTAAAGAAATCCCAAAAACATGATCTGTTGGTGGCTCTTGGCGACTGGAGTTGGGGAACACTGACTTACAGGATAGGTGATAACCTAATGATCATTGGGGGTCCCCACTGAGCCTAAGAATGGGGCACTGACATGCCCTGTTTGGATGAAGCTATTGTCAATCATGCGCACCAATGCTCCGTTCACGATCTAAGAGACTTGTAACTGGCTGTTCTGCCAAAAGTACGTGATGGCCTAGCCATTTCGCCAGATTAATGGAATTAAGTGTTGAATTCGGTGGAATGTTACTACATTGACTGCAGATTATTCCTCTTTTTTACTCCCAAGATATTACATTGATTTTGTAGTATGAATCTCTACCATTATCTGTAATAAATCGCCAAATGGTGCAATTAAAGGAGATACAATGTTGTATGGGCGGGGGCTCGGATTCTCTTAAAAATAACTAAATCTTCTATCTCAACTGGATCCAATGCAGATTGCTCTTTCGTCTACGCAAGAAGTAACTCCCATCACGCGACGAGCTGTGATTGTCTGCAGTGGTCAACTAACCTGGACAGCACATCGTCAGATGTTCTTCTGATGACACCACTTTAAAGTCAATTTGCCACTGCAGTCAATCACTGGTCGCAGTGGTCCTGTAACAAGGGATCATTCTCGCTTCTATTGCTGTCGCTAACCAATGAGCGACCTGTCCTCCATTCATGGAGATGGCAGCAAGTGACTATGTATTTAGCCCAGACAGCCCCTTTAAGGCTTCGTATACTGTAAAAAGTTTCTTTAAATATTTTTCTTAGAAACTAAATGGC
Source organism: Dendrobates tinctorius (assembly GCF_039654945.1). Classification (NCBI taxonomy): domain Eukaryota; kingdom Metazoa; phylum Chordata; class Amphibia; order Anura; family Dendrobatidae; genus Dendrobates; species Dendrobates tinctorius. The sequence continues at coordinate 37,299,335 of NW_027361810.1, read as the reverse complement.
AAATATGTAATCCTATTTCTTTAATGATTATACGGTAACTTGATTTCTGGATTTCTAAATTGCTGGTTATTGAATTATTTTAAGGTCACGTTGAAGCTGCCGGTAAAGGTTATAGCAGAAATATCAATGTCCGTGTTTTTTTTCTTACCGTTAGACTTTCTAAATCTCTGTTCCAAAATAATTGGCAATGACATTTTATTTTTTAGGGTTTAAACGCCTTCCAATGAGATTATCATGGAAGAATTGTTTTATTGTTTGTGGATTTGCTGTATTTTGTGTCATTTTTTTACGTTTGTGTCATGCATTCCCATTTTGAGCTAAGACTTTCCTGATCATTGTGATTATTCTCGAGGTCTTTTTTTTTTTTTTTTTTTTCTCTTCTGAAATGCTATAGGCGCTCATTGGGGAGGGGGGGTGGCTGGCTGCCCCTCTCATGTGCACTTTGTGTATATAGTTTGTGTTAAGGTGCCCACTTTCAGAAAGGTGAACCTCCATATTCTGTAAAATGCCTAAACTTTCCCACCTTGGGTCCAGTGATGGCTCTGGCTGCAGCGCTGGTCTCAGTGTATTGGCTGCACTGGTGACATCACGTTGACCGCTCAGATCACTGCTTAGCCAATCATTGAGCTCAGCGGCTCTTGCCATCTACCTTGGCTCAGCTTTTGGCTACAATGGTGATGTGAGCCGTTGACTTGATGTCATCACAGCAGCCAAAACACTGAGATCGCAGCAGCGACGGGAAGCCCTTGCTGGATCCAGGGGAGTAGAGTATCGCCTCGGTTTATTTTAAATATTTTACAATGTATAGAGTACACTTTCCTGAAAATGGACAACCTCTTCAAAATCTCCTCTTACATCCTACTAAGCTCAAGAGGGACTTATCCTCATTTTACTAGTCTGGAAAACATAGAAACAAAGCGCTCATGAACTGACTCATATTACCATCACTATTCCTCTACAGAAGGATTCAGCCCCTTTCTTGTCCCCTGTCGGTATGGTATGAACTTTAGCCAGTTTTGTTGCTTAGTTTACAGTGGTAAGAGCGCGTATCGTTCACAATACCCATGTATAGAGTAGGTTTGGGAAAATGTGGATAGTAAGAAAGGTTCCTGATCCTTGGATCTCTTAGCTGCTTAAATGGGACCTGTTGTGTCCCCAAACCATGTTAATCTGCAGATATGGGGTTCCTCTGTGTTACAGTGCTGTCCGGGTGCCTCATTGAAAGTGTTGCTATCGGGAGAAAATTAACTCTCTTCCTCGCAGAAGCAGCCGACTTTCAGTCATAGAAGCGTAGTTGCTCCTGGTTGCGCGTCTATGACTGAAAGCCGGCGGCTCATGGGAGAAGTAAAGTTCATTTTCTCCCAGTAGCCGTGCTTTCAGTTTTGAGGCAGAACAGCTTTGAAACGCTATGTCTGCGGGGGGTTAATAGCTCTTTTTGGGAAATGACAAGGTTCCTTTTCAAGGCATACACTATGGTATGCATGTAGAATTCAGCGAATCGATTCACACCACCCTGGTCTTTCAGCAATATTGATAGTTTGTGGCCTTTAGACCAGAGCTCTGCAAGCCTTGTTAACTCCTTGTTGGCTCTTCAGATGAGTAGGTCCCATGATGTCATTACATTTCGGCACGGGACTCTCGTATGATGTCGCAACAGGCAAATTGAGGGTCCTGTGAATCTCACTCAATCCTATATACATGCCCATGCTACTAATATCTAATGTGACACACACAGGTCCAGGTAGCGGCAATATGGGGACTCGTTAAAAAGCATCTGTCGGAAGGGTTCGCCAACCAGGATCTCTGAATCTTTAAGCTCTTGATAACCAGTGGTCTCCGCTTTTTGCCATTATTAAAAGTTCCTTTTTAATTACCTTCAAGTGAGGCAGCCTGGACACCAATGAAGGATCTGATTTTATTATCCGTCATACGTGACGATTTTACTACAGATCCATATTACTTAATATCAACTAATAAACATGCAATTTCATTCTGGCCGCTAGTCCTGATCATATTTACTGCACTTTTCAGCCACCACATGAACATAGGCTGCAATAGACTGGCTCTGACTCATTGACTTCTATTGAAGTATTTTCTTGGCATCCTTAGATCTGGGCAAAAGTTATTGGGGAGGAGGTGAGCTCTGACATCTATGGTGACTGATGGATCCTGAGTTACCTACTGTATATAGAGGCATTAACCTGTCTGTGATGATATTGAGACTGCTGAAAAATCTTCTTTACAGGACAGTAAGTAGTAATCTGGTATTGGGCTTAGTGGATAGTATGACATTTTGAATTTTCTCAAAAAACGTTCTTAAATAAAGATATGGAAAATGAAAAATATCTGATTTAAACAATATTCTTGTTTGATGACTCCTTCCCATTAAAGGCTTATTCTAGGAAGAGACACGCCTATGCAGTGACTGATGGGGTGGTGCGTGGCACATAGAATAAAAGGACTCTACAGGGAGATTGTCTGTGTCATGGCCCTGCTCCTTACACCCTGCAGTAGTCATAATGCCAGAATCCATGTTTTCTGTATTGTCCTGCAGCAATAATTAATTGTTGAATTATAAGAAATCTTACCAATATTTTTGCTTTTATTTATTACTTCTAGTTTATTTTATTGCTCTCACCTAAATAATATATCTTAAGGGACCTTTTTATATGTTTCTTATTTCAAGCGACTGATCTTTTCCGTTCCGTTTGTACAAGTGTGATTCGTTTTATTTAATGTGGCCTTGACTAATGTGTAAGGGACTTAAAACTGCAATAATAAGGGGAGAGGTTTTGTATGAATTTTACTATGAATGTATATTTTTACATTTTTTTTTTTTTGAAGGATATATTAAAGGTCATATTGGCCATAGGGTAAAAGAAATAGAAAAAAATGAGCATACAATTAAATTCATTTTAGGATAAAATGATTTTTTTTCTGTTTGATCTGTAACAAAGAATGGTGGAAATAAGCTGAAATAAACAGATTATCTATTGTGAATTCTTTGTCTTGCTGCTTTAATTGGTTGTCGTTCAATCTCAGGAGCTCTTCCAAGTTCTGCGCTTGAAATCAATAGGGTTTTCCATAAATGAGAATTGTACTACAAAGAAACTTTGCATAAATCAGCAGTACAATGTAATATAAAGAACTTTGTAATGTCTCTGATCAGAAAATTCTGCTTCCTTCTCCACTTATCAGTCACTTCTTCCCTTCCTGCTAACTACTAAACTTGTCATCCATTCTGAAAAAAAAAAACAGCTCAACTCACCCTTGCACAGATGAGGCAGACTGCCCATTGTCATGTTACACAGCCCATTATAATCTATGGAGAGGGGAGGAGGAATGAGGAGCAGTGTGAGGAAACAAGCGGAGGCTGATACAGAGAGATCATGCTGCACTTTCTGACAAGTGTTTTACCTTTTTATCCATTATATTATTTTATTTATTTATATGCACAATGGATAATTATTATGTATCTTAAGGTTTTAAAATACATTCAAAATAATTTTAAATTTTTTTTTTTTTATGGATAAATGATTTAGATATTTTACATACTCTTTTGAGGGGGATCTGTTTATTGTTTTTTATTTCAGGTTTTTATTTCAATAAAGGTTTTTTTGTATTTTATCAATTTTTCTATGTAAAAGGTTTTTATCAGTATGCAGTTTACATTCCATCTTGATGTGGGTTTTTCCTGCCAGTAAAAGGATCGCAGACATGTGCATTGTGTGTGCTGCATTTGCATAGAGAATGTGGGGAGTTAAAAGGAGACAGTGGTAGTGCAGTATCCATACCTTGAAGAAGGGGGACGGTTCCCCCGAAACATGTCGGAATTGGCCCCTGCACACGTCTGTCATTTGCGGACCGGTGACGTCACCGCTTCACCACACGCCCCCCACTAACCATGCCACTGCACGGAGGCGCCATCAGCCGAGGCTGCCTGCCGCTCACTGTGGCACGCTCTCTAGGGGGCTTTTTTCTATGCAAATGGGAGGAAGCTCCCTGCAGGCTTATCAGCCTTTTCACCCACTGGTCTCTATGGAGGAATGGAGCGAAATCGGCATAAAGCATTAATACCAGTGAGTATCTCTATTTGCTATCTTTGGCTGATTGTGTTTACACCTTAGCTCTTTCTAATCACACAGTATTGTCAGCGCGGCAATTCTTCATTCATTTTGTGTCTTTATTTGGCAGATAGCACACTGTATGTGCTTGCTTTGTCAGCGGCTTTCAACCCAGCTGTGTGTTTATAAAAGCGCCGGTGTGCCATTTTTTCATTCAAATTGTTTTGCCTTACTTCAGAGCTGGATTTACAGCTACGCAGCTTAGTATTGCTAAATGTTGACCTCCATGCTGCTACTATTTGTGTGATAACGAGTGAAGAGCAGATATCCATCCCTGTGTGCTGTGCATTGATGAGCGAACATACTCGGATAAGGCTGAGCATGCTCAGGTGCTATCCGAGTGTCTTCAGCGTGCTCGAGAAGTATGTTCAAGTCCCCTCGGCTGCATGTTTCGCAGCAGTTTGACAGCCGAAACACCTGCACGGATTGCCTGTTCGTTATTTATATTATTCCCTTCTTATCCCATATCAGTCTAAATAAAAGGGCCCTAAGAAAGTTAAAACGCAAGTAATGAGAAACTGTTCTGCAAAAGTATTAGTTTGAGTGTTATATTGGTTAGGATGACTTTCCAGATGGTATAAAAGAAGAAAATTGTGCCCAATTTTATAGATAACTGGATTGTAGAGAACATCAACAAAGAAGGGATCAAACTTTTTAATGGCGGCGACACAAAGGACCAATCAAATCTTCACCTCCCGGTTCTCTCCTTAGGATAGAACTTGCTAAGTGTCTGATACTAAGCATAGCAGCACATAAATCACTGAGCTGGAATAACGATAAGATCAGATTTCTTCCTGATTACTTGCTTGCTACTTGACAAAACCGCAGTCGCTTTCAAGATGTTAAGAATCGATTGGGTCGAGCAAATTTGAACTTTGCATTTTTATTCAGTCTCCCATGACAGCACCCTTATATCCCCCTCTCGTGGTGCTGTCATGGGCCTCGAAAAACACCTCTACCGGTAAGTAGCTAAACATTTATTCGGTTTCTCATGACAGCACCAGGAGAGGGGAATATAAGTGTGCTGTCATGGGCTCCGGAAAACACCGCTACCGGTAAGTAGCTAAGCATTTTGTTTCCTTTGAAACGTCAAGTTATTTACAAAGGAAAATCTGTGTCTGTCTTCTCTGCAAAAGAAACATAAGAGTGGTTTACTATAAAAGTTACGTCTGTATGCTTAATCCAAAGACTCACTTGGCGAAAATGACAACTCGCTTACCTGTTCTATTAGTTATCTGTCATTTTTGGCTTTGTGAGATTGGGTGGAAAAAAAAAGGGGGGGGGGCCTTTTAGGCCTCATTCAGACATCTGATTTTTTTTCCCCTTACATGGAGAAAAAAAAATTGTATCTGTTTTTATCATTTAGAGTTTCATTAGTGTATTTATTGTATGCTATATATATATATATATATATATAAGTTTTCTTTTACTCATTGCAATAAAAATTCCAACTGTGTGCTGCCCATTATTTTAACTGACCTGTAGAATTTTTTTTTTTTTTAAAGGGTCATTTTGCTTTTGGTTGGCAAAACAAATGGACATGTGAACAGCACCCTAGACTGAGTCTGTTCTATTCTTGAAAAATGTAGAGTAAATATATAAAATAAATGAAGACCACTGGAGCCAAAAGTAATGACATAATGATTGCATAGGCCATGAAATTGGCTGCAGGGGTTGGGTAACTGAAGGTTGGAAAAGGATATAATCTCTTCTGTTGCCGGCGATGGTTGCGCTGGAGAAGCGAATGGATTCCAGTGGCATGTATGTTTCTTTTTTTATAAGTTTCTGAATCCCCTGCAAACTTTAAAAAAAATTGTAGGAAAAATCCCAAGTCTTCTAGATGGTATAATTTATAAATAGGGAAGAGAAATGCTGCTGTTTTTTATTTTTGCCTCCATAAAAAATATATTGTTTGGTTCCAAATTGTGGACTTGATACTGAGTTGGAAAAGATTGAAGGTTACCTTAGTAAAAAAAAAAAAAAAGGATAGTCAATTGAAGGAGTTTTCCACCTGAATCGGCCCCTTGTTTTGGATGCACAATGTGTGGGCACCTCAATATGTTAATGTACAAAAAGTGAATATTAGTAAATATAGAAATGTTTTATTTAATGATTGCACATTGGGAATAATTAGAGAGTTAGGTCAGTTTCACACATCCGTTTGTCACCATCAGTCAAGATCCGCCGATTTACAAAAAAAAAACCGGATCTGCCATTTTTGTTGGCGGAACCGTTTTTTTCCTCATAGACTTGCATTATCGGCGGATCTTGACGGATGGTCATCCGCTCGATCCGGTATTGTACGGATCCGCCAAGATTTTGCCGTCTGTAACGTTTTTTTCATGCGCGGATCCACATTTTGCGCTTGTCCGGGTGATTTAACCCTATATCCCGGCTGCGAATGAATGAAAATATTCTCTCTCTCTACATCTCCACATCTCGCGCTCATATCTTCTCCTGGAATTTGGCTTCTATCCTGCAGTTCCTTTAAGAATCCTACATCGGCGGATCCCATCGGTCCGCCCGTCCACTGCCTCACGTTCCTGGATCGGCGTTCACGGATCCGTAATCCGCCTTTTTGGTGGGTGCCGACTGACAGAGAAAACGTATGTGTGAAACAGGCCTTAGTAGCAACTACAAAAAGAAAGGGTAAAATTCATACTTCTGTAACTTTATATTTTAAGAGATGTTTTGAAAAATTTAAAAGATCGGACCAAAATACCTTGGAATAATGCGACAAAAGGAATATGACTTCAGGATCAGACTAGGCAGAGTTTGCTAGACCTTCTGGTCTTCTTCGGAGCTGTAAACCCATAACTGTAGGAGATTTGTAAATTTGACAAATTTTGTATTTGTAAGTCCATTGAAATAATCAAAGAAATGAAACCTTCATATTGTACCGAAATAGTAGACCAAAGGGTGTAACGATGTGAGCTTGAATTACAGTATTATTTATTCCATTAATTAATGCAAAATGATATACGTTTTTTTCTGGATTTTTTCAGCATCTTTTTTCAGCATCTTTTTCTGGATTGTTTTTGTAAGACAATTACTTTTTGTTGGGACTTTTTTGCGTATTTTTAACTTGAACCTCAAGCCGTGATTATAGATCGTTTCCTCCCATCCGGCTGTGTTTGATGCAACTTCTTTCTCACAGTAACCAAACACATTTTGGCTGTTTTGTGGTTTCTTCCACTTTTGTAATTGGTTATTTTCTCTCCCCCCCCCCCCCCAAACTAGGAATCATGCTTCTTCTATGTCAGTGTTGTTGTAATCCTGAAAATAAAACACACGCAGAAAGTGGCTGAAATGAGAAGTTGGAGATGTCTAAATGTTACGTTTTCAGTGGCTCCTACAAAAATAAGTTGTTGGGACCTTTCCGCTTTGCTCACGTAATAAAGGTAGTTTTGTTTAAGTGAAATAATTACAGACTGCTGCTATTTGCTTTGTTTTTTAAGTTTCTACTTTCGTAAACGTGTTTTTGATGCAGATTTTAAGTAGCTGGTTTAATGTGTTATTTTATAGTATAGAAAATCTTGCGTACTGCATTTGTAAAAATTAAAACAAAAAAAAATATTGCTTTTTTTTTTTTAACATGTATTCTTTTCAGGCTCCCCATAAAAGCCTATAGAGAGGAAAAAAAGCACCAAAACTGCAAAGATCAACAGCATCTTTAAATGCACAGCGGTCAGGAGCTTTTGAGGAATCACATCCACTTTGCTTGGACAGTGACATACAGCAAAAGCAATGCAGGATTCATGACAGTGAATGTGATTTCATGAAAACTCCCTCCCACTGTGCGACTCCGCTGAACTGTGCAGTTTTCGTGCATTTTTTCTTGTATACGTTTCTATATGGAGCCTAAAAAAAAATAATTTCATTTTCAAAGCATTTCAGTACTATATTAACCCCTTCCCGACCTGTGACACAGCGTCATGAAAGTCTGTGCCAATCCAACCCATGACGCATATGCTGTGTCATGACTTCAAAGCCCCCCTGCGGGTCGGGTGACCGGGGTCACAGAAAGGTCACCTGACCCGTAGGTACAGGGGGATTTGTACTTCACCCCAGGGGGGGTGGCTTCGGCCCCACGTGGCTACGATCGCTCTGATTGGCTGTTTCACTTTTAACAGCCAATCAGAGCGATAGTAATATTTCATCAATGAAATTTGATGAAATATTACAATCCAGCCATGGCTGATGCTGCAGTAGCATCGGACATGGCTGGAGACACTAATCTGACCCCCCCCACACCGGCTGGCGGGGGCGATCGGCCCCCGCCACGGACTGACGGCAGCGATTGGCTGCTGCCATCACAAACTTCTCCCCCTCCCCTTCCCTCCGCTCCCCCCGCAGTCCGATCACTCCCCCTCACCCTCCACGGTGCCTCCAAGTCCCGCTCTGGCTCCCGGTGTCCCGCCGTCCAGGCTCATGGGTGCCGCCATCTTGGAAAATGGCGGGCGCATGCGCAGTGCAATTGTAATATTTCACCAATGAAATTTGGTGAAATATTACAATCAAGCCATGGCCGATGCTGCAATAGCATCGGCCATGGCTGCAAACAGCGATGAGACCCCCCACTGACTGACGGCACCGATCGACTGCCGCCACTGACTGACGGCAGCAATCGATCGCCATAGTCATCACCAGCCCCTCTCCCCCTTCCCTCTGCTCCCCCCAGCCTTTCGATCCCCCCCTCACCCACCCTGGTACCTCTAGTCCCTCTGGCCATCCCTGTGTCCCGCATCATGGGCGCCGCCATCTTGGATTCTGCCAGCTGCAGATTCATTCATTTATTTTGATCACTGTGATAAACTCTCACAGTGACCAAAATCAAAAAAGTAAATAAACCCCCCATTTATCACCCCCATAGGTAGGGACAAATAATGAAATAAAGAAAATATTTTTATTTTTCCATTAGGGCTAGGGTTAGAGTTGGAATTAGAGTTAGAATTAGGGTTAGCGTTGGAATTAAGGTTAAGGTTAGAATTAGGGTTAGCGTTGGAATTAAGGTTAGGGTTAGAATTAGGGTTAGGGTTGGGATTAGGGTTGGAATTAGGGTTAGGTGTGGGTTAGAGTTGGGATTAGGGTTATGCTTGTGGTTTGGATTAGGGGTGTGTTGGGGTTAGGGTTGTGGTTAGGGTTATGATTAGGGTTGGGATTAGGGTTAGGGGGTGTGTTGTGGTTAGAGTTGGAGTTAGAATTGAAGGGTTTCCACTGTTTAGGCACAGCAGGGGGTCTCCAAACGCGACATGGCGCCACCATTTATTCCAGCCAATTTTGCGTTCAAAAACTCACAGTGCTCCCTCCATTCCGAGCCCCGACGTGTGCCCAGACAGTGCTTTACTCCCACATATGTGGCATCAGTGTACTCAGGAAAAATTGCACAACAACTTTTGGGGTCTAATTTCTCCTGCTACCCTTGGGAAAATAAAAAATTGGGGGCTAAAATCATTTTTGTGGAAATTTTTTTTTTTTTATTTTCACAGCTCTGCGTTATAAACTTCTGTGAAGCACCTGGGGGTCCAAAGTGCTCACTATGCATCTAGATAAGTTACTTGGGGGGTCTAGTTTCCAAAATGGGGTCATTTGTAGGGGAGCTCCAAAGTTTAGGCTCACAGGGGCTCTCCAAACACGACATGGTGTCCGCTAATGATTTTAGCTAATTTTCCATTCAAAAAGTCATATGGCGCCCCTTCCCTTCTGAGCCCTGCCGTGTGCCCAAACAGTGGTTCCCCCCCACATATGAGGTACCAGCGTACTCAGGACAAACTGGAAAACAACTTTTGGGGTCCAATTTCTCCTGTTACCCTCGTGAAAATAAAAAATAGTGGGCTAAAAAATCATTTTTGAGGAAGAAAAATGATTTTTTATTTTCTCTGCTCTTTGTTATAATCTTCTGTGAAGCACTTGGGGGTTCAAAGTGCTCACTACACATTTATATAAGTTCCTTCAGGGGTCTAGTTTCCAAAATGGGGTCGCTTGTGGGGGAGCTCCAATGTTTAGGCACACAGGGACTCTCCAAACGCGACATGGTGTCCGCTAATGATTTTAGCTAATTTTCCATTCAAAAAGTCATATGGCGCCCCTTCCCTTCTGAGCCCTGCCGTGTGCCCAAACAGTGGTTCCCCCCCACATATGAGGTACCAGCGTACTCAGGACAAACTGGAAAACAACTTTTGGGGTCCAATTTCTCCTGTTACCCTCGTGAAAATAAAAAATAGTGGGCTAAAAAATCATTTTTGAGGAAGAAAAATGATTTTTTATTTTCTCTGCTCTTTGTTATAATCTTCTGTGAAGCACTTGGGGGTTCAAAGTGCTCACTACACATTTATATAAGTTCCTTCAGGGGTCTAGTTTCCAAAATGGGGTCGCTTGTGGGGGAGCTCCAATGTTTAGGCACACAGGGACTCTCCAAACGCGACATGGTGTCCGCTAACGATTGGAGCTAATTTTCTATTCAAAAAGTCAAATGGTGCTCCTTCCCTTCCGGGCCCTGTCGTGCTCCCAAACAGTGGTTTATGACCACATATGAGGTATCGGTGTACTCAGGAGAAATTGCCCAACAAATTTTAGGATCCATTTTACCCTGTTGCCCATGTGAAAATGAAAAAACTGAGGCTAAAATAAAATTTTTGTGAAAAAAAAAAGTACTTTTTATTAACTGATCAATTTGTGAAGCACCTGGGGGTTCAAAGTACTCACTATGCATCTAGATAAGTTCCTTGGAGGGTCTAGTTTCCAAAATGGGGTCACTTGTGGCAGAGCTCCAATGTTTAGGCACACAGGAACTCTCCAAACGCGACATGGCAACCGCTGAATATTCCAGCGTATTTTCCATTCAAAAAGTCAAATGGCGCTCCTTCCCTTCTGAGCCCTGCCGTGTGCCCAAACAGTGGTTTATGACCACATATGAGGTATCAGTGTACTCAGGAGAAATTGCCCAACAAATTTTAGGATCCATTTTATGATGTTTCCCATGTAGAAATGAAAAAATTGATGCTAAAAGAAAATTTTTGTTGGAAAAATAAAAATGTCCATTTTTTCCTTCCATGTTGCTTTAGTCCCTGTTTAACACCTGAAGGGTTAATAATCTTCTTGAATGTAGTTTTGAGTAGCTTAAGGGGTGCAGTTTTTAGAATGATGTCACTTTTTGGTATTTTCTGCCATATAGACCCATCAAAGTGACTTCAAATGTGAGATGGTCCCTAAAAAAATGGTTTTGTAAATTTTGTTGTAAAAATGAGAAATCGCTGGTCAAATTTTAACCCTTATAACTTCCTAACAAAAAAAATGTTGTATCCAAAATTGTGCTGATGTAAAGTAGACATGTGGGAAATGTTATTTATTAACTATTTTGTGTCACATAACTCTCTGGTTTAACAGAATAAAAATTCAAAATTTGAAAATTGCAAAATTTTCTAAATTTTTGCCAAATTTCTATTTTTTTCACAAATAAACGCAAAAATTATTGACCTAAATTTACCACTAACATGAAGCCCAATATGTCATGAAAAAACAATCTCAGAATTGCTAGGATGCGTTGAAGCGTTCCTGAGTTATTACCTCATAAAGGGACACTGGTCAGAATTGCAAAAAATGGCCAGGTCGTTACGGTCAAAATAGGCTGGGTCACGAAGGGGTTAATCCCTTCAACCCCAAGCCTGTTTTCACCTTCATGATTAGGCCACATTTTACAATTCTGACCAGTGTCACTTTATGTGGCAATCGCTCTGGAACGCTTCAACGGATCCCACTGATTCTTAGATTTATTTTTCGTGACATATTGTGACATCACGATAGTTGTAAAATTTCTTCGATAAGGCTTACATTTATTGGTGAGAAAATCAGAAATTTTGTGAAACTTTTCAATATTTTGCAATTTTCAAACTTGTAATTTTTATGCCCTTAAATCAGAGATTGTCACACAAAATAGTTAATAAAGAACATTTTCCACATGTCTACTTTACATCAGCACAATTTTTGAGACCTAATTTTTTATTTGGTAAGCTAAAAGGGTTAAAAGTTGATCAGCTATTTCTTAGTTTTACAATATTTACAAAACCATTTTTTTAGGGACCACATCACATTTAAAGTGACTTTGAGGGGTCTATATGACAGAAAATACCCAAAAGTGACATTCTAAAAAATGGATCTAAAGAATGGATCTACCTGTGGCAAAACATTTTTGTATGCTGGATCACAACACCATGGATATGAAATTACTGGTATTGAAAGGTAACTTCACATCTCAGAGAGACAGGAGGGTCTAGGAGTATAAATTTATGACGACCTTTGACACTCTCTATGCTGGAATGAATGTGTAGCATGGATTTATGTCTTTTTACATCAATTAAGGAATTTGCTCCTAAGACCTTGGGGGGGCATCACAACACATTAGGAGACCCCAATCAGAGGACAATAAAACATCCAAACTCCTTATCTATGAACTGGTCCAATATTTGTTTCTCCCTCTCCCATAATCATAATTCTGCTTCACGTCACTTGTCTTATCTATTGCATTTTTTCTGTGCTGTATTGTGCATAAATATGTGACCCTTCAGATTTTGTATTAGTCAATGCCTGATGAAGAGACCTGAGTAGTCTCGAAAGCTTGTAATGTGTTACCATCTTTTCAGTTAGCCATTAAAAGGTATCAACCACTGAGGACTCTCAATTCTGAATATTTTTCATTCTAAAAAATGAGCATTTAACTTTTTTCTTTAGAGACTTTTTTTTTATTTTTACAAGGGTAACAATAAAAAATAGACCCCAAAATTTGTTGGCCAACTTCTTCTGAGTACATGATACCCAATATGTGGAGGAAAACTACAGGTTGGGCGCATGGCAGGGCACGGAAGGAGCGCCATTTGACTTGAATGCAACATTTACTGGAATCATTAGCTGACACATGTCACGTTTTGAGAGCCCCTGATGTGGCTAAACAGTGGAGACCCCATTTTGGAAACTAGGGTAAGAGGAGAACATGGACCATGAGATTCGTTGTGAAATTTCTCCTGAGTACACAAATACCCCATATGTGGGGGAAAACTACTGGTTGCATGCACTGCAAAGCTCAGAAAGGATAGTGACGTTTTGGAAAAGAGATTTTGATGGAATGTTCTGCGAGAGTCCTGTCGCATATGGAGAGCCCCTAATGTGCCTAAACAGTGGAGACCCTGACACGAGACCGCAATTTGGAAAGTAGACCCCTCAAGAAATTTATCTAGATGTCTGATGAGCGCCTTGAACCCACAGTTGCTTCACATAATTTTACAATGTTGATCTATGAAAAAGCAAAAAATATTTTTCCCACAAAAATGTTGTTTTAGCCCCAAATGTTTTCATTTTAACAAGAATAGCAGGAGAAAATGGATTCCAAAATGTGTTGTACTATTTCTCCTGAGTTCACAGATACCCCATATGTGGCCGAAAACTACTTTTGAGGCACAATGCAAAGCTCAGAAGGTAAGAAGCATCATATTGGAGTTCAGATTTTGCTGGACTGGTTTGAAGGTGCCATGTCACATTTGTAGAGTGCCTGAGGTGCCAGAACAACAGAAACCACCATAACTGACCCTATTTTACAAACTCCACCTTTCAATGAATTCATCTAGGGGTGCAGTGACCAATTAACTTCACAGTTGTGTCACAGAATTTATACCAATGGGCAGGAAAGGAATAATTATTTCACTTTTACCACCAAAATTTTGTTTTATCCTCAGGTTTTACTTTTTTACACTGGGAAATGGGTAAAAATGGCATTAAAAATTGCCTTACAATTTCTGCTGAATGTAGAAATATCTTATATGTGGCTGTACAGTACTGCGTAGCCACATGTTGAAATGTGGGGTGGGGGGACGGAGCGCTATTGGAGTGCAGATTTTCCTAGAATAGTTTGTGGACTTCCATGTACAGAACCCGTAAGTGCTAGAAGAGCAGAATCCCCCTCAAGTGATCCCATTTTGGATATTATACCTTTTTGGCAATTTATGTGCAGGTGTAGTGAACATTTTGACTCCATAGGTGTTTTTCAGAAACAAACAGTAGTGGATGTTGCTGTGTGAAAATTGCAAACTGCCATTGTAGTGTCCAGTACGTTGTAGTCACCAGTATGTTATAGTGCCCAGCTTGTGCTTCTGGACACATGCACCTGTAAATTAGATGGGCTGTCATCGCTGCAGAAATGCCAAGCGTGGACGCTAAATGTGGTTTAGGCACTCTGTGAGGCTCAATTTGCTACATTTCTTTTGCAGGGCAAGGAGCTATAGTGCTTTTCCAAAGCCTTTGTACTGCCAGTAACTAGAGATCAGCTGACAGTTACAAACAGTTTGGGTTTGGGTACCAGAACAGTACTCGTACTCGAACCTGGACTCCATTCCAGTGTTTGCCACACTGTGATGTGCATGGCAGGGTGGCAAACACCGCTTCTGATCAGAGGTGAAATCATCCCCACCGGTCAGACAGCCACAGTTCCCACGCTGTCAAAAGACAGCGTGAGCACTCAGCTGTGATAGGAGGTATAACGTTTACTTCCGGTCACTGGTGTCAGCAGATGGGACTACAACTCCCATCAACCGACACCTGCTGCCGCTAATAACAGCGAGAGCAGGAGCAGCTGATGGGTGTATTCATTAGCCGATTCCTGCACTGTAAATAAATAATAATAAAAAAAACTGTGTGGGTTCCCCTATATTTTTGATTACCAGCCAGGCAAAACTCATAGCTGGGGGCTGCAACCCTCGGCTGTCAGCTTCAACAAGGCTGGGGGTCCCCACATGGTATTTTTTAATTATTTAAATAACTAATTTTAAAAAATGGTGTGGGGTCCTCCTATTTTTGACAAACAGCCTTTCTAAAGCAGATAGCTGGGGGCTGGTATTCTCAGGTAAGGGGTCATAGATATTGCCCCCCCAAAAAATTGCCTTAAAAAAGTAGCCCGCAGCTGACCAGAAGAGGCTCATCTATTAGATGCACCAATTCTGGCGCTTTGCCCTGCTCTTCCCACTTGCACTGTAGAGGTGGCAAGTGGAGTTAATATTTGTGGAGTTGATGTCACCTGACAACACAAAGGTGACATCAAGCCTACGGATTAGTAATGGAGAGGCGTCTATAAGACACCTATCCATTACGAATCCTATAGTTATGTGTCAAGTAAACACACAGCCAGAATAAAATTCTTCATTAGAAATAAACCAAAACACAATTTTACTTTTTTATTTAAAAGTAACAAACACAGTTATACTCATCAAACACCTATTCCACTGAAGCCCACTTCTTCTGTAAGTAAGCAAAAATAAGAAAAAACAATATCCCTCACCTCTCCATCGTTCTGTCCCATGCTGTAATCCATGCCTGGGGGAAAACAGTTTTCAACCTGAATGGTGCCAAAATTCGACCGTCCAGGCTGGGAGCTGGTGACTGAACTGTTGTGAGTGCTGCCTCAGTGACCGGCGGTGACATAATTGAGGTTACCTCCGATCAATGAAGCAGCGTTCCCAGCCCGGCTGAACTGCCGTGACCTCCATGAGATCCCACTAGCGTAAGAACAACCAAGGTCACTGCAGTTCTGCGCAGCTGGGAAAGCAGCCTCATTGACCAGAGGTAACCTTGATGACATCATCACCTGTTACTGAGGCTGCGCCCTTATACCTCCGATCACAGCAGCTGGCTCACGCTGTCTTTTGACAGTGTGGGAACCATGGCTCTCTGACCGGCGGAGATGATTTCACCACCTATCAGAAGCAGTGTGACAAACACCCGGTGTTCAAGCAGACAAACCCGAACAGTAACACGGACCTCCTGATGAAGTCCGTGTTCGGTGTTCATGCCCAAACAGTAGGTGTTCGGTATGGACGTCGAACTTTACTATTTGGGTTCACCAATCTCTACCTGTAACGTGGAAGCCCCATGTATTTCCAATAAAAGAGGATGGACCTGAGCGGGGACTTGATTTTTTGTGTGGATTGAGTTAAAGCTTTCATTGGGAACATTTTACATAATGTTTGGGACATTTATTCTCTAGGCTGAGCGCTTATATCGGAGTTTCCATCTTAACCGCCAAGTGATGTGATTCAGATGAAGAACCCTAGAAGCAATGCACTATTATGAGGTAGCAGAATTACTGCCTACTGCACTTTTATGGATGCCTAAAAGGGCAGGCACTGTCAGATCGCAGGTCAGATGCCGTCCACAATGCCTCCATTCTGCCTCATTGTAGGGAATCTTCCGCTGTAGTTTCCTTCTGAACCAACTATTTCAGAGATTTACATGGAAACCCCGGTGTAGGCGCTGAGCGTAGAACTCAGGATAAATGTACGCCGCAACTTACTGTGATCTTTGGGAGGCAGAATTAACAAATGAAGAGCAGGTGAAGAATTAGTTATATTTATTTTTTTGCCATTCCTCATGCGGCATAAGTGATTAAGCAACTTTATTCTTCGGGTTGGTACGATTACAGCGATACCAGATTTATATTGGATTTTTATGTTTGACTGCTGTGACGCACTAAAAGACACTTTACTGCAAAAACTAGCATCCCCATATTTTGGGAACTATAATTTTTCAATATTTCAGCTGACAAAGTCATGTAAGGGCTTGTTTTTTTGCGGGACAAGTTGATGTTTTTGATACCATTTTTGGGCAAATGACATTTTTTCACATTTGATCTTTCTATTCCAATTTTTGGGAGGCAGAATGAACAAAAACCAACAATTCAGGATATTTTTTTTTATGCTGCATGATGTATGATGTTTTCAAAGAGCATTTTATTTACATTTGTCTTTTTGATTTTTTGATCACGTTTTATTCCACTATTTGTTCAGCGCTATAATAAAGCACAGTTTTTTGCCTTTTTTTTTTTTTTTTTTTTTTGCAGTGTTCACTGGTGGGGTAACCAGTGAGACAGTTTTATAGGTCTGTTCTTTCCAGATGTTGTGATACATAAAACAAATAAAACATTTTTGGTATTTACATTAATTTATTGGATTAATAGATTAATATTTTTTCATTTTTTTTTATTTGTTTTCAGTTTTTAATAACTTTATTTTTTTAACTTCACATTGTCCCAGAATGAGGCATCAACTTTTCCTGTCCTGATCGCTGATCTAATACTCTGCAATGCTTTTGTATTGCAGGGGAGTAGATCTGTACATCGCAGGCAGGGAGGAGGCTTGTCAGCTGCTGTTCTTAGCAAGAGCTTACAGGCCACCATCCTTGGGTTAGAGTTAGAATTTTCTTTTTTATCTAAGCCCACATCTGACTCCTTCAAAAGATACAGCTGTAGATCAAGAAAGAGCGAGACAGAGAAAGATGGAAAAGATGTATGTAGGAAGGGGCATTGAACTGCGCAGCCACGCCATGGGTGCACCGAGCACCTGTGGTTGGTTTGAACAGTCAGTTTGTGCTGACAGATTCCCTTTACGGACAATGTTGGGCATCAGTTGGGCGGTGTGCGCAGTGCAACCATAGCAGGTGCCTGAGAGCGCCATACAATCACTCGCATGTTCTGACAATCATGCACAGTGCATAAAAAAAAAAATATAACATATAAAGATTACACATAACACCATACATATGACCAGAACAAGTTCTACGCAGATACTGACCTGTAGAGCAAGGGCTGTTGGAAAATTTCATCTGTGAATCCTCCAGATCTATGGAAGCAGCTCCGGACTATCATACAGGCTGCACAAATCTTGACTGGATATGTAATGTATGTACTAAACAACTCAACTTTTTAAGTAGATTAGTTTTGTATGGAATTTGAAATGTGTTTTAAATTAATTTTTGTATTTAAAAATGTAATTAAAAACCTTTATTGTTTTTATAAATAAATCTGAAATCTACACATTACAGACCAAGTTTGAATGATATAAGGTCAGGATTTTTTTTTGCCAGATAATAATGGATGTAAATATGTGTTGAGTCGACCACCAGAGGGCGCTCAGACTAAATCTATTCAAATATTTTAAGAGGCATTTTACATCTATTGTTTTGTTTTTTTTTAATTTTTATTTTTTTTCTATCCATTCTATTTAACTTGTTGCTTACTATCCCAATAAAGGATTAGATATTCAGATATTTCACAGCTTATACATGTAATGTCCATTTTATTTTTATAGTCTATGCATATAAGTCCAGCATGATTTTATTCTCTAGGTACGTAACAGGTAATTATATCCAAAAGATTAGTTACTTGTTTGCGTAGGGACATCATACTGTGTGAGGGGGCTGTAAGGACATCATACTTAGTGTGGGGGGGCCGCAGGGGCAACATATGTTGGGTCATCATACTATGGTGACACTTAGGGTGGTTTCACATTTGCGTTTAAGGCCGCAGCGTCGGCCTGCGCACGGCCGCCGCTAAGCCCCGCCCCTGCCATGCCTCCGCCAGTAGCTCCGCCTACTGACGCATGATGCTGCATGCGTACTGCGTCCCCTATCTTTAGCACTGGGAACGCAGGCCATTCGCAGGTATGCGTTTGGCGGCGCATGCGTCCTTTTGACACTGCGCCAACCAGCGCCAAACGCAACAGGTTGCAATTTGGTGCGCTCGGCGCAGCGTCAAAAGGATGCATGCGCCGCCAAATGAATACCTGCGCACGGCCTGCGTCCCCAGTGCTAAAGATAGGGGATGCATGCAGCGTCATGCGTCCGTAGGCGGAGCTACAGGCGGAGGCACGGCAGGGCCGGGGCTTAGCGGCGGCCATGCGCAGGCCGACGCTATGGCCTTAAACGCAAATGTGAAACCACCATGAGGGAGCATTATTACCTTTAAGTGACCCGCAAGGGCCAATATTTGGAGGCATTATTACATTATATGGGCATACAGGGTGTTGCTATAATCAAAGGGGCATAAAAGAGGCATTATTAATTTCTAAGGGGCAAAATGTGGGCACAATTCAATTTTTAGGGCACTGGCTATAAGTAGCAGTGGAGAACAAATACGGCAGCAGCAGCAGCGGCTCAGCATTGGGGCATCAGAAGGGTGAGGAGTTTGTGCTTGCTGGTAATTAGAGTTGAGCGAATTTGTTCGGGTTCCCTCTTATTTGGCAAGCTATAGCGCTTGCGGAATAAGCTGCAGAGGGAACACAGGTTCCTGGATTGCGCCGGCTGATCAGCTGATCGTCTCCCCAGATGCTTGTGTTGCAACTGTGTCACTGTCACAGCACATGCATGGTGAGCCTGTTTATTGGGCTCAACTCTACTAGTAATAGGTCGGGACGGTGCTGGAAATGTGATAAATCAAATGTGCTTATTGTAAGCTTTACAGAGGAGTCGAGGCTGGAGAAGTTGTCGTGGAGGTCTGAACCAGATGGTAAAGATGTGAAAAGTGAATGGCCCAGTCAGAAAGAACTTCACCTGAAAGTCACCATCACTCACTGTACTGTAATCTCTTATAGTGGTAGATACCGGTCCTACAGAATATACATGTCACTGTATGGTGGTAATCTCGGTCTTGGTCTGTATATACTGATTTTTTTTCTCAGTCACACCATGGTCATCTGCTGATATTCCCTTATATAAACTATCGAAGTGCACCACTGTAGTTGTAAACATGGTCAGATATGCTTTCTATTACTTTATCTGTACTCGGAGTGATCATTGTGCTTTATTTGTTGCGTTACATGGGACTGCAGGTACGATCTACCACATTATTTGAAGAAAGAGGAAAGTGCCTTTAATATTTGGTTTATGTTACTACTTTGATATTAAACTTGAGTGCGATTTGCAAATTGTCCCTTCAGATAGGAAGGGAACTAGAACTCTAGTGCCACCTGTTGGAAGTAGCAATTTTGCTACTTACTTCCATTAGGTGGCACTAGAGTTCTAGTTCTCTTCCTATCTGAAGAGACAATTTGCATATTTTGCAGCGAAGCATTGCAAGTAGAGTTGAGCGATACCGTCCGATACTTCAAAGTATCGGATCGGAATGGATCGGCCGATCTTTAAAAAAAGTATCGGTATCGCCGATTCCGATACCGGAAGTCCCATTCAAGTCTATGGGACTTCCGGTATCGGAATAAGAAAAACCCTGTTTTTGCCTTGTACAGCCTCTCTGGGGTCTGTACGGGCCTTTCGGGGGGCTGTGCCGGCCTGCCAGGGGGTCTGTGCAGGCTCCGGTGGTCTGTGCCGGCCTGCCGGTGGTCTGTGCAGGCTCCGGTGGGCTGTGCCGGCCTGCCGGGGGGCTGTGCAGGCTCCGGGGGGCTGTGCCGGCCTGCCGGGGGGCTGTGCCGGCCTGCCGGTGGTCTGTGCAGGCTTCGGGGGTCTGTGCAGGCATCGTCCGATGGGACTACAAGTCCCATCGGGCGATGCCTGCTACCATGACAGTGATTGACACATTAGCCAATGATGGGACAGTAGTAGTCCCATCATCCGGCTAATGTGTTAAATGTTAAAAAAAAAAAAAAAAAAAAAAATACTACATACATACTACATGCATGCTACAT
The DNA here is from genome assembly GCF_039654945.1 of Dendrobates tinctorius. Taxonomy (NCBI): domain Eukaryota; kingdom Metazoa; phylum Chordata; class Amphibia; order Anura; family Dendrobatidae; genus Dendrobates; species Dendrobates tinctorius. The sequence continues at coordinate 37,278,760 of NW_027361810.1, read as the reverse complement.
GCATGCTACATGCATGCTACATACATACTACATGCTACATACATACTACATACATACTACATACATACTACATGCATGCTACATGCATGCTACATACATACTACATGCTACATACATACCACATACATACTACATACATACTACATACATGCATGCTACATACATACTACATACATACTGCATGCATGCTACATACATACTACATGCTACATACATACCACATATATACTACATACATACAATACATTCATACAATACATACATAGACATACAGTACATATAACATAGAGTAACATACTTACCAATACTTGTCACATTGTTCCCCGAAGCCATTGTCTTTTCCGGAATAAATATTAACATAACAAACCACAAAAATACTCACCCACGATCCGAAGCAGTCCACGAGTGTGTCCCACGACGATCTTGGGTAGAGAACTGCAGCATCAGCTGTTGCTGCCGTTCTCTACGGGCTGCAGGAATCCAATTACGGAAGGTAGGTATCCTTCCGCACTGTATTCCTCCGCCACTTAAAAAAAAAAAGTCCCTAGTCTCACTTTATGCCATTGCTGTGTGGGAAATTCCCACACAGCAATGGCATAAAGTGAGACTAGGGACTTTTTTTTTTTTTAAGTGGCGGAGGAATACAGTGCGGAAGGATACCTACCTTCCGTCATTGGATTCCTGCAGCCCGTAGAGAACGGCAGCATCATCTGATGCTGCAGTTCTCTACCCAAGATCGTCGTGGGACACACTCGTGGACTGCTTCGGATCGTGGGTGAGTATTTTTGTGGTTTGTTATGTTAATATTTATTCCGGAAAAGACAATGGCTTCGGGGAACAATGTGACAAGTATTGGTAAGTATGTTACTCTATGTTATATGTACTGTATGTCTATGTATGTATTGTATGGATGTATTGTATGTATGTAGTATATATGTGGTATGTATGTAGCATGTAGTATGTATGTAGTATGTATGTAGCATGCATGTAGCATGCAGTATGTATGTAGCATGCATGTAGCATGCAGTATGTATGTAGCATGCATGTAGTATATATGTAGTATGTATGTAGCATGTAGCATGTATGTAGTATGTATGTGGTATGTATGTAGTATGTATGTAGCATGCATGTAGTATGTATGTAGCATGCATGTAGTATGTATGTAGTATGTATGTAGCATGCATGTAGTATATATGTAGTATGTATGTAGCATGTATGTAGTATGTATGTAGCATGTATGTATGTAGCATGTATGTAGTATGTATGTAGCATGTAGTATGTATGTGGTATGTATGTAGCATGTAGCATGCATGTAGCATGCATGTAGCATGCATGTAGCATGTATGTGGTATGTATGTAGCATGTAGTATGTATGTAGCATGCATGTAGTATATATGTAGTATGTATGTAGCATGTAGTATGTATGTAGTATGTATGTAGTATGTATGTGGTATGTATGTAGCATGTAGTATGTATGTAGCATGCATGTAGCATGCATGTAGTATGTATGTAGCATGCATGTAGTATGTATGTAGCATGCATGTAGTATGTATGTAGCATGCATGTAGTATGTATGTAGCATGCATGTAGTATGTATGTAGTATGTAGTATGTATGTAGTATGTATGTATGTAGTATGTATGTAGTATGTATGTAGCATGCAGTATGTATGTAGCATGCAGTATGTATGTAGCATGCAGTATGTATGTAGCATGTAGTATGTATGTAGCATGCATGTATTATGTATGTAGCATGCATGTAGTATGTATGTAGTATGTATGTAGCATGCATGTAGTATGTATGTAGCATGCATGTAGTATGTATGTAGCATGCATGTAGTATGTATGTAGCATGTAGTATGTATGTAGTATGTATGTGGTATGTATGTAGCATGTAGTATGTATGTAGCATGCATGTAGTATGTATGTAGTATGTATGTAGCATGCAGTATGTATGTAGTATGTATGTAGTATGTATGTAGTATGTATGTAGCATGTAGTATGTATGTAGCATGCATGTAGTATATATGTAGTATGTATGTAGCATGTAGTATGTATGTAGTATGTATGTAGTATTTTTTTTTTTTTTTTAACATTTAACACATTAGCCGGATGATGGGACTACTACTGTCCCATCATTGGCTAATGTGTCAATCACTGTCATGGTAGCAGGCATCGCCCGATGGGACTTGTAGTCCCATCGGACGATGCTTGCACAGACCCCCGGACATCAGCACAGCCCCCCGGCAGGCCGGCACAGCCCCCCGGCAGGCCGGTACAGACCCCCACAGGGTGCACAGACCACCGGCAGGCCGGCACAGCCCCCCGGCAGGCCGGTACAGACCCCCACAGGGTGCACAGACCACCGGCAGGCCGGCACAGCCCCCCGGCAGGCCGGTACCGACCCCGGGCAGTCCACACAGCCCCCCGGCAGGCCGGCAGGGACCCCCGGAAGGCCCGAAATGACGGCGCATCATGATGCGCACACACCGCGCATCATGATGACGTCAGGCCGTCAATCAACTTTGAACTTCCGATTCCGATGCCGAATTCCGATATTGAAAAAATATCGGAAGTCGGTATCGGAATTCCGATACAGCAAGTATCGGCCGATACCCGATACTTGCGGTATCGGAATGCTCAACACTAATTGCAAGGCTTAAAAGTCTACTCACCTTGACATTTCATTTTCTGCATGGTGAAACGTTACCCCTTGCATCCAATGTAAAATACAGGCGTGGTTTCTTGTACATAAAAACAAAACCAGTTTTTAAAAGTTGCAACCCCTCCAAACCTTTGTGCTAAGTAATATGTAAAAGCGCAATAGGGTCTTATCCAAGAATAACAAGCAAAGAAGAAAGGTATAAATGCTCACCTTATAGGGTTGTGCGAGACAACAACCACTGAAAAGCCTATGTTCCAGATGCTGCAGCTTCAAAAGGTTTGTATAAAAAATTAATATGCCAGGGCAATGGAAGTATCCTGCGCTTGCTGGAAATAGGACAGTCCAGGATCGGCTATGAATTGGATTGTCAACGCGTTTCAGAGTCACACCAACTTCTACAGAACAACCACCTATGATGTGTGTCTGTCCTGATGAAGAAGTTGATGTGACTCTGTTTATTGTCAACAAATTTCAGAGTCACACTGACGTCTCCTTCAGGCATCACATGTGGTTGGAGTCGGTGTGACTCTAAAACGCGTTGACAATAAACCATCACTTCAAATCCGATTGTAGATTGTCTTATTTCAAGCAAGCGCAGGATACGTCCATTGCCCTGGCATATTAATTTTTATGTATGAATTATTTCTGATCCAAACCTTTGTGCTGGCATTTTAAATATAAAACTTACACAGGCTGCATTTATGGTTCTGTCATGACAGTCTGTAACCTTGCAAAACTGTGCATTTCCAGCATCCGTCTGGTCTCCAATGGTGGCCAAAATTGCAGGCAAATTTTTGAAATACTCATGCTATGCAGCTCCGAATGCTGCTAGAAAACGTGATGCTTGACAAAAGGTAAATGTGTATAAATTAACCCCTTCATGACCGGTGCTTTTTTCGATTTTTCGCTCCCCTTCTTCCCAGAGCCATAACTTTTTTATTTTTCCTTCAATATGGCCATGTGAGTGCCTATTTTTTGCAGGACGAGTTGTACTTTTGAACGACACCATTGGTTTTACCATGTCGTGTACTCAAAATTCCAAGTGCAGTGAAACTGCAAAAAAAGTGCCATCCCACACTTGTTTTTAGCTTGGTTTTTTTAACCAGGTTCACTAAATACTAAAACTGACCTGCCATTATGATTCTCCAGGTCATTATGAGTTCATAGACACCAAACATATCTAGGTTCTTTTCTTATCTAAATGGTGAAAAAAAATTCAAAAACTTTGCTAAAAAAAAAAGAAAATTGCACAATTTTCCGAGTCCTATACCGTCTCCATTTCTTGTGATCTCGGGTTGGGTGTGGGCTTATTTTTTGTGGGCCAAGCTGACGTTTTAATGATACCACTTTTGTGCAGATACGTTCTTTCGATCGCCTGTTATTACATTTTAATGCAATGTTGCGGCAACAAAAAAAAAGTAATTCTGGCATTTCGATTTTTTTTTTCTCGCTATGCCATTTAGCAATCCTTTTTGTTTTATTGATTGATCCAGCGATTCTGAACTCAGCAATTCCAAATATGTCTATGTTTGATTTTTTTTTATTGTTTTATTTTGAATGGGGTGAAAGGGGGGTGATTTAACCTTTAATTTTTTTAAATATTTTTAAAACCATTTTTCTTTAACTTTTGGCATGCTTCAACAGCCTCCATGCGAGGCTAGAAGCTTCCATAGCTCAATCGGCTCTGCTACATAGAGGCGATGCTCAGATCGCCTCTATGTAGCAGAATTACTGCATTGCTATGAGCACCAAGAACCACAGGGTGGCGCTCATAGCAATCCAGCATCAACAACCATAGAGGTCTCATGGGGGTCATCGGTTCGTTGGCATAACAATCATGTGACGGGGGTCAGCGGTGTGCGCATTTCCAGCCCGATGGCAAGTTAAATGCCGCTGTCAGTTTGACAGCGGCATTTAACTAGTTAATAGGCACGGGTGGATCGCGATTCCACCCATGCCTATTGCGGGCACATGTCAGCTGTTCAAAACGACTGACATGTCCCGGCTTTGATGCAAGCTCACTACCGGAGCCCACACCAAAGCGGGGTATACTGACATCGGACGTACTATACCTTCCGATGTCAGTTAAGGGGTTAAAAGGTAAAGATGAATTCAATAAAAAAAAGTCAAGTATAATTCATATATCTGCAGTACAAAAATAGTTTTGTTCGTGTAGGAGGGTAAGATATTATGTCTCTCATGCCTCCCTTCCCTATGTCAATTTTAATGTTTACAAACGTGTTTTATGATTACTGCCTGCGGTACTGCTACATTGGTAATTATGTATTACCGCTCTTAAGGGGGTTTTACACTAAGCGATATCGCTAGCAATATCGCTAAAACGTCACTAGTTTTGTGACGTTATAGCGATATTGCTAGCGATATCGCTATGTGTGATACTTACCAACGACCGGCTCCCCCGCTGTCCATCGCTGATCGCGCGAGAATGTCCGACTCCATTTCTCGTCGGGCGCTTCCTGCTGGGCTTCCTGCTGTGACGACGAGCAACGCGTGGAGGCGGGCTGGAGGACGTCAGGATCGCTGTGTGTGAAAGGTGAGTATCGTGCGCTGCATCGCTGTGAGATCTTTCTGTATGAAAGCTCACTAGCAATCATTTAGCGATGCACCAGCGATCCTGACCGGGTTGTATCGCTGGTCGGATCGCTGGTGCATCGCTAAATGTAAAAGGGCCTTTACTTATAGTATTGCCTCTTGAATGTGTTACCATTGTATTGACAGCTATATATATTGCCTCATGTTCCTGTATGATAATATTACATGTATATTATGTGTAATCTGTGTATGTATAGTCAGGGAAAGTTAGTGCACCCTTCTTGGGACATTAGAGGAGGGTACTTCTAGTACATAGTTTCCTCATTGGTTGGGTAGTTGTAATTATGTTGTGGGCCACTAGGTGGAGGCATACTAGTGGGATCTGATAGGAGGTTCTTAGAGGGTTAATTGTAGGAGGGTTCTGCTGAGAGTTAAGGTTAGTTCTGAGGAGCGATTTAGTGAAACAGGGCCAGGGCGCCCAAGAGTCCACATGTGCTAAAGGCCCAGACAGCTTGGCAGTCACTTAACATTAAGTCGTTATTGCCCACGTTACCCAAGGCCACTGCAGGGCTTAGCAGTGGATCAGAACAGGAAAAGGAAGATGTAGCGTCTCACCGCCTGGGCCAATGCTTTTAGGGCAGAAGTTGGCTGGACTAAGGAGATGAAAGAAGATGGCACTTCAACAAGATTGGTACAGCCGGGCTGGATGCTTCACCGGGGGTCACCGAGCGTAGTGATTGATTAATTCAGTTCTGGGGCGAAACAGGCTGAAGGAAATGTCATTGTAGTGAGGTCAGACCTGGAAGGAACTGGGAAAGCAGTCCAGTACTGTCCGGTCTGGGCGTGTACTGCACTAAAGTGACAGCAAGCAAGGGAAAGATCACTAAGCAAGTAAATGTGATGATGTACCAGCTGTGGATGTAACGTGCGAAATCCTAAGTACAGAAAGTGTTATAGCTGTCTCGGACTGTGTCTCCCTTGATGTGAGTCACCTAGAAGAGGGACCGTTATGGCCTGGGAAGTGCCCGGGTGAAAATAGAACTGGAGATGCAGGTATGCCGAGGAGCATAGTATTGTTTCATGTAGGGGAAGGGCTGGACGCACATGCCACCAGAGTACAGGTCACGACTACGGTTCTGGCCCTCCCTTACAATCTCAACCGTAAGGCAAAAAACAAACATTTCATAAAGTGTCCACAATTTTGTTACACAACTGAATGTTTTGTCTATTATCTGCAACGCTTTCATTTTTTTTTTTTTAAATTAAAGGTGAACTCAACATAGCACCAGTTAAAGAAAAAGCGACACAAACATCATTAAAATAAATCCTGACGTATTTGCTTTAATATATAACTACATTTCTTAGAAGGCTGTGTTGTGTCGTTCATCTTAAACTTCTAGGAGGAATAACAGAATATTTGACAAGGAAAATGGTAACACCTAATTGTCAAACAAGTGTGTCTGTACATAATGTGGCACTGGCAGCAAAGAATGGACAGTATCAAATTGTGTAAGGACACACGCCAAACTGGTCATACCCAGTTGACAATTTGTTCAGTTATTTCTAGGGGCGGGGGGGGGGGGGGGCGGGGAGACAAGCGGAACACAACAAAGAATGGAGGAACTTATTGGGTTTTGCACAAATCTATTTTTATTTTAAACTTGGCAAAAAGAGGCAGGTCCACTGGATTTTTATAAACAAAATGCCGCAAAATAATTTTATTGGAGGGAAAGAAGGGGGTGAAAGTGGAAATCAATTCAAGTCTTTCAGCTACAGTTGTGCCAAATGTGTCCAACATTGTGCGACCATTTGAGAACTTTGATGCAAATTAAGAGAACACAGCCAGAAACCAAACTGACCTTAAAAATTCCTCTTGTGATGACTTTCTTCCTGAGTTCTTAAGACCCCGTTACATTTAGCGATGCACCAGTGATCCTGACCACGATATGACGCGATCAGAATCGCTGGTGCATCGTTAAATGGTAGCTAGTGAGCTGCCAAACAGGCAGATCTCAGCAGCGACGCAGCAGCGGTCGTTACTAAGGCCTCTTTCACACTTCAGTTTTTTTGCATCAGTCAAGATCCGCCAAAAGGACAGATGGCGGATCCGTTTTAGTACTGATGACAACGGATGGCACCCGTCCGTTATTTTGACGGATCCGACAAATGAAGAATTTTAAAGGAATCGCAGCCTAGAGAGAGAGAGAGAATTTTTTTTGTCCGGCACCCAGAAAGAATTTCGGGTTAAATGAGTGTCTGGAAGATCCGCCACAGAAAAAAACGTTGCAAGCTCCGTTTTTAAATCTTTGAGGATGGTGACGGACAGGAACTTTTGGCGGATCCGCAAAAAAAAGGGATGCAACGGACGGCAATCCGTCACAATCCGCCAATAATGGAAGTCAATGGGGAAAAAAAACGGATCCTCAAAAGAAAATTGCGGATCCGTTTTTTTCAAAACCTGGCGGATTGTGACCGATTGTAAAAAACGGAAGTGTGAAAGAGGCCTTACCTGTCAGACGCGGCGATGACGTCTTCCTCCCGCGTCCACGTGTCGCTCATCGGCGCCAGCAGGAAGCCGCCGCCGAGAAATGGACCAGGACGTTCTCGCGCGATCAGCGATTGCCAGCAGGGGAGCCGGTCGGAGGCAAGTATCACATGTAGCGATATCGCTAGCCATACCGCTGCTGCGTCACAAAATCGGTGACGCTTTAGCGATATTGCTAGCGATATCGCTATGTGTAAAACCCCCTTTACAATTATTTTCCATTTACTATAAAATCTCTTTTTGGACATAACGGAAAAACTGACAAATCTCTGTACCGTATAGGTCACTGCTGGGTCTTATTCTTAAACGTGCAGACCTCCTTTTTCTACCCAATCTAGTGTGTGTGTGTGTGTGTGTGTGTGTGTGTGTGTATATATAATATTTTTTTTTTTTTCTCCCCATGACCTATCTTGCAAACTGAATAGAAGAATTTAATGTGAATGACATTTCATCTTTTAGGAACTTCTTAAAATAGTCACACTATGAGTATAATATATATGACAGTATCTTCAGGGGATATAGGATTCGAGTATTTTTCACCAAAATGTGAATGAACGTTTTCTTTACTCTAGTAAACATGGAATTTAATGAACTTTGGCCTGTGCTTTTCTACTGATTGTTGTCTGTAAATATAATCTTGAGGTTGCAGCTGTATTAAGATTTTTGGGGAAATATTAGATGTAGGTAAGTGCCATAAACAACTATTCAGGCGGTGCTGTGAGTAGTAAATGAGAAAAGAAGTTTAATGGTGCCTTTACTGGAAAAATAAATGGATACCAAGGGGGAGAAATGGAGTAATGGGACCTCCCCTCTTTGGTGTCTCACCCGATCACCCAAGGGCATGAGTGGCTCATGCTTCTTGAAGTCTCGCACTGTAGAGCCACAATTCTTGGGTGAGATAGGAAGCATATGCCCTTATGGCATGCTTGCCATCTTTTTTGTAATATCTTCTGGGTTTGCCTTGCACAATCAGATTTTTTTTTCATAAATGTCCCCTTTCTGGTCACTTCCCCCTCTCTGTCCATTCCACGTTCCTGTCTTTTGAACGGTAGGACTCAATGTAACCTCAAAGAAAACCACTAGGGAACGCTGCCTCGCGAGAGGTTTGGGTAGCACCGCTAATTCTACAAGTCCATGAGGACTCCTTTTTTTGGGGGGGGAACTTCCCAGACATTTCAGTAACATTGAGAAGCATGCCCTATCACCATTCCTCCATTTTCATCACGCAGCCTACCATCCAAGGAGAAAGGAACAGAAAAAGTAAAAAATAATAATTAATAAAATGACACCAACAAAGTTTGAAGTTGAATCTCATTTCCGAAAACCATTATTTTATCTTAAGGTTTGTATCATGTTTTATAATGCGTCATACACTTGTATTTCAATAACATTATTAGTCTCTTAAAATCAACTGTCCATCTTTCACTCTTATTTACCCCCCTCCCCCAAAAAAAGAAAAAACAAAAAAAACAAAAAAAAGTTCATTTGACATAGTATAAAAGCAGAGCAGATGCAGTCATTTTAACAGCAAGGCAAATCTACAGTTTCAAACCAACATGTACATAACATATACTTCATATCAATAGAAAGACAGCAAAATACTCAACAGATAAAGAGGTGTATTGCATTAAAAATGTAAATTCCCTCGGAAAACATAATACAAGCTGCAATTTGCTTGTCAAATCTCAAAAAGAAAAAAAAAAGTCTTTGAAGTCAAAAGGAAATTTGAAGTAACGTAAAACGCGTTAAGTGCCCATTTTGAAAATGATTAAATTTGTTCGTCTCTGTGCATTTTAATGGCTCTCAAAATTGTCTCGGTTCTGCTGTAGAAGCACATAAAAGCATAAAAGAGGTGGCAAAGATGAAGCGAAGGTCCCTGGCTTCTTATGGTGGCAAAACTTGGCCAAAAGGGGGAACCAGGTAATAACAGAACTCTCAGTTGATAGGGAAGCAATGGGTCATTATTTGGGATAGCCATACAAATGTAATATCCTCACTCTCACTCTATAAATCTTCATTTCAGCTTCCTGTTAAAGATCTCAAAAATATAATAATTTATAGGAAATGTTTTTCCGATTGCTACGGCTAGGGAAGCCTATTGGGGGTGACCACTCAAAGAGGACCTGGATTTGTTTTTATTAAGGAGTTGTTAAGGATCTGAAAAACATGGCTGCTTTCTTCTGAAACCAAAGCCACGGCTGTCCAAAGGTTGTGTGTAGGGCAGCTCCATTCCATTGAGATAAATGAAGACTACAAACATTATTGAGAATAAATATATAGCAATAAGACGATGCACCGGTGCTCGCCATCTTGTTACCATCTTCTTTATACAGAGCAAACATGTCCATATCTAACAACTCCAGCAGGGGAGGGAGCTGGCGCCAACTCGCTCTCCTGAAAGAATTGTGAGCCATGATGGTTTGCCTGGACACTCGTGAATAAAGAACATGGCATTCAAGGAATGGATCTTATATTTATACCAAGCTGATCCTTGTATCAGATCCCGCCACCAGTGAAGATGTTAAAAGAGCGGATACAAGATCTAGCCATGGATTTTTTACAGCAGTGATGGAATTGAATCTTCTGTCTGTTCACTTCGGAGAATTACCCTCAATGCATAGTTGGGCCGTCTCGGATGAGGTTGTCCCTTTAAGAGGAAATCCTTTTTTTTTTATTATTTTTTTTTTTTAAGTGCAGAATCAAAAATCAAAGCTTCTGTTTAAACTTTGCTGCAGTTTTTATCTGTTTGTCCCCTTTTTATTTGATGCAGGCACACAATTGATTGCTATTACCTATCTTGGTCCAGACAGCTGCAGAAAACATGTAGATAGAAAGCAACTTAAAAAAAAAAAATTGCAGGATTTACGTGTAAACACAATTTTGTAAGATCTGGGGTGATCTGCTGGTCATATTTTGACACCCCTGGCAAAAAATATCAGGGAAATAAAGCATTACATAGCAGCCATTGGGAGAATTAGCTGTCATAACGCAAGGAACTCTTCAGCTCAGCTGATCTGGAGCAGCCATGGAAGAGTAATACTCTGTTTCACCTCAAAGGGGTTTCCTCATCACTTCACCCCACTTTATCTTAATGATAAAAAAAAAATAAAATATATACTATGACAGCAGCTGTGATAATAGAAAATACCTTTCTATCCAAAGCCTGAAAGGGGTATTCCTATCTCCAAGATGTTATCCCAATATGTAGTAGGTGTAATAATAATATTAGCAAATACCTCCAATTAGAAATGTAGTATAGTTTTTCTGATTCGCTATGTCTCTTTTCTCATGTGCAGGCATTGCAGGACCTTGGGTATCCATGGTTACAGCCAATGATATAGAGACAGTTAGCCAGTTGCTAGTGGTCATAACCATGGATACCCAAGGTCCTGCAATGCCTGCACATAAGGAAAGAGACAGAAAATCAGAAAAACTATACTGTATTTCTAATTGTAGGTGTTTGCTAATATTATTAAATGTACTACATATTGGGATAGGATAAGTGATGAGCGTGTGTGCTCACATTAGGTGTAATCCGAGCATGCTTGTGTCCTAATTAAGTATTTTCGGCTTGAGTTGCAGTGGCTGCATGTCTTGCGGTTGTTCGACAGCCACAACCCATGCAGAGATTGCCTATCAAACAGGTAACATGCTGTTGAGCAGCCACGAGACATGCAGTGGCAGTGACTTGAACATATTTTTCGAGCCTTCCGAAATACTCGATTAGGATATGTGCATGCTCGGATTACACCTTATCCGAGCACACATCACTACCTCGTTAGCTCAATTATATGACTTTGTGAGGTCAATGTTCCCTTCCATATATGTTTTACTGAATGAAGAAATGGATCCTAATATAGAATAAATTTCCAAGGACTCCTTGATCCCACGATTGCACTCTGCTCTCCCATCAGTATTGGGGATAGGTCATATAAATCAGTCCATGGTTTTAATGCCTTATCCTACTTTTCACTCTGCCACCACTAATGTGTAGGAACCAAAGACATGGAGTTTTTCTCTGTACTGTTCGTGCTTTTTGGTTTTGAAAAGTTGTTTTAACCATCACAGTAAGAGTCATCTGAAGGAAAACCGTAATTTCATGGATCGTACACAAAGACATTGTACAGATCCGTAGCTGTAGTACAGCCCTGCCACGTTCAGCTATGGGCATGTACGTTCCCATTTTTTACTAAGGCGCACTGTATCTTCCATATAAAATCAGTGAGAAAGGTGTGTGGTAAGCTCAGACTTGCACCCTGCCACTACATTAACGTTGTAAGAAACTGCTTCTCCAGAAATGTACAATGCGTAATGTTTCCAGTAGTTATGGATGCAATTGCCTATTTTGGTGTATGGTGTTTGGTGTTGCCTATCCACTCGAAAAAACCCAAAAACTTCAACGCTCAAAGGCTATATACATATGACGTCTTTTTCAGGTGCATTCCGCTTGGAAGCTGCCTGAAAAAGACAAGGTGTCCACACACATTTAAGGTGCTTTTCAAAGGTCATGAATGTAGAGTTTGTCAAAAACGTTCCTGGTACATACACCAAATGTAGCCATAGGCCCCAATCATATGACATAAGTCAATGAGTACCCTGTGCTTTTCTATAAAGTAAGCAAATGCCCCCCAAAAAATAAATATATGTATTGGTTAAGATTACAGTACTTGTGTTTTTTATTATGTATACCCCTCCTCACATGTAAAGTGCCATGGAATAATCATAATATGTATGGTATACTTTTTACCCCCCATTTCTATTAATTTACTGCGTGGCCATACAGTGTCATAGATCTGATCATAGATCAGTTCTATCAGGAATACTACAGCTGCATACATGGATGGCTATATGGACAGAGCCTTCATATTGGTTAAGCAATACAAGGTCTTCATATATGGTTATGTATACGGCTACTCAGGGATATTTTGAAGTTCAAAGGTCCAGTTATGAAATCTGAAACATTGTCCCCACCAAAAATGTGCCCATTTTTAATACTGGTCTCTTACGTGCAAGTGCGGCCCTCATGCTCCTTTAGGAGCCAAGTCCAGGGTGGGACTTCTCGCTCTGCAACTCCCTATACCTACATTATTGAACTTAAGCTTTTGAGAGTGCCCCAACAACAACTAGAACTTATTTTGACTTTGGTCTGGGTACTCCTAGTCCTTGCCGAGATGTAAAAATTAAATTTATGCTTTTGTTTTCTCCGAGTTTGGTCCGTCAACCATCTTGCAAAACCAGAGTTCTGCTGCCAAATGTAAAGTCTTTGACCAGTAGGACCATATATAATTGCGTCTGCTGCAAACTCCCTTTACGTCACCAATAACGGGGTCACCTCACAGTTTGAAAACCACTGGCATAACTTAATAATTCAAATGTTTTATCGGCATTGGCCGTTTGTACAGGTTTGATTGCAATGGGAGCAACTTGCAACTTCTCCAATCATATTGCTCACTAGAGAAATAAAGTGCATCAGTATGTATAAGGTGGATGTGCTTTGCACCTGTAAAAATTTTGGCAAATTTTATTCAAATCTGCAATGTCACTCTTTATAATGAGGCCTAGGTCACCTCTTAGGACATTTCATTATTAGGGCTCATGTTAGATTTTCTCAGACAAGTGCTCTCCATGTTTTTTTTTTTTTTTTTTTTTTCAGGTAGCACTAATACCTATGATATTCCATGGGGTTGTACACATGTTCAATTTTTTTCTCACATCAAGTAGTCCACGGAAAAAAAAAAAGAACAGAAAGTCGTGTTCCGATTTTCAACTAAGTGACGGATCAAAATCGGCAATGCAAGTTTATGGGTCCATGATGAAAAAAAAAATTAAAAAAAAAAATTGGACGGCGCTCAGATGACATACAAGTATGGTCTGGTTTTCAAAGACTGACAGAATGGAGATAGTGTTGAAACTTTTTTTTTCTTTCCACGGCCAAGAAAAATTGATGCCATTCTAATCAAACTCTGATCAAAATAATGGGACAGTTTCTCGGTTGTGGAGAACTCTCTCGGGTGACCCATATGTGTACCCTTCAGCAGGTTTGGATATTTCTCTCTTGATATAATGAGCATTCAGGTTTATAATTTGTGAATGGTCCAGGTAGTGCTGTGATCTACGTTGGTGAATTCTTTAGCTACAATTGTGGCACTTAAAAAGGGCCCAATACACATTAGAAAGCTGCAAGCTGAATGGATCGCTCGGCCACTCACTCATTCCCAACTCCATCATACACTGGAGCACTCCAGTGTTTTCTACAAGTAAGCCACTGCCAGACTCCACTGGCAGTGGCTTCTTTAGCAGACGAATAAAAAAAAAAAAAAAAAAGAGAATTTGCAGTCCAAACTTGATCATGCAGGAGGAGGAAAGTAGGGAGGTCCCTATACAAATTAGTCATGTGAGGCAGACATCAGTCTAATGTGTATGGAGGCCATATAAGAAAAATAAAAGGATACCTAAATGACACTTTATGTACATGAAAAAAAAAAAACACCTGTCCAATTATGGTCCGTGTACCAGTTTTTGCCATCACCGTTTCAGTTTCTCAAGAAAAAACAAAAAGTAATAATTTTTTTCCTAACAAGTCAGTGAAAATCTGTCCAATATGATGACATCAGTTTCAGTGTCGACATCAAGAACAGGATTTATCAAAGGGCCAGATGATCCGACATTGGGTCTTCATTCTTGTACAAACTTTTTAGTATTAATCTAGACTTAGGTTTTCTGTTTGCGGACTCTCCTTCTCTGACCAACAGCGACTGAAATCTAAAATTAGTGGAGGTGCTGCCGCGTCTAGTGGTCTGTTTAAATCAGGCTTAACCTCCATAAAACCAAACTGTGGCAGGAGAACAACAAAATCGATCAAAGCCACCGAAACATGCATCTGGTAATGTGTCACGTTGAACTGTATTTGGGTTGCGTAGTATTGAATGTCCGCTTTAATTGCAGTTTGGCTAGAAAGACTGGAGCTGGCCCTATAATCGCAGTCTGGCGTTGCTTGTTAGGGCGAGTGCACACGTTGCGGATTGTGCTGCGGATTTGGCTAAATCCGTAGGTAAATCCAAAGGTCAAATGACCTGTGTTTTACCTGCGGATTAGATTGCAGTTTTCCCCTGCGTTTTGACACCTGGTGATGGAGCAGGTGTCAAACCGCTGAGGATTCCGCACAAAGAATTGACATGCTGTGGATTTAAAACCGTGGAAACATCCGCATGTGCACAGCGTTTTTCAATTTCCATAGGCTATAAAAAAGTACTGTACAATGCAGCAGAATCCGCAACATGTGCACAGACCCTTAATGTCTATTGAGGAGTTTAAACTGAATGTTATTTTTACCATTTCAGGGTATAATGGGGAGTATGGAAAGTGAGTTTTTTTTTGGGGGTGGAAGAAAATAATTTGTTACATGGCAGCAGCGAACACCAACCCTTTCCCCGTGAGGGTGAAATATAAATAAATATATTATATATATATATATATATGTAATAAAAAAAAAAAAAAATAAAAGATTTGAGACTTGGAGGTTACCGATGCATTTGCCATATTTTAAAAGAAGTTTTCCTGAACTTTTCTATTAATGACCGGATTGAGTCGAGTGAATTGGAGAGCTGCAGTACTTGTCATGGCCACAGCACATTGTACAGAGCCGTGTCCGCTTCAATGAGGCATGACCTCATCAATCAGCCAATCACAGGGCTGCAGGGAGCCAGTACCCCACCAATCTGAGAGTTATAACCTCTGCTTGAAAAAAAAGTTATCAATATTAAAAGTCTCAGTAACCACCTTAACGCATGGCCTATGCCATCTAGGACATTGTTCGTTAAAAGTGACCAAGATACAGTAAATTTACATTAGTGACAAATCATGTAAGAAAACAATAATTCCAGGATTGTCTGACAGCTATTCATCTTGTCCATATTAACCCTGACTAGTCGTACCCTAGAATCCCAGTTATTTTGAGGGTACAAGATATTGCAATCTCTTAACCATCCTCTTCTTGGTTAAATCAGGTCCATGTAAATAACAAATGGAGTGGCCACCTATAATCATACGTAGAAATTTCATAAATAAAATCACAACTATATTTTATCACAAAAATCACAAAGTTTTTTTTTTTAATATTATATAGGCCTTGGAGTATACATAAATACTCATGGCAGGCTTCTTGTAGCTGGACAAAAGAAAATCTCAAAAAAGCAATTATGGGGGAGGGAGTTAAAGTCCAACCACAACTACAAAAAAACCAAAAGGGGCGATGTCCCCCTGGTTAAGAATCAGATCAATCTTGCACTGACCCGTTAAATATATAAATATTGGATCTAGTTGGCCTTTACCATAGCAGGCCTCCTTGAAATATATAATGGTTAACATATTTAAATTAACATTTCCTAATTAACAAAGCTTTAAATACTTTTAAGCATTGGTAAACAGTGTTGTTGTGCAGTGCCATGGTCATGATGACGTAAAAAGTGAACCATAAATTAGGACTAAGAAGAAGAAAAAAAAATTAAAATAGAATGTTCATCTCTACATGGTCTGTGGTTTAAAACTGATTTTTTTCAATCAATAAATCACAATGATTGATTTGTCAGATATGCCTCATTAAACTGGTACAGTCTCCACCACCGGGGCCTTCATGCAATCCTCGTGAAGTTTGCTGGTCTCAGATATGGTATTTTCATTCAGAAGTTCTGGTACATGGTGGCCCCCACCATTTAAGTTTGATACATATCCATCGGTCGAGGAACTCTTTAGATATGACCGAAACCCTACCGGAGGGAGACTTGACCGATGTTCCACATACAAAGTATTGCAATGACCATTGTTGTCATTTTCTGCGGTAGCGCAGCAGACGATCACCGATGGACTTGTTACGGGGTAATTAGAATTGGTGTAGCCTTCACCAGATTGCCTTGAATAGTCCACAAACTGCTCAGGTCTCATATTGTAAGGCACCAAATTTGCAGCCCCATTTTTCACCGTATCTGCTTCCGCATAGGCTTCGGTCATTTGATTCATGGCACAGGAATTATGGTTATCTATTTGGTAATACATTGGTGAGGTGTTGGTGTAATATTGAGAATTTTTTATATTGTTATCATGCATTGAATTGGCATCTGAATAGCAGAGGACTGAAGGTACGGAGAGATTGTCTTCATGGGATACTTCATTAAAGTCATCCGATTTGTCACCATCGTCTTCTTCCTCCTCTTCCTCATCGTCGTCGTCTTCACCTTCATCATCTTCGTCGTCATCTGAATCACTCGGAGCTAAACTTTGCGTGCTAGAGTCAGTTACTCCGCTACAGTAACTACTCCCATCATCTTCCTCCTCTTCCCCACTGCAGTCCAGGTGCTCCGAATTCTGAAAGTGCATCATTGCAGATTGGGGATTTGTTTCAATTTCAAAATTCTCAGCAATAGAATATTCTACAGAATGGCCGGTCTGGACCATAGAAGTGGCAATTGCGCCGACGTCACCACCGTGGCACCCATTTGCCGCAGACACCTGCTGCTCACGGTTTTTCTCCAACTCAAGTTTCATGATTGTGTGCAAAAAATGTGTCCTTACGCGGATAGGGTTAAATTCTATTCGCCCCGCTGTATTGCTGCATCCCTCTTTGGAGCATCCGCAAGGAAACGACATACGATCCACCTTTTAAAGAAAAAACACAAAAATAAACCTTTTTTTAAAATTCAAATACTAAGCATGAGTTATCGTTTACGGCATTGTCAGGTAGATCCACACAGCAATTAGGATTTGTCGTCACAGGAAATATTTTATGTAGGGTCAGAAGTGGAAAATAGAGTGGAAGGTTCCCAATGTAAGTAATTATGTTTGTTACAGATGGATCATTCATTACTTATACCAGCTATGCGGCTCAGTGGTTAGTACTTAGTGCTGGAATCTTGGTTTCAAAGATACTTCAGACTCTGTGTTTGTGTAAAGGACCATCTGTGGTCCTAAAGCACCCTGTTACAGTACCCCTGAGTGTTTATGAGCGATATGGGAGTTTGACACCTATTCAGGCCACAAGTAGTTTGATGGCATGAGGACCTTGAAAATAGGAGATAAAAATCAGGGAGACTATAGTCAGAAGAAAGAAGATAAAAAAAAAAAAAAAAAAAAAAAAAAAAAATTACTGGAATTTCTTAATTTCTAAATCCTGACGAAGGATCATATCCGAAACGCACGTCAGGGCGCGTGTCTGCCCATGCCGGTGTGACCATTTAGGCATTTATATATAATTATCCAACATTTCTAATACATGGCTTATATAGGCTATTTAGCCACTTTCACTTTACTTATCTGCGCTTCCTTCATTCTTATGAATCTCTTTATGATATGTACGGTCTGTATTTGCTATTTTTTTTATCTGTAATTGTGTATTAGTATTTACCATGATGATTTTTTATTTTACCTCTGCTGGATCATGGATTTTGTACATTTTTATGATTTTTCTCTACCTCCACTTGACACATACAAGATACCCGTTTGGTGGTGTTGTTTTGAATTCTATTTGATACTTGATATAATTATGTACACCTTATAGATATTTGTTTGTGATCTATTCATCTGGCACCTTTTATGAATTTCTGTGGTCACCTGTTTTTCTAGGCAATCATACACTTGGTGGTTGGTTACATCATTGTAATGTCCTTTCCCCTCCCCCCTTTTTGTCCTCTATAACCATTTATTACCCTTGACTTTTTTCTATTTTTTGTATGACTTTCTAGTTCGTTTTTCTCTCTTTTTTGGAATTTCCTAAACAGAACTATAAATTGATAGCAGGAAATACACTTCTGCTACAGTTCTTCGGTATCATACAGAAGCTTTCTTCTTACCCATAACAGACACGGCATTTTGATGGCGCTATCAATATGGTGCACGAATGTCAAAGCACTTCAAGCTTTCTAGTTCTGACTTTCACTTCCTTTATTCTCCACTATAGATGCACCTTTGTGTCCCCTCATGGTCAGAATAGAAACTCCTAATATTCCAGGACCAGCTAGCACGCGGTCCTTATGCAGCCCACTCCAAGCAGATTACACCTCTCTCAGATCTGTTCTGCTCTGGCTGTACTCACTGCAGGTGGAAGATACCTTCTCATTTCTGACTTGCCCCCAGAAGCCGTGGGGTACTCGGTGCCTGGCCCGTGGATTACAATGGGAGATGTCACAGTGGCGGTGACCCGGTCCGTGGCCTCAGGCGGTCAATGTAAAAGGGGTAGAGTGATGGGGATAAAGTCATTGAGAGGATTTGTGACGCCACCTGTGCTGTGGTTTCTTGTCAGTTTGACCAGCGCTGCTTCTCTTGGACGGATGGTGTGGTGCAGCAATGATGTTGTAGCCCTCCACAGGTAGGGCTGTAGTCCCAGGGCAGAGTAGATGAGGTTGGCAAATGAGGAGAAGTAGATGGTGCAGTGTTAGGCACAGAGATGTAGCAGTGCTGAGTGGGTTGGCGCAGGAAGAAGGCAATGAGACAGATGAATGTGGGTCGCCCTCCCAGGGCCGCGGGGGTACTCGGTACCGGGCCGGTGTCAGGGGGATGTGTCACAGCAGCAGTGACCCGGTCCGTGGCCCTGGGCGCCCAAAAATCAATGGGAGTTTGTAATGTAGTTTAAGTGGAATGGTTTGTGACACCACCTGTGGTGCTCGGCAAGTGAGATGTAAGGCCGACGCTGCATGCGGATCCTCTGGGGCTGGTGGTGTGCTGCAGCATAGATGGTGTAGCTCCCCACAGGTGAAGCTGTAGCCCCAGGGCCGTGTAGTTGCAATGGATGAGGAGAGGCGCAGGCGGTGTAAAGGATGGTACCCAGATGTAGCGGTGCTGAGCGGGTTGACGCAAGAATGAAGGGAGGACACTGGGGCCTGTAGTTCCAAAGCTCCACTCACAGTCTGCGGTACACAAGGGTGCCTGCCTCCGGGTCGTGTCCTCCGGGTCAGAGACTCAGTCAACCTCCAGGCAAGATGGAATGCTCCCCTCCAACACTCTGCCAACATGAACCTTTCTGAACAACTCCTCTATAGCGTCTTTGAGTGTGAAGATCTCCTAGTACTGAGTTACACTGGAGTTCCTCCTGACTGATGTTCCCAAGAACTCTACTTGTACGGCAGACAGCTGTAGCCTGCTTCGGGGACTCCCTTCTCCTGAGCCCCGGCTCTCTATTCAGTTGCTGTTGTGCCCCAAGTCTTAGATGGGAGTAGTGCATTTACAGCCAACTACTCCACCGGTGTCTGCTGCAGAACCATAAGTGTCCATACAACCTCGGGGACCGGGCCCCGGCCTTGCGCTGAGAACCTATAGGCAGGGTTCCTCTTCTAACCCACGTCCTCTCTGTTCTCCTTACTCCTTCATTCCGTACTTGTCTCTCTCTTATGGAAGCTTAGGTTTCAGTTCTAAGTCTTTCTCCTTTTCCTTTCCCGTACCAGCTGGCTCAGATCACTGAGGCAGCTGCAGCACTCCCTCCTCCATCCAGGGATCCTCACTCCTGTCTGAGTGACTTCCTACCTGACTGACCTTCTGTCAGACTGACCTGTCATCCTACACTTTCCCACTCTTTTATGTATCTTAACTCCACCCACCTCCCAGCACATCCAGTGTTCCAAGCAGGGAACCACCAAAGGTGCTTTGCTACTCTCGAAGCACTGAGCCACAATGTGGTTGTGAAGAACTACCCTGTTGTGTGGGGTGCAAGTGTTGGAGTGTGGAAAGGAGCTCCCACCTTTCCCAGATGGTGGAGCACTACACCTTAGGAGAAGGTGCAGTACGTCTGTGGCGACTGAGCCTCAGGGGCGCCACAAATGCATTTCCAGTTCTTTTACTCACGCTCTTGGCACAGACAGGTGCCCGCTTCAATGCTGCGGTCTCCAGATCAGGGGCTCAGCCAACTCCCAGGCAGACGGAATTAACCTTTCAAACTCTCCCTTTCGTGTGCCTGTTCTGAACGTCACCTCACTAGCGCTTATACTGAAGTTGTGTGTTAAACCCAAGTTCCTCCTCTCAGATGTTTCTAGGAACTCTACTCGCATGACAAGTGACTGTAGTCTGCTTCGGGGACTCCATCCGTCATGGCCCGGCTCACACATAGGTTGCCACCGTGTCTTCGAGTCTTTTGTGGGAATAGAGTGGTCACAGCTACTATTCCTCCGATGTGTGCTGCTGGAACATTAGTTTCACAAATAGCCTCGGGGACCGGACCCCGGCCATGCACTTTAAGCTTCAGGAACGGCTCTGCACTGACCCTAGTCCTTAGTTCTCTTCTCCTTACGTTCTGTACTAAACTATCTTCCTTCTGAAAAATCAGGCTTTCTATTGCTCCTTCCCGTGCCAGCAGCTCCAGGTCACAGGAGTCTGCTGCAGCACTTCCTTCACTCCATCCCTTTCAGGGGATCTTCTCTCACAGACTGACCTTTTCCTAATATTCTCCCGCTCTTATGTGCAGTATAAGCTCCACCCACCTCCCAGCACTCTTCGTGTTCCAAGCAGGGAGCGATGAAGGTTGCTCTGCTACACTACTGTGTTTGTGTGGGATGAAGGTGTTGGAGGCTGGTCAGGAGTTCCATCTTACCTGGAGAGTGGGATACTACACCTCAGGAGGAGGTGCAGTACCTCTGTGGCAACTGAACCCTCAGGGGCGCCACAATTCTCTTTCATTCTCCACACTCTAGAATCAGTTGGTGGTAGAACTTGTTCTAGAACTTCCCATCTTTGATTCGTCTGAGTATAAACACTCTTCCAACTTGTGGCCTTTTCTTTGCAGCAATACTTTCTTCTCTTTCCCTCCCTCCAACTAACAGGAAAACAAGTGGTTATGTGCCAATTTAACTCCTTCCCACCATGGGATGGCCCCTAATAGTTAACGCTATCCACAGGCCAACTAAATGTTGCAAAACAGATTGTGTAAAACTACAGATTAAAAGCAGGTAAATGAATTAAGTTAAATACAAATGTTTTTCAGAAGGGGTGAAGACAGCTCTTTCATTCCTTTACATTTGGAGTATGGGAGGAAACCCACTCAAATAGGGATTTGCGATTGTGAGCCTCAATGGGGACAGCGATTATGTAGAAATTAATGGCGTTATATAAAATCAACTAAAATTGATATAACTACTACTGCTCAAAAAGATAGAGAAATCTTAAACTGCACTGGAAATGGGCAAAGCATAAGCCAATAAACACATTAGGTGTAATCCATTTACATCAGCAAACTATAAGTTTCTAATTAGTCTATTAGTTTGACGTGGAGATGTTGGCCAATTTCTGACTTATCTACACACATTGGGGTCATGGATGCGTTGCTCACCACTGGAGAGGAATTGGAGAGTCAGGAGGGACGAGAGGAAGTGCCAGTTCACTGATGCTAGAGGAATCTGTGCCCCAGCATATTTGTAGTGCAGGTGGCATTGTATGGCCAGTTCCAGTGAAATTAAGGGACAGCTCCAGATTTCAGATGCGGTACCTGGTGGTCCGCCATATGTCCTACTGCCTTCATTAGATCCCTTTGCAACACTAAGTTCAGATATGCCTACACATTCGTTCATGTTTGTCATCCAGAATAAACTAATTTTTCATCCATATGCAATTCACTTTTAATCTTTTAACATGCAGACAATGGGTCCATGTGTAGAAGCATTATTGTGAACTAGCACATTGACTTGCATTGGTCCGTGTGCCATCCGTATGCTACCCATTTTCTATATGGACGGATTATGCACTTATCTGAATGAACCCAAACTGTGCTGCAAAGTATTCAGTTAGCGCTCCCGGCTCTTGCATTCTTCAATCTGCAGCCTAGATTTGAGGTCTGTCTCTACTCTAGGAGGTTGACGCTCTGTAGACCCGACTGTAAACGGAACTAGAGGAGGCTAGAGGTCATGTGCTTGGGTACAAGTTGGTCATGGTTAGAGATTTTAAAAATAAGTTTATAGAACAATTTAATAGTGTACGATGAACTGTTTTTGGCCATTTTTCTATTGTCTAAACCTTTCTGACCTTGAAAGCCACATCCAGCTCAGAGTGTCACGAGCCACATTCAGCTCTGAGAGAGCATCGCAAGCCACATTTAGCTCTGAGAGCGTTGTGAGCCACATCCAGCTCAGAGAGCATCGCGAGCCACATTCAGCTCTCAGAGAGCATCTTGAACCAAATCCAGCTTCTGCCCCATCCCCAGTAGTGACACCCAGAGCCCCCATTACCAGTAGAATGACAGCCAAAGCTTTTCCACTGAAATCACACCAGGGTTTCCTATCTTACCCCCATTCAGATCTGCTCTTCTGTGCAGGGCTACACACAAAAGTCACCATCTAGAGATCTTCTCTTAATAGCCATTTGCTACACCTGGTGCTAACATACCAAGCTGGCGGACAGCCGCGAGCCACACATCATGGGCCCGCAAGCCACATGTGGCCCTTGAGCTACAGGTTGGGGGCCCCTGTTCTGAACAATAGGAGTTATGACGATAAGGCACGGATTGGTGCAATTATTTCATGGGCGTAATGTGGCACTTTTATGGGGCGAGGGCAATATCCGCAAAGCCAAGTGCAGAATTGACTTTTAAAAATAAGTACGGTAGCCATCATGGGATATTAGGTGATAATTAGAGTCACACCATTTACCCCATTGTTTTCTTGAAATTTGTTATCAATTGGATACAAATCCATCTTAAGTTATAACAATTGATTTCCACCTCTGTCCACCAGATATAGACTATAAACAGTAATACTCCATAGTTCTATACTACACATGCCTTTTCCTTCCTATTAATGCTACATTGCTGGAAGCAGCAGGTAAAATTTGCCTTTATGAAAAAGAAAAAATATATAATAATTCTAAACAATGGCATCCAAAAGAATTCTAGTCTGGCAGCTCACCTGACATTTTATGCCCGCGAGGCTGCAAGTGCATGTTTCTGGATCACAAAATATTCTGCAGTCACAGCCGCAGTCTTCTCTAGACAGACGGATGGCTCGCAGCTCATGTTTTTCTTCCACATCGATCTTCTTCACCCCAGACGCACGCAACAAGGCCCTCCGTTTCTTTGTTGGCAGGGGTTGTAGAAAGAAATACTCGTCTACTTCAGTGTTATCCAAGTCAATGTCATCATCTGAAATATCATCTAGGGTGAGAACATTGGCTTCTTCAGACTCGATTGTGCCATTTTTAGTTATCTGAAAAAGAATGAAAATGTCGTGTGTGAAAAATAATTATAGATCAATGAACACCCCTGGCTCCTAGTGTTCTAATAGAAATATTCTGGTCCAAGTCTGCAGCATTGATAGAAATAGCAGAATAAGTTTAAAGGTGTGTTTTATGGGGGGGGGGGATTTTTTGGTTTGTGTGTTATGGATCAAAACACAGAACAGTGCAGCTCCCGCACCCACTTAGCATGCACAGCACAAAGCCAGTCATCTTTGTAATTTTCAGAAATGACATAAGTTCAGCCCTAGTCTGAGCTTTGTTATAATGGACATCTGAATTCAGCCCGAGTAAGCAACATGACATCCAGATGGGCACCTGGGCCTCTTGACCTGATCTCAACAGCTTCCTAAGCCTACATGAGGCTGTTGAGTTTGGGTCAGGAGACCAGCAGGCAGTGCAGACATCGCTGTAGATTCTCGGACCACATTTCACAGACGTCTGAACTTGGCCTTTGAAGAAGGGTTCAATTAAATGCTTGCATTGCCAGGGGCCTGTGACCTTACACGGATTATTACATACAACTGTCATCTACTGGTGGAGACTATGGTGCCCAGAGTCCTCGAGTGACTGGAACGCCCTCGCACCCAGGGCGGCGGGGTACTCGGAGCCGGGCCCGGTGGATTTCAATGGGAGATGTCACGGTAGCTGTGACCCGGTAAGTGGCCCTAGGCGTCCATTGTAAAAGGGGAATAGAGTGGATGATGATGTTTAAAGTTTATAAGTGAATGATTCGTGACACCACCTGTGGTGTTCAGCAATGAAGATGTTAAGCCGACGCTGCAGCACTTCCTTCATCCATCCCACTCAGGGGATCTTCACTCCTCCTCTGACTCTGTCAGACTGACTAAATCCTAAACTCGGTGCCAACTAACTTCACCCACCTCCCAGCACGCTTCGTGTTCCAAGCAGGGAGCCACCAAAGGGTGCTTTGCTACACTACTATGTTGTGTGGGATGCAGGTGTTGGAGTGTGGTCAGGTGTCTCCACCTTACCTGGATGGTGGAGTACCACACCTCAGGAGGAGGTGCAGTACCTCTGTGGCGACTGAACCCTCAGGGGCGCCACATGACCTTATACCACAATGGACCCATGCTATGTTTTGGGTGTGCCTCCAGCTTTATAGAGCAACACCGAAGTATTTTTACTCTCTCAGACCACAACAGTACTATGGAAGAGTACATTTAAGAGATACTCCAACAAACAGCAACCACCAACACCAACCATCGATTCTCAGCGAAGTTATTCTCCACAACTTGAATGTCTCTATTGTGCTCTACACTCGCCACACTGCAAATATGTCCAGCCTCTGCATTACCTCTGTCCCACGCCACGAGCAGCATCTCTCAAGTGTATTCACTCCAGACCGCTGCTTCTGACCCCAAACGGGGCTCAGAGGTAAATGAGTTGTGCACGTCATGATGTCACAGACATGAAATGTGCATTCGAGGCCTGAGACTAGAGTGAACAGCCCAGGCAATGTGGCTCACCATCGGGGCAAGATTGGGTGGTTTTGAGGACCGAACAGCATGCACAAAGCAGCAGAGGGGTATGTATAAGTTTTTTAAAAATTTTTGCTAGCTGCTTACAATTCAGCGTAATTGTGGCTTTTTTGCTGAAAATCCACGCAAAGCAAATGTGCAAAAATCCATTTGCTAAAAAAACAAATGTATATTCAAGTAGCATTCACTTTCTCTACAAAAAAAAAATAAATAAATAAATAAATATTGCTAGAGATGGCCTAATTAATTCAACATGTTGAGAGAGAAATTAGACTCCTTATTGTAATTATCAGACAGTTTGGACTTTTTTTACTGTACTTGCACAGGGGGTTTGTTTTTTTGCGGGATACTGCGTCTGCAATGCATTCTTGTACATTTCTGCCAGACTAAGTGTAAACTTGGAATTATAAAGTTATGGGAAACTAGATGCTTAAAAGGGGTTATCCATTGCCGCTCACTTTGGCTTAGCTGAGCATTGACAATGACGGCATGACCCTTCAAGTTGCGGTTTGGATACCGGATTGTGCACGTCTCAGCAGGTGTGGGGTTGTAAATGTGGACGTTGCAAAAAATATATAAACTCCTACTGTAAATAGCATGCTAAATCATTGTGTATTAGTAATATTTTGCTAATTTTTTCTTGATTTTATTTTCTTAATTTGTTTTTTATTTAAATTCCAAAATGCCATTTGACGACCTCTCAGGAGCTGACACAAATTAATAACGAGCCTATTTGCATAGCAATGGCCTGATTATCCTGCTGACTTCTGAGAAATACCACAATCTGAATCTTAATGTGTTTGCTGCAAATGCTGGATTTCCTCTCTGGTGGATACTGTAGACTTGTTGCCTAATAAACATCGCCTCCTTCAAATTTCAAGTATCTTGGATGTCACATTAGGGAATTTATACTCCAAATCAACATTAGAGTAATACATGCTGCTTAGCTTTGCAAAACCCATCTGTGGACATCATCAGATTAATATATAATGGTAATAACATGAAGAGCCTGGTACAAAACTCACAAAGCATTACAGCTTACAGTGTAGCGCCTTGGATTTGCACAATGTTACTTTACACTGCCTATAGATGTCATTTATATACCAGTAATGTGACTCCATCACAGATTAATATGTCACTGTAGTACCGCCAAGTGTCCTTTTCTTTCGCTAACGAAACTCTCTCCTTTCCAATCTATCTTGAACGTAAGCAGCCATGATCATATTTGTACCAGCTGCTACACCGATGCTTCCACCCTGTACCAGTCATTGCACTGGTTGTCCAGCCATTACTTATCGCAACAAACTTATCGCACTGAAACTCAAAGTTCTATCACAATACTGCAGTGCCTGATGGCATACCCCGATTACTCTTGATTTGCCATCCTGGCACAACCTCATCATTGTGGCATGTTCCATAGGTGAAATAATGCCAGGCCAGCTAATCAAAAGAAGATCTGCGAATGCCATTAGATTAGAGGCAGTTTTCAGGGCTCTTGTCCAGCAGCCACAGATTAATGATGGTGCAGATAAACTGGGTCCTGCAAATTGATTTGCACCAACTCTAATCTGTTCTCATACAAAGTATTGAGTCCACGGAGAGTATTTGGACATATATAGGTTGGTGAACAGTTCAGACAGATTTACATAAATACTCATTACAAAGATGGCCAGGCCAATCAATACAAGCATTTTTCGCAATATAATGAAAAGCATTGCAGCAGTGTTGTCCAGCATGTTTCAGGCAAAGAAAGGTCATGTAATGGGTTGTCAAGTATCTGCAAGCAGCATATAGGGTCATGGCAAAAATTCAATATTGAGCTAATGATCACTAAATTAAACTTAAGGGGGGTTGTCTACTACTTGGAGAACTGCTTTTCAATCACTTTGCCCCTCCACCCATTTAATATAATAAACACCTATACTCACCTCCAGTGTTGGCACTGGCACCCTCAGGGCTCGCGTGACATGTCAAGTGATCACTGCATCCAATCAGCTTCTGCTTCACTCTCCCCTCCTTTTGATGTAACCTACATTCCGAGAAAGTCAGAGCTGCTCTCACTTCCTCCGGAAGTATGGTTTTCTCGAAGGATGGAACAGTGAAGTGGCCACCGATTGGCCTGCAGGGATCCCTGCCATCTGTCACCTTTGGCCTGCCCAAGCTCTTTTCACTTCTGGTATGATGCAACTCCCTTAACCCTGCATTTATACCCACTTTGTTTGACTCATACATAGACCTGTGGGCTGATAGTTTAGTTTCTCTTACCTCTGGTACAACTCGCACATGTCATTGGACGTGGTGTGCTTGTTCATATGCTGTTGGCAGGCTATTGTGTGTTTGTCTGCCTTTTTCACACTTTGTTCATGTTTATTGTGACTTATGATATTTTGTCCAATAAAAATGTACCATTTTAACCTTTATACGCCGCATCCTCCTGAGTTCATGTTCAGTTTGGAGTTGGTTTTCTCTTTGTAGGAGTTGTTGCACCAGTGGTGTGCAACTGTTTTGCATCTAGTATGCAAATGGGTCTTCTGTCTCTCGCAGATACCAAACATGTATAGGTTCTTTATTTAAGTGGTAAAAAAAAAGAAAAATCTGAAATTTGTAGAAAAATTTTTTTGCTTCGGTCACCATGTTCCAAGACCCGTAGTGTTTTCATTTTTCGTGATATGGGGCTGGGTGAGGTCTTTAGCCCTGCTATGTGAAGCAAAAATCACGATCTCCTATGAACGCCGGCTGTGAGCCGGCGTTCATAGGAGATTTACAGTGAAAGTCACAAAAGTGTCTTCTGTAGACTCACGGCTCTCATGACAACCCCATTGGCGCCTGCCGATCACGTGACAGAGGTGCTGATGGGCAGGACTTGTAACACTCTTCCACCCAACGCTTGTTAAATGCTGCTGTCAGTGAATGACAGCGTTATTTAATTGGTTAACAGCCGCATGTGGATCTCAGATCCATCAACGGCTGTTAGAGGCATATAATAGCTGATCAGATCAGGGACAAAAATCATGAAGGGGTTAAAGACAGTAAAAAAAAAAAGTTCACATCAACCCTCTTTTTTTAAATTAAAACAATTAACACAAAAAACACACAACAACCACACATTTGGGATCTTTGCATTCAAAAAGTTTGATCAAAACAAATGATCCCAAATCTATAAACATGACAGTAAGGCTTCTTTTACACTTCCCGTTTTTTTTGCGGGCCGTATTGCCGTGATTTTTGTGGTCTCCCGCAAAAACACGTCTCGGTGTACCGCAAAAACAAGCTATCGTTTTTTGCGGTACCATTGAAATGTATTGCGGCCATGGCCGTGAGCTGTTAAAAATATTGAGCAAGCTCGATAATTTTTTCACGGTCGTATATACGACCCTCACGGCCATACTGCATATGGCACACCGACGTATTTTTGCTGGTTGTTTTTTGCGGCCCCATAGAAATCTATTGGGGCCGCAAAAATATGGCAAGTGTAAAAGAACCCCAAGAAGAAAAAAAAAAAAAAGCCAGAAATAATTTTTTTTCTTGCTTTTGCCTCCGTAAGGCTAGTTTCACACTTGCTTTTTTTTGCAGCGCGTTTTTCCCGCAAAAAAACGCATTGAAAAAACGCATACATAAGCATACAACTGCTGCGTTTTTTTCAAGCATTTTTATGAGCATGCATGAAAAAAACGCAGCGTTTTTATGCGTTTTTAGTGCGTTTTTACCGCGTTTGCGTTTTTTTCCAACATTTTTAGGTGGCCCCTCACACTACCCAAACCATGACTTTACTAACCCTAACCCTAACCCTGACCCTTAACCAAATCATACTTAACCCTAACCCAAAACCTAAAACCTAACTAACCCTAACCCTAACCCTTAACAAAACCATACTTAACCCTAACCCTGACCCTAACCCTAACCCTAACCCTGACCCTAACCCTGACCCTGACCCTGACCCTAACCCTTAACCAAACCATACTTAACCCTAATCCTGACCCTAATCCTGACCCTAACCCTAACCCTAACCCTTAACAAAACCATACTTAACCCTAACCCTGACCCTAACCCTTAACCAAACCATACTTAACCCTAATCCTGACCCTAATCCTGACCCTAACCCTGACCCTAATCCTTAACAAAACCATACTTAACCCTAACCCTGACCCTAACCCTTAACCAAACCATACTTAACCCTAATCCTGACCCTAACCCTGACCCTAACCCTAACCCTAACCCTAACCCTGACCCAAACCCCAAACCCCCTTAACTAACCCTAACTCTAACCCAAACCCCTAAATTCCATGGTTAAAAAAAAAAAAATGCATATGCAAAAAAACGCATACATGAGCATGCCAGTGCGCACATATGCGCATCCATAGGCTATAATGGCCATTTTTAGCGCAAAACGTGCGCATGCGCTTTTTTGCAGGGCCAAAAAATGCAACATGCTGCGTCTGGAAAATACCAATGCACACCCCAAAAAAACGCAGCGCATGAAAATCGCATACATGCGCTTACCAGCGCGCAGGTATGCGCACCCATGTTAAATATAGGGGAAAAAACGCATGCGCAGGTATGCGTTTTTTTCCAGCGCTAAAAAACGCAAATGTGAAACCAGCCTAACATTGTAATAAAATGCAATAGTGGGTGATCGAAACATTGTATCTACCCCAAAATGGCATCAATAAAATATCAGCTTAGGGTACAAAAGATAGCCCTAGAAAAATGAAAACAAAACATACATGTTTGCGCAGGTCAGTGAGAGTAAGAAGATGCCAAATCAAACTGCCAGGTCAGTTTTACCATACAGTGAACCTAGTAAATAAAAAAACAAAAACTAAAACTGAAATTAACTTTTTATTTGCAATTTCAAAGCATTTGGAATTTCTGTTTTCTGTTTTTATATGGGAAAATGATTGACATTATTCAAAAGTACAACTCGTCCCACGAAAAACAAGTCCTCATATGGCTAAAAGGCCAGGAAAAAAAAAAAAGTGATGACAAAAGTGAAATAAATCGCCGGGTAGTGAAGGGGTAGAGCGAAAGACCAATTGTTGATTTGCCAATCTAGAAATTTCCTTCAGTAAAGAAGTGTCACATTTGCAAGTTTACACCTGTGACTGGTTGCCTTCAATTGCACCAATATCACAGGCCCGCCAATACCTGCACCCAAAAAACCCCGGGGGAGCATCAGACTGTGTCTATAAATGCAACCTTTGGATATTGACAATTGTTACACAAAAGGGAAGCGTTCATGGATTATGGATCGAGTACTGAACTCTAGCTCCCATGAATGACACGGTCATCCACTACCAGAGGAACTACATATCCCAGCCAGTCCCTTTGTTATGTGCTACGGAGGTACGAGGGTGGAAGGAAGCTCCAGATATTGCAACCTAAAGCAGAGGAATTTAAGGGAAAAAAAAGAAAATACTTGTGTCAAGGCATTGCTGAGCTGTTGTGGTGACACTTGGCGTTTGCTTTCTCGTCTAAACATTCAGTGCTGGCGAATGAAAAGCCGGGAGCTTCTATAATGCCAAGTCTTACTGGCTACTTGCAAAATAGACGAAAATTACGCTGCGCATGTACGACGTGTAAGATGATCAAGGAGGTGGGATTCGGCCACTGTGCTTGTGCCCTCTTTGATTTTCTCTCAACATCTTGAACGCTCTCCTAGTCTCCAAGACAAGTATGTGATGGCGAAACCCCAGAGCATTTTTTTTTTTTTAAATTAAGTTGTATACTATAATTGAAGCTTATTTTAGTTAAATAATTATGTTTCAATTCATTTTATGACTTCAGTGCAGAGTATAAAAATTGTACTACCTTCTGTTTGAGTGTGTTGAGTTTTTCTTCTCGTAGGTGGTCTCTTAACATCTCTTTATGCAGTCGATCTTGCTCTACAGCAAACTCGCCCAGAGTGTACTGACGAATGCTGTTGTGACGGCTAGACATCCCCAAGGTGCTTCCCCCTTGACTGGGCACGCTAGTAAACCCTTGTCTCCGAGTGAAGTAATACACTGTGACACAGTTGAAGCGCACATTCTTGGCTCGCAGTCGTTTCTCTCTTTTTAGAATCGATGATGCTGGAAAAAGGTTAAAAAAAAAAAAAAAAAAAAGAAACTTGATTTGGAAATATCAGCAGTTGATGTAAAATATATATATTATTAGAATGTCATGGCTAGCTTATTTCACATTGTTTTCTTACATTATCAACACACCATCATGCATCATAGCTAGACCGTTACTTGTTGGCATGCCAGCTGAAATCTTACAGCATACTCTACTGCTTTGAACATAAAATAGAGGATCCATCACTTGTTCAAACAAATTAGGTTAAATACCTTCGAAAAATCCCTAGAATCTGAGAAGCTGTCACTTCCCCCCCCCCCAATTTGCATTATGTCACAAATATTCACAATTGATTCTTTTGGAGCATAGTATGTGAAATCTCTTCTGGCTGTTCAACTGGGTGTTTCTTCAGAGTCTTCTCCGGGTGCGTACGCCTCAACCTCTCCCTACCAGTTTCAGCCAATCACAGTTCAGCATTTGATCTAGCAGTCTATCAGTCTCAGATGTTTCAGAGATGTGATTGATAGCATCTTGGAGGGAAGGTATGAAAATGAACGCCCAAAGAGAAAAATTTGAAGAAAAGCACAGTTGAACGTAAAGCAGTGATCTCACATATTGCACAAAAAAAAAAAAAAAAAAAAAAAAAAAAGTCAATTCCTATGGGTGCAGTTGATAACTGGACCAATACATTGTGGATGACAGGGTCACAAAATTTTTTCAAACCCTATGGAAGGCAATTTGGATTATCCACCATGACATCTATGGTTTTGAGGAATATTAAGGAGAACATTTAGCTCCCACCCCATTAAAGCAAATGCAGGTTAGGACAAATACTAAAAAAAAACATTATTTCATTTGGCGACTCGGATTTAGTGAATCCTGACATGAAATAACTTCCCTTTTTCTAATACAAGTTGAAATGTAAACAGTTTGTTTTTATTGTTGGCAATGTGCTATTCACAGAACAGCTGGAAGCAATAAAGCATTCATCCATTTTTAAGCCTGTTGTTTCACATGGGCGAGTGGATGACTGCAGGAGGCAGAACAAGAGAAAAAAAAAAAAAAAAAAAATCACGAGACAATATAAGAGGGTCAAAGAAGGAATCCCAAGACCAGTGCAGTTGACTGGAAAGAATAATTGTTCCTGCATGATATGCATAAAATGGATTCATTAATAGACCCAATTAACATTTTTTTTCCCCCCCTTGTTCAGACAACATAAAGACACCCTTCAAGAGCCACACAGAAGCGATAGAGGCGGAGGTAATTAGCAGCCTGGAAAGATGGAAACCGTTTCAAATGATTGGCTTGGTTTTCTAAGGGTACGTGCACAAGCTGCAGATTCCGCTGCGGATTAATCCGCACGGATTTTGCAAAAACCGCAGATAATCCGCCGGTCCAAAGACCTGCGGATTATCTGCGGTTTGGTCCTGCGGATTCACTATCTCCACAGTGGTGGAGATAGGAAACCGCAGCGGTTTCCGCAGAAAGAATTGACATGCAATTCATTCTGCGGATTCAAAACCGCAGCAAATCCGTGCGGATTTTTCCGCAGCGTCGGCACAGCGGTTTTTATTTCCCATTCATTAGAATGGTACTGTACACCGCAGCTAAAGCTGCTGCGGGTCCGCAGCGGCCAAAACCGCTGCGGAAACGCAGCGGAATCCGCAGCGTGTGCACGTACCCTTAGAGTTCTTTTTTAAAGAAAAAGCATCGGCATTTGACTTAAACCCCCAAACTGATTTCCAGAGCCATTAGCAGCAAAAGGTGCAGAACAGGGGAAGAAAAAAAAAAAATTATATAAATAATCACTTTATTAGATTATTGTATATCAATCCAAACTCAAAACTAAATGCTGGCTATGGAGATGACAAAAAAACAAAAACACTCCCTTCCTAATAAATTGGGTGCATCTTGGGCCATATATATTCCATTAACTGAACGCTATGCCAGCTCTACTTCGTCTCCCTGACGAAGGACGCTGGTTCCGAAACACGCATCGGGGAGTGCCTGGCATTACCGCACGAGGCTGTCACTATATCGCTGGTATGTAACACATGTCTATATCGGTTGACATATTAATGGGAGGAGAAACATAGGAGCATGCAATGAATTCCATATAGAAAAATACAAATTTTTATTAAATATATAACAGCAATACAAAGTGGATAGCAAAAGATGTGCTCGTGAACAATTTGGACAATATGTCCCATGAACCAACCTCACATCCCCAGATGGAAAACCCGGTGAGTATATACCATGGATCATATCCCAAATCAGGATGCCACCCCAGCAACTATAGGGTAAATCGCCTAAATAGTGGTAACCAAATATAATATTACCAATGCCCGCTAACAGTGAGGGTCAAAGATAAGCCCAATGCTGGTTGGAGTCAAAAGACCATATACAAAAGACCATGGAGCAACTCACCAGGGAGGGGAGGAGGAGGGAGTCCAGCAGTGGGGCCTATTGTTCATGGGACATATTGTCCAAATTGTTCATGAGCACATCTTTTGCTATCCACTTTGTATTGCTGTTATATATTTAATAAAAATTTGTATTTTTCTATATGGAATTCATTGCGTGCTCCTATGTTACTTCTCCCATTAATATGTTTTGAGCTTGCGCTTAGGGTGTTGGAGCTGGGTTGTCCCTTGTCTCCTCATCACCCTTTATCTATGGGATTTCTGTTGCCATCGGTTCATATATCACTGAATGTTTACACACCTTGGTTTTTTATAGTTACATGTGATATGGAATATTATGGATGAGTATTTATACACATATATTATTCATATGAAGATTGTGCAATTTATTGGTGGTTGTAATCACTTTTTGTGATATATTGTGGTAGAATTATTTATAAATATTTATATAATCACTTTTAATATTATGATATGTGTTCATTAATATATGTTCTATCAATATATAATTGCGGGATGAGGATATGAACTGTATATGTATTATATATTGAATATTGATTCAAATGGATTGACAGATCTCAGGAATTCTTTATATATATATGTATTTTTTATGATTTTTTATTAATAACTGGTATACCATTTAGGCACTTTTTTGTTGCATTGTTTATGATTGCCAAATTTGATTTAAATATAGGCTGTTTTTTTATACATATTTAGCAGTCCCGTTTTTATAAAATAATTGTCCAATACAGTGGATTGTTTACACTACTAATCGAATGGGTTGCCATTCAATCATGACACATCAGGAGGATATGTTTTAAAATTGAATTGATGCACTATTTGATTTGAATATGATTATTTGATTATATGAATATTGGTGCACGGTTTATTTTTTTTTTTTTCCTTTTTGTTGTGTCTTATTGTTACCAGCTCTAATTTCTGTTGTATTTTATAGTAAACTTGAGTCAAGACAAGAGAGCATGGAGGATCGGAATTTATCTAGAACTGTACAAATGTAAAAAAATAAAAATATAATAACTTTTTGCACTCAACTAAAATTCATTAACTCATTCCTAATTGAAAATGGTTGACTATTGCTCGCATAGTTCCAATATATTCTGTAGTGTCGTACAGAGATGGTCATTTATACTGGGTCTTGCCTAGTAGGGTCAATGGAATAGGAAGACAATTAAACGCAAGTATAGTTTTTTGGAGTGTGAGGAAACCCACGCAGAACATACAAAGTGCATGTACTGTGGATACAATCCTTACGTCACAATAGACATCTATTGTCCGCAAAAAAAAAAAAATAACAGTATTATAGCCTTTGGTGAGTGTCAAACAAAATCCATGTGATAACCACTCCGAAGGGATCATGTATCATCACCAGTGAGAAATCTGCGTTGATGTCCAAAGATTTCCACTGCCGATCTCGAAAGCTTCTGCAGTTGAAGTGGGTGTAAACTGGAGGGCCGTCACATGTGGATTACACCCACCGAATGGGTTTTATTCTTGTGCCGACCTGCAGGAGCTCAAATTGCAAATCTGGAGCAGAAGTCTGAGGGTCGGCTGCAAATTTCTGCCATGGTGAAGAGAAATCTGAATTTTGCCAAATGGAAGCGAGATCTGTAGACAAATCTGCAGCAGAATTTGTCATGTGCAGCGCCAATCAATTTTCTCCATGTCATGGAAAATGGAGAGGAGATTTCATGAAGCGCCGCTATTGCAATAAGCAGAAGATTTTCGACACAAAATTACAGCAGAAGATTTGCTGTGTATGTAAGAAGATGAGCCAGGCCAGAGTCAGCGGTTCCCCATACACTTAGGGGACGGAAATATCGGGACTGTCACCACTGTTGCCGGGGGACGATTCTTCTGAGTGGGGAGGACCTTTGTACTGGACAGCAGGGGGCATGGGGGAGATAAAAGGGGCTGAGCGTGGGAACAAGGGAGATTTGGCAGGAAGGCGACAGGAGAACAAGGAGAAAATTGACTCCCTCCCCACTACTCCGACTTCTGACAGCTGACGCCTCAACTTTTGGTCCCCTACGGATTGACTCACCAATGGACTGTGTTTTTACTAAGTTTCCCCCGGACATTCACGTACCTTTCAGATCCTTCCTGCTCTCAGTGAAAGATAGTTTTGCTCACACTGTTCCTAGTGAGGACGCCAGAGGTCCACATGCTGCCGCAGTCAGCGGGCCTGCATGCTGTTCATGTCATGCACCATCCCAGAGGAATCAATGAAAGAGACTGCTTCTGCATGCCAACGTACTCAAGCCAAGCAAGTCTGGATACATCGGCACAGTCGGGAGACAGTGCACTTCGTTCCTCCGTAACAGAGCCAGAGACAATGTTCACAACCTACGATGCCGGCAGGAGCTATTCCAGCCCCTCCCCAACAAGAACTTCAAGTGATAAGTTACCTCTTTCTTATACCTTTTTCCCCCCAAATATTGTGTTTATGTTCAAATCCTGTTGTTGCCTTAGTGTTTCTGTGACATACAAGTTTTGAACTTCTCCCTGTGCGGAGTATACCTTGTACCTCAATAATCTGTATAAGTAAATTCTGTTAACCCCTTCTCTGCATCCCACAAATCTTACTCTAATACCTTTACATGTATACCGACTGTGGGAACCTGCTCGAAAGCTTCTAAGAAAAAAAATGAAAAAAAATTTCAGCTCAAGCGGGCCTGAATTTTACTTTTATGTGATTTTCACCACTGCAGCCAATCATCGAGCTTGCAAACTCGTGCCATGTACATTAGCAGAGGTTCTGAGATCTGTGATTGGCTGCAGTGGTGAGGTGTGCTGTGGATCTGATGCCAGCACATGAGCAAAAACAGACACAGACTGGAGTAGTGGACCAGCCAGCGCTGGAGCAAGGGAGGGTGAATAAGAGCGGTTATTTTACATTGCAGCACCAGTTTGGGGGTCCACTTTTTTTTCCCTCTTTTTTTTTTTTTAAATATGGAAAACTCCTTTAACCTTATATCTGCTACGAGTGACAACTGTGACAGCTCAAAGATTGTCTAAATCTGTAGTAAAATTAAAAATTACACCAAAAATAGGTAAGACGTCATTACATGCATGTAGTAGTTTAATGACTTTTCAAAAAATTGTTAGCTTCTGGGGAAAAAAAAATTTTTTTTTCAAAAGTTTTTTTTTTTTTTTTTTTTTTTAATTACACGTAATCAAAAAGTGCATGCATTGTTGAACGTACAGGTTTAAAAAGAATAAATTATATACCATACATTTTACATCTGACAGGGTACATGTGCCATTTTCTAACATTGTGTATGTCAGCTAGCGCTATACCTTTTAAAATACGTCTGTACCTGTCACAGTGATAGAAAATCTACATATTGTAATTATGCACGTCAGGTATAATTGACAGCCAGAGCAGCAATCGTTAAGTACAGCAACTACTGACTGCACGGATATGTTGACAAGAGCAAAAAATAAATAATAATAAATAAAATAAAAAAACATTTGGAGGATCAGCTCTATAATCGCAGCATAAGGGAGTTTTGTTATTTTCAGTGTACACTAGTAGCACCCCAACTTAGGATTGTTACAAAAAAAAAAAAAAAAAAAAAAAAAAAAAAAATCTAAGGCTAGTTTCACACTAGCGCTTTTGAGCGCAGCGACGGCCGCCGCTAAGCCCCGCCCCCTGCCGCGCCTCCGCCGGTAGCTCCGCCTACCGGCACATGACGCTGCATCTTTGTCACTGGGGGCGCAGGGAATGTGCAGTATGCATTTGGCGGCGCATGTACCTTTTTGACGGTGCGCCAAGCGCAACCAAACTGCAGCAGGTTGCGTTTGGCGCAGGTCGACGCACCGTCAAAAGGACGCATGCGCCGCCAAACGCATACTGCGCACGGCCTGCGCCCCCAGTGACAAAGATAGGGGACGCAGGACGCATGCGCCGGTAGGCGGAGCTACCGGTGGAGGCGCGGCAGGGGCGGGGCTTAGCGGCGGCCGTGCGCAGGCCGTCGCTGCGCTCAAAAGCGCTAGTGTGAAGCTAGCCTAA
The DNA here is from genome assembly GCF_039654945.1 of Dendrobates tinctorius. Taxonomy (NCBI): domain Eukaryota; kingdom Metazoa; phylum Chordata; class Amphibia; order Anura; family Dendrobatidae; genus Dendrobates; species Dendrobates tinctorius. The sequence goes on along the minus strand of NW_027361810.1, from coordinate 37,240,793 downwards.
CCTGCAGAAACCAGGTTTTTTTTGTTTTTTTTTTTACAATTAGACTTTTTTTTTTTTTTGGACAGATAAGACGAGCTATTTTTACATACTCATATGGAGACGCTTTTCTCCAAGAAATTGCTGGCTTATTATACAGAGACAGACTATATCTGCAGGAGCCAAACAGTAGCTGATGCCAAGTGCTGCCTTGTGACTGGCAGGCTGCCACTAACCTCCTTAGAGGGTAAACTGCCTTGCTCCAATTTATAGAAATATTGCTTTGTATCAGGCTTTATCCATGTAGGAGGGGAAAAAAGAAGCACCTTACAACCAACAAGGGTCATAACTAGTAATTTAAAATATTACACAACATATACAAACAAAATTATACAGAGTGGAGAGGATTTTTTTTATATTATATAATCTCTCTCTCTATATAATAGCTATACTGAAGATCTATATATATTTGTTCACTTTTAGTAATCCTGTAGTCCTTCTCACTGCCATTCAGAAAAGTATTAAGTTACGTACCGGTAACAGTATTTTTCGGAAGCCCATGACAGCACCACGAGAGAGGGGATCCGCCCTATAGGAACAGGAAACCTACAGATACAAAAGGGCGGCACCTCTCCCACGCATCAGTTGGATTACAGAGCTTGAGAGGCTACCATGGTTAGTACACAACATATACAACCTATCTACCCTATTTACCAGAATTATTTTACACCATCTCCCACATAAAGTGATTTTATGAACAATCTTCTAAAGGAGTGCACCCCTATATGTGAACAAGGGAGGGAACTAAGGGTGCTGTCATGGGCTTCCGAAAAATACCGTTACCGGTACGTAACTTAATACTTTATTCGGACTCCCATGACAGCACCACGAGAGAATTACAGAGATGTAAACTAACTTAGGGAGGGACTACGGCCTGCAGCACCCTTAGCCCGAAGGTGAGATCTGAGGAGGCACCCATGTCTAACCGATAGTGGTTAAAAAAGGTGGAAGGAGATGACCAGGTGGCCGCCTTACATATTTGATCAATTGATACTCCAGATCTTTCTGCCCAGGATGATGCCATGGCCCGAGTGGAATGCGCCCTCAGATTCTGTGGAGCTGGGCCACCACCTGCTGTGTAGGCAAGAGAGATAGCCTCCCTAATCCACCTTGCTAACGTGCGTTTTGATACTCTGTATCCTTTCCTGGGACCTTGGAAGGATAGGAATAATGCGTTCTCCTTCTTCCAAGGATCCGTGGCTGCTAAATATGTAAGTAAGCATCTCCTAATATCTAATGCCTGAAGTTTTTGCTCTTTAGGGTTGGTTGGATTAGGGAGGAAGGAAGGCAGAACTATCTCCTGTGTCCTGTGGAATTGTGTTGCTACCTTGGGAAGGTATGCTGGATCTGACCTTAGGATTACTCTATCTTGCAAGAACTCTGTGTAAGGGGGCAATCTGGAAAGTGCCTGTATGTCGCTCACCCTACGTGCGGATGTTATCGCTACCAGAAATGCTGTCTTAAGAGATATAACCTTTAGTGAGGCAGAATCTAAAGGTTCAAACGGACTTTCCGTCATGGCTGTAAGGACTAAGTTTAAGTCCCACGGCACACATCTGTCTTTGTGTATAGGTCTCGATCTGGCCGCTGCTCTGATGAACCTTGCTACCCAATAATTTTTTGCAATATCACCTGCAAACAGGGCCCCTAAGGCTGAAACTTGTACTTTTAACGTACTTGTGGAGAGACCCAATTCGAAACCTTTCTGGAGAAATTCCAGAATATGTTTCGTGGGAATTCCGTCTCTGACGTCAAAGTGAAAGGTGGACAGGAAGCGTTTCCAGGTCCTAGCATAGATGTTAGTGGTAGTTAATTTTCTGCTCTTTAGGAGGGTGTCAATTAAGTTCTTGGAGAACCCTCTATCCTTTAATAGTGACCTTTCAAACACCACGCCGTCAAATGAAGTCCCGCTACTTGTGGGTGGCTGACTGGCCCCTGGTAGAGGAGATCCGGAAGGTTCGGCAGTACCCAGGGATCGCATACCGACATGGTCCTCAACCATGCGAACCAGGTCCTCCTGGGCCAAAAGGGGGCAATTAGTATGACTTTTGCCCGATCCTCTCTGATCTTCCTGACTACCAGAGGAAGAAGATTCAATGGCGGGAAGGCGTATGCCAGAGAAAAGTCCCATCTTATCAGGAGGGCATCCACCGCCAGGGGATTTTCCCTGGGGTTCAGAGAGCAGAACGATTTTTCTTTTCTGTTTTCTCTGGTGGCAAAGAGGTCTACCTCTGGCTGACCCCATCTGCGGACAATCTGGTGGTAAATATCTTTGTTCAAAGCCCATTCTCCTTGTCTTAGAGCCTTGCGGCTTAGAAAGTCTGCTCTTACGTTGTCCTTTCCGCTGATGTGGAGCGCGGTTAAAGATAGAAAATTTTTCTCTGCTATCTGGAGGAGCCGTTCTGTTATCTGCATCAGAGCGCTGGAGCGGGTTCCACCTTGGTGGTTGACATATGCTACCGCTACCTGGTTGTCCGAGTGTATCCTCACGTGATGGCCCTGTAGGTACATAATGAGTTTGACTGCCCGTTCTATCGCCAATAGCTCTCTCTGGTTGGATGAGATTTCAGAATCAGAATCCCAATGTCCCTGTAACACTATGTCCCCCATATGGGCTCCCCAACCGAAGGAACTTGCGTCTGTGGTTATAATACGGGTTATCTGTGTTATCCAGGGCACCCCTGATGCTAGGTTCTCGCTATCGAGCCACCATCTCAGTGATGTAACAGCTGAGGGGCTTAGCAACATTCGACCTTGTAAGGAGCCTTCCAAGGCCCTGCTATTAACCAAGACGTCGTTTTGAAGGGCTCTGGTATGGAATTGTGCCCACCTGACTGCTGGGATGCATGAAGTTAGAGAGCCTAACAGGGACATGGCCTGTCTGAGGGTCATAGATGGATTATCAATTGCCCGAAGAACCTGCTCCTGTAGCTTTTGCAATTTATCTAGTGGCAGCAGGCACTGCTGAGTTTCTGAATTTAGTAATAAGCCTAGAAACTTCTGTATTTTTAAGGGCTGGAGTCGGGATTTCTCGTAGTTTAAAATCCATCCGAGGTTTTCTAATCTGGATTTAGCTTTTTCTATCTGGGATCTACAATGACCCACTGATTTTCCCACAATCAAGAAATCATCTAAATATGGGATGATTAAGACGTCAACCTCCCGTAAATGAGCCATAACTTGGGCCACTATCTTTGTAAATACCCTGGGTGCTGCTGAGAGACCAAAGGGAAGGGCTCTATACTGATAATGACGCACTGTGCCACCTACTGAAACCGCCACCCTCAGGAACTGCTGGAAGTCTTTATGGATAGGTACATGATAGTACGCATCTTTCAAATCTATGACTGCCATAAAACAACCTTTAAACAATATTTTTATTGTTGTATTAATGGACTCCATCTTAAATGTACAATTAATCAAAAACTCGTCAAGGAAACGAAGGTTTATAATCGTTCTGAATGTCTTATCAGGTTTCTGGATTAGAAACAGAGGAGAGTAGAACCCTCTTCCTCTTTCAGCTTCTGGAACCTCTACCAGGACATTTTTCTGGCATAGGCTCAAGACTTCCGCTTCTAAAGCCGCTTGTTCGAGAGGAGAAGATCTTAAAGGGGTTAGTTTAAAGTTATCCCGCGGGATCTGGGTAAACTCCAATCCAAGCCCGGTGGATATTACCTTGCGCACCCAGTCACTATTTGTAATCTGTGACCATGCCGGGAAGAAGGATGACAGTCTACCCCCCACGGGAATTGCTAGTCATTGATTTGGTCTCTTTTGATCTCTCGACGAGCGTGTGAACATATAGCCCGTACCTCTTCTCCTTCTGTCTTCCCATCTGGGGCGATCTCTAATAGGCGAAGAGTTGCGCCTTCTCCCCTGGCCGAATCTCCTTCTACCAAATGGACGACGGTAGGACGCAGACGAAAGGTTTGGGAATTTTTTCTTGTCGTCCCCCGCCTTCTCAAGCAGCTCGTCTAGGACAGCGCCGAACAAATATTCGCCCTCACATGGAATCGCACAGAGCTTTGCCCTGGACTGAATGTCTCCCTGACAGCACTTTAGCCACAGGGCTCTACGAGCTGCATTAGAGAGACCTGCTGCTCTGGCGGCCATTCTCACTGCATCCGCTGAGGCATCTGCTAGGAAGGCTGCTCCCTCTTGGATGGTCGGTAGGGCCCCAAGAATTGTCTGTCTTGATGTACCCTGTTTTAATTGTGACTCCAACTGGTCCAACCAGACCATCATGGACCTGGCCGTGCACGTTGATGCCACTGCTGGTCTTAAGGACCCGGCCGCCATTTCCCAGGTGTTTTTAAGGAAAGTATCTGCCTTCCTGTCTAGGGGATCTTTAAGGGATCCCATGTCCTCAAAGGGCAGCGAGGATCTTTTCGATGCCTTTGCAATGGCTGCGTCTAATTTGGGGGCTCTGTCCCAAGTATTCACTGCCGGATCGTCAAAGGGGTATCTGCGTTTGAGGGCTAGTGGTAGCGACCCTCTTATCCGTTTTTTTCCACTCTCTGTGGATCAGATCCTGGATCTTTTGATTTAATGGGAAGACTCTCCGCTTCCTCTGTTCCAGCCCACAGAACATGACATCCTGCATGGATAATTGGGGCTTAGGCTCCTCTACCTCCATTGTCCCTCTGACTGCTTTGACCAGCTTGTCTACCCGGTCAAGAGGCAGACAAAATCGCCCCGAGTCCTCTTCTCCTGAGGAGGACGAGGGAGATGAAGCCTGGGAGTCTCTGCTTTTTCTCCACTCTACCGAGGAATCGGACTCCACCGGGACCTCGCCCATTAGACTTTCCGGCTGGGACAAGGACTTTAGGGTTTCCCTCATTTCTGCCCTGACAATGTCCCTTAAACTCGCCGCTACCGCGGGCGACTCTTCTGCCACCGTCTGCTGAATATAGGGGGGGGGCACAATTTTTTGAGGCATGCGTCCGGTAATGGGCATGCACAGAGTGCGCAATCCCTATGTTTAGTCTTACTTGTAGCCTTTTTCCCCTAGAAAAAAAAACACAGAAGGGGGGTCCCGTCACTGAGTGAACTTTCACGAAGATCACTTACCAGTGCCACAATCAAGTACCGGAGAATGAGGGGGATTTCTCTCAGTCGATGCTCCTGTCTGCCTGGAGGAGCTCTTACGAGTGGACTGGTCACTTCGTCCCGCCCGCTCATTACTGTCACGGGACACTTTCTTTTTCTGTTTGACCTGCAGAAGGTCATCCAGGGGCGGCAGTGATGCTTGCCGCTGCTGTCGCCCTTGCTTCTGCTGGTGTTGCTCTCGATCACTCTCCATTACCACTGCTGCTGCTGTACACTGCTGCTTGTAATAATGTGGCCAAGGCAAGGTACCCTGCCGGGGTCCTGCCTAAATACCCCTCCTCCGGTCAGCAGTATCCATGCCGCGCCCCTCCCCCCTAACAGGGCTCCCTACCCCAGCTGGCGCCGGACCCGGTCCGAAAGCCGATGCTATCGGTGTTTCCGATGGGCGCCGCCATCTTGGATTCTTCGCGCATGCGCAGTGGCGCGCCGACCCGGAAGTGCATCTTCCGCCCGCCCCCTGACGTCACCGCTACCCCGGAAAAGACCGGAAGTCACGCGGGACGCCCGGGAGCCCCGGAAGCAGCGCCACCTGGTCACAGCCGCTGCCGCCGTACCTGCGCCGCCGGAGCCGGGAACCCCCGGGGGGGAACATACTCACCGGCGGCGGCCTAACCCCGGAGACGGACATCCTCCGGACGCCGCTCCCTGCAGCACACGCCACCGCCGTGACACCCATCCTGGGCCACCGTGGCGTCCTCCAGGAGATCCGCACCAGGCCGAGGAAGGAGACCCCCTCGCTACCGGTATCGGCTGGCCGGCCTGGGATCCGGTCTTCTGTAGGATCCCGTCCCCTCAGGAACAGGAAACCAACTGATGCGTGGGAGAGGTGCCGCCCTTTTGTATCTGTAGGTTTCCTGTTCCTATAGGGCGGATCCCCTCTCTCGTGGTGCTGTCATGGGAGTCCGAATAAATAACAGGACTTATGAGGACACTACATACCCTGTATAGTGAAACTTCTGAAATGGGTGTGGGCCATTTATGTGGACACACGTAAACAAAATGGGTGATGATATCAACTTCCTGTTCGTGACACATTAGTATATGGGAGGGGGGGAAACTTTTCAAGATGGGTGGTGACCATGGCGGCCATTTTGAAGTCGGCCATTTTGGATCCAACTTTATTTTTTCCAATGGGAAGAGGATCATGTGACACAAACTTATTGAGAATTTCACAAGAAAAACAATGGTGTGCTTGGTTTTAATGTAACGTAGAGGACCGGAGAATGGGGGTGGTCTTTGTCCTTTCTCAATGAGTGGTGAGAAGTGTATATATATATATATATATATATATATATATATATATATTTTTTTTTTTTTTTTTTTTTACGCACACAGGCATATATAGTCGTGTAAAGAAATCAGGGTAACCCATGAACTATTTATGCCCAAACATGTTCCAAATGTTTCCATTCACCTTCACCTATAAAGTCCTTTCCAAACAATGCTTTATTTTAGCATATATTGTGTTTTTTTATTTTCTTTCTTCATTGTAACATAGCACAAAAAGTTATCTATCGAGTCTTCAATGGCTCACATGGGAAGACCATGTAATCCATTATAGATAACCAAGAAAGTCCAGGCCTATTTACATTTATACCCATCGAGTCTTTGCAATAGATCAGTTAAAAACAGATGAAAATTTGAAGTACAAAGTCTGTCTTCCGTTTTATGCAGATCCGCATTGACTAATGGCAGAGCTGCATTTGCAAAACGGATGACCATAAATATTGAGTTTGCATATACTGGAAAAAAAAAAAAAAAAAGTTGTTCCAGCTCCAGAATAAAATTCCAAAATTTAAAAAAAGCTAAAACCGCATGGCACTAGGTGTGGAACAGCAAGGAGAAAAAAAACAAACAAAAAAAAAAAAAAAAACGCAACAGATAGTGTGATACGTCCTGGTGCCATGTGTGAATGCAGCATAGGCGAGTCAAAACTCAAAAACATTTTAAATAGAATTATTTGCCTCCTTTGCATAATTGACAAAAAAGGGTTTGGCTCATTGTCAAAACTGTTGACACAAATACGTGAAAACCTGACACATACGTGTAAAGTGACTGGAATTGGACGGGTTGATGCTGTCACTGCTGTCTCCGCTCTCACAACTGGAGATGTCATCATCTGACTCCTGGACAGAAGAACAAGGTGAAGATCCATCAACTTCTTCAAACTTCCTCTTTAAAATGCCACTCATAGCTGCGGTACTGTCACATGCACCTGAAGGGAAGGAAGTTGACATGACATTTACTCGACCAAAAAAGAAAAAAAATTATATTATATATTTTGACTAAATTAGGATTATTTACAGAATGATTTTTAGCAGACAAGATCTGGACTAGGAAGGTACATGTAAACCTCTGCAAAACACAATGCCTTTTCTTAAAGCCTTGTTCTTACACAGTGAGGTGATGGAGACCTAGAAAAGACTAATTAGATGGCAATAATAAAATAACAGATAAAGGGTTATATGGCTGACACAGAAATACCGGTGTCCACATGAGTGATACATGATCTGAGGTTTACTGGTCCCCGGCAGACATCAGTAATCAGAATATGAACAAACAAGACAGACGAAACCTGGCAGATCAGCGAGGTGCAGAAAGCAGATGGACTTGTCACATTTTTAACAAGTCTCAGAATAATTCTTTGCATTTGAACAACTGTTTACCGGTCAAATATCCCCCCCCCCCCCCCCCAATACTGGATATTTAGATTAAAAAAAAAAAAAAAAAACCCATACACGATAACCAATTATACCAACCAGGTTATAATGATCATTTTCATTTATAGGTTTTAATACTCAAACTGAAACAGCTGTGCAAGTGGCTTAAAACTGGGTGAGAAACAGCCAAACTCTGCTACAATGGTGAGGTTATAGGAGACAATGTCATAGTTCATACCCCTTGATAAGGCTGAGCACAACAAAACATACAGTAGAACTACGTTATCAGTAAAGTCTGTACAAAGTCAAGACTTCAAAGCAAATTTAAGTTTCAAGATGTGTTCAAGCTCTTTTGAATAAGCACCAAGAAATGCGCAACAAGGAGGATGATAAATGCAGTAGTCGGCCAAGGAAACTTAGTGCAACAGAAGAAGACAACATGCTTACTTTCCTTCAATATCAGATACAGCGCATCAGTCATCAGTTCAGAACTGGCAGCAACCAGTGGGGCACAGCGACACCCATCTATTAGTCAGTGCAGGAAGCAATGAAACACGGTTGAAGTTCCTTGTAAGTTTGGCATGAGCAAACAATAGAAGCATCCTGCAATTGCACCCAAGAATGGTATCACAGGCACAAATATTACTGTATGGATGCGTGTGAAACATCGCACTGCACTCGGATATCACCAGAGTGCAGTGTCATATACGCAGGTAATGGGGGAGATGGAGAAATTACTTTTCTCCATCTCCTCCGCAGCTGTGCTCCCATCCGCTTGGATGTGATAAGCTAATGACACTTGGCTTCTGCTCGTATGAGAGAATCATCGGGTGTCACATGCTAATGGGACCCCGGCATCACACAACTTCCCTGCAGAGGTTCTTCAAAACTAGATGTAAGAGAACTTAGAAGAATTGATGCAGTTTTGAAGGCATAAGGCAGTCACCCCAAATGTTGGACTGGATTTAGACTTCTCTTTTCTTCACTCTGCATTTTGTTAAATAAAAATAAACCATAACCCCTAATTCGTAATGCATTCTTAGGCTACTTTCACACTTGCGTCGGTACAGGCCCGTCGCAATGCGTCGGGCCGACGTATGTTGTGAAAGATTTGCACCACAGGGGCAGCGGATGCAGTTTTTCAACGCATTCGCTGCCCCATTGTAATGTCCAGCGAGGAGGGGGCGGAGTTTTGGCCACGCATGCGCGGTCGAAATTGGCGGACACGACGCTCAAAAAAGTTACATGTAACTTTTGTGCGTCGCGGCCGCCAAAACACGACGCATCCGTTGCACGATGGATGCGACGTGTGGCCATATGCCGCAATGTGTCGCTAATGCAAGTCTATGGAGAAAAAAAAAACGCATCCTGCGGGCAACTTTGCAGGATGCGTTTTTTCTCCAAAACGGCGCATTGCGACGTATGTCACACGTGTGAAAGTAGCCTTACTTTGTTGCATTTTTTCTAACAATGCCTAAAACTTTTGTAGAGATATTTGGAATGTATTTGTAGCAATCCCAACAGTTGACCTTTCGGTAAGGCAATGCTTTGAAAATACACTACATTTATGGGACAGCCGATAAGTCTGTGCTTTTAGAGCCAATTCTCTTTTTATTGCCTCATCACACAAGATCCATAACTTATTTCAAAAGGTGTAAATCAGGCTCCACTCACTTCCGCTTTAGAAGGTGAGCGGGGCCGGTGACGCCAGACCTAAGTATCACGCATCTGTAGATTATGACATTTGTGCTGGGGAGCCTGCGGATATGAATATGACTATATACTGTAGGCTCTACTCACCTCTACACCTGTAGGAATCAGAGTTAAGTTCTTTTCTCTTGTTAAAAACTACCGCCTTATAAATTAACTAATTTTATTTGGTATTACAAGACATACGGGCAAATTCACTATTATTGCAAGATAATTTTGGTACAAGTCAATGAGAACTTTAGATTTGCACAAGAACAAAAAAAAAAAAAAAACAAAAAAAAAAAAAAAAAAAACACCCCACACACACACACACGACCACAACAAAAAAAGAATGAATAGCGGCGAGGTAATGACAAAATAACTTGGGCACATTTTCCGCCCTTTGTATCTTCTCTCAACTGCTTCAGGCTTCGAAAGCCAATTCAGAGAAAACACCACCGGCAATTTCCTGAAAATGTCTTCTACTTCAAAAAGAATGTAGCTACATATCATTAGTAGACGATTTCAATTGCTGGTCAAGCCAATATCCACAGGGAGGCCACATTCTCACTTTCAATATTTGTAACCTAAAAATCAGGAGTGGAACAATCATAGGAAAATAATAATAGAAATAAGTCCCCACTTCTGTATTTATCACCCACTCCTGCTTTTAGCTTACAAATACTGAATGTGGCCCAAAAGTGATCTTCTCTGCTCCTTTCTCCCCTATGCAGAGATTTATAAGGCTATGTGCCCAAAACCGGAACTGGCAGCGCTTTGGACGCAACGCATGTTCACTGCCTCCACAGCGCTGCCGTCTATTGAACACAGGCGATTCCGCATGTGTTCACTGAACCGTGTGGATTCACCGCATCCAATACATTGCATGGGTAAAATTCCTCTTGCGAAGACCCTAGCCTCCGATAGAAAATGGACATGCTGCCGTCTGGAAAGACACGCCATATGCCCGAGGCTCACCAGCGGAGACGAGCATCGGATATCATAATATCCTACCCACTATGCTGTAACAGCTGGCTGCTGCGGGTTGGACATTGCACAAGTACGCAGCATCCAACCCACAGTGATTACTGATCATGTGCACATACCCTCAAAGCCTGAGCAAATAAAAGATTTGTTCTAAAAATGCTGATAAAGTGCACAAGTCAGAGGGCTATACAGACATAACACTAGCCACTGGCAACTAAAAAGTGCAAATAAAGAATACAGAATAAAGTGACAAAGTGTATACAGATCGCAACCGGTAATCACTTCAAGGAAAGTTGTGGTGTACAAACAAAACACCACGCACAACATGGAGACATGTCTGTTTTTGATCGAGTCATTTTGACTCGACACCACAGTTCTATGGGTCAGTGAAATATCATGGACAACACACAGATGACAGTGTGAAGTCAGTGATTAACATTATAAAGGGTAGGAGACGCTCTGCAATTTATTTTCTGGCCCATTAAAAAAAAAAAAAAAAAAAAAAAAAAAAAAAAAAAAAAAAACCAAACAAAAAAAATAAACCATGAAACACTGACACGAACTAATGATGAAAATCTGTCCAGTTTTAGTTCAGGTGAGAAGTTACAGACATCTGAACAAGGCCCAAGTGCAAGTCCTAAAGGTGGGACCTACATCTACCCATACCATTCCAGCACCTTCAAAAGTCTGATTGGAATACCCCTTTAAGCAAAAAATATATGGTCATTGAAAAGCCAAAAATATGGGCTCTTCTGGATGTGAAGACAAAAAAAAGGAATATATCCTAGAGCATTGAAAAATCAACAGGCACATCAAAAACATGAATGCCTTTGATGTCCTTCCCATGCACTTTGAAGCGAGAACCAAGACTTCATACAGATGGAAGAATGTTGAAAAAAAATAAAAAAAAAGTGTGTACTGGGTCCCAAAACCTGCTACAGAATATGAGGATTTCAGAAAGCAAAGCTATGATCTGAAATGAGATGCAGGCTACATACAAGATAATTTATTATATCTCATGACCGAAATTGTTGGCTCCATTGAAATTGATAAGGAAAATGAAGCATTTCTCCCAGAAAATTATTGCAATTACACATGTTTTGTTACACACCTGAAAAAGGCGCAAAGTTGGGAACAATTTAATACAAATCCCCAGAAAAATTGGGCCAGATAAAGTTCCTGGCATCTTTCCAAAATTATGGATAAACAAGTTGGTTTCAAGCATTTGATGGTCATCCAAACTCACCTGTGGCAAGTAACCGGTGTGGATATGGAAAAAAAAAAAAAAAAAAAAAAAGAAATAATTATTCACACTTGAAATCAAATAAATAGGGGAGAAGTTGACTCAGTCTTGGCATTGTGCATGCCAAACTCCGCATGGAGATCAGAAAAAGGAAAAAGAGAACTGTCTGAGGACTTTAGAACCAAAATCGTTAAACAATATCAATATCCAGGGAACTTGATGTTCCTTCGTCCACAGTGTGCAACACATGGAACTCTAGCCAATATCCCTTTACATGGACGGCAGAGAAAAACTGACAAAGGTTGCAACACAGGATAGTCTGGATGGTGGATAAGCAGCCCCAATCAAGTTCCAAAGGAATTCAAGCTGTCCAAGAGGCTCAGGGTGCATCAGTGTCAGCATGAACCATCAGACAACATTTGAATGAAAGGCCATGGCAGGAGACCCCAGAGGACCCCACTGCTGACAAAGACAGTTTGCCAAAATCCTTCTGGGAAAGTCTTGTGGACAGAGGAGAACAACACAGAGCTTTTTGGTAAAGCATACATTCTACTGTTTACTGAAAAACAAAACTAGGCCTACAAAGAAAAGAACACCAAATATTAAGTTGAGAGTGCCAACAATTTTGTCCATCCCATTTTTTTGTGGTTGGATATTCACACAATTTGCCTCCTCCCCCCTTCTTTTACAGTTGTGGCCAAAAGTATTGACACCCCTGCAATTCTGTCAGATAATACTCAGTTTCTTCCTGAAAATGATTGCAAACACAAATTCTTTGGTATTATCTTCAGTTAATTTGTCTTAAGTGAAAAAACACAAAAAGAATTGTCCTAAAGCCAAATTGGATATAATTCCACACCAAACATAACAAAGAGGGTGGACAAAAGTATTGGCACTGGTCGAAAAATCATGTGATGCTTCTCTAATTTGTGTAATTAACAGCACCTGTAATTTACCTGTGGCACCTAACAGGTGTTGGCAATAACTAAAATCACACTTGCAGCCAGTTGACATGGATTAAAGTTGCCTCAACCTCTGTCCTGTGTCCTTGTGTGTACCACATTGAGCATGGAGAAAAGAAAGAAGACCAAAGAACTGTCTGAGGACTTGAGAAACCAAATTGTGAGGAAGCATGAGCAATCTCAAGGCTACAAGTCCATCTCCAAAGACCAGAATGTTCCTGTGTCTACCGTGCGCAGTGTCATCAAGAAGTTTAAAGCCCATGGCACTGTGGCTAACCTCCCTAGATGTGGACGTAAAAGAAAAAAATTGACAGGAGATTTCAACGCAAGATTATACAACATCCGTACAAAGAACCTCAACTAGCATCCAAACAAGTTCAAGCTGCCCTGCAGTCTGAGGGTAAAACAGTGTCAACCTGTACTATCCGTCGGCATCTGAATGAAAAGGGACTGTATGGTAGGAGACCCAGGAAGACCCCCCCACTTCTTACCCCGAGACATAAAAAGCCAGGCTGGAGTTTGCCAAAACTTACCTGAAAAAGCCTAAAACGTTTTGGAAGAATGTTCTCTGGTCAGATGAGACAAAAGTAGAGCTTTTGGGCAAAGGCATCAACATAGAGTTTACAGGAGAAAAAAAGAGGAATTCAAAGAAAAGAACACAGTCCCTACAGTCAAACATGGCGGAGGTTCCCTGATGTTTTGGGGGTTGCTTTGCTGCCTCTGGCACTGGACTGCTTGACCGTGTGCATGGCATTATGAAGTCAGAAGACTACCAATGAATTTTGCAGCATAATGTAGGGCCCAGTGTGAGAAAGCTGGGTCTCCCTCAGAGGTCATGGGTCTTCCAGCAGGACAATGACCCAAAACACACTTCAAAAAGCACTAGAAAATGGTTTGAGAGAAAGCAGTGGAGACTTCTAAGGTGGCCAGCAATGAGTCCAGACCTGAATCCCATAGAACACCTGTGGAGAGATCTAAAAATGGCAGTTTGGAGAAGGCACCCTTCAAATATCAGGGACCTGGAGCAGTTTGCCAAAGAAGAATGGTCTAAAATACCAGCAGAGCATTATAAGAAACTCATTGATGGTTACTGTTAGCGGTTGGTCGCAGTTATTTTGGCTAAAGGTTGTGCAACCAAGTATTAGGCCGAGGGTGCCAATACTTTTGTCTGGCCCATTTTTGGAGTTTTGTGTGAAATGATCAATGTTTTGCTTTTTGCTTCATTCTCTTTTGTGTTTTTTAATTTAAGACAAATTAAATGAAGATAATACCAAAGAATTTGTGTTTGCAATCATTTTCAGGAAGAAACTGAGTATTATCTGACAAAATTGCAGGGGTGTCAATACTTTTGGCCACAACTGTATGTGTTGTTTCAAAGCACAAAATAAATAGGTGAACAAAAGATGGGTAATGACAATTTTCTAGGATAAATACTTTAGTCTCTGGAACAATTTCAGGAATACCAACACTTTTGGCCACGACATACAGGCGCTTCTCACAAAGTTAGAATATCAAAAAGTTAGTTTACGTCAGTTCTTTAATACAAGAGTGAAACTCAGTCATTACAGACAGTGATCTATTTCATGTGTATCTCTGTTAATGTTGATGATTATGGCTTACAGCCAATGAAAACCCAAAAGTCATTATGTCAGAAAATTAGAATAAATCACAAAAAAAAAACAAAAAACCTGCAAAGGCTTCTTAAGCATTTAAAAAAGGTTCCTTAGTCTGTTTCAGTAGCTCCACAATCATGGGGAAGACTGCTGACTTGACAGAAGTCCAGAAGACAGTCACTGACACACTCCACAAGGAGGGTAAGCCACAAAAGGTCATTGCTAAAGAAGCTGGCTGTTCACAGAGTGCTGTATCTAAGCATATTAATGGAAAGTTGAGTGGAAGGAAAAAGTGTGGTAGGAAAGGGTGTAAAAGCAACCGGGATAACCGCAGCCTTGAAAGGATTATTAAGAAAAGGCCATTCAATAATTTGGGGGAGATTCACAAGGAGTGTACTGCTGATGGAGTCATTCTAATTTTGTGAGATGCACCTGTCTATCTCAGGTGGCACTATTGTGTATTACAGCATGGTAATTGGAAGGCAACATCTACTCTCATCTTCTTGGACTCAGTGTGAATGAACCCTTAGCTTAATGATCAGGTTTTCAAGTGAACATTGCCTCAGGATACACTTTTTTGGGTGGTGGGGTTTCCTCTGGAAAAGGTTTATTTTTTTTTTCCTAAATCATTTAAAAAGGTGCTGAAAACATCTGCTCCAAACAAAGTGGTGTTATTTCAAAACAACATCTGCTCCATCACCAACACCACAAAAACCAGATTTTACTTGAAAATACTTTGTATGTAGCAATTTCTAGAGTTTACTACAGACTTTGTAATTATTGTCTGGGTTGAAATTTTTTGAAGTTTTACTGGTATTTTTTCCCCACAGACTTTTCAAATTACGGTAATCATTTTCCTTTGCGGTCACTTAGAAGTCTTGTCTGACCATGTAACAAGTAATTAAGTTCTATGACAAACTCACAATGACATTCCATTTAATGTATGTGGCACTAACTGTACGTTGCTGCCAGTCCTACACATGCTCAGTCCTACACATGCTCAGTCTCTGCTCCATTAAAACTCCTCTATAAGCCTTATTCAGACCACTATGGGGCTGTTCAGAATTTTCACACATTGCCGAAAACTTGGTGTCTCCATTATTTTCCAAGGACGAGTCTGTTTAACAGGTAATATGAAAAAAAAAAAAATAAATAAAATCAATACAAGTCTAGGGGTCTGGGAATATCCTGGACAGCACTGAGATAGCATCAATGTGCTTTCTTTGATAACATTGGAGTGTATAAATAAATAGCAAAGCTTTATCTATCCATACATGAAAAACACTGATGGTAAAAACTTACACTGAAAGGGTAATGAGCGAGTATACTCGTTGCTCGGGTGATTTCCAAGTATTTTGGCGTCCTCGGAAATTGTGTTTGTCAACGTAGCTACATGATTTACAGCTGCTAGACAGCCTGAATACATGTGTGGAATTCCTAACAAACAGGCAATCCCCACATGTATTCAGCCTGTCTAGCAGCTGCAAATCATTCAGACGCGTCAAGCACAATCTCCGAACACGCCCAAATACTTGGAGACCTGTTATGAATGAGTCACTGAAGGAGGAAAAAACAAAAATACAAGCTAAGTCCAGAAAACCGGAGAGGTTGGTAGCTATTGGATTGCAGACCCCTGATCCTATCCACAACAACTAACAGTAGCCGTGGGGGGGGGGGTCCTTACGATGCCCTAGACCACTTGATCACAGCCGGAGAACTAAATAGGCCTAAAGAAAGGGGAAATCTAAACTGCCCCAGAGCAGACCCCAAAGCAATAGGCAGCCCCCAACATATAATGACGGTGAAGCAAGATGAAAACACCAACACAAATAGAAAGATAGGTTGAGCAAACGATGGGGCCCAAGCTAACTAAAAAGGACAGGATAGAAAAGCTGCTGTCTGCAATCCGCAAAAAACCCTACCAAAAAATGTCCCAACCGTCTGATAGGAAAAACAGGCCCTGAAGTTGCTAGGACTTCAAAATGACTATATCAGCACTCAGGTAAATTCTGAAGACAGAGCAAAGAGACAAACTGATCAGAGACAAAAATGGAACTCAGCACACCCCCGACCGGGGATGGCTGAACTCAAAAAAGCAAGGTAAACAAAACTAATAAGTTCAAAAGCAGAGCAAAAACTTATCTTTGGGAAGCAGGAATCAGACTGGTCTCCAAGAATCCAGCAGAGAAATCACCAGCGACTCAGAAGGGCATCGGCTGCCTTATATCCAGTCAGAAGTTCCTGTTACCCAGTCATCTACCAGATCAGGTGTTTGGTAATCAGCCTCACTACCTTCCTTCACCAGAAGAGGGAGTTCATAAGACATCGACGGTGAAAGGGAAAATGAACTCACAACAGAGACCACCCAAGCATGCTCGGTAAAACCCGAGCAACGAGTATACTCGCTCATCACTAGTAATGATTAATCCATTCTCAAAAGGACAAAGTTACACATAGGTGTACACGATCAATAGATTATGAATCCAATAAAGAGAGGGATAGTGTAACTAAATTTAAACTTATTTCATATGTATTAAAATTCTAGCTAAAATTATTGTACATACATCCAGTGTGAAGGTTTATTGGGTCTCAATGATATTTTGTAAGGTGACCCACTGATTCCTATAGGTAAAGTGATGTGGGAGATGACTAGATGATATAGGTGATTGTGACTGTTGTCCCCATAAATTAACAGTCAACCTAATCCACCTAAATTAATCAGGTTCATTGAAGGCAAAACAAACATTCAATGGTAATAAACAATTTATGCATGCGCTGAAAAATCTTAAAATATAATAACCGTACTGGAAACAATGGGGCGCTCAGCAATATGAGCCGATATTAGAGCAGTTCTGATTGTAAAGCCGCCTTGAGCTGATGTGTTGTAATGAGTAACTCATCTTATTGTAGGATTGTTGCCAAAAGTTGTATCACCTTGAAACACACAGCCATAGGCTCATTGAAAGCCGCTGCCGAGGATACAGCCCTGCGGCAGGCGGTAATCAGCGTGCACCGCTCAAAATTTCAAGTGCGATCTCTCCCTGTGGAAGACATCACTCATGGAGTGCTGGCAATAGGCACAAGCACACACTGGTTGCCACGCGAGTTCTGTGCTAAAATCAAGGTACCGTTCAGTACAGAGCGGGTTGTGCTAGCGCTCAAGCACTGAGAACTTTCCCTTATGTACCATGACACATGGACTGTTGGAAACAGAGATAAGCACACGTTAGGTACTGTGTGAGATCTCCGCTATGGCAAAATACGGTTCAGTAGGGAGTGAGTAATGCTGACACTCAAGTACTGGAATCTGCCTTCTATGTTTGAATGAACCCGACTGCCTCACATAATTTCTAACTATAGGGCATGTGTCCCGACGCGCGTTTCTCTGGTATAGCAGCTTTCTCTAAGGGCCTTCTATATTGGATTCAAAAACTTTACACTGAGTAAATACCGATGACACTCGCACCATTTACTTTTTTGCATATGTGAACAATCATGGACGTTTGAACGATGCCTCAAGGCAGTGAGGAGGCTAAAAGGCAGGATAAGAGTTGCAGGACCACTGATCTGGTGATCAATGTTGGTCTCCCTAAAAAGGACAAGTGGAGTCTTGTTCGTAGGCAATAAAGGGACACGGTTAGCACAGACTGACTGTTCAAAACCAAGTACGGGCAGTCAGTGTGCAAAGAGTTGGGTGGAGATTGAGGGAAACAAGAAGGTGGGAAGGTGCATTCAAATGACTGACCGAGCCGTGATGCACTTAGCGGCTTAACTTACTGTAGGTTTGAACAGTCACCCTGTGCTGACACAGTCCCTTTGAATGTCCATATAAAAAAAAAAAAAAAAAAAAAAAAAAAAATTAATATATATCTTTAGAAACATTGGGACAGTTCATTGAAAATGCGGTGTCTGAAAACAGTCTAATGTAGCTGACTTTTTTCATCTATTACATCTGGGTGGTTTATTATCCTGAAGTAGACCGCTATAGTGTACTAATTAAGATAAAATAGAAATGCAATGGGCGAGTGGACATTTGTTCGTAAAGGTCGTATTAAGGCCCCAAATTTTGGATGTCAATGGGTAAAGATAAACAAATTAGGTTTGCAGGACCCAGGTCCAGGTCAGTTTTCAATGGTCGTTGGACATGAACCAACTCCTACTTCCAACATCCCTGGCTCCTCATTTGAGTAGCCAGCCTAATGCAACAATGATTTTGTTGTGCCATCATGTTTACACACACACACACACACACACACACACACACACACACACACACACACACATAGTGCCGGGCTGGCTATCCAAAAGAGGAGCCAGTTCTCAGCTCTATGGTCCACTGGCCATAGAATACTGACTTGATCAATGGAGAATGGTCCATGTCTACCCACAAGGACTCCATATGTGTAATGGATACCCCATTCCAAAAATTCACACTGTAGCTTCGAAGATATGGGTCAATTTACATACACACATACATCTAGAAAAAGGTGAATCCCAAGGAAAACTGGAACTCAGAATCCTGGAAAATGCTTCTGTAATAATTTATCTACTTCTTACAAATAATGGAAAGATCGTCCTCATTTCTAATATGCAAGGGAGCTTCAGTTGGACATCACTATAGCTTTTGGAACATTGAGGGTGTGTGTGCTGCAGTTTCTGCTGCATTGTACAGTATCCTTTTAGTCTATGGGAAATTAAATCCGCAGTGCACACGGTGCGGAATTTTCCACGGTTTCAAATCCGCAGCATGTCAATTCTTTGTGCGTATTCCGCTGCGGTTTGGCACCTGCTCCATGACAGGTGTCAAACCGCAGGGGAAACCCGCAGGTCTTTTGACCAGCAGTTTTACCTGTGGATTTATACAAATCTGCATGGAAAATTCCTCAGGAAAATCCGCAACATGTGCACACAGCCTGAGTGTAATCCTGTTGCTTTTTGGACAACATCTGATTTTAACCAGTGTGTCTATTCTTTTGAATGAAACAAGACAATTCAGTGCTGACGATTCCACGGGGACACAACAGATTAATTGACACAGTGAGCCATGCTCCTTTCTTACTATTGGCAAATTCCCAATTTTTTACCATATAAAATAACATTCAATTTTGAAAACAAAAAAAAAAACAAAAAAACAAGCATTTAATATATTGAGTTTGTAACCTCTTCTCAAATTCAAATGAACAGCACACCATGGGAAAGAAAAAAAAAAAATAGTGGTAAAGAATATGAATAATAGTAGCTATATAACATGAAAGGTATAGCATACTGAATATTAATAAAAAAAAATGGAAGTATTACATTGAGACATTTCTATTAACATTCTTTTTCATTTCTTTAATGCTAGGGAATTTCATCTCTATGAAGTGTTGGTACAATACAATTTTGAGATGTTATTTTAAAAAAGTCACTTGTCTATTGCTCTACTAATCAAATTCAAAAATGAAAGTGTACTTCTGTTACAGTAAATTCATTTACGTCATTTTGTCGTCGTCTCCCCCCCCCCTCCCACTTATGTCTTTCATTGGCCGATCAGATAACGGTCTATGACCAACTATGCAGGTATCACATGTGTAATATTTAAGCCTGACTGTACTGAAAGCCATTTTTTTTTCCTCTTGCTGATTCTTGAAAATAGTATAGAATTATAAATCATGCGTTGAAAAATTCAATACTTAAAATAATGCAAAAAAAAAAAAAAAAAAAAGAAAATGGATAGCCTAGCCTCATGAGAATTACGGTATATTATGTTGCACACACCTAAGAACCTAAAACTATGAAAATGTACAACCATTGTAAAAAAAAAATTAATAAAATAAAAAAAGCCAGCAGATACATACATCAATGAACGTAACATTGTACTTGGATGCAATGTATTCAGCTTGTGACCCATGATGCGCAAGCAGTTTAAGCATAAAAAAACAAAAAAAAAAAAAAAAAAAAAAAAAAAACACAACACCACACAACAATCACAAGCATTGTTGATTTTGCTAGATTTGTCCCAATAAACCAAAATGATGCGTTGACTTATGGGTCAAAGTTATTTTTATTGTACACTGCTACATTCAACTTACAATAAAACAATGTGCAATAATTGCATCAATTACAGAAAAAAGACCCAAAACATTAGGTTTGCTGAACGTCATCACATGAGCCTTCATTTGGAGCCTAGCGCTGTATTGCTTGGTTGGTTAATTATGGCACAAGATCCTTTCAGATCAAATCTAGGCGACCTTAATTAAACATGCGCGCTCCCTTCTTAGTAAAGCGCCATGCAATAGCATGTAGTGGTTTTCCCCATTCAGCTTTTTCATCAGCGCAATGACCTTTAATCCCCGAGCGCCTCCCCGTGTCTCTGCAGCTAAACCTAGCATTGTGGAGTCATTTACATAATGCCTGTACTTGTCCAAACAGCTGAAAGTAAAAAAAGTAAAGTGAGCCTGTAATTCAGCCTATAAATGAGACAAAAATAAAAATGTGTAACTATAGCTATAAATCATTAGAATTATTCACCATTTTAAATAATACTTACAAAAACATGAGCTCTATACAGTTTGCAAAGGAATATTTTTTATTTAAAATTCACATTTTCTTTAGTTTGTTCCCTGTCCAACCTGTAAAAGCAATGGTTTAAGAAAAAATAAAAAATTCCAAGACATTTCTTACTCGCTCTGGCCAGAATTTGCCTAGTCAGCAATTGTAATGGAAATGAGCCCTAAGACAAAGGCTGTTTAATTGAAAGCGGACTTGCCTAATGTATAAAATTAAAGCTTTCAATGCGTTTTAGGTGGGCGAAGATAAAATATTTTGTTTAGGCAGGCCATTTTCAGATTTCCTCTGTTATCAGAACATTGCCATGTTATGGCTGTCAGTGTCACAAAGAAAGATAAAGAAAAAAAAATTTCAAATTTCTAAAGAAGTTTTTTTTATTATATAGTCACATTAGTAATACATTTTAATGACAGATTGTATATTTAAAAAAGCAGCATTTTATGAAACAAATAAAAAAAAATAAAATAAAACCCCCACTATACTTTCCTATAATTAGTCAAGAGCACAATAGGCCTAACAGACACATTTTCATTTTGCAATTTGTGAAAAAAAAAAAAAAAAAAAAAAAAAAAAAAAAAAAAGCATATTTCCATACATAATACCCCATGTGCAAATGAGGGTGATCGACGCAATTATATCTACATTACGCATTTAAATCACATGATCAACAGCATAAAACATTACAGAAAAAAAAACAAACAAACCTGATGGAGACGGGAAATAAGAAACCGACCTGCTTAAACTGCTGCTTGCCAATCCATGCATTCTCGATATGAATAAATCCTAATTATAATCCACAGAAGGAATGCTGATAGAGAAGGCGCCACAGGGTCACAATTGGTCGTTACCGCCCGTATTCGGATAAAGCAATTTTTTTTTTCTTGCAAATTTCCCAAAGCAGTATTTTCTAGCCGGTAGCATATGCTTTATTGTTCGGCGTAAGAGCGCCTAGTCTGCACAAAGACTCATTACCTACTGCTTGTAGAACAGCTCCAGCCTCACTGAGCTCGCCTGTATTGTGATCACATGGGAGTCTTGTCTGAAAAAGCCAGGCTTCCGCTGATTCCACTGTCTATGGATATTTTTATCAGCTGAATCCTAGCAAGAGGAAGGGCCAGCAAATCAGTCAAGCTGTTTGAAGTCATTAATCCACTACAAATCAAGGAAAATCCTCAATAACGTGTTTTTTTTCCGCCGAAAGAAAGAAAAATGTAGCCCTTGGCCTTTGACGGAATTTCTGGAGAATTAGCATAGCGCCATATATAACAGGCCATAAATTATTTTTATAGGCGTTTTCGTCAAGATACTAGAATATGATATGCATAGAAAGTAATTAGCTCAGAGCAACATGGGATCAATCACTCAAGGAGGAATAATTTTTTGGGGATTTCTTTATAGCATTTAAACAAATCCGTATATTGAGAATTAAGGAATCCCAAATTTTATTTTAGGGCTCGCTCACACTGACGTATAAATCGGACCAGTGCAATGCGACAAAACATTGCATTGCACTCTGACCATTGTTTCTAATTGAGTCAGTGCTCATCTGCGAGCTTTTTCTCATCTTGGATTGGACTGAGAACAAAATCGCAGCATGCTGTGATTGTCTGTCAGAATTGGATTGCACTTGCCAATGCAAGTCAATGGGGGTGAGATTTTTTTTTTTAAAAAACAGCTAAGGGAAAGCAGATAGCTGTGAGATGGTCTTATTGGTCTGGGAAGGGGCCAATAACCAAACCGTGGAGCTTCCCAACGTATTCATATCAGCTCACAGCTGTCTGATTAGCTTTTGCTGGTCATTAAAAAGGGTGGATCCTAAAAAAAATTACATGTGGTTCTCTCTATTTTTAATAACCAGCGAAGGCTAAGCACACAGCTACAGGCTGATATTAATAGGCTGAGTAGGTCCACGTATATTAGCCCCTTCCCAGCCTAGGCTGTGTGCACACGTAAGCATTTTTTTCTTGTTTTTTAAGCGTTTTTACTGGCAAAAAAGCTTAAAAATCACTTAAAATAAGCATCCCATTCATTTTAATGCATTCTGCACTTTTTGTGCATATTGATGTGTTTTTTCCGAGAAAAAAACGTATTGCGGTAAAAAATGCAGCATGTTCATTAATTTTGCGGAAAAGTCCGTGTTTTTAGCTATTTTCTTTGAGACTGGGGACGCGAGGAGAACGCGCAAAAAAGTGTGGAAAAAAAATGTGCATTTTCTGGGAAGGAGTCCGGTTTTCATGCAGAAATTTTCTGCATACGTGGGCACATAGCCTTAATAAGACCAGCCGGCAGTCGCCCCAGAAGTGGCGCATCCAATTGATGCGCCAATTCTGGTGCTTAACCTCAGCTCTTCCTGATTATCCTTGTGCTTTGGGGTAATCCAGGTAATGGTTTTGGGGTTGATGTCAGCAGTGTAATATCCGCTGACATCAAGCCCAGGGGTTATTATTGGAGAGGCGTCTGCCAGACACCCCTAATACTAACCCTGTAGTCAAAAGAAAGAAACACACACACAAAAGTTTTGTATTTGCAAAAAGCACTCCCTGACATTTACCCTCTTTTACCCTTTTATTTCCATTTTAAAAATCCACATGGTCTGCCATAATTCAAATGGAAGTCCCACAACAATCCCCATCTTCTTCATCCAGTCTATGGAACCTTGTTCATAGAATGAATCTCCACAAACTGAAGCCGCAACCACTGCACTGTTCTCATGCTCCGTAGGACGAGAACCTGGCAGCTATCCTGAGTAAGCACAAGAAAAGTGATGACACTCGGACCACACTTTGATCAAATTCTGATGATACATTTCTCAGAGTCTGAGCCCAAAAATTGTTTTTTCTCGTACATGAGATAAACTGATATCTGACTGAGCCCTGAAACATCTAGAAATGCTAGACTCTGCCCCAAAATAGAAACAAAAAAAAACAAACAAACAAACAGGCGAGAACATATAAAATAAGCTTAAAAAAAGGCACATATGGTTTAGAAATAAAAAAAGTGCAAAACACAAAAAACTAGACAAAAAAACAGGTTCAAAGGAAGAATTGGGACCTATTTGTTTTCATACAGTGACGCAACTGAAAGAATATTGTTCCAAAGCTTAAAAATAATTCATTGTTTTCTTCTAAAAGGAAAACTTCTGTGTCATGTTTTTGTATTATTTTTGGTATGGAAAACTGTAGAAACTGTAGGGCTAGATTTACACTTGCAGTTTTTGTTGTGGGATTTCTTTGAGAAATAGCCAGGAACGGATCCCAGAGGACAAATATTTATAAAAGAAAGGCTAATAAATCACCGTTGTTTTGTATCTTCTCATGCTTGGCTTAAAAACTGCCTTGATGAAAAATTCACATCTGCACCAAAACGCATCAAATATGGGGAAACACGCATAAAAGAAATGCAGCAAAGATGCACAAATCAGAGAAGATGGGCAACACGGTGGCTCAGTGGATAGAACTGCAGTCTTGCAGTGCTGGAGTCCTGGGTTTGAATCCCACCAAGGACATCTACAAGGAGTTTGTATGTTCTCCCTGTGTTTGCGTGGGTTTCCCCCCACATTCCAAAGACATACTGAGAGAATTTAGATTGTGAGCCCCATCGGGGACAGCGATGATATTGTGTACAAACTGTAAAGCGCTGTGGAATATGTTAGCGCTATAAAAAAATAAAGATTATTGCGTTATGTGGTGCGGATGACTGAAGAAAAAAGCAGTAGAAAAAATGCAGCATTTACGCTACGTGTGTTACATTTTTATTACTTTTTATGGGTTTATGTGAAGTAAAAATATCAATCACACAATTTTTTTACGTCATTTAGTGATTGCTGTAAATAATCTGATCGCTGTGTTATGTGGGTTGTTACAATTACAGAGACAGCAAACATGTCTATGTTATTTGTTGATTTGGGTTTTTTTTTTTTTAAAAAGCATGTCAAAATTAACATTATTGTAATTGTTTTCACTTTTTTTAGTCATTTTATAAGAAGAAAAACAAAATCTCTTTTACTTTCCCTCTAGAATACAGAGACATAAAATTACACTGCTATGTAGAATGTATTTCTATGTATCAGTATAATTTGCCTGTGGAGTTAGAGCCTGCAATACAGATCAAGTATACAAAATTCTCCCAGTGACAGCACCAGAGCCTAGGGACCACTAGCATTAGGTCCTGCCTGTAATACTAAGGCCATGTGCACACGGTGCAGATATCCAGCGGATCCGCAGCGGATTTTTCCGCGCAGAAACGTTGCATATCCGCATTGTGATGTACAGTAGCATGTTAGTCATGTGAAAAAAAAAACCCGCTGTGCAGACGCTGCAGATTTTTCCACGCGGTTTTCTTGTGGTTCAAAATATGCAGCATGTCACTTCTTTTGTGCGGTTTTCTACCTGCTCCATTCTCCAAATCTGCAGAGGGAAATCCGCAGGGGAAAACTGCACAAAAGCTGCAAGAAAACCGCAAGAAAACAGGAAGAAATCTGCAGGAAAAATGCAGGTGATTTGACCTGCGGATTTCTTCAATTCTGCGCGGAAAAATCCGCAGGGCTAAAAGGTACGTCTGCACTTAGCCTTAAGGCTGTGTGCACACGATGCAGATTTGCAGCGGATCCGCAGCGGATTTTACCGCGCAGGAACGTTGCATATCCGCATTGTGATGTACAGTAGCCTTAAAATCAATGAAAAAAAAACCCGCTGTGCAGACGCTGCTGATTTTTCTGCGCTGTTTTCCTGCGGTACAAAATCCGCAGCATGTTGCTTCTTTTGTGCGGTTTTCCATCTCCCCTGTCACCAAATCCGCAGGGGGAAAACCGCTGTGGAAAACCGCACAAAAACCGCAAGAAAACCACATGAAAAATGGAAGAAATCCGCAGGAAAAATGCAGGTAATTTGACCTGCGGATTTCTTCCATTCTGCGCGGAAAAATCCGCATGGCCAAAAAGTACGTCTGCACTCAGCCTACGGCTTTAGGTTCAAGACCTGGGGAGACTCACAAAAAAAGAGAAAATTAAATTTTTGCAATTGCTTTTTATTGTGCTTAGCAGTCTTATAGAATAAAAAAACAGACTTTTTCATCACCTCAGTATACAAGTACAAATAAATACTCTGCTGCATACAATGTACATGTATAACCTGCTTCTGGGTACACTGTCTGCAATACATCTTAAAATTACTAAATTCTCCTATGTTTGTCATTATGTGCTGAGGCTTATAGCTAGCGCTGCTGCCTGAGGACATGCAGACATGAGTTTGAGTTCTGTGGGGACGAGATCGCAGGACAACTGAACAATTTAATTTATGTCAATGCAGAGAGATGAGGAGCGATGAAGACGGAGAGTATTAGGCTGTGTGCACACGCTGTGGATTAGGTGCGGATTCATCCGCGCGGATTTTGTAAAATTCGCAGGTGAAACCGCAGGTCAAAATACCTGCGGTTTTACCTGTGGGTTGCTCTGCAGTTTTTCATCTCCTCAATGGAGGAGATGGCAAACCGCAGGGGAATCCGCAGAAAGAATTGACATGTCAATTCTTTCTGCGGATTGAAAACCGCAGATAATCCGCGCGTAAAATTCCGCACCATCTGCATTGCGGTTTTTGATTCCCATAGGGAATCATGGTACTGTACACCGCAGCACAAACTGCTGCGGGTCCGCAGCGGCCAAAATCGCTGCGGAACCGCAGCAAAATCTGCAGTGTGTGCACACAGCCTCAGAAGTCGGGACGAAGCCATGACATACTGGGATGGTGGGACTGGGCTCTCAAATTGGGACATTCCCACTGAATCCGGGACAATTGAGAGCTGTGGGGAGATCTCGCAGATCTCACCATTGTTAATAATTTGTCAGGAAACAAGACTCTACTGCCTCCAAGCAACAGGTCAATTATATAAATGACTGACAAGGGCACTTTAGAGTCCTAGTCCTCTCTAAGGCTGTGTGCCCACGTAGCGATTTTTAAGCGTTTTTGCCGCGATTTTCGGCGCGAAAACACTTAAAAATCGTGTACAGAACGCCCCCCATGCATTCCTATGGCATTCCGCACATGCTGTGCTAATGCTGCGCTTTTTTCCGCGGCGGAATCGCATCGTGGAAAAAATCGCAGCATGCTCATTCTTTTGTGCGGAATCGCAAAGAATTGCCGCAGTTCCGCACCCATAGGGATGCATGAGAATCGCTTACTTCCCGCATGTGGCTATGCCCACCATGCGGGAAGTTAAGCGTCTCATGTGCGGTTGGTACCCACGGTGTGGAGGAGAGGAGACTGTCCTCCAGGCCCTGGGTACCATACCCCTGTAAAAAAAAGAATAAAAAATCGGGGTATATTTACCTTCCGGTGTCCCGCGCTGCATTCCCGGCCTAGCGTTCCCAGTAATGCCTTGCGGCAAGGCCCTGTAATGACGTAGTCTCGCATGACTCTAGCGGTCTCGCGAGATCGCTATAGCAACGCGAGACTACGTCATCACAGGTCTCGCAAGGCATTACTGGGAACGCTGAGGCCCGGGAATGCATCGCGGGACGCCGGAAGGTAAATATACCCCGATTTTTTTATTTTTTTTAGCATTTTAACATCCTATCTTTTACTATTGATGCCGCATAGGCGGCCTCAATAGTAAAAACCTGGTCACACTTGTCAAACACTATGTTTGACAAGTGTGACCAACCTGTCAATCACTTTCCAAGCGATGCTTCAAATCGCTTGGAAAGTGCTTGAATATCGGACGCGAAAATCGCGGCAAAATCGCGATCATAATCGTGATAGAAATCGCCGTGAAATCGCGCGGATTTCTGGGAAGGAGTCCGGTTTTTAGTGAGCGTTTTAAAACGCTATGTGGGCCCACAGCCTAAAGAGGCAATTTGAAGAACCACATACAGCACATGGATGGCATCAATGTACAAGTCTGCATGGTGTCCTTGCTAGACATTGCAAACTATAGGAGAAGCTTTGCAATTTATTTATTTATCCATACCGGTAAAAACACTGATGACTACACTGATAGAAAAAATGGATATACGGATGATACACTGATGACACTGGTGCCATTTTTTCACATATGTGTTTAAGTCTGTTGTCACACGATGTATTTTAGGATTCTTTTTGTTTTTTGCTCAGGAATTTTGCTAAAATTTCAGAAAATCGTGGCAAAAAAAAGCATCAGGAATGGATTATGTGAACTTCATCTTAAGTTGCGTTTTTGCAAGTACGGTGTGATGACGCAGTTTCAGGGCTGATGCACTTACCGTATGTGTCACTGTGAATTTGCAAAATCAAATGTCCATCCGAGTAGATTACGTCTCATAAAAATAAACCCTGGGGCCCCGATTCATCAAGGCTGGAGATTTGTAAGTCTGTGTTGATGAACAGTGCGCTGGAGTAAGATGAGCCAAAGTAATTGAGGCGCACACCTCTTAAAGAATTTGGCGAATCTTTTCCCATGTTGTATGCCACGACAAATAACGCTTGGTATTTGGGGCCTGTAGTCCATTTATGTTGTAAAATGAACCATATTTATGGTGTAAATTTGACAAAAGTTCCGCCAGATTGGCTTTTTATAAATTCAGCACATCTCCAGTTTTCTATGCACCGTGCGTGATGAGCTGGCACAGATTTGTGCTATAATTTGATACATTTTTGGCATATTATTATAAATTTGCCTATTCTGATGGAAACCCTGTCCCATCCACATAAACACTCCCGTGATTTCAAAAAAATTATCAAGAGTGGCGGGAAGCAGGAAAAGGTCACAAATTATGACGTAAATATGACATAGTAAATATGAAAACTAGAAAACATATATCAGTTCATTTGCCCTATACTGTGCTCACAGAATTAAGGGTCTGCTCACACAGAGTTTTTTTTTTCGTGAGTTTCAGTCTCGAATTCCATCCAGAAATCCACATATAAAAAACAATTCACTTCTGCTTGCAACAAGATTTACATTCATTTCAATAAGACAATGTGCCTATAGTTTAACGTCGTGATTTTATTTTCATGTGGTCTTTTAACGTATGTTTTTTCATGCAGTTTGTGGCAAGGTTTTTCAGTGAAAACAAGGTCAAAGCTACACCATATTGATACAACCCATAATATAAGGAAAAACGCATAAAAAACAACGCTGAACATCAAAACGGCACCCAAAAACACATGTTCTTACAAAACTGCACTAAAAACCACATGTCTTTTAGATGTGGATTTTTCCGTAGCAAAATCCATTTAAAAAAAATTCCATTTGACCCTATCCTAAGGATATGTTCACATTGAATATTTGAAGTGTTCAGATACAAGTCTTTCCGCTTCAGGAAATGCTCCATTTTTGGGCAATGTGAACACCGTGTCCTTTAGAAGCTGCCCGAAGATTGAAGATGTCACTTCTTTAAACCGCTTTGGGGTCTCCAAACCCTGAAGAGGTTAAAAGAAGCGATATAAGACTGACATTGCTGTGCATTACGTTAATTTTATGAAGCACTTTTGTGATCTTTTTTTTCAGGTAGATTCCAAGTGGAATCCGCCTTAAAAAGAGGTTATGTGTGCACATAGCCTTAAGTAGTTTTTGGAAGTTTTCCTTTTTTTGAAGAGGTTTTGAAGAACTTTGGAAGAATTTTTTTTCTAAATCATTTTTTTGCCACCTTTTAATTGGACATTGCCTAGATTGGAGCAGAATCTATTAGGATCCTTTTTCAGGTAGGTTCAGGTGAAACCACCCAAATTTTATGGGGCGCTTTTTGCAGCGCTTTTACAGGTGAATTCCATATGGAATAGCCTAAAACCACTTTTCTGTTCACATGTTCAGTGTTTTTTTCCGCTACAGGTTTTGAAAAATATCTGGTGGGGCTAAAAAATAAAAACAAGAGAGTGCATGTTAAAAACTCCCCAAAGGAAAAGTGTTTCATGATGCAGTTTCCACTTGAAAATTTGTAGTTTTAGACCATCTTAAAAAAACTTGGGCGTGCACAAACCCAAAGGTCGGGGTCACACTAGCGTATGGCATACTATGCAAGAGCATTGGTTGTGATATGCTAATGACTTTCGGCTCCTGATCTGCTGGGAGAGTGATCCGAGTGTCAGTGCTCCGATCGTCTTGCATGCAAGAATTGTAGCACAGGTGCAGAGGAGATGGAGAAATTAATTTCTCCATTGCCGGCATCCACGAGAATTGCACTGCACTCCGGTGATATCCGAATGCAATGTGATTTTTCACACGCACCCATAGACTTATGAGTGCGATCCAATTCTTGTATGCTTTGGAATCGGCATGAGAAAATGTTTGCTGATGTGAACTGCCCCAAAGTTTAACATTGGCCTGAATGTAATCCAATTTTTTATCGGATTGCGCTCTTCCGATTTGATCGCAAGTGTAAGCGAGCCCTAACACTTCGTGTAAGGCCTCTTTCACACGTCCTGATATTTCCAGTTTTGGAAAAACCAGTACCGGAGATATCTATGTCTGTGTGTCCGTGTGTGTATTACGTGCGGCACACGTGTGGCAACCTTGTGCTGTCCATGTGCCACATCAGTACCACATGGACGGCCGCCGGGGACAGCGCTTACTGTAGCGCTTCTTCCCCGGTGCCGATGCATGTCACACGGAGGACATGTGTGTTCTCCGTTTGCACATGTGCAGAACGTTTTGCCGTCCGTGCTGCCGGTAAAAAACAGACATATCAGTGTGTTTTGCCCATGGACACATGATCCTTGGAAACACACTGACCTTTTGAACAGACCCATTCATTTGAATGGGTCTACGTGTGTACGTGTCTCCAGTATGTGTGAAAACTGTCACCACACGTACCAGAGACACGGATGTGTGAAAGCGGCCTAAAGAATGACTTGTTCATTCCCCGACACGCCACAACCAGGAAACATGCTCCTTCAATCGTTCCCTCACCATGCACCATGATTCCAACCAATTACAATTGACCCTTTTTTGTCAAAAGAATGATGGAATCAAATGAACTAGCCAGTATTTCTTCAGAGTATTTTTTAATTGACCAATGAATACTTATTATATAATTTTTTCTGATTACAATAAAAGTAAAATACGTATAAAGGTTTCGGGACCCAAAAGCTAAATCCAATCATGGACTCACATCTGCCGCATATAAGTTAATCAAATATTTAACAATATTCAAAACAAGGCAAATTCCAGAATTCTAGGATTTATTATTCTTTCTGATTGTAATACTATGTTATTAACAAAGATTGCACCAGTGGGTGAACTGGCATAGGGAAGAAGGGCTCATGGTGGAAGAACATCCAAGTCGGAGGTTGCTTTAATTCATCACCGCTGTGCACATTAAATATTAATGATAATAAACAATATATGAGAACACACAATCCAGAAAACTACATCTTCTGCACACAGGGGTTCGGGCTTGAAAGGGATGTTGCCTATGGAATCCAACCTTTCTTTTATACAACATATTCCTTAGGTCATTTACTGTATTTATTTTACTCAATTACGGTATATAGTGCCATTAAAACAAATACTTGCACATCACTGTCCCCAATGGGGCTGACGGTCTAAACTACCCATCAGCATGTCTTTGGAGTGTGGTGAGGAAATATTGAGAACCTGGAGGAAACCCACGCAAACACGGGGAGAACATACAAACTCCTTGCAGATGTTGTCCTTGGTGGCATCTGAACCCAGGACCCCAGCGCTGCAAGACTGCAGTGCTAACCACTGATCCATCTTGTTAATAATATACTGCAAAAAATGAGTCTATGAATTTATGGTTGATCCTTTCAGCCATGATTTTGGTCAGTCCTAGGTAAACTCTAGGCACTTTTATTTGAAATATTACACAGGCTTAATGGTTTCAGTCTTTAGATAAAGTGCGCTGAATGGTTTCCAGAATAACTCTTGACCCCTCATGGTGTGTGGTGTTTATAATGCGCACATTGTTTAAGACCCTAGACCATAAACTGACATATTGACTCTTTAAAGGGGTTGTCCACTTTATTTTAACAAATGTGTAGTAGACATGACTTCATAGCACTTAGTAATACACTCCTCAACATTGAATTTGTAACACCAAGAAGGGCTAGTGGTTGAATTCTGGAAATCACAGACATTTTAATGATAGGAAAATGATGAAAAAAATGAAAAAAAAATTCAAAACATCTCTGTAGTATGAGCACCAAATGCACAAATCCCTGTACTTACATCAATGAGGTTATTAATAGCTGTCCAAGAAATGTTCTGCCACTCTGAATGAACTTGGGCACGGAAATCATCAAGATTCACTGCTGTCAGCTCCCTTTGCAATTTCCAAATAATGACTTACCGATGTGCTTAAAGGCAAGTGTGGAGAAACTGCAGGCCGCGATAGCACGTTTAACCCAGGCACACTGCTCACAGCAGGACGAGCAACATGCGACCTGGCGTTGTGTTGAAAACGACTCATAGGACACTTTGGGAAAATGGCCATACCACTAGTTACACATACATATTAATGTAATACCGAACTGGTAGTGCACCTGGAATGAGGGATAGAGCGGTCAGGCTACTGCACTTTATGACACAAAGATGTGTGAATGCAGCCTTATCCATAGGATGGGGATAATTTACTGATCCCTGTGGATACAACCACTAGGACCCCAGTCGAACAGTAAATTATTCCCTTTTAATGGATAAGGGATAACATTCAATTCTGTTTGATTCCTGGAACTTTAACCTAATCTACAAGTAAAGGTTCACTCAACGTGTGTTTGGACATTACTTGCTTTTTTTATCCCAGTTGGAGAGCATTAGTTCAGGCACTGGCTTTTTTCTGTATCCTAGTCACGTATCAAACCAGCATAGAGCGCTCGCCCAGGAAAAAAACAAGCTTGTCTGCTCGAGTATTTTTCCTTCTGAAAGTTCTGTCTTTTTCTTGGATTAATTGCACGTTCTACCGTATATTGAAGACAGGCGCGTTTCAATCATACATTAATGTATGGCGCTCATTCATTAAGCAGACTGCTTGTCCTTGTAAAAATCTCTCTCAATCATCCCGGAGATGAGTAGAAATATGGGGCTGATTCATTTCTATTTCTTTGTGTAAAATTTGCGTGGGAGGAAAAGTCTAATCAAATCTTAGAAAACGCAGACGTGCATGAACGGAATGACGAGGAAAAATGCATATATTGTATGCATGCAATAAAAAGAAAACCTTGGTCAACCCCTGCTTCAGTGTCTTCAAGCCACTTCAAGCCAATTATTTTTGTACAAAATCTCCTTGTGGAGAGTGACAAGCCAGTCCTGGCATGTCAGAGCGAGGAAACTTATAGGTGGCACCAGAGTTCAAGTCCTCCTCCCCTTTGAAAAGGCAATTTGCATATTTGATTTCCCAGAGGAGCATTCATGGCTTATACGTCTCCTCACTCTAGCATGCCAGGCCTGGATTGTCACTCTTCGCAAGAAGAAACATTAACCCTTAGATCCCAGCTTCTCACCCAGCCAAATAAGAGCTCATACTTTGCACTGATGAGGGGCAACACCCTGAAACAAAGTGTCTGCAATTTGAGATTCTAGTTAGGATAAAAGCCAAAATCATGTGACAAGGCTCGTTAAAGGGTTGATATTGATTTTTAGGTTTGCTACTAGAGTTCAAGGTCTCTTCCTCTCTAAAGAGGGAATTTTTCAGATCAGAAACTGAGTAGAACCTCCAAGTTTTAGAGGAGTATTGAGTTATTCAGGTGGATTTGCGTTATTGAGGTGGATTTGAGTTATTGTGGTGGATTTAAAAAGTTTTGGATTTTTTAGGAGGATTTGAAGGGTTTCCTTTTTTGTTTTTGCTGCAAAAATTCCTTGAAATGCTCCATTTTCTGCTCAAAAATCTCCTTAAAAAAATTCTGTTTGCACATACCATTTCTCAACCTGAAAAATCCTGAGCACCCCTCTCAGGGTATGTGCAAGCAACATCTTTTTCAGGTGGGTAAATCCTGAAACCAGCCTGAAAAAGCATTTTAAAAAATGTGAAAAAGAATGAAAATTTGAGTTGCAATGTAAAAGCAATATTGCTGTACTCATGTTCTATCTTTTGTCACTTCTTTTCAATTTGAAAGCCGTGAAGCTGTTAAAAAAAGGGACCTGACTAGAGATAAGCGGATCGATTGAAATTAGAATTTGCCGACATTATGGAATTTTACCCTAAAAGTCAAATAAAGTTGAATACATTTGCCATGACTTACAAAATTGGTAAGCTTCTAATTGCTTGGAAAATACATGTATAACAGTCTTAGTTTTTGTAACGTGAGAGAGACAAATGCGCAGTGCAAACTTCCAGTTCTGCGCCCGGCTGTGCGCCACAGTGAGCACAGTATTGTGTAGTCAGTGCAAAAATTAATGAGGGTAGCAACACCACAGCAAAAAGTGGCAACAGAAAAAACACCTCTTGCAAAACTCGACAGGGATTGTGTCATCTAAGAGATGTCATTTTAGGGTATGTTCACACACAGTTATTCAATGTCTGTTTTAAAGCCAATTCTGTTCCAAAGTCCGCATGCAGAAATTGTACTTTTTTTTCAACTTTTTAAATGAAAAAAAAGTCAAATCTTGAGGCTTTTCTGCTGGAAAAATAAATGCATCCTCAATAGATGACTACTGAATCAACTGAAGGAGAACATTGCTTATACGCCAAAAAATTGCCGAATTTTTTTAGTGGATTTTTTAGCCATAAAGAAAAAAATCCAAATGTTTAGGGATTAAATGCAATATACATCAGATCCCCCACCTTCTATGTGCCATTAAGAGTACACGTTTTTGTATACAGCCCACCTATACACCAACACTACGGCCCGTATGCAACCGTTACCCTTGGTTTTCCTAGGTATATCTATGTATTTCTGCATATTTCTGACTATTTATATGACTAATGGAGAATATGGCGGTGATTTCTAGCTTTCCAGGTCTGCAGAAATGGATCCACTGTCAAGACTGAAAACTCTCCATTTATTTCAGAAGAGGAGAAGGGATTTATATAACCATTGTAGAATTCCCCTTAGCATGAGAGGTACAGCTTTTGTGGTCATTACTTCAGCAATGCTTTTCCTCTAAAGACATGACATTTTAAAATCACTCTCCCCTGTGAGAGCAAAAATTGGCCTCCGGTGAGCCAATTACTATCAGTAATGTCAGTAAGACGCTCTATTAGCCGATATATATAGTCAAAGTGGACATAGAATAATGTCTTTGGAGGTGCTAGAGCAATATGGACATTTAATTGGTGTATATATACATAGGGAATAAAATTGATAACCAGCGTAATTTAAGGAGAAAGGTAAATATTAGGAGATAATAGATTGATAGATGGTCAGGTATATAGATAGAGACAATGATAATGAATAATAGATAAATGGATCATGGAAGGCTGGCTGGATAGATAAACAGGCAAATATATAGAGACAATTTATCTTGATCTTAAAAAGATTGATAGATAATAGATAGATAATAGATAAATAGATAATAGATACGGTAGATAGATAGATAATATATATATATAGTTAGATAGATAGATAGATAGATAGATAGATAGATAGATAGAAAAATATAGAAAAGCAGTGCCAAAATACTATAAAGCAGGTGCAGCGCTTTATGGACACATACCCTTTTGGTCCAATATGATATATGTAGAAAAATAAGTAGCACTCCAATTGGATAAGAAAAATATAGTAAGGGACTTCTTATAAGCCCATGTGGCTAATAAAAAGTCCCTGAATATTTTTTTCATATCCAACTGGAGTCACTTATTTCGATAGATAGATAGATAGATAGATGATAAATAGATAATAGATAGATAATAGACGGATATAAGATAGATATGGGATAGATAGATACAATCCATAAAATTGAAGCAGCACACCAATGAGATGAAAATATTAAAGTGCTATTTAATAGCCCACATGGCGACATTTTGGTGCAGAGATGTGGACCTTTTTCTGATGCTGTTTTTGTCTTTTTTCTTTAGATAGATAGGGTACTTTCAAAGGGTTTTCCAAGAATGTGATATACTGAACCAGTCCCTGTAATTCAAACAGCAGTCACATGTCAGGACAGGCTGAACAAACAGCTCCCGAGACCTGTGTCTCAACTAATAGAGGAGCTGTATTGTAAGTACAAGTATCTCCTTGAGCCGAGGAGAAGGGATGTGAGTTAAAAAATAAATCTTGTATTCTGTATAGATGAAAGGTCGCACTCATCGGGATAGTGAAAAGCTGCTTTATTATTACATGTTAATACATGTCAGGTCGGAGAAATTTAGCGAGTGCGTGAAGGCTGACAACGGCCGTTTCGCGCTATTCAAGACCCGTAGAAGCGTTGAATAGCGCGAAACGGCCGTTGTCAGCCTTCACGCACTCGCTAAATTTCTCCGACCTGACATGTATTAACATGTAATAATAAAGCAGCATTTCACTATCCCGATGAGTGCGACCTTTCATCTATACAGAATACAAGATTGATTACTACGAGGTCAAGCACCCGGGAGATTCGGTGTAACTTTCCTGCCAGCCACGGACCACTAGCATAAGCACGGTAACAGCGGTGCCGTCCGCTTTTTCTTTCGTCGAGCTAAAAAATGAATCTTCCCCTTCCTCAACTTCAGATGGAGGAGAGAGACTAGAGAAACAAATCCTTTGTGCTCCTTTGAGTACACATCAATATACAGCTCACACAAGCTTATGAATTTGCCTGTACCATATTATTCCACCCCCATCCCACTGATATACTACTCTACGGAGAGCCATTGTTTCCATAGTTTTACAATATTTTGCTTCCAGACAGTTTGAGACATGAGGCCCAGAGGACGTCATGAATGTTTGATGAAAGTTTGTAATGTCTGCATGATTAAAACAAAGATTAATGAATTTACAAACAGGGAATTATTTATTTTAGACGGAAATGCATTTTCAAGCGGGCTCCAAATTATATCCAAATATGCCCCATATCCGTCAGCTTGTAGCTTTTCCTCAGCTGCCAATAGCATAAAATGTAAGAGACATGAGCCCACGTCACTCATTTCCTCCATACATCTCGGAAGTCGTTATCAGACACGTTTTATGACAGGCTGAACCTTGTCGCCGGCAGCAGGATGGATTTGTACCTGTAGGAGCAGAATCAGTAGAGGAGTCTCATGCTGCACCTGTCTCATTAGCTCTCGAAATTACCTGATTTTTTGGTTGAGGCCTCCAGAGATTTACTGACTTTTTGACAAACACAATTGGTAATGTGTGTGAAATCTGCAATGGATGGCTTTAGGCTGTAAGATTTTAACTAATATCGTTACTGGCAGGAAAATATGGGTTTTGGCTTCAGTCTGGTATAAGTAACAGGTCTTCTATAATCAGCCTGCTCTCAGGGGACAGGTTGTGCAAACCGGGGAAATAGGTGAGATGTGATATCACCTATTGTGAATGATTGATGTTCTGTTATACTACTGTATAAATAAATGTTACCTTTTATTGTAATCAGGTCTGTGATGATGATGAGACTACTGAAAAGTAATCTCTACAGAACAGGAAGTAAGGGTCTAATGGCCATTGTGAAAATAGCATGATTTCTCATCTTTGTTTTTTTTTCTATAAATATGTGGAAAATTGGAAAAAAAAAAGCATAATCAACATTTAAAAAAAAAATAGATTTAACATAAAAACCATAATTTAGTTTTGTGCACAATGATCATCCATAATATATGAAGCTGACTGTTTGAAGTGTTCAAACAAAAAGGCTCTTACAACAGAATGTATTTCTTCTTTAAATCATTTCTTGACTTGTTCTCGAAAGTCTGAGTCATCCATCCTCGGATGACCTTCACCCAAGGAAAGACTGAGGAAAATAAAGGGACGGAAAACAATCTCTTGGGTAGATTCCAATTACAATAGATATGTTAAGACCTGAGCCTGACTCAGGAGACTAAGCTAAGGCCACTGTTCTACAACACAAAGGTCTAGAGATGAAGAAAATGAACAAAAAGACACAATCATGGAATCTGCAAATCATAAA
Source organism: Dendrobates tinctorius (assembly GCF_039654945.1). Classification (NCBI taxonomy): domain Eukaryota; kingdom Metazoa; phylum Chordata; class Amphibia; order Anura; family Dendrobatidae; genus Dendrobates; species Dendrobates tinctorius. The sequence goes on along the minus strand of NW_027361810.1, from coordinate 37,202,968 downwards.
GAGTCAAGACAGAATTCCATTACGGAAGCCTTTGGATTATGCCAATCTTCCAAATGCAATATGCATTGCTCTTTCTATTGAAATATTTGTTAATAAAGCAAATTTTAGTGCAGCTTTTCATTGCCACCCCTCTATGATCCAGAATGCCAGAACCTTACGACAGTGTACAGATCTGACCAATAAGCGCAGCAATGTCGCAGCTCCGCATCGGAAGCCAGGAGGCAGGAGAGCAGTGCAACCCTGAATATTCAACAAGAGTAAAACTCTTCAAACTGAAATTTTGCCCATAAAAATGCAAGAAAGTAAAACTAAATCAATATAAAAACAGAAATAAATGATGTTATAATGCACGGGAGAATTAAGTCCGGTCTCGTTTCAAACATTATTATTTGTTTTGAACACATTTTCGTAACGATATTAATGAGTCTGCCTTTCTTTTTATCTGTGGCACCCAGCAATCTCCAAGCAATATTCTAATTTTGTTAATAAAATTATCACAAATTTAATTTATGATCAGCAAGTCTACAAACACATTATAAGGGCTTGTGTAAATGACCGCTTAAATTGGACAAGCGCCATCCGTGGTTTAGACAGGTAGCACTTGTACCCGTGATATTCTACGGGGCTTGATCTGAGTGATGGATCAAAATTGGCAATGCAAGTCTATGGGTCCATGGAAAACATCGGACCACTCCCGGATGACATTCGAGTGTGGTCCAATTTTCATGGACTGACTGAAAGGAGAACGTGGAGAAACATTATTTTTCTCATCTCCTCTGGGAAAATGGATCCCACTCTGATCAAACTCTGATTAGCAAAGCTGGACCGTTTTTTTTGGATGGCGAGAGAACAGTCATGTTGACCCTACCTTTGTGGTAGCTTATCGTCAGTTACAGAAAAGGAGGCTAGTTACTAAACTTGATCAAGCCCATTAAACGGAATGACGCTGTTTCTAGAGGGCCCTATTTACTAATTCTAAAGAAAACCCTTTAAGGATTTTTCCATTTTGCGTCATAAAAATTGGAGTCAAATTAGAAGTGATATTAAGACCTGTTAATGGTTTTTAGGCTGCAGATTATGGAACTTACTTAGTAGAGTCTCCAACACTTCTCTGCTGCCCCACATTACTTCATCATCATGCGCCATGTTAAGAAATTTAGTGCAGACTGTACTAAAAATTCCATAGTGACATTGTCCTCTGCCTTATTTCCAAGTGTCTTATATGTGTGCTTGATTTTTTTATTTAAAAAAATGTTCAAGTTAATTATTGGTCCAATTTTTGTTCAGCGCAGCTCAATCATAGTAGCATCAAATAAATAAGGAGAAATATCTAGGGAGCAGAGGAAAACGCAATAGGGTCATCCAGTTAGACAAAGGAATAAAATAATAGTTTTGCTAATGTGATGATATTGTGTTCACACAATGATATTAAAGCATGAAATCCCAGCTGCTGCAGGTTCACGTGTCATCAGACACTGCTGCCGGTCCACGTGTCATCAGACACTGCTGCAGGTCCACGTGTCATCAGACACTGCTGCAGGTCCATGTGTCACCAGACACTGCTGCAGGTCCACGTGTCACCAGACACTGCTGCAGGTCCACGTGTCATCAGACACTGCTGCAGGTCCACGTGTCATCAGACACTGCTGCAGGTCCACGTGTCATCAGACACTGCTGCAGGTCCACGTGTCATCAGACACTGCTGCAGGTCCACGTGTCACCAGACACTGCTGCAGGTCCACATGTCATCAGACACTGCTGCAGGTCCACGTGTCATCAGACACTGCTGCAGGTCCACGTGTCACCAGACACTGCTGCAGGTCCACGTGTCACCAGACACTGCTGCCGGTCCACGTGTCATCAGACACTGCTGCAGGTCCACGTGTCATCAGACACTGCTGCAGGTCCACGTGTCATCAGACACTGCTGCAGGTCCACGTGTCATCACACACTGCTGCAGGTCCACGAGTCATCACACACTGCTGCAGGTCCACGTGTCACCAGACACTGCTGCAGGTCCACGTGTCATCAGACACTGCTGCAGGTCCACGTGTCATCACACACTGCTGCAGGTCCACGAGTCATCACACACTGCTGCAGGTCCACGTGTCATCAGACTCTGCTGTAGGTCCACGTGTCATCAGACACTGCTGCATGTCCACGTGTCATCACACACTCCTGCAGGTCCACGTGTCATCAGACACTGCTGCAGGTCCACATGTCATCACACACTGCTGCAGGTCCACGTGTCATCACACACTGCTGCAGGTCCACGTGTCACCAGACACTGCTGCAGGTCCACGTGTCATCAGACACTGCTGCAGGTCCACGTGTCATCAAACACTCCTGCAGGTCCACGTGTCATCAGACACTGCTGGTCCACGTGTCATCAAACACTCCTGCAGGTCCACGTGTCACCAGACACTGCTGCAGGTCCACGTGTCATCAGACACTGCTGCAGGTCCACGTGTCATCAAACACTCCTGCAGGTCCACGTGTCATCAGACACTGCTGCAGGTCCACATGTCATCACACACTGCTGCAGGTCCACGTGTCATCAGACACTGATGCAGGTCCACGTGTCATCAGACACTGCTGTAGGTCCACGTGTCATCAGACACTGCTGCAGGTCCACGTGTCATCACACACTGCTGCAGGTCCACGAGTCATCACACACTGCTGCAGGTCCACGTGTCATCAGACACTGCTGTAGGTCCACGTGTCATCAGACACTGCTGCATGTCCATGTGTCACCACACACTGCTGCAGGTCCACGTGTCATCACACACTGATGCAGGTCCACGTGTCATCAGACACTGCTGTAGGTCCACGTGTCATCAGACACTGCTGCAGGTCCATGTGTCATCACACACTGCTGCAGGTCCACGAGTCATCACACATTGCTGCAGGTCCACGTGTCATCAGACACTGCTGTAGGTCCACGTGTCATCAGACACTGCTGCAGGTCCACGTGTCATCAGATACTGCTGTAGGTCCACGTGTCATCAGACACTGCTGCAGGTCCACGTGTCATCAGACACTGCTGCAGGTCCATGTGTGGACTGTTCCATTAAGGGTTACCTTGACTTGGTGGAGCAGCTTGGTATACATTTTTTGCAAAAAAACGTATCGACTAAATACCCTGTATTTGTTGCCATCTTTTTACCAGCACTTGCTGATTACTGTCATATTTGTTACTGCAGGGTATTTCTGCACATTTGTCATTCTGTGTTTTCTTTTTGTGTTTCAGTCAGTGGGTGGTGTGAACACTGTCCGACCGACTTGTTCACATTTGTGCATGTCATGTGTTTTTAGGTCCATGTGTCATCAGACACTGCTGCAGGTTCACGTGTCATCAGACACTGCTGCAGGTTCACGTGTCATCAGACACTGCTGCAGGCCCTCGTGTCATCAGACACTGCTGCAGGTCCATGTGTCATCAGACACTGCTGCAGGTTCACATGTCATCAGACACTGCTGCAGGTCCACGTGTCATCAGACACTGCTGCAGGTCCACGTGTCTTCAGACACTGCTGCAGGTCCACATGTCATCAGGCAATGCTGCAGGTCCACGTGTCATCAGACACTGCTGCAGGTCCCCTACATCATGCTGCTCTCAAAGTGCATAACAAAAACAAATACCCTTTAAATGAAATGTCATGAGAAAATGACTTATTGTTCAAATAATTTTTTATAATAATAATAATAATATATATATATATATATTGGCAATGATTTATTTCTTTATATAACACCACGTATTAAACTTAAGAGTGAGAATTCTTGCAATTTTCACACTGGCCATAAGGGCTATTTTCTAACTTCCTGTTGTTTCAGGAAATCCACAAGACCATGTCTCTTGTACTAACGCATCTAATGAGCGTGTGCAGAGGTCATTGTGAAGCAAAGGGGATCAGGGTCAGCTGTGACATCACCTATTGTGATAAGTGGATACTGTTTTATTAGCTGTGTGTAGAGATGTTATCTGTCACATTTATCCTGCCTCTGAAGATAAAGAACCTGCTCAAAGGACAAGATGTTAGAATCTGAAATAGCCCAGTGGGGTCACTTTGAAAATTGTAAGACTACTAATATTATTATTTTTTTTTATGCAAGTCATATGAAAAAAGTGCCAAAGGATTATTAACCATTCATGTAACGCAAAAAAAACCTTATTTAAACAATAGGTAATTTTCTGTTGACGCATTATCTTTAAGTGCAGGGCCAGTTTATTATGGTTACAGAGGTCGGTAAGTGGCCATGTGCATAAATGCCTGAGGCATAAATCATTTTTAGTCAATCCTGTGACAATCATCCTAACTTTTAGAGCCTTGTTTGAGGACGAGTCACAACTTTTTGGAGAGTCCTGGCTTGAAACTTAACCAAACATTTTTTTTTCTGCCTGATATAAAGCATTTTTGCCACTGAAGCAGTTAAATCACAACATAACTAAAAGTTCAAAAAACACTAAGCTACAGCATTAAACTCGAATATTATTAAACTTTGCACCACCAGCTGTTCTTCCTTTTAATAATTGTGTTCGACAACAGGACAGAGCATTCCTAAAACAAATGCACAACTCTACAGAACATGGAAAGTTTACGCTGTACACAAAAAGTCCTTTATTAACACTGCCCATGATCCCTGGATACTAGTGGAAAACAGGCTTAAAAGTCACACAGGTTTGTCTAATCCCATTTTAATTGAGAGCCCATTCACTCATTATATTAACTCTGGTGGCCCATAGGGAAATTGTAAAATTCTATAGACTACATAAGTGTTTTAACACAACCTAATTACAAAATATATGCTTATTTTTATTTTTTAACACAATCTTATAGTATATTTTTGTAGAATTTATATATATATATATATATATATATATATATATATAAGCACAGGGGGTGAAAAAAGTATTAAAAATGTCACCAATTTTCTAAGTTAATATATTTATAAAGGTGCTATTGACATGAAATTCTCACAAGATGTCGGTAACAACTCATTCAATCCACCACACGGGCAAGGAAATCAAACCATAGATGTCCATAAATCCAGTTATGTGTAATAATGAGAAATGACACAGGGAAAAAGTATTGAACAAATGAAGAAAGAGAGGTGCAAAGAGCCATGGAAAGTCATGATACCGGCTGAAATCTATCAGTAATTAAACAGCAATCCTGCCTCTTAGTGAAAAGTAATATCACCTGGTAAAACCAAGATATCACACAAGAAGCAACTCATGATAGGTAAAACCAGTGAGATGTCTCAAGACCTTTGCATCCTTACTGTTGCAATACATGCTGATGGAATTGGTTACAGAAGAATTTCCAAACTACTGAGGTTCCATTGTGTAGTGTTGGGGCCATAATATGAAAGTGGAAAGAACAACATTTCCCCATAAACCAGAAACGACAAGGCACTCCCCACAAGATTTCAGACAGAGGAGTGAAAATAATTAGCAGAAGAGTTGTCCATGAGCCAAGAACCATCTGTGGAGAGCTACAGAAGGACCTGGAATGACTAGATCTAATTATAAAAATATATACTGTAAATAATGCACTCAACCTTCATGGCTCACCATGCAAAACTCCATTGCTGGAAAAAAAAAGCATGTTCAAGAGCATTTAAAGTTGGCTCTACAATATTTACATAAGTCTGTGAAATACTGGGAGAATATAGTCTGGTAAGATGAGAATGAAATTCAACTCTTTGAATGCCATAATACACATCGTGCTTGGAGACCAAAAGGCACTGCATGCCACCCCAAAAACACCATACCAACAGTGAAGTTTGGTGGTGGGAGCATCATGATGTTGGGCTATTTTAGAGCATATGGCATTTCCAAACTTCATATAACTGAAGGAAGGATGAATCGATAAATGAGACATTCTTGATAAAAATCTGCTGCCATCTACATGGATGATGAAGATAAAATGAGTGTGGATTTTTCAGCAAGAGAATGATCCCAAAACACACAGCCAAGGAATCTCACAATTGGTTTCAGAGAAAGAAAATAAAGCTCTAGAATGGCCGAGCCAATCACCGGACCTGAATCCATTAGAAAATTTATGGATGGAACTAAAGCTCAGCGTTCATAGAAGGAGCCACAAAAGAAAATTTGTATATTCATGGTCACATTGTGTGTGGCACTATGAGGATTTTGTCTTATTAATTAATATAAAGATGTGAAAAAGTGAAGTGACAATTGGCAAATTCTGCAGAGATAAGAAGTGTCCAGGAGAAATCATCATGGTGGTATGGGCTGGATAAAGAAGAAAAGGAAAGTGAACAACTATGATCAGAGAAGACATCATCTATAAATTACTGAATGTCATAGTTTATTCTGTCTCTGATTGGGTTGGATTGGTGCTGAATCCATTTACACACAATATGTCATACCATTCTAGCTTGTGACATAACTCCTAGCATACCATTGTTCAGGTCATATTCGGAGCTGTAATCACACATGTTACTAATTTATACAACAAGGGTTAATATGATTTTGCAATACCGGTTCAGGTACTGTACTTATGTTTTGAGCTTTGTTCTGGCATTGTATTTATTTCCTTTTCAAACAACTTTATTAAGTTTTTCATAAAGTTAACAGTAGTATTTTACATCATGCCTACAGCCGTAGGGTATGCAAATATAGCAGTATTGTAATGCCTTGAGTTTATACAGTAGGAGTATCAAATAAATAAATATTATATACCTTAACAGTAGTAGTATAGTAGAAGTACAACTAGATAGTCCTACATTTAATACAATACCTATACCTATACCTTAACAGTAGTTATATATTAGAGGAACAACTTAATATTCCTACATTAAACTAGAGTAGTGTTTATATATCTTTATTTCTGTTTAGAGAGGGAAATGTTCGCTTTTATAAAATAATATAACCAATTAACTGAATCACAAAATAGGAGAGATCAGGAGCAAGCGATTTCAGGTAAATTTTGACCTGAGGCGAAGCACATCCAGGATTTCCATCTTTTACTAAATGTTGTGAAATAGTTATTTGCCAAAGCATGACTTTTTTCGTATGAACAGTGCAGGGACATTTTATCTGTAATATCGCTGAGTTTAGGTGTTGCATTTTCATTCCATAGAGATGCTATGGCATTCTTTGTTATAAGAAATAAATGAATGACTGTTGGGATATGGGAAGGATGGATCTCATCAAGATTTAAGGACAATAGTGCCATTTGTGGTGTCAGGGTTATTTTTTGTTTGTCACCTCATTAATTAACCTAGAAATTTCCAACCATAGAGGTCTAATATTAGGACATTCCCAGAAAATATGTAAAATTGAACCTATAAATCCGCAGTCTCTCCAGCATTCTGGAGATCTGCCAGGGAATATTCTGGCTAACTTTAATGGCGTGAAGTAACACCTAGATATCATTTTATAGAAGGACTCATGTAGAGATGCGCAAATATTGGATGAATAAGTCCTTTTAAAGGCCTGTTTCCATTGTTCCATAGAGACAGAAATGTTAAAATCATTCTCCCATTTTAACATATATGGAGTTTTCTCTAAATCCTCAGAACCATTTAAGAAGTCGTAGATATTTCTCGATCTCCAGTGGAGTTTAACATTAGGGTTACAAAGTAGCAGACTAGTAGAGTCCGTTATATATGATTTTTTCCTCATAAATTTTAATATGTGTTTTTTTAGTAGAGAAAGGAGAGTGAAATCCTGGGAAGAAAATTTTTTTTGAGTCTTTAATGTTTCGTTGCTTAAAAATTTCTTCCCATCGTACAAGTCCCCTATCACCTTAATACCTATTTTATTCCAATCTGTCGGAATTTCCTTCTCCACTAACAGACCGAGAAATTTTATAGGAACATTTTTCAACTGAACAAACCTTTGGCTCTGATTTTTCTTAATTTGGGGTTTAGCTAGTTGTTTCCATGCTGAAAGGGTTGCGGAAATTGTTGGGGAATCAAAATGTGAAGGGGAGGATGACGTAAGACATTCCAGGATTGTCTTTAAAAGAGTTTTGTTTTTATTGGAATGCTTCTCCAAGTCTACCCATGCTGGAGCGTTGTTTGTATTTACCCAAAAAAAGGATTGTTTGATAAGATTTGCATAGTAATAATTAATCATATTTGGGAGAGCTAGGCCCCCATTTAGTTTACTTCTAGTTAAGATGTGTGATGCCACCCTTGCTCTTTTCTTGTTACATATGAATTTGTTTATAATGGATTGGAGCTTTCTGAGATACTTTAGTGGGATAAATAATGGGATTGCTCTGAAGGTATAAAGGATTTTTGGAAGGGTAAAGAGTTTAAATAAAATTATTCTGCCTACCCATGATATTTCCTGGCTCGAGAGACTGTTTAGTTCGTTTTATGTTTTTTTAATAATATTCTGCATGTTTGTCTCCACCGTTTTTCTAAAGTTTCTGGTTATAGAGATACCTAAATAAGAAATATCTTCTTTTTCCCAATCAAACCTGGAAATCTTTTTAATGTCTGAGATAGTAAAATCATTAAGAAAAAAATCTAGTATTTTCGATTTGGTCTCGTTTATTTTGTAGAATGAAATCCTAGAAAAACTTTCAATAGTTGATAAAACTGCTTTGATTGAGTTCAATGGATTCGACAAACTTAGTATAATGTCATCAGCGAAAAGGCCAATCTTAGATTGGTTGTCACCCATCTGTATTCCACGGATTTCATCATTAGCTCTTATTGCTTCCGCTAGGGGCTCCATTATCAGCGCAAACAAAAGGGGGGAAAGTGGGCATCCCTGTCTGGTTCCATTAGTTATCTTAATTTGGTCAGAAAGGTGACTATTTGCGTAAACATTTGCAGAAGGATTTGAATACAGTGCCATTATTGTCTTTATTATTTTGTTACTAAAGCCGAATTTATCTAAGGTTGCTTTTAGGAACTCCCAATTAACCCTATCGAAGGCTTTTTCCGCGTCTAAAGCCAGAAGGAGTGAAGGGATTTTTTTCTTCTTGATGAAATTTATCAGATTCAGTGTTCTCCTACTACCGTCAATTGTCTGGCGTCCCTCAATGAATCCAAGCTGATCTTTATGGATAATACTTGGGAGGATGTTTTTTAGTCTATTTGCTATAATTTTTGAAAATAATTTGACATCTGTGTTTATTAATGAAATGGGTCTGTAATTTTTAACTGACTCCAGGTCACCTTTGGGCTTGGGTATTAGTATTATGTTGGCCCGTAACATCTCAGATGGAAATGCGCCGGACAAAGATGCTTTATCAAAAACTTGGACCAAATAGGGGGTTAAAATAGATTCGAAGGTTTGGTAATATTCATTAGTATATCCATCGGGTCCCGGAGCTTTTTTCTTTTTAAGTGATTTAATGGCTTCTGAAACTTCCGACGCAGAAAAGGGGGCCTCTAGATTTAATAATTGTTGGGTGGTAACCTTAGGCAAGTTTAAAGATGTAAGGAAATCATCAATTCCTTGGCTATCAGGTTGATGTGTTTCCTGATCTGAATTTAGATTATAGATAGAAAAATAATATTCTGCAAAGGCATCTACGATTTTCTTGGGGTGTTCTAGTATGGAGCCATCATGTTTAATTCTATTAATTCTACTTTTGATTCTAATTGTTCTGAATTTTTGTGCCATTAATTTAGTCGGTTTGTTGTATGATGAATAAAAGTTGGACCTCATGGAATTAGCATACTTATCGTATTCGTTGAATAACTCCGATCTCAGATCTAATCTTAATTTTAGGATTTCCGAATGGATATTGGGTGGTGGGTGAGCTGATTTTTGTAAGATTTCTTCTAGATTTTTTAGGTCTGATTGTATTTTATGTAATTTTTCTTTCTTTATTTTTTTTTTTTGAAGGCTAGATGGGTCATTACACCTCTGATCACTGCTTTGTGAGCATTCCATAAAGTAAATGGGCATGTATTGTTGATGTCATTCTCAATAAAATAGTTGTTTAAAGCCAATTCTATTTCCTTTTTTTGATTTGGGTTGAATAGGAGTGATAAATCACATCTCCATTTGGATCTAAATTTGGCCGATCTACCAAGAGAAACTTCAGCAACCATTGGGGAGTGATCTGAAAATGTTTTGGGTTGAATTTCTATTTTTTTAAATTTTGATATTGAAAATGTGTCTGTTAAAAATAAATCGATTCTAGAAAAAGATTTGTGTGCCTCTGAAAAGTGAGTATATTCCAAAGATGAAGTGTTGAGACACCTAAAAGCATCTAAATATTCATGATTACAAAGCCACTGCTTGAGTTGAGGGAATGAGGATCTAGTGGGAGAAGTAGAGTCTAATGAACCATCTGGAACAATATTGAAATCACCTACTAAGACGGTGGCACCTCTTTTTACTTCTTGAATTTTTTTGTCCAGGCCATTGAAGAAACGCATTTGTCCATTACAGGGAGCATAAATGTTCACAAGTGTTGTTAGTTGATTGTCAATCAAGCAGATAAGTATCAAATATCTGCCTGCGCAATCAGAGTACTCACTGATAATTTCGAATGAGACTGTGTTTTTAATTAAAACCACAACCCCTGCTCTTTTCTTCTCATTTAGAGATTTAAATATATGTGGGAAATTTTTATTTTCGAATTTAGGGTGTCCTTCCCTGGCTAGCTTCACCTCTTGGAGACAGATGATGTCTGCTTTGCTGCTCCCAATCTCTCTCCACGTGAGATATCTCTTGACCGGACTATTCAATCCTCTCACATTGAATGTCAGTATCTTAACCATAACTCTAAAACAATACAGAAAATATAAATAAAAACATAAACAGGAAGAAAATACCAAACTCCTGGGTAAACTTCCTAAAAATTTATTTATTTCCTGAGCTATGTTCCAGTACTGTTTTTATAGCATGAGCTTTGTTCTGGTGCTATATTTTTACGCTGCGGTTGGTTTTGGTTTTGTGCTTTAATTGATGAGCTTGGTCCCGTTACTGTATATATTTGAAGAAATAATAATATTTAATGTTTTGTTTTGGTTTACTATTACGAACTAGTTTCTGTAGCAATTTTCTTTCCAATTTTGTAGTTGAGTGAATGGCTGCACAGCTTTAAGCTATCTATTGTAGAAGAGTAGTCTCTAACCTATGTCTCTGAAGCTGTTAGGCCTGCTGGGAGTTATTGTTTTGGAGCAGTCAGAGGGCAATAGGTTGGAGGCCACTGCCCTAAACCATTCCGTGGGGGGGGAGAAAAGAACGAGGAAAGGGACAAAGAAATCTGATCTGCAAAGACTATTCCAAGTCTATTTTATGATCGGTCGCCCTGAGATAACTTGATTAACCCCTTACCTACAATTGACGTAATATTCCGTCCATGTGACCATGGACCTAATTACCATGGACGGAATATTACGTCACCATGATCAGCCGCGCCCACGTGGTGAGCGCCGCTGATCGCGGCCGGGTGTCAGCTAATTATCATAGCTGACACCCGGCACAATGTGTCAGGGGCGGTCACGGACCGCCCCCGACACGTTAACCCCTTGCACACCACGATCAAACGCGATCGCGGTGTACCGGGGGTTAAAGGGAAGCATCGGCAGGGAGGGGGCTCCCTCCGTGCTTCCCTGAGCCCCCCACAGCAGCGCAATGTGCAGCGCTGCTGCGGGGGGGCTCCTTTCCTCCAGGCCCCCGAATCCAAGATGGCGACGGGGGCCTTCGGGGGCCTGAGGAAGCTGGCTTCCTCAGTGCCTGCAAAGCGCAGGCATGAGGAAGTCTGCAGCAATGCCTGTGACAGATCGCTGATCTGTCACAGTGATCTGTGATGTGACAGATCAGCGATCTGTCACAGGACAGTGATGTCCCACCTGGGACAAGGTAATAAAGTAAAAAAAAAAAAAAAAAAAAGTGTTAAAAATAATTAAAAAAAAAATCGCTAAATAAATTAGTAAAAAAAAGAAAAAAATATTCCCCAATAAATCCATTTTTTCAAAATAAAAAAAACCAAAAACAATAAAAGTACACATATTTGGTATCGCCGCGTCCGTAATGACCTGCCCTATAAAACCGTCCCATTAGTTAACCCCTTTAGCAAACCCCTTAAAAAATAAAAATAAAAAACGAAGCAAAAAATAATGATTTATTATCATACCAACGAACAAAAAGTGCAATAACGCGCAATCAAAAAGACACATATAAATATCCATGGTACCGCTGAAAACGTCATCTTGTCCTGCAAAAAACGAGCCACCATACAGCATCATCCGCAAAAAAATAAAAAAGTTATAGCTCGCAGAATAAAGCGATACAAAAATAATTATTTTTTATATAAAATTGTTTTCATTGCAAAAAACCGACAAAACATAAAAAAACGACCTAAATGAGGTATCGCTGTAAGCGTACTGACCCGAAGAATAAAACCGCTTTATCAATTTTACCGCACGCGGAACGGTGTAAACGCACTCCCCCAAAAGAAATTCATGAAATGCTGGTTTTTGTTCATTCTGCGTCCCAAAAATCGGAATAAAAAGCGATCAAAAAATGTCATGTGCCCGAAAATGGTACCAATAAAAACGTCAACTCGTCCCGCAAAAAATAAGACCTCACATGACTCGGTGGGTCAAAATACGGAAAAATTATAGCTCTCAATATGTGGTGATGCAAAAACTATTTTTACAATAAAAAGCGTCTTTTAGTGTGCGACAGCCGCCAAACATAAAAACCGCCATAAATAGTAAATCAAACCCCCGTTATCACCCCCTTAGTTAGGGAAAAATAATAAAACTAAAATAAAATGTATTTATTTCCATTTTCCCGCTAGGGTTAGGGTTAGGGTAGGGTTAGGGTTAGGGCTAGGGTTAGGGTTAGGGTTAGGGTTAGGGCTAGGGTTAGGGCTAGGGCTAGGGTTAGGGCTAGGGCTCAGATTAGGGTTAGGGGTGTGTTGAGGTTAGGGTTGGAGTTATAATTGGGGGGTTTCCACTGTTTGGGCACATCAGGTGCTCTCCAAAGGCAACATGGCGTATGATCTCAATTCCAGCCAATTCTGCGTTGAAAAAGTCAAATGGTGCTCCTTCCCTTCCAAGCTCTGCCATGCGCCCAAACAGTGTTTTACCCCCACATGTAGGGTATCAGCCTACTCAGGACAAATTACAAAACAACTTTTGGGGTCCAATTTCTCCTGTTACCCTTAGGAAAATAAAAAATTGGGGGCAAAAATATAATTTTGCGGAAAAAAATGTTTTTTTTATTTTCACGCCCAGGCGTTATAAACTTCTGTGAAGCACTTGGGGGTTCAAAGTGCTCTCCACACATCTAGATAAGCTCCGTGGGGGGTCTAGTTTCCAAAATGGGGTCACTTGTGGGGAGTTTCAATAGTTTAGGTACATCAGGGGCTCTCCAAACGCACATGACACCCGCAGACCAATCCATCAAAGTCTGCATTCCAAAACGTCACTACTTCCCTTCCGAGCCCCGACGTGTGCCCATACAGTAGTTTTCTCCCACATATGAGGTATCAGCGTACTCAGGCCAAATTGGACAACAACTTTTTGGGTCCAATTTCTCCTGTTACCCTTGGGAAAATAAAAAAATTGGGGACTAAAAGATGATGTTTGTTGAAAAAATACGATATTTTTATTTTCACGCCCGGTCGTTATAAACTTCTGTGAAGCACTGGGGGGTTCAAAGTGCTCACCACACATCTAGATAAGTTCATTAGGGGGTCTAGTTTCCAAAATGGGGTCACTTGTGGGGAGTTTCCACTGTTTAGGTACATCAGGGGCTCTCCAAAAGCAACATGACACCCGCAGACCATGCCATCAAAGTCTGCATTCCAAAACGTCACTACTTCCCTTCCGAGCCCTGATGTGTGCCCATACAGTAGTTTTCTCCCACATATGAGGTATCAGCGTACTCAGGACAAATTGGACAACAACTTTTGGGGTCCAATTTCTCCTGTTACCCTTGGGAAAATAAAAAAATTGGGGACTAATTGATCATGTTTGTGGAAAAAATACGATTTTTTTATTTTCATGCCTGGGCATTATAAACTTCTGTGAAGCCCTTGGGGGTTCAAAGTGCTCACCACACATCTAGATAAGTTCCTCAGGGGGTCTAGTTTCCAAAATGGGATCATTTGTGGGGGGTTTTTACTGTTTAGGTACATTAGGGGCTCTCCAAAGGCAACATGACACCCACAGACCATTCCATCAAAGTCTGCATTCCAAAACGTCACTACTTCCCTTCCGAGCCCTGACGTGTGTCCATACAGTAGTTTTCTCCCACATATGAGGTGTCAGCGTACTCAGGACAAATTGGACAACTTTTGGGGTCCAATTTTTCCTGTTACCCTTGGGAAAATAAAAAAATGAGGACTAAAAGATGATGTTTGTGGAAAAAATACGATTTTTTTATTTTCACGCCCGGACGTTATAAACTTCAGTGAAGCACTGGGGGGTTCAAAGTGCTCACCACACATCTAGATAAGTTCCTTGGGGGGTCTAGTTTCCAAAATGGTGTCATTTGTGGGGGGTTTCTACTGTTTTGGTACATCAGGGGCTTTCCTAACGCGACATGGTGTCCGATCTCAATTCCAGCCAAAAACGTCAAATGGCGCTGCTTCCCTTCCGAGCTCTGCCATGCGCCCAAATAGTGGTTTACACCCACATGTGGGGTATCAGCGTACTCAGGATAAATTGCACAATATCTTTTAGGGTCCTGTTACTTTTGGAAAAATAAGAATTGAGGGTGAAAAGATCATTTTTGTGGAAAAAATATGATTTTTTAATTGTACTGCTGTACGTTATAAACTTCAATGAAGCACTGGGGGGTTCAAAGTGCTCACCACACATCTAGATAAGTTCCTTGGGGGGTCTAGTTTCCAAAATGGTGTCATTTGTGGGGGGTTTCTAGTGTTTTGGTACATCAGGGGTTTTCCAATCGCGACATGGTGTCCGATCTCAATTCTAGCCAAAAACGTCAAATGGCGCTGCTTCCCTTCCGAGCTCTGCTATGCGCCCAAATAGTCATTTACACCCACATATGGGGTATTAGTGTACTCAGGACAAATTGCACAATAACTTTTAGGGTCCTGTTACCCTTGGAAAAATAAAAATTGGGGGTGAAAAGATCATTTTTGTGGAAAAAATATGATTTTTTAATTTTACCGCTGTACGTTATAAACTTCTGTGAAGCCCTTGTGGGTTCAAAGTTCTCACCACATATCTAGATAAGTTCCTTGGGGGGTCTAGTTTCCAAAATGGGGTCACTTGGGGGGTTTCCACTGTTTAGGTACATCAGGGGCTCTCCAAACCCGGCATGGCATCCGATCTGAATTCCAGCCAATTTTGCATTGAAAAAGTCAAACGGCGCTCCTTCCCTACTGAGGTCTGCCATGCGCCGAAACAGTGGTTCCCCCCCACATATCAGGTATCAGCGTACTCAGGACAAATTGCACAATAACTTTTGCAGTCCAATTTCTCCTGTTACCCTTGGCAAAATAAAGAAAATTGAACCTGAAGTATTTTTTTTGTGAAAAAAAGTTAAATGTTCATTTTTTTTTTAATATTCAAAAAATTCCTGTGATGCACCTAAAGGGTTAATAAACTTCTTGAATGTGGTTTTAAGCACCTTAAGGGGTGCATTTTTTAGAATGGTGTCACTTTTGGGTATTTTCTATCATATAGACCCCTCAAAGTGGCTTCAAATGTGAAGTGGTCCCTAAAAATAAAATGGTGTTGCAAAAATGAGAAATCACTGGTCAATTTTTAACCCTTATAACTTCCTAACAAAAAAAAATTTTGGTTCCAAAATTGTGCTCATGTAAAGTAAACATGTGGGAAATGTTATGTATTAAGTTTTTTGTGTGCCGTATCGCTGTGATTTAAGGGCATAAAAATTCAAAGTTGGAAAATTGTGAAATTTTCAAAATTTTCGCCAAATTTCCGTTTTTTTCACAAATAAACGCAAGTTATTTGAATGCAATTTTACCACTAACATGAAATACAATATGTCACGAGAAAACATTGTCAGAATCACCGGGATCCATGGAAGCGTTCCAGAGTTATGACCTCATAAAGGGACAGTGGTCAGAATTGTAAAAATTGGCCCGGTAGTTAACGTGCAAACCACCCTTGGTAGTGAAGGGGTTAAAGATTTTATTATACATTTCTAACTAATCAGATCCTAATTCTGTTATATTGCAAAATATATCCCTGCTGCATAAAGTAGTCATTTCATTGCCCATGCAACACAACTGTAGCCCTTCCCCTTCTATAATAAAATGCTGAAGATTAGTGGGAATTTACACTGTGAGCCTTGGAGGTCTTCAAATGTCAAATTCCACCTTATAAGGAAGCCTAATGCTGATCATTGTGTTGAAAGAATTAATTGAATGAATCAAAATGAGAATAATGAATAATGATCCACTCAAAATTGTAGTAAATTTACTCATTTTTAAAGATGTCTTTCATTAATAGAATAACTTGACTCCTAGCTTCCGAAACAGTGACATCGTCTTCCATTCTCACAAGTCATATAAATGCCAGTTATCCGAAAGGTACATTAAAGGGATTTCCAGGCTTAAGATATTGATGACCTATACTTAGGATAGGTCGTCAATATCAGAGCAGTAAAGGTCTGAGAGCGGCACCATCAAGATCAGATCGGTAGAGGTCTGACAGCCGGCACCCTCTCCCATCAGATGTTTTCAGCTACGGCAGTGACAAGATGTAAATGGTGGACAGAGCTAAACTCTATTAACCATTCCCGAGAACTGAAGCTCAGCTACTATTCACTTCAATAGCAGCTGAGCTGCAAAACCTAAGAATGGCCTGTGCACAGTGTACAAAGTTGTGCCGTGTGGTTTTATTCACTTTTAATGTCTGAATGCCAGAAGACCAGAAAACAGCCAATCGATGAAGGCATTGATGACCTTTCTGGGGGACAGCTCATCAATTTAGAATTCCTAGAAAACCCCTTTAACTATGACAATCTCAGATAAGAAATGGCATTATCAGTCTAATTTAAAGATAATCTGACATAAGGTTTCTGTTGCCCAATGATAGAGCAGCAAAACTGGGGAAGAAACCCTGATTCTAATGCTGGGTAACTTACCCGGCTTCTTGCTGTGATTTAGATTTAATCGCTGTTTTATACACTTCACCTCTGCTAGTACTCTCAGTGATGATCTCCTGCTATGTAGTCCATGATATTCATTTGCTCTGTCTATCGCCGATGCTCACCACAGACTTGAAGCTTTATGCCTATGCACAGGGTAGACAGAAAGCTGTCAATCTATGACATGAGCTGACTTAGCAATAGCTCATCACCGAGAGGAAAAGCAGAGCTGCAGCAGATAAAACAATGATTTTTATCAAAGCTACAGCAAGAAAACCAGTAAGTGACACATCGCTGGAATCAGGTTCTTTGTCCTCTATTTTACACTGCAAAGCATAAACTGCTGACAGATTCTTTTTAAGAAAAATTATTGCACATTGGCGAGTAGGGCCTTAAATTCAATGATGACCTGTGCAAGAAATTATGTTATCATTCATTCTGTATGTTTACTATCTTACTATGTACAAGTAACCATACCATATAGAGATTTTAAGGCAACTGGTCATGTTGAAATGGGTATCTGTCCTGCAGGCAGGAGGGAGCTGATCAGATTCATGTACATTTTTGTGGGAAATCTACTATATAATCGTCTAAGGCCGGTTTCACATTAGCGCTTTTTAAGCGCACGCACGGCCGGGGGTAGCTCCGCCCCCGAGCCGGCTCTCTGCCCGGCGTGCCCGCCCCTTGCTTGTAGCGCCGCCTCCTAGCGGACAGCGGCGCCTGCGATCGGCGCACCCTATCTTTAGCATAGGGTGCGCAGATCGTGCGCAGGCCGTGCGCTAGTTGCGCTTTGACCTGCGCTGCGCACTTTTGACGGTGCGCCGTGCGCGCCAAAATCCAAAAAGTTTGATTTTGGCGCGCACGGCGCACCGTCAAAAGTGCGCAGCGCAGGTCAAAGCGCAACTAGCGCACGGCCTGCGCACGATCTGCGCACCCTATGCTAAAGATAGGGTGCGCCGATCGCAGGCGCCGCTGTCTGCTAGTAGGCGGCGATACAAGCAAGGGGCGGGCACGCCGGGCAGAGAGCCGGCTCGGGGGCGGAGCTACCCCCGGCCGTGCGTGCGCTTAAAAAGCGCTAATGTGAAACCGGCCTAATTCTGTCTGTCTGTCTGTAACGGAAATCCCGCATAAAGTAGCTGATTGCTCGCGCCTGGCCAGCCGCGACCAATCAGCGACAGGCGCAGTCCGGCCGCGAATTGGTGCGGCATTCGAACTACGCACGCCACCGCTACTGTTGGGAGATCTGCGACAGTTGCTGGGAGATGACCGGCGCAGCACTCAATATGCGGATGGTACCCAGGGTCCGGAGGAGAGGAGACTAAATTAATTAATTCCGATGGCCCCTGGACTCTTTCCCTCCTCTCACCACGCGCCCGGCATCTTCCGGGCCCAGTAATGCTTTGCGCGAAAGACTGCTAATGACGTCACGCTCTCGCGAGAGTGACGTCCTCTCCGGTCCTTCGTGCTAAGCATTACTGGGACCGAAGATGTCGGGAGCATGGAGAGGAGATCGGGAGCCATCGGAGAATAACCTTTTTTTAAAATTTTTTAAAATTATTTTTTACATTCTATCTTTTACTATTGATGGTGCATCGGCAGCATCAATAGTAAATATTTGATCACAATTGTCAAACACTATGCTTGACAAGTGCGACCAACCTGTCAATCACATTCCAAGCGATTCTTCAAATCGCTTGGAATGCGCTTGAATTCCGCACGTGAAAATTGCGTGTAAAAAAGGTGTTTTCCGTGGGAAAACGCATGCAAATTTTCATGCATTTATCCCGCAGCGGGAGTTGCGGAAATGCTGAAATTTCCACAACTTTTCTGCAACGTGGGTACTTAGCCTCAGTGTGACACGCAGCAGCGACCAGGCCCCTGCTGTGAGAGCGCCGATCGTGGTGGATCATCCTGGACCATCTTTTGAACGTCGGTCTCCCGCTGGCCATATTCTAGAATACCCGATGCGTTAGAATCGGGCCACCATCTAGTGTATTAATAAACCTTGTACTGTGCTATTGAAATCCCTGGTGTTCTTATGCATGTGAGTCCAGTGAGTGGTCCTACGCAGTGATTGACAGTCAACGCTCTGTGACTGTGCTTCTAGAAATAGCTGTCAATCACTAGTAGGTCCACCCACTGGACTCATATACACAAACACCAGGGACTACAATGAATAAAATACAAGTTATACTGAATCTTTTCCATTAAATCTACATACAGCATCATTCTGCTCAGCTTCTCCTTCTTTATACCATCCTGTTCACAAATCGGACTGCATGTGTAACATGAAAGAAATCCTTTAAGCTGCTCTCTAGGTTAGAATAGACCATCAATATCCATTCAGTGAGGGTCTTATACATTACTTGGCCCCACTGCTGATCTGATGTTTGAAGTTAACATTGAAAAAACTGCAGGGCTGGGATGAGCAGCCATGGACTCCTCATACAACAGATCAACAGGGGTGCTATAAGTCGGACCCTCACTGATCTGATATTTATGGTATATACTAATGAAAGGACCTAAATATCCTGATCTCAGGAAAAAAAAATAATTATAAAGTCCAAACAGTACAGTGCACTAATAAAAGCCAAATATGTAGGAAAAATAACACTTCTATGCGTATTCCTAAATAAAGATATAAAGTTTCACAAAGATATAAAGTGCCAAATAGTAGCAGCCATGCAGAGCTCAAACATCACCAACATAATACAATCGAATATCAATGCTGTATGCCTTATCTAATATTACGGCTGCCATGTCTGATTCATTACATTTTACAATTAACATAAAGATGTGTTTTGGTCACAAGTCATTGGATGACAAGCCATCTGTGGCAGTTGACATGAATTACAATTCCCATATGTATTTATCCACCCCAACTAGAATCTCTGATGTTTTTCCCTTTCTAATGCTTAATGTCAATGTCAGTTGCATAATATAAGTCACTTATTAAATATGGATCTCAGTTTTGATAGTTTTAGAGTTCTAGAGTCTGGTCACAAGCAAAAGGGCCAAAATTTGCCGTTATTGCAGCCCATTTGTTAAGTCACAATATAGTTACCGATATCATTGTATTTATTAGTATGGCTTTCCAGAGGATAGTAATGCCAGCCAAGTCATTGACACAATAACACGACTTTCAAACGACTGGGTCCCGTTGGTTCAGTTAAACAAATCCTATTTAGAGCCAATAACTTATCAAGAGTGTCTTATTCTAATGGGATCAGGCTTGGACTGGCCCACAGGAGAGCAGGAGAATCCTCCGATGGGCCCCTGTGCATAAATGGGCCACCTCCCTCTTACTTAAGCAGTGCTTGGCACCATATACTAGAATCACTATGTACAGACAAAGGCATCATTTTATTCATTAATCAATCTGCCCAGTTCATTGTTATATAAATTTGTGATTGAGGAGAATGTCACATTTGCATGTAGTTGAAAAATGGGGTCCTGGAGTTGGTTACTATTGGGCCCTTGGTGTTAGAATCTGTTCAGTTTGTGATTATCCGCCATTTTCTTGTAGTGTTCTGGCTGCTGGTCTTTTTCCTCTGATGCTGGGTTTGTCTTGGGTCAGGTGATTGTAGCACCCTTTATTAACCTGCACCTGTCTCCCATTCCTTGCTGGACAACAGTGTTAATCCGCTTGAGTTCTGGCTTGGAGCCTTGCTTTGCCTTCTGTGTGTTTAATTAGTGCAGTGCTGGGACCTCTGGTTCTGAAAGTCTTAGTTTCTGTTTGCAGTTGTTTTCTGCAGCCTTCTTTATGTTTTCTTCTAGGAGGTGACCCGTTTTTGTACCCAGTCCTTAGATCTTTCAGGGACCCCCTTCCCCCTATCTATAGGTCTTCGCTTGAGATTAACCTAGGATCGTCGGTGGGTCTATTCGCAAGGAATGGGTCGCCCACCCCATCGTAGGGTATCAGCCTAGTCGCAGTGCAGAGTCAGTTTTCCCCCTCCTACCCTAGTCCTGTGCTGCAGTACCGTAACACTTGGCACCCCAATCCATCACGGTATGGGATTATTTGTAAATAACCGTCACCTTATTAATATGTCCTGTATATCTAATGAGTAGAGATAAGCAGATCTTTTGAAATTCGTATTTGCCGACTTCAAATTTTCCACAAGAATTAGATTTGCAACAAAAATAAATTGGCAGAAATTTCAACACTGGAAAGATTGTAATTGAGCATAAAAAGCACCAAGCAGAGTGGAGTGGGAAGTAGAGGACCCCCTGGCCATAAGAACTTACACACAACAGAAGAGAGAGAAAGGACCCCGCTGATCATTGGAGCTTACACTCTATAACAGAGCGAAGACCCAACTGATCACGAGAACTTACACACTACAGTAAAGAGAGACAGGAACCTGAAGACCACAAGAGCAGATGCACTTGCTGCTCAGGGGCACTTTGCTGTCAGTGTCCACCTCTCACCAATATAGAAGAAGATAGTACAGGTATGTAGATATGAATCTCCATGGACCAGTATAATATTTCGGCAAACAATACCATTTAGTTTCTCAGGTACAGAGGATTCTTTCAAACATAAGCATGCAACCTGTTGCTCGCTGTTAATGTTTTTACCTTCCATGCTACAGTTCTCCTGTTTGAATCCTACGTAAAAACAGCTTGAAGACAACAATTAAACACAAACATGTACATTCTGTGTGCGTGTATCTATCTATCTATGTATGTATATATATATATATATATATATTCATGGCCGAAACTATTGGCACCCTTGAAAATGTTCCAGAACGTGAAGTATTTCTCCCAGAAAATTATTGCAATTACACATATTTTGTTATACACCTGTTTAAATCTCCTTTGTGTGTTTTGGAACAACACAAAAAAATCCAAGAAAAAAAGGCAAATTGGACATAATATCACACAAAACTCCCAAAATGAGCTGGATAAAATTGTTGGCACACTCAACTATTTAGTTGCACACCCTTTGGAATAAATAACTGCAATCAATCGTTTCCTATAACCATCAACAAGCTTCTTACACCTCTCAACTGGAATTTTGGGACACTCTTCTTTTGCAAACTGCTCCAGGTATCTTATATTTGAAGGGTGCCTTCTCCCAATAGCAACATTAAGATCTTTTAGATAGGTGTTCAATGGCATTGAGATCCAGACTCATAGCTGACCACTTCAAAAGTCTCCAGCTGTTTGTTTCCATCCATTTCTTGGTACTTCTTGAAGTATGTTTGGGGTCATTGTTCTGCTGGAAGTACCATGACCTAGGACACAAACCTAGCTTTCTGACATGGGGTACTACGTTGCAACCAAAAATTCATTGGTAATTTTCAAATCATAATGCCTTGCACACAGTCAAGGAAACGAGTGCCAGAGGCAGTAAAAAAAACCAAAAAATCTTTGAACCACCACCATATTTGACTGTAGGTACTGTCTTCTTTTCTTTGTAGGCCTCATTCTGCTTTTGTTAAATGTAAAATGATGTGCTTTACCAAAAAGCTGTATTTTGGTCTCATCTGTCAAAAGAACCTTTAGCAGAAGGATTTTGGTTTACTCATGTGCATTTTGGCAAACTGCAGGCTAACTTTTTTATGTCTGTGTCAGCAGTGGGATTCACCATCGGTCTCCTGCTGTAGCGTTTCATTTCATTAAAATGTTGACAGATAGTGCATGTTGACACTGATGCACTCTGAGCCTGCAGGACAGCTTGAAATTCTTTGGAACTTGATAGGGGCTGTTTATTCACTATTCGGACTATCCTGCATTGCAATCTTTGATCAATTTTTCTCTACCATCCACGTTCAGGGAGATTAGCTACAGTGCCATGGGCTGTGAACTTCTTGATTATGCTGCTCACCGTGGAAAAAGAAACATCAAGATCTCTAGAGATGGACTTTTGACCATGAGATTGTTGATATTGTTCAACAGTTTTGGTTCTCAAGTCCTCAGACAGTTCTCTTCTCCTCTTTCAGTTCTCAATGCTTAGTGTGGAACACACATACAGTACATACATACAATGCAAAGATTGAGTCAACTTCTCCCCTTTTTATCTGGTTTCAGGTGTGATTTTCATATTGCCCACACCTGTTACTTGCCACAGGTGAGTGTGAACAAGCATCACATGTTTTAAACAAAGCTAATTACCCACAATTTTGGAAAGGTGCCAACAATTTTGTCTGGCCCATTTTTGGGGTATAATGTGAAATTATATCTAATTTGCCCTTTTTTCTCTCTTTCTTTGTGTTGTTCCAATACACACAAAGAAAATAAACGTGAATAACAAAACATGTGTTATTGCTATAATTTTTTTTTAGAGAAATACTACATTTTCTTGAACAATTTCAAGGCAGCCAACACTTTTGGCCATGACTAGACTAACTATATATATATATATATATATATATATATATATGAGCACAGTTGGATGCTGGAAGGAGAATGGCTCTATCAAAGTCTTATATCCTTAGAGGAGAGAGATGAAGAAACCAACACACAGCAGAGAGGATGGAGAACTGCGGTAGCTTTGACACAGTATATAGTTGGATTAAAAACACATGTGACATACACAAATGTGAACAAGTCGGTAGGACAATATTCACACCACTGACTGACTGAAACACAAACAAGGTACAGAATGAAAAATGTGCAAAAATACCTTGCAGTAAGACATATAATAGTAGTCAGAAAGTGCTGATAAAAAGATAACAAATATAGGGTATTTGGTCGATACTTTTTTTGCAAAAAAAATGTATGCCAAGCTGCTCTACCTTGTCAAGGTAACCCCTATTGAAGCTTCAATGCCTCTCTTGTGTGACATGCACAAAAGGAGCTGTCTCAAGCCACGAGCCCATACTGGTAAGCGCCTGTCTTAATCCTGCTCATTTAGACACTGTTCACATGTTCAGGTTTTAAATATATTAGATAGGGACTGCTTCAATAGGGGTTACCTTGACAAGGTGGAGCAGCTTGGCATACATTTTTTTGCAAAAAAACGTAATGACTAAATACCCTGTATTTGTTATCTTTTTATCAGCACTTGCTGACTACTATTATATGTCTTACTGCAAGGTATTTTTGCACATTTTTCATTCTGTGGTTTGTTTGTGTTGCAGCATATAGTTGATATCAGCTAAGGGAACAGGTCAGCTGAACTTTTGGATAGCTGTATATGAAGTATGTCCTCCCTGTGTACAAACCTCTTTTTTCCGCAAGATGTAGACAATATCCTCTTGTTACAATAACATTAATGGGTATAAATACATTGTGTTAATTACTTTACACAGTTTAGTATTATCTGCAAAAAAACCCCAAATAAAAAACTGTGTAGTTTTTAACATATTAATGACCTCTACAAGGTCATTAATAGATATGTTAAAGACAACGCAGTCCGATGCTGCTCCCCGGTTGTACCCCACTAATAACAGTGACCCAATCTGAATATGTATTATTAAAAACCGCATACAAATAAAGGCTCAAATGATGTAGGGAAATATTATCGAGCGTGAAGTATGTATAGCACGCAAGCAGAAATCAATCAGTGTTCACCATGCACGTCTTATCTGCATGCCAGTTGTGGTTTAGATATGTCGCTAGCAATAAGACAAGATAAAATGTAATGATGGAGAATAGACCAGGGACCACAATCTAGCAGAAAGCAAAGCTTCGATGTGAATCCCTTGATTCCACGCTAAGATTAAGAACTCCGCTCCTGTTTCCTTAGAGTTCCTTGGCAAGCGACCAGAAACAGCATCAATTAAATTATTGCCAAGTTCATAAAAAAAAAAAAAAATTCCAGCCGAGATTTAGTGGTCTTGCCTGTCCTTAGTCGCCCCTATCCTGAAGGATTTTGGGTACATTTTAATTGCAGAAATAATTACTTCTAACCTGGAAGTTCAGTATCTAACTAATAACATTAACGAAGAGCGCGGTGGAGCTGCTTTGCTTGCCAGCACGAATCACACTGTGAGTGACTAAGCAGTCTCTGTGTGTATAATTATTCTTTGCCGTAGATGCGTAGGAAAGCGGGAGAGTGCGCCTGCTGCCCCCAGCCTGGCTCTTAATGCTTCCAGCACATTATGTTCTCCATATTCATGTTCAATTTAATTCATACAAATCTGCGAGGACTATTATAAACCTGTGCAGAACGCACTTGCAAATGGATGGTGCGATTCAAAAGCCGTATAACAAAGAAAAACTGGATTGTTTGCAGAGACAGTTTGGAAAATGCTAAAATATAAGCATTTGAACAAGCTACAAAAGCTATGAGGACCTTATACAGTGATGGTCATGGGATGCGTGTTTTTGCAGTGGTGTCTTAGGTCATGTTCTTGCGTAGTGTAAATACTATTTTTCATTTGTGCAGAAAATCTGCTGCATTGAAGGACTAGCATTTGTGCTGCATTTTTTTTCCTTTTAAAGTAGCAGCAAATTTAAGGAGATTTTTAAAATCTAATTCCCACAATTCTTTTTTTATCTTTCATTTTTGGAGCTTTTTTTTTTATACCGCAGCATATCAATCGTTTTTGCAGAATTTGCGTTTTTTTCCTGTGCGTTTTTTTTTGGGGGGGAGGGTAAAACAAAAAAAAAAAAAAAAATCAATTTACAGTAGCAGCAAAATAAGTGAGATTTTTAAAATCTCATTCACACAATGCTTTTTTTTAATCTTTCATATCTGGAGCTTTTTTTTTATACCGCAGCATATCAATTTTTCAACATTTTTGTAGAATTTTTTTCACTCATTTGATGCATAATAAATGCATAAAAATGTGCAGATGTATGTAATGTTTATCTTGCCAACACTTTTTTTTATACAGAAAAAATATTACAAAAAAGCACTGTGTGAACATACTCTTACTGTTCAACTATTCGTTTTTCATGCATATTTTTCTATAGGTTTCTATGGGGAGTGTGAAAAAATACATGTAAAAAAATGCAGTTTATTATCATTATTATTATTCATTTTTATAGCGTCATTTATTCCATGGTGCTTTACATGTGAAAAAGGGGCATACATAGACAAGTACAATAAATATGAGCAATACAAGGCACACACAAGTACAGAAGGAGAGAGGACCCTGCCTGCGAGGGCTCACAGTCTACAGGGGATGGGTGAGGATACATTTGGAGAAGGTAGAGTTGGTCGTGCGGCAGTTCAGTAGACTGAGGATCACTGCAGGTTGTAGGCTTTCTGTAAGAGGTGGGTCTTCAGGTTCCTTTTGAATGTTTCTGTGGTAGGTAAAAGACTGATGTATTGGGGTAGAGAATTCCAGAGTATGGGGGAAACACGGGAGAAGTCTTGTATGTGGTTGTGGGAAGAAGAAATAAGATCGGAGTAGAGAAGGAGCTCTTGAGAGGATTGAAAGTTGCTTGTAGGTAAATACCGGGAGACCATGTCATAGATGTATGGAGGAGACAGGTTTTGTATGGCTTTGTATGTCATAGTTAGGGTTTTGAACTGGAGCATCTGGACAAAAGGAAGCCAGTGAAGGGCTTGGCAAAGAGGAGAGGCTAGGGAATAATGAGGAGACAGGTTGATTAGTCGGGCAGCAGAGTTTAGGGTAGATTGGAGTGGTGCTAGAAGGGAGGCCAGAGAGTAGGAGATTGCAATAGTCGAGGCAGGAGATGACTAGGGCGTGCACAAGCGTTTTTGCAGTTTCTTGGTCAAGGAATGTACGGATCCTCGAAATATTTTTGTGTTGGAGTCGGCAGGAGGAGGCAAGGGCTTGGATATGTGGCTCAAAAGAAAGGGTAGAGTTGAAGATCACCCCGAGGCACTGAGTATGTGGGACTGGGGAAAGTGAGCAGCCATTGACGTTGATGGATTGGTCTGGTGGAGGGTGGAGTGAGATGGGAGAAAGATGGTCAATTCTGTTTTGTCCATGTTCAGTTTTGAAAAGCGAGCAGAAAGGAAAGATGAAATAGCAGACAGACATTGTGGGATTTTGGTCAGTAAGGAGGTGATGTCGGGGCCAGATAGGTAGATCTTCGTGTCATCGGCATAGAGATGATACTGCAAACTGTGTGATTCTATGAGCTGTCCCAGGCTGAAGGTGTAGATGGAGAAGAGTAGGGGTCCGAGGACTGAGCCTTGGGGAACACCGAAAGACAGGGGGCATGGTGCGGCGGTGGTGTGTGAGAGGGAGACACTAATGGTTTGTTACATATGACGAGATCCAGGATAGGACCAAGCCAATGATGCCAAGAGATGAGAGAATCTGTAACAAGAGGTAATAGTCTACAGTGTCAAAGGCAAAAGACAGGTCCAGGAGGATGAGGACAGAGTAGTGTTGCTTGTTCTTGGCGGTTAGTAGGTCATTGGTGACTTTAGTTAGGGCGGTTTCAGTTGAGTGATGCAGTCGGAAGCCAAATTGTAACCGGTCAAAGAGGGAGCGAGAGGAGAGGTGGGAGGACAGTTAAAGATGTAGTTGCATTTTTAAGTATGGTACACAATAGAAGCTTTTCTGTATAAAAATGATATTAAAAATGGTGCTTCATATCTGCACCATGAATGTATCATTGGGGAAGAAGTCTAAAAAAACCCTCATCAAAACAGCAGTAAGCAGAGTCAATTGTTATTGCATATTATGATACGGACTTCAGCAGAAAAGAGTCAGTATATACACCATGTATGAACATGGCCTTGATAGCACTGGTCATCAGCAGGAAACATTTATATTCCTTACACATGTACATACAATTAATGCAGTTTCTTAGTTATGGTAAAATAAGACGTAAAAAGATTGACTAACATAATGCATACTCATAATAATAAGCATTAGAGTTGAGTGAATTTTTCAATATTCGGTTTGGATTACGATTGGAGGTGAATATTGTTTTTGCAATATTCGCCAAACACAGCCGAACATCATTGGAGTCAGTGGGAGTAGAAATTAGCAAATATGTTCAGAAATGATTGTCAAACATAAATTCGGCACAAATAAGTTCCCCTTTTGGCACGAATAAGGCAAATTCGGATTCGGCGATCGTTTCGGAACCTATTCATTCAACTCTAATAAGCAGTAGACCATAAAGCGCCAATTTTACCCATGTTTTTGCATCCACACGTTTGTGTCTAGATTTTGCAGCAAAATGTAGCAACGAGTTTCGGGCCATTATTTTTTGCAACTTACTAGAAAAATAGTGGGGGCTGCTTTTACGGAATGGAAGAAAGGGGCAATGTGTACCAAATTGCTAAAAAAAGTGGCACAAAGTAAGTGAGCCAATCCATACCGAATAGATGGACAAAACACTATATAGATGCTCTAAACGTATTGACCAACTTGAACAATTGTGCTAAATTTTGTAGTATTTTCAGATTCTCTAATCTAATGGCCCCTATTGATGCGATAGAATATGGATTTTAGGAGTATTGATCTTACTAATAGATTTCCATTAAATAGTTGTGGAATGTGACCTTGGGGTTACCTCTAATGCACCTGAGAAACTCTACCCTGCGAACTCTGAATTTTCACAGGATTAATAAAACTACGAAAATGATGTGTTCAGTTTTACAAGAAGTTGGGTAAAGTTGGACAGATCAAAGCACTGTGGTGGATATTGCCGTGTATTGCAGGTTTTATTGGACAAACCGCCATATGTTCCACTCTTAGCATCTGCTTGGGAATGGACTACAAGGTTGAGAGAAGTTTTCAGCACTACAACTTGGCCATGCCCTTTGATACATATTTTCATTCATTTTCTTTTGCAGCCGGCATACAAAAAGTATAATTTATTGCACTGAGCGTTCATTGTAGGACTCTACAGTACAACGCACAAGGCCAACATCTGCGCCTTACATTATAATTCTGCTGAGACGGGCAGGCAGCCAAAAGTCTGGAGGAAAATGGTAGGCTGTTGCAGAGGTGGTATGGTGGCATAAATGATAATTAATGATTTATTCTTTTGTATAATTTAATAGCATGCAGAAAGTAAGGAAGCCGTATCAACGGAGGGTGACCTTCAAGAAGAAAAGGCACATCTACAGTACTGTACATGGAACAATATGAAAATAGGTGTGAAAATGTTATAATTACTCGACAAAGGAAAAATAGAATACAAGGAGCTGGAAATGAAAGGGGCGCAATGGGAAATGATTAAAATCTATGGGTTCATGCAGGCAGATATACCACATGCAGGACCACATAGCGGAATATAAAGTTTAAAGGGAACCTGTAAGGCCACCCGAATTTCCCAAACTGCCCCGGCAACAATGTGGAGTATTAAACCTGCGTACCAAGCATGTCCTTGATATCCCGTACAAAGAACTATTTGTATTACTGTCTTCAACACATGCACATTCCTCTGAACTAGTCCAGCAGGCCGATTGACCAGGTGACGTCTGCAGCACAGCAAACCTCGCGCATGCATACAATGTTTTTTGCAACTGAGCATGCGGTGTAAAGCTGAATCTACTCTCATTGGCTTTGTCATCTGATTACAGACCAGACAGGAGATTTCTGCAGGCATAAGCTGGCCATTTTAAGAATGGCGCCCGATAAGGCATGTTGAATATCAATGGGTATGAGGGCGCCACCTGATATTTAAGGAATCATTCCAGCACACACTATGTATGTGACAGAGCAAGAAAAGAAAAAGAAGTGTTCAAATACCAGAAGTTCACCTAGTAAAAATATCAATTTTATTTATGTAAATGACACACGAGTGACCTCAACACAGAGTCAGCTCTAGCCCGCTAACCCGTGCACAGGTACCAGTTCCGGATGCTGACTGGTTACTCCTGGCCCCCATCACCGCCTCTTACCGGTAAACGTATTATACATGTGTTTTTTATTGATTTGTGCTTCTATAAAGGTGATACCAGGTGGTACATTTACTTACCCTTACCCCTGAGGAAGCCACAACAGCTGTGGTGATACGCGTGGGGTCATCATACCTCAGTCACATCTCTTTCCTTATTCAAGGGTTCAGATGCATTAGGTCTGCTATGCTAATATTTGGCATTTACCTCCTGGTATAACATACCATCTCTTTTTCCGCAGTTTACATTTATTCAGGTACTCCGTTTATCCTGGTTTTGATAGCTATTGTTTTTTTTTCTTTGAAGCCGAAGAGGGATAAAAAGCATTCCTTAGTAACATATATATTGCGGGTATTGCAGCTACTGTGCATATTGTGATATATATACTCACCTATATGATCTATGGACACCTTATATGTTATTTGTTCTGCTAATGAGGTTAGACGGTAGTTTTATTATACTCTACCACCTATGTGTAGTTATGCTTCGGCATTCAGCCTTTTTAATTATTTTTAATCTTTTTTGTACTGTACTAGTGTGTCTTTTACTTAAAGAAAATTGAAATTTTTGCTCAATGATCTTCTAGCATTTGCACACTTTTTTCTTTTCTCGATAAGGCACGATAAAACAATTTAAGGACAGACTGCTTTAGGTGAAGCGACGCACCGGCATCCAGGCTAACTTGCAAATGTAAAGACGAGAATAAAAATTGGTTTAGCGCACATAAGAGCTACTGTATGGGAAAACAAGGACATGATGGATACACAAATTTAGTGCTGTTAATCATTATGGGGGTGGCTTAAGAACCTGACAACTTCCCTTTAAGTATAGATCTTTAAGAACTTTTTGTGATGTCCCAATAAGGCATTGCAAATTTTGTAGCACAAATCCTATGCTTGCCAACAGTCACAATTTTGTTGGGACTGTCCCAGGAACCAAACTGCAAGACGTTGGGGCTTAAAAAAAAAAAAAATCGCTAAAAAAATATGGGTGTTTGGGGTGTTCCTGGGGCTGGGCTTAAATGTCTCAAATTTCAGAGTGCAAATTTTGGTAAGAATGAAGTCTATGCATAAATATCTCTTCATATAAGATCACTGGAAGTGTGAGCCCATAATCAATTGGGTCAGTAGGAGAAAACTTGAGTAGCATTTATTTGATATATGTTTTTTTTATTTTATTGATTTTTTTTTTGCTACTTATTTCTGGACGTGAGCACTAGGGCATTGTCCTAATGCTGAAATGGCTGGCCCACTTATGCTGATGTACAGTATATCTCAAAATGGTATGTTACTTCTATTTAATGTATCTACCAATTTTCTTCATCAGAATTGTCCATAAAGACTAAATCCCCACATGCCATTGCATTTCTTCATGCTACCCATTGTATCCAATATCCATGAAGCCAATTACTAGATCTTGACATGACAACCGGTTCTGTGGCTCCTGGCACAAGTCAATTCATCCCAATTGCCTTTGGCACTAACTGTGCAAAGTTCTTGTCAATTCCATAGTTCTTATGTTGGTTTGTATTAGAAGGAATTGCTAACATTGACAGATCTTTTGCTGCTATAGCTCTTACAAGTTACTTTCTGCAATTTCTCTCACTATACTTGTCAGATCGGCCGAAATCTAACAGGATGACAAGGCGATGTTATACTTTCAGCCATCTTCAAAATGAATCCACTCAAAGTGAATTACGTATATCTCCTCGAAGAGTAAAGTGAGTGCTATCGATCATTCAGGTGTCTTTGCAAGTGAAGCCATTAATCCAGTTTTCTACAAATATTTATATGCCTGTTACTAAAGAAATAGGTAAGACTTCTTAGCATAATGAACCAACTATTTGGTAAATCTCAAGTACCCTAGATACAAATTGTGAAGCTGCCCCAATAAGGAAATCTTTCTTTATAATAATAACTCTCCCAACTGGCGCAAGACACAACAAGGACTCAAGAATGATTAGGTCCCGTCTGCAAAGCCGGTATTAAAAATTGATCTGTCAGGAGGTCAAAACTGGCCATTTTTTCCTCTTATTTTATTCTCACTGTTAACCTATATATTCAAATGTATTTTCTTAAAAAATAAAATAAAAACGCCATATGGTTTCAGGGATATGGACCTTTTTATAACCTCAATTCCCAAAAAGATTGACTGCTATGCAAAATGTAAGGAAAACAATGATTCAGAAATTTCTTATAGCCATATTTTACCCAGAGCAGAACATAGAACATAGATCAGAACTTGGATGTTGACATTTTTCCCATTTCATTTGAAAAACTGAAGTCAATTAGAAATTGATGCCAGTAACACATCTCAAAAAGCTAGGAGAGGGTAACAAAAGATTGAAAAAGTAAGTAGCACTAATAAAAAACAGGTGGAGGATCAATCTTCAATTGTCAATTGATTATGTATAAAAAAGCAAGTGAGAGAGGCAGAGTCTCTCACAAGCAAAGATGGTCAGAGGTCAGAGTGTGTCTAAAAATTCTAGAACAATTATGATGTTCCTCATAATAAAATTGAACACATTTTTAATTGCTGTATATAATATCGTCACAAGTTTCAGCGATTCTGAAAAAATCCATCCAACGGTCAATATTGATCTATTGGCCCTCAGGCATTGCATGAAAAACAAGCATATTTCAGTCATACAAATTACTGAACGGGCTCAGGAATATTTACAGAAATAATTGTCTATGAGTATGCATAGGGGAATCCAAAGGATAAGGCTCGGAGTCCGTATCAAATACCTTGTCTCCGTACACTTTTCAGGGCTTATCTACAGCATTCTATAATGCTGTATATCTGCCCCCAACCCGACCTGTAAGACAAGAAAAATATCTTTTATTATACTCACCTGTGGGGCGATCCGGTCTCAGGGGTGTCGCTCTTCTTGGTCCGGCGTGTCCCATGATTTGTAGTGCTGTCCTCCTTCTTGGTTCGTGTGGATGGTGCGTCCCTTCATCATCCACACAGTCTGATCAGCATCGCTCTCCTGCGCAGGCATACTTATCTGCCTTGATGAGGGCAGAGTAAAGTCCTGCAGTGCACAGGCACTGAGCATCTCTGACTTTTCCAGGCGCTTGCGCACTGAAGTATTTTGCTCTGACCTCAACAGGGCAGATAAGTACGCCTGTGCAGGAGCACGGTGACGAGGAGACTGTGTGGATGCGTCACCCACATGAAGCAAGCAGGAGGACGGCTTCACAAGAAGATGGGAGGCACCAGACCAAGAAGAGCGACACCCCTCAGACCGGACCACTCCACAGGTGAGTATAATAAAAGTTATTTTTCTAATCTTACAGGTCGGATTGGGGGCTTATCTACAGGATTATAGAATGCTGGATATCAGCCCTGAAAGGCGGTGGCCGGTGGCCATAACTTGTATGGGCCAAACCTGGTGACAGGTTCCCTTTAATAACTAATCAGACAAATAACCATTGGGTGACGGAGTGAATGTCTGATCTTGCCATGGATGTTACTCCTAAATTTGATAAGATCTTGCATCACTGGAGCCTGTAATGCCATCTGGTGTCATCTTCATAACCACAGCATAATAATACTGTCCATTTTTTTCTGAACATCTGGGTAGTTGATATGTAATATGTTTTATGATACTGAGACAACTCCCAGTGCCATATGCAATATTACACTATTAAAGTCCGCAATATAGGCAGTCAAATTACTCAGCCAATAGCTCAAATGACTCTTATCGGTCAATCTGCTCATTCAGCAATTTACATGACAACTCACTGCTCATACTTTGATTCCGGAATTTATATTGTAATTGGCTAAAAAGTTAAAGTGTTCTCTTCTGACATGACCACTGGTCACTAAAAGGGTGAGGATTAGGACCTTCACCGAAATAAACTATCCTTATGATGTGGAGAGAGTGATGTTTAGTAGCCATTAGTGATGAGTAAATGTGGTCGGATAAAGTGTTATCGGAACATGCTTCGGCGTGTACGAATAATATATTCGAGTCCCCGCACCTGTGATTCCAGTTTGTTAGACAATCCATGCATGTGTTGTGGCTGTTGAACAGCCACGAGACATGCAGGAGCGGGGAACCGAACATATTTTTTGAGCATGCCGAAGACACTCGGTTAGCACCTGAGCATGCTCAGATAACATCTTATCCAAGCACATTTGCTAGTAGCAATTTATCATAGATGGGGGACCAGAATCATGACATCTCCTATAAAAACTCATCACTATGTGCACTATCCTTATACTTTGACATCAGTATCTACGCTATCCCTGTACTATGACATCGAAGTGTGCACTATGCCTAAATTGTGACATCACTATTTGCATTACTATTTGTATTACACTTGTACAATGACATCATTGTGAGCACTATCCTTGCACTGTGATATAAATATGTGCACTATCCCTGTATTGCAGTATCACTGTGTGTACTATGCCTAAACTGTGACATCACTGTGTGCACTTAGCTAATATTGTTAAATGAATATTTGCAATAAACCCTGCACTGTGACATCACTGTTTGCACTCTCTTTGTGCTCTGACATCACTATGGGCATTATCCCTAAAATATAACATTACTTTATGCCTTATCCTTGTGCATCGTGGAGATCAAGATACCATAATCAGAAACCATTCACACTTTGAGTTTGCTGCTTAATGTTGTTATGCTGAAGTAGGGCCCCTTTCTATGTGTTGCCATAGGGGCCCACAATCACTTGTTATGCCCCTTCTCATTATTGGACATGGTGAAATGCACAAGGGATTCCTAATGTTGCATGTTAAATCTATTGGAACCATGCAAAGTTGTTCATTATTGTTTAGACTAATAAAGGATCCAAAACATGTATGGATGTGGATATTTAAAGGGAACCTGTCATGTGCAAAAGTGTTAGGTTATTTTGACGCTGATTATTCTCACTTTGCTAATTAATGTCAGTATCGGACGTAGAACAGAGCGTACCTAAGCAGGAATGTGCTGCTTACATATGAACTTACTAGTATTAGTCTTTTTTTCCTTTACGTCAATGCCAAGGAGAAGCGAGAATCGGAATGGATGGATGTTTCTGAGTTGCTAAGATACAAGCAATCCGCGTTAACGGAGGAATCTCTCATTTTATGCGGCAAAGAATGAGACAGAATGAAAAGACATTTAGAGCGGCAGGGTCAAGGTTGTAGAGTAAATGGAGACATCATTCACAGATGGGCCAGAGTGAGGGTTGTACAAATATTAGGAATAAATAAGATATGCCTCGCTGGATGAAAGAGATAAATTATAGAAGACAGAGTGGAGAGAAACTGAACAAAGAGAATTACTGTAATATACAACTATTGTAATCAGAGGAAGACAAGTCATCAACTAACGACTTTTCATGAAACCAGTATAACTTCACATATAGTGTAAATACACAAATCCAGAAGGGGGCAGCACTCCAAAGTCAGAGGGTGAGAAAAAGGATTTTAGGCAGCGTATTTGCTGACTTTAAGAGGAACTTTTATTTGTACCAGTGTGTCTGTTGTAGCAAACACTTTTCTATGAAATAACAATTCCATCTTTTTTTGAGCTGTATGCCTTGGCATCCCTCTGTAATTCCTCCTGGATGTTCCCAGTTGGTGGCGTGTTCTTGCATTCCCTGATATTGTCCAATCAATGCTGATATTACTGTACTGTCTAGGGTCACGCTCCTTTGAGCGTGTTTGTCATTTTATGCATAAATACTCAGGAGGAATTAAAGAGGAACGACGCAACTCAGAACTCTGAGAAAAGATTTTATCTCATCTGAGTACTACAAATGTAAGGAGATAGACCGAACCGTGGGTACCTGCATGCCGGGTCCGGAACTAAAATGGCTGCATCCTTTGTTCCTGGGGGGAAGCCTGAGTGGGTCGGACCTTCCCCTGTTGTCTGGGAGAAGCCTGAGAGAGGCGGATCTTCCCCTGTTGCAGGAAGGAAGGAGGAGAGAGACAGAGCTTCCGGCTCACCCAGGAGAGTCGGGAAAGTGCGCTCAGTAGCAGGGGGATAAAAGACAGAAGTGCACCAAAAAAGTCAGTCTGGCGCCGGTGCAGAGCAGTGCGGAGGACACCGCAGAGAGCAGAGAACAGTGCGCTCTGCTTCACCCACCAGAAAGTACTGATTTGGCAACGGGATGTATAGAAAGAGCCCCCGTTGCCTGCAGAGTGGAGCCGTGCCAGCAGAGCAGAGCTGTGCAGATCCGTGCCAGCAGAGCAGAGCTAAGCAGAGTGCCATACCCCGCGTGATAGCGAGTACCACACATGCTCTGCCCAAGAGTGACCTCATATTTGACAGACCCTTGCATACAGGTCCACGGTTTGTGGACGACCGATTGTCAGCTCCCTGCTACCCTCCACTCTAGTGAAGGCAGAGACTGCACAGTGAGTGCGACGTGCAGAGAGAGAGAGACAGACAGCTAGGACAGAGCCTCGCTATCAAGGAGTTGTGTACACTGCGGAGCGAAGTCCCGTTCTGGCGGTTCCCCACACTAGACTCAGTACCGTGCTAGATACGTTTGAGCATGGGAAATCTTCCTGCCTCCCAGAGACTTCGCCGAGACATCCCGCACCGCTGTTGTTGGTGCCACCGTTGGATCCCTGCCTGTTACAGACCTCACCAAGACATCACATGCCGCTGTTGTCGGTGCCACCGCTGGAACCCTGAGGAGCTGCACCCAAGAAGACTACAGACTGATAAGTTTCACCTCTTTATTACTAAACTTTTCTTGGTCCCTGGCTTACCCTGCCTCTCTCCCAGTTCTGCCCCCATTCCTTATCATCCCCCTACAATCCATCACTCCCTGCGTGGAGTAAATAAAATCACTCCTGTAAATAAACCTGTAAACCCTTGCTCTGCCTGCGTCCCGTCACAGCATCCCGCATTCCTGCTCGTACTGTTACCCTAAAACAGACAATGTCTGGTGTAATGACAGACCCTCTTGAAAAGCCTTACCGCTAAAAAAATAATAATCTTGAATCCACACATTGCATATAAATATATATTGAAATGAAGAGCAAACATTAACTTTTGTGATCTGACTTTTCTGCTGAGCTTCTAAATGCAGAAACAAGTCATGAAAAACACTTTATGATTTCTTCTTCCTTCTAGCTAGCCCCCCTTCTCACAAATGACAAGATAAAAAAGTAAGGTCACCCAATCTGTCAGATGAAGGAGAGCGTCTAAGGACGCTTTAGAATTATTCCTCAGTAGCTCCAGCTGAGCTCATAAAAACACGGCACGTAGTTACAGCCTGTCCATGAGGATTCAGTAGCACAGACAGGTTTTAATTTTTGGATGGAGATGCAGATTAATTAACGCTGGTGACTGCCCCTTTCATGGGTCCTTTGCCATTTTCTACATCTCCAAACTGTCCTTATATTCTGTACAATTTCTCTTTCAGCAAATTCATAATATAGCATCGTGTATAAAGATAACTCAGAAAGCTAAACACATGGGGGCCAATTCATCAATGCTTTTACTCCAGTATTCTAGCGTAAAAAGCGTCAAAAAGCTCCATAATTTTGGTGCATCTCGAAGCTGCGCTAAAATTTTGCAATTTTTGGTGTCCTCAAACCTTGATAAACTTGGCAGAGCTGGAGTGGGACAGGAGTGTAGCGACTGACTCGGTAAATTCACGATAAGCAGTGGGATCCGCTACGCCACAAATCTAACTCCAGTAGGTACTAGAGTAGGGTTTATGGTGAGGCGTACACAGAGGGGCACACCACTTATCCGAAGATCCTGATTCATGAAGAGGCATACAGAATCTGATGTGGACAAATCTGTTATTCTTATCGCCTCTAGCTCACAGGCAGACATTATTTTATCATTTAAGTCTATGAATTTGCAGGGGAGTTTGGCCATATATCTGAAGAAAATGCAGCTTTATATGAAGCAAACATACATGTTAATATTATTTGTACAATATTAGAATTTCTATGATTAAAGGGAACCTGTCACCCCCCCAGGCGTTTTTAAGTAAAAGAGCCACCTTGTGCAGCACTAATGCTGCATTCTGTCAAGGTGACTCTTTTATTTAGCGTCCCTTCCACCGCAGAAATAATCGTTTATAAAATTGGTCAGACATACCGGAAGTTTGACCGGGGGGCAGGTCTTTCCCCCTCTGACACCGACACCTCGCATCCATCATTCATCATTCATATCCTGCTTATGTCTTTTCTCCACCTCCTCTGTGTTCAATTTCAAATGCTGGCGCCTGCCCTGTAATATATTTTCTTGGGCATGCGCAGTTAGCGCTGCCCGTTCTCTCACATCACTTCATGGCCTGGCTATCGCGCCTGCGTGGCCGCGCTGCCAGAGATCCCGCCCCGCAGTGTGAATAAATCATAAGCAACTGCGGGGCGGGATCTTGACAGAATGCAGCATTAGTGCTGCACAGGGTGGCTCTTTTACTTAAAAACGCCTGGGGGGGGTGACAGGTTCCATTTAAGCTTCTGTACATCAGCACATTGAACCTGAAATAAAACCATAATTGAAGAGTAGACTTTCAGCCTTAATTCATGAGGTTTGTTAAAAAATATTGCACTAACCATTTAAGAATTAAAATGATTTTTGCAAATTCTCTCCATTTTCACAGGCTCAAAAGTAATAGTAAGTGCTTTCATGGTCTGTTTTGGTAACGTCACCCCCATTATGTTATGACAAGCCAAGAAGCTAAAGGGCCTAGGCTTGATTTCAATTGTTGAATATGCAACTGGTAGGTGTTCATGAAAACTCTTAATCTTAGAGATGAGCAAATTGGTTCAAGGCGATTCGAATTTGCCTCAAATTAAAAAAAGTTTGGATTTGCCGAAATCAATTTTTTTTTGTGGATCGCTTTAGGTTTATTATTTGGTTGGCTTATAGATGGACGGAAAGGAGTTAAAAATAAAAAAATATATATACTCACCCCACCTTCACCTGTCCTGCAATGAAATCATGCTCCAGCCCAGTTGTCCAGTTCTACTGTCTGGTCACTGATGTGGTCTTTCCAGAGACATATTTTTGCCTTCTTCTAGACTATTTTTGCATTCTTCTGGATCAATGTATTAGGCTATATTTTGAACTCGATGGAC
Organism: Dendrobates tinctorius; assembly: GCF_039654945.1. Classification (NCBI taxonomy): domain Eukaryota; kingdom Metazoa; phylum Chordata; class Amphibia; order Anura; family Dendrobatidae; genus Dendrobates; species Dendrobates tinctorius. The sequence goes on along the minus strand of NW_027361810.1, from coordinate 37,164,107 downwards.
TTATGTCTACCTTAAGTCTAAAAAGTTATGAAAGTACCTTTGGTGCCTACTACAAAGTTGTAACATTGTGGAATGACGCACCTCATGGCGCTACTTGAAGAGTAGGAGTTGAGCTTCATGGAAGGTCAGTTGAGAGTGGGATGAACATAGTTTCTTTTAATTTTTTTTTATCTATGTCTATTACGCTCCATGGTTTGGAGAGACCTCAGAGCGTAAAAATACACATTTAATACGCATTGTATTCCTGGCATAATTCTAGTATACAAAAACAAACAACAAACCATTCACAAAAATCTCAGAATCTTTACGAGTGACCAAGTCAGCAATTTGGTATATTTTTATAAAAGTAAGAGTGCTTAGGCAAGCTCAACATCACCAAAAGGTCTCATAGTTCATGCAATAAACTAGACAGGATGATAACAGATTTATTTTCTTTGGTAAAGGAAAACTCTTTTACAAGCTCTATCTGAGGCAAAATTGCAGAAGGCAGTGATTGAGATGAGCCTATCATCAAGAGACACCTTCATGAAGGTAACTCCAGAGTGTTATTGTCAATGGAACCAAAACTGGTTACAGGAAGCTAACCTCTTTTTATGTATGAACAACGTTCCCACCTTTTTCTAGGACTTGGTTGGATTACCCCCCTTCCCTTCAATAATCCCTTCTTTCTATTTCTATTTTTTCTAATTAATTTGTTGTGTTATATAGAATGATCCAGGCTCAAATTTATATATAAAGAATTGTGACAATAAAAATAGTGGAGGCAGTGGAATGGTGTGTCCATGTATGGCACCAATAAAATTTGGTCACTGGTGTTTCCTGATGATGTGCCTCTGAATAGAAGAAGTAGGAGAAATTTTTAGGTATTTAGAGCTATAGATTCTGCTCAGATTTAGTCAAAGGCTTCAAAACTGATTTAATCTCAAAAACAACCCAAAGAATTCTTAAAAAGGTTATCCTATGAAAAACATTTACCATGTATCAACAGAATAGGTAATAAAGATATGTTTACTGAGGGTCTAGCTGCTAAGACTACAACCAATCATGAGAAAAGGGGCCATATATGACCACCACCCTGACTTCTCCATTCACATATGAGAATTTGGGATACCCAGTCTCCTGATTGGTGGGGTTCCAGTGATCAGACCCATAGCAATTGTGTATTTTTCACCTATCCTTGAATAGGAGAAATACTGTATATATTTTATAGGACAACACCCTATAAATTAGAGTAATGGTTATAACAAGGGAACACATGCAAAAGCAGAGAGCTACTCCAAAGCTCTACAGAGAAACCAAGAGATTGGTGCATTTGATGGATAGCCAATTATTAGAATGGGCGGTAATGTTATATCAATCATGACGTCTAGATGGACAACTCACTAGGCGGTAAGAGACAGTCCCCATTTATGTTCAGGTAGTGATAAATCCCTCATTGTTGAGGTGCTTTTCATGTCAGAAGAAGTGATCTGAAGTGGACAACCTCTGTACTTGCAGTTGTCAGCAAGTGTCTTCTATACTTATGTTCATGATATGGAAATGATAGTCCGATAGTCCCTTGTGTTACTGAATCTTAATGTGATCTTACCTAAAAGTTCTCCTGAATGACTTCAATCCATTATGTGAAGCTTATCTGCCTCCCGCAGTTATTGTATTGATCGTGATGTCATATGGACTATTGATGTTGTCCTAACATATGCAGATAGGCTTACTGTAGAACATCTGTGTGTTGTGTGCTACATTTAGCTATGCGGTTTACAAGATAATTGCACTTTGGATACGGGAATACAGACCAACACCGAGAAGTTCAAAAGAGACACTTGTAACAACAATCCAATTGCATGTGTTCTTCATTGACACAACATCGTCGGCAAGGAAAATTGAGTGGGCATGAAACCCTTATGTAGACAGTGCCATCACAACAAAGGTGGAGTCCAATGCAACCCTGTTGTCTCATTTTTGCAGAAGGGAAAAAAAATGTATAGCTAGACTATACACGCAGAAAAAATGTAAAAAGTCTATAGTCTTGGATCTTCTGACCCTACTTGTTCACATCTCTTTCCTCCATTTATTTCCCTGGCCCAGGGCTATTCTGTGGACATAACCTAGGAGTTCTTGCAAAAAAAGCCAGGTTCCTATCAAAGGGTGAAAGTGTGAACACCAGGGAGCCTTTGTGCAAGTGACTCATTAAGCATGTACCCATCTCCATGTACATCATTTTTGGACAGAACATCATATTGCACTATTTTTAATGCTATACTGTATCTGTAATCATTTTTTTCTTCTGTTAATATTTTGCTGACGTCTCGCACCCTTTAATGCTTCCTTTATCCACAGCAGACACCTTTGATTTTATGACAATCTTTTGATACTGATATTTAATGCAATCCACCTCCTACAAAGCTTTTCTCTTCAGAGCTTTCTCTACGGTAGCAAATCTCTATTTTTATCCCAAAACACTTACAGATTTCCAAGACTTTGTGCGGTTGGTGAATTTCCCCACAACACTGATACATGCAAAGTCCTTTAAAGCTGCTATTGATTTTTACAAGCAAATGGAACCATTATTTCATAGACATTATAACAGTTGTGCATTACTTAGCAGCGCGATGCCTGCCATGCACAGCTACTGTAGATCTCAACGTACATTGCAAGACCCAATTACGAAGATAGACGTCCAACAAAGCAACAGATCAAACCAAGGTTCTGTATTGACTGTCCGTGTCTATCCAATACATTCCGAAAATCTGTCTCCAGGAACAAATATTAATGCATTGCCTGCAGTGATGATATTAGCTCCTCGAAGATATGAAGCTTATTTTTATTGGAAAAGGGGTAATTTGGATTTTACGAAAAAAAAATTGTGAAGAATGGACCTTAGAAGTAGAAATTGAGCACATTCTGGAGCTCAGTACAGAGTGGTCTAGTACCATGGATGACTAAGGAAGTGTCAACTGGTTCATTAGATGGCTAAGAATGGAGTGGTATGCCCATGGTCCTAGGGTTTTAGGTATTTCAACCCTGCAAAGTTCAGTCTTTCACACCATACAAAGCCTGACTATGGTACAATAGGTTCTAGACTGCAGTACACAGACCAGTATTATGTATAGCCCTATTAATATTCTTTTGGCTGTCCCAATGGCATGTGGGATCATTCCAGCAAGTGCGAAAACGGTCCTGACCAGATTATGATGCTCATGGAGATGTAAGAAAGGAGAAGGATGCTCGTACATTGTAGTTCCGCTGAGTGCAAAGAGCCTTTAACCAGAGTAGACATATAGTGCAGATAACAAATAGTGCCTTAGCAAAAAACAAAAAACAAAGATCAGCTATGGCACATCAGGATGCTGAGAAAGGAGTGACTGAAAGGTGACCTACGAAAGGATATGTCTGCAGTGTGACATGAACTATTGGCACCCAAATGGACACCTACCAAATGAACTCAAACAGTTGTTAATAAAGTTCAATTCATATGTGATGGAGATTGACACTGTAGAGTTTTGGTGCATATTTATGTGATGGAGATTCACATTGCAGAGTTTTAGTGTATTCTGTGATGCAACTTCAGCCTGTCTTTTTTTTGCCTCCTGCTTGTGATAGGCATCTTCCTGTCAGCTTTTACAAGTAGGGGGCAGGAAAAAAGGCTGATGCTGTAGCTCGTGAGAAACATTGCATATTCATGCACACAGCAAACCCACAGGTGGTAGAGAAAGTCATTATAGCTTTAAAATTATGCAGCCATCAATGTATGGATCCACTTACTATATCACAACTGTCCTATGTAAGGGAGAAATTATATCTTTAGCTGCATGTCAGGACGTAAGGAGGCAAAAAGAGTGTGGGGCTTAGAGGAGAGAGACATCTGACAGGTGACAGGGAGGAACTGATAGGTAAAGAGGTCATCCCATGGTTCACAGGAAGTTAGAGGGTGACTTCCTGCCACACAGCAGAGCAGGTAGTGGACTGATAGGAGACAAGACAACACAGCTGCCCTGTAAAGAAAGACTCCAAATTTATGGTTTTAACTTGGCTGGAATAAAACATATTACGCAACTACAATATTGCTGATGAGCTAGTATTATATGTGCAAAAAATGTATTGGAGTGCTGCTTTAATTTTTATATCTCATTTATGATCTAATTTGTTAGAATGCTTTCCGAAATACATTAGGGACCGTGACTTTCCCAGCATCACCCTCATCATTGTGCTTTCTTTTCATCCAGGGATCTTCAGCTGATGAGGAATATGATTAGCAGAATGATTATCCAAGTCCCAGCATGCAGTGCAGACGATGACAGGACGCTCCTGCCCGTCCTGGCAGATTCCATCAGGTATATAATGTGCAGCTTGATTATGACAACCTCCTCTCATTATCAATCATTCTCCTCCACAAACGTGTGGCATTTATGCACAGGGCTGCCCTGTGTCTTTCCTGATGATAATAGCAGCCATTATCCTTAACTCTTTCATGCCGGCAGGAATAATTTCCATCCATTGCATTGTCACCTCGTTCTCTCTCTCCTGCTGCAGAACAGCACGTTTTCTATCACCGCGCAGAAGACAGATATCTCGCAGCCATATGGTATGTTTTGCAGCTCGGAATCATGGTTGCCATGGCAACTGAGAGAAGAGACGAAGCAGGGTTTACATCGGTGTAATGGACGACATCTGGTGGGAAATCACTGGCTGGCACTAGACATTCTTGGAAGAAATCATCTTTGGAAGTGAATAATTATTTTAACCCTTCCACTTCTGCTCACGTCATAATACTTGGCGTAGAATTTAATGCGGGTTTACTATCATCCCTATCCTACATGTCTGGGCAGGACGTAGAGTGTCGTTCATCCTGATCTACCTAGTTCACAAATAGAAGGAGAGCCCTAAGGAGACATAACAGATGAGGCTGGATGTTACTTTCTCCACCAATGGGCATTTATTTGCAATATAAAGGGGTTGTTCGACCCAATCGAAACTGATAAAGAGGTATGGATGAGGTTAAAATAAAATCTGGCCTTCTTATTCTCCGATGCAAGCCTCTCCTGTGGTCTGGAAGCAATAACGTCAGCATTCATCTGTGACAAGATGTGATGAGATCGGGCTTGCCATGACAGCTGTGTGTCTGCTGAAGGTCCCCGTCACTGCCATGTTGGTGTTCCGGTGCTACAGGCTGCTGGGCTTAATAAAAGATCATAATTTGTATAATATTATGCAATATAGAACTATAACAGCTTATAGTATAAGCTACTAAATGATCACAGGTTCAGATACCCTAGGGGGGAAAGGTAAAAAAAAAACAAAAAAACAAAACAAACTTAAAAAATGGAAAAAAAAAATAATGAAAACATAAAAGTTAGAATTACCATCTTTTCCCCTTTCAAATATAAGGAAATAAAAAAAAGCATATTCTTTTGCCTAGTCCAAAAAAGTCCGATCAATCAAAGCGTAAAATTATTTAATCCATATGGTAAGTGTCATGATCCAGTCCAGAGTTTGATTTCAGCTGTCTTCTCTCTGGACTGGTCATGCGAGGGTTAATCCCCTCTGCCTCATTTTGGAGCTGGCTGGGCTATTTCAGTCCTCTGCAGCTTGCGGGCCAGTGTCAGCTATAGTTCATGCTTCCAGGCTAGGGCCACTGACTCATATACCCTAGTGATCCTTCTGCCTCTGACTTCCCGTATTTGTGTATGACTCGGCTTGATCTCTGGACTCCACCTCTTGTTTCCCATCTCTGATTCCACGCTCCCCGACTGGCTTTGACTCTGGCTTGTACCCTGACCACGTCTTACTTCTCACGTTTTGGATACCTCGTTCTCTATAGGCTCTGACTTTTGGCTTCTCTCTGACTACGTGCATTGCTGTGACCTCTGGCACTTCGTCTTCCTGTTTGTTGCTGACTCCGGTTGGTCTGACCACTCTTTCGTTACCTGTGACACCTGTGCTGCTGCTCTGTGTTACTATGCTGTGCGTGTGCAACCCCTCTTCCCTCACCAGCACCCCCTGGTGGAGGTTGCACTGTACTGCACTGCACTGCAGCAGCACATTACAGTAAGTTCTGTAATAAAAAAAAAGTAAACACAGGTTTACTTTTTTTCAGCCACCACATTATTAATAATAATAATAATAATAATAATAATGGCCTTCAGCATGATCTTGAGCCATGACGACTTGATGGATGAATGCTAGGTAGGAAGATCAATCTTGTGCAAATGTGACACCCCACAGTCCGGTTGTCACAGTGATATTACCTCCCTCTAATGGGTAAAGTCATGCTTGGAGGCAGAAAGGGGCCCCCATGCCAGGTAATACATTAAATCACAGTTTCCTGCTGCAAGTCAGAAAAGGGAGATGCCTTATAAATGCTGGCCAGCTGAGCTGAGGGGGTTGTCATGGAAACAAAGCAGCTGTGAGCTGTGAGGAGAAATGATGACAGTTAAACGTGGGGACGTGAGGTAAAAGGATCTTTCTGGAAGATCCTGTCAGTTCAAGACAGGCAGCAGATCTGACAAGAGGAAAAGGACACGAGCAGAGACTGAGAGACTCTAGGGAAGCTAAAATACTGCATATAGCAGACCCCTGAGTGAAGCGCTAATAAAGAGAAAAGGGACATCAGAGTCCTAGGCTGACAGGAACTGTACGTCCTGATAGCTGAATCTGAAAGTACAGGGGATTGTAAATTCCTGTGCACATTGATCACCTGAGAGCACGGCAGCGGATAAGGAGCCCGGGGCCGACGGTGAAGAGAACGGTACACGTGGAATAGGCTCATGCTGACAGCCGTACAGGTTAGTGAAACCATCATGACTAGAGGGTCGCAGCATAGTTATATACAGCGGAGACCCACACACAAAGCGCAGAAAGGAAGGTCCTAAATCCCCACCTGGCAAGGTGGATCCCCTGAATGCCTCCAGGCGAGCTGGACTCATTCCATCACCTGTATGTGGTACTCCGGACTGCAACCTGTTACCAGTAAGAGGTAAAGAAACTGCACCTCTCTGTGTCTTTCTCTCATTTATCTGCACCCCAAGGTTTACAGCCATTTTTACTATTTATTTAATATCTTTGCCCTGGGACTACAGCCCTACCTGTGGAGGGCTACAACATCATAGCTGCGCCCAACATCCATCCCAGAGAAGCAACACCACAGCGCTGGTCACCTCTGACTAGAATACCACAGGTGGCGTCATGTATTTCACCATCTAATAACTTTATTTTCATTTTTTTACCGCATAAATACCACACAACTTTCCCCTATTTTATTACTGGACGCCGCTGGGCCACGGACTGGGTCGCCACCGCCATGACACCGTCCCCCATGGAAGTCGACGGGCCCGGTACCGAGTACCCCCAGGCCCCGTGGGGCACTCTACAAACCTAGAGAGATCCATCAGGGTCTTCTCTGCCATTATTTTGATAGTGTCAAGCCATCGTGTTGCTGGTCTTCCTCTGCGCCTTGTTCCTTCTATGCTTCGACCATGATGTCCTTCTCCAGTGATCGCTCTCTTCACATGATGTGTCCAAAGCAGACAAGTCGTAATTTGGTGATACTTGCTTCAAGTGACTTGTCTGTCTTGATTTTTTTTTAAAATTGATGTTTATTCTTGCTGCCATCCATGGTATTGATAACATCCTTTTCCAGCACCACATTTCGAAGGCGTTGATTCTTCTCCTGTCTTGTTTCTTTACTGTCCAGATTTTGCATCCAGTCACTACAAGGAGTGCAAAGCTATCAAAAAGTCTCAATGTTCACACATTGTGGGGGTGTTTTTTTTGTATTTTTTTGCATTTTTTTTCTCCTTCGTTTTTCTCCACGTGTTTTATAGCACCAACAAAGTGATTGAGATTTCTGATACAGGAAAGATGTATATCTTTGTACCGTGTTAGCCAGTGGATAGAAAAATATTCAGGATTGAGAGTCCTCAGTGGTTGATACCTTTTAATGGCTAACTGAAAAGATGGTAGCACATTGCAAGCTTTCGAGACTACTCAGGTCTCTTCATCAGGCTAGACTAATACAAAATCTGAAGTCACATATTTATGCACAATACAGCCAAGAAAAAATGCAATAGATAAGACAAGTGACGTGAAGCAGAACTATCAATATGGGAGAGGGAGAAACATAAATATAAACATTGGACCAGTTCATAGATAAGGAGTCCGGATGTTTTATGGTCCTCTGATTGGGGTCTAGTTCTGTGTTGCCCCGCAAGGTTTTAAAAGGAAATTCCTTAATTGATGTAAAAAGACATAAATCCATGCGCCACATTCATTCCAGCACTGAGAGTGTCAAAGTTCGTCATAAATTTGTACTCCCAAACATGTCTCTCTCTCTGAGAATTGAAGTTACCTTTCAATACCAGTAATTTCATATCCATGCTGCTGTGATCAGGGATACAGAAATGTTTTGCCACAGGTAGATCCATTCTTTTTTCTCTTATTGTGTGATGATGAGAATTCATCCTTGTTCTCAGTTTTTGCCCGATCTCCCCCACATACAGACCCCCAGTTGGACAATTAGTACAAATAATTAAGTACACCACATTAGATGTAATGCAGGTGAAAGCACCTGGGATCTTGTAGTCCTGATGTGAGATTTCTGAAAACCTCATGAGGACGCTGCTTATTTTTTCCTTTCATATTTCAAATCTGCAGCATGTTGATACTTTCAGTGTTTTTGTAGTTTTTTTTCCCACTCAAATGAATAATAAAAAAAAGCATAAAAATGTGTGCAAAAATTCAGTAACAGAGAACGCATTTTACAAAGCGTTTTTCCTGCCAACACTCGAGTATTTTCAACAGATGTATCTGCTGCAAATACTGGATGTTTACACATACCCAAAACGGTACCAATATAAACTACAACTTGGCACGCAAAAAAAACCAGCTCTGAAATATCACTATAATAATAAAAAGTAACTACATAAGCTATCTCCGCAGTTGTGCTGTCCTAGAGAATCATGTTGTCGGGTCATTTTTACTGCACGATGAATGTTGGAAAAACGAACCCCACAAAAAATTACATAAAAATTGTCTTTTTTTCAGCACTTGGAAGGTTTCCATTTTTTCAGTACGTTATAGTCATAATAAAATAGGTGTCAGGCAAGCAAGAATTCCTCTGTTACTCTTCCTGGAGTTGTATAAAAAATTTGACAAATGGGTGGTGCTATTTTCCTAAGGAATAGTGTGTGTCCCTGCACAATCTAAGGGTGAGTGCACACGCTGCGGAATCACCTGCGGATTTTTCCGCTCGGATTTGCAGGTAAAGTGACCTGCTGTTTTCCTGCGGATTTGCCAGCGGTTTTTCCCCTGCGGATTGACACCTGGACAATGGAAAACGTTTCAAACCGCTGCAGAATCCCCAGAAAGAATTGACATGCTGCGGATTTAAAACCGCAGCAAATCCGCAGCATGTGCACTGCGGATTTGAAATCCTATTGGCTAACATTGTACTGTACAATGTCTGTGGAACTGCTGCGGATGCGCAGGGCCAAATCCGCTGTCGATCCGCAACAGAATCCGCAGCGTGTGCACATATCCTAAGGCCTCCGTCACATGTCCATATAAAACACGCATGTGAAAAACTGATGCCTGCTCATGAGTGTTTTCCATTATTGTGCCATCCGTGTTTTTCTGGTATGTATAAAAAAATAATTAAATTTCAAAGTTTCTCCGATATTTTGCAATGTTAAACACGTAGAGTACATGTACTGCACACAGATGCCATCCTTGGGATGTATGTGTTTTTCACGGACCCATAGACTGGTATTGATCCTGGTCATCTGTGCCGCTGGAAAAAAAAAAAGAAATATCTCTGTTGTTCACGGGAGACTTTTAAGCTGCAATGCTCCTCTGGGAAATATGCAAATTGTCTCTTCAGAGAGAAAAAGGACTAGAACTCTAGGGTCACCTATAGGGAGTAGAGATCCTAAAAGTCAATATCGACTCTCCAACCAACCTTGTCACATGACTTAGGATAAAAGCCGAAAGCAGAATCTCAATTTGCAAACACTGTGTTTCGGGGTACTGCCCCTCATCAGTGCAAAGTGTGAGATCTGGTTTGGCTGGGTGAAAAATGTGGTTCACATAGACACACAGACCGTGTGAAGATTACTGCAGGTTACAATGGGTACGTGTGGTACCCGTGACAAAAACAGATACCACACATACATGTGACTGGGGGTCTTACATAGCCAGCATTGATTATACAGTGTTGGGGCATGTTGGAAAAAACCTTGATGACAAGGAAAATGGTATACATACATTTCAATGGGGGGGGGGGTAACAGGAATGGCTTAATGCAGAGTTCAGTAAACATGTGACCCCAATTTTTGCCTCATTTCAGATTGGAAAATTTGTTTTTTGGTAGTTGCACCTTGCCCAAATTGTGCAATAAAACCTAATTAAAACTTCCCATGTAACCAAAAATGGTATTTCTATAACCGTCAGCTCACCATTCCAAAAAATCCCTCATCATCACAGCTCCATCGCTGAAAATATAAAAATGGATACAGGTCTCAGAAAATGGCGAAACGGAACACATTTTTATTATGACGTCTTGAATTTTTTTTTCACCACCAAAATTTAAAAGCAAGCGAACCTATATAAGTTTATTTCCGTAATCATACTAATCTGGAGAATCATGTTTCCAGGTCATTTTTATCACCCAATAAATGCTATTAATATGAAACCCCCCAAAAATGTTGTGTTTTTTTTTCACCATTTGACCACATTTGTGTTTTTTTTTCATTCAAAATCACAACTCATCCTGCAGATAGAAAAAAAAACAATTCCTATAGTCAAATTTCATCAGCAAAAGAAAAAAAAAAAATATATGACTCTTGGAAGAAAAGGGGAAGAAAAATAAAAAGTGCAAAAATGAAAATTTGGAAGGGGGATAAGAGGTCCTAAGGCTATGTGCACACTCTGCGGATTTTGCTGCGGATCCGCAGTGTTTCTGGCCCTGCGGGTCCGCAGCAGTTTTTGCTGCGTTGCACAGTACCATTGTTTTCAATGGTAAAACCAAAAACGCTGTGCACATGCTGCGGATTTTTCCGCGGGTTACAATCCGCAGCATGTTAATTCTTTGTGCGGATTCCGCTGCTGTTTCACACCTTATTCATTGTGAGGTGTGAAACCGCAGGGCTAAACCGCTAAAACTTTTGACCTGAGAATTTACCTGCAGATTTTTACAAATCTGCGGTGAAAAATCCGCAGCTCTCAAAACTACGTCTGCACATAGCCTAAAGATTCAAGGGATCAATTTAATTTAGGGTAAAATGAGGGGAATTAGATAAAAAATCCACTCATTATCCTTAATTTTCTTTTCAGAGAAGAGTAAACCTTTTGTCATTCCCCTAATTAACGGGAGCATAGACACGCGGCTCTACATAGTCATCCATTAAGACTGCTACATCTTTAAGAGCCGCCATATAGATCCTTCCTCCTCCAAGAAAGTCCCAGACTGCTACGATCAGGTCAATAGCTTTTAAGCAAGGCCAGGTCGAGGAACCTATACGCCTTGTATTTGCATTGTCAGTACCTGAAGAAAATGCACTTTAAGATACTGCGCGGTCTCAGACCTCCGGTCACAAATACAGCAGCTTGATGCTTTCCGACAGCTTGAACATGTATGCTCAGACAAAGGGAAGCGCGCGCACAATCTGCCCATGGAAAAGTCACTTCCTATTACCTTCCAATTGCAATCAAATTGAAGAATACAACTATGAAGGCGTCACTCCTGTTTACAGTGAGATCTGATTTAATAACGGTTCAGCCCGGTAGAGAAAACACATAATACACTGTAACTGATGGTAACCTTGTAGTAACCAAACATGTAACAGCCATACATCATTTATACAGCAATGTCTGCGTCTCCGTACAGCCAGCATTTAGTCAGCGGCAAACATATTGCCGGCACTATGTCATCGCCTGTAATATTTATACTGGATACAAAGTGGTTTAGTGCAATCATGTATCTGCATGCAAGGCCCAGGACAGTTCTGGAGAATTAATAAGCAATGAAACTACTTTTATGGCATTGTACATTGCTGGGCAATGAAAGAATAAGGTTGCATTGAGTTATTCCGAAGGTTCCTTTGGCGGTCAAAGATTGCGGGGAGTTGTAGTTTTGCAGCTTTGGAGCTGCAGGCTGGAGATCAGTTCATAAAACAATTGCAATTTGGCGCAAATGTTACAATTTCCTCTGCCAATGATTTGATTGAAATTTTCTTTAGTTTCTAGTTATACTGTTAGGGTATGTTTCCACGTGGCGTATTACATCCGGATTTGCTGCGGATTGAACACTGCGTACACAACCACGAAACCGGACATGCGGCGCGTCTTTTTAGAGTGCAGCATGTCTGTTTACCTTGCGGAGACGCTTAGTCCCCGGCAAGGTGAATAGCCTACTCTATGTATACGCTGCAGTGTTCAATGAGCACATCCGGAATCACCGCACGTTCAACAGGGGGCGGCGCTTTGGGCAGAGCGGGCTTTCCGCTCCTTCCAAAGCGCAAGGAATGCGCTGAGTGGAAACATACCCTTAGACTGGTCCATGGAACTAACTAAAGGTTCAGGAAGCAAAATTTAGAACCAATGCCTTTCTTACTAGGGACGATATTCTTTACTTATTAGACGTTGCTTATATAGCGCCATCATGTTCCACCGCGCTTTGCGGACTTTACCATCACTGTCCCCATTGGGGCTCACAATCTAAATTCAGTATCAGTATTTCTTTGAAGTGTGGGAGGAAACCCGAGAACCCAGAGGAAACCCACGCAAACATGGGGAGAACATACAAACTCTTTGAAGATGTTGTCCTTGGTGGGATTTAAACTCAGGACCCCAGTGCTGCTAACCACTAAGCCACCATGCTGCCCATTGATGTTATGTTCTATGTGTACAATGATATCATTCATGACATGTCCAGCGGGCGTGATGGTGTGGGCTCAAGAGCCAAGCTCGCTCTATTTGCAGTGGATTCCAGCTGAGTTGGCACCTGCCTCTAATTGGCATGATTGCAATTTAACCCCTTTGATGCAGTTGACAAAAGTAATCATTGCATCTAAACGGTTAGAATCTACATCACCCCCCCCACTGAGCAATCATGGGGTACCGTTGGGTTATCATTTCTCTGATAAGAGCAGGGCTTTATGGAGAGCCCAGAAAAACAAATACAACTACAATGCAGAAATATACCAAAGTATCGCAGTAATGATCACAAACTCAAGTGCACTAGTGGGTTTAAAAAGAATATTAGGAATTGCATGAATTTTTAAAATATTATAAAAAAGAAAATATAAAAGTTTGAGTCACCTCCATTTTCCCGTTTCTTAACAGACCCTTTCACTAACTCAAAAGTTTCCATTTTTGCTCTTATTTTAAGTATTATGTTTCGTTTTTCTTTCTTGTCTTTTTTTTTTAATTCTCCAAACGATTCCAGAGATATGGACCTTTTTATTTACTGATAATTTTTACAGTCTTTACAAGGATTCTTTGTAGGCATGTCATTTGACTGTTCTACATAATACTCTGTGCGCAAGGACTCTTTGGAAAACGCTATAAAAATCAGCACCAAATAAAAAGGCCCATATCTTTGCAAACGTATGGCTGATTTAGAGAAAAACAAAACAAAAACAACAACTAAAAATGAATACACAGGGGACCAGTGGGAATAAAAAAGAGCAAAAGCTGGCCAATTTTACCTTGGTACCGGGTCCTCTTTAAATAAATAAATAAGCATAATGGACTATTATTGCATCTGTAAAAGTAAAAAAGAAAAATGCCGAAACTATTGTTTCTCTGTCACTTTTCCTTCACAACAAAAATATTTTAAAAAGAGTTTAAAAAGCTGCTTGTACCCCAAATGGTACAAATAAAAACTCCAGCTCTCCTTGCAAAATCAAAAAACAGGTTCTCAATTGTCTGAAAAATAAAAATAAATGGCTCTAGAAAAGTGAGTATGAAAGAAATAAAATAAAAAAAATAATAATATGGTAATGGAGGGGAAGAGGATGTGGACATCATGTCTATAGCTGTGAGGGAGGGAGGCCTATCAGGGCTCATACTCACTTGCGAGACACTCGCATGATTCTTGTGCGAGACTCTCACATGAAAACCTGGCGCTGCCGCCGGCACTCGGACCGGAGCGTGCGGCCGCATAGAAATACATGTAGCCGCACGCTTCGGTCTGAATGCCGGCGGCAGCGCCAGGTTTTCATGTGAGCGTCTCTCGCAAGTGAGTATGAGCCCTTAGATTCATTTCCACTGGTGGGCTCAAGAAATCACAGTCCAACAAATACGTTATGCATATGTACAAATGTTACAAGGTGGGTGCAGCATATTAGCCACCCACCTCAATGCCCCTTCCCAGTGAAACTCTGATTAAGGCCGGGATCACACATGCGAAAAACACGGATGAGTCTTGCATGCTAATACCCGGCACTTGAATCGGAGCATTCGGCCGCATATCAATACATGTAGCCACACGCTCCGCTCCCGAGTGGCGGCGGCAGTGCCGGGTATTAACATGCAAGACTCGTCCGTGTTTCTCGCATGTGCGATCCCGGCCTAAAGCTCACAATCCTTTAAGCCATAATATTTACAAATGCAAACATTTCAGAATAAAAGGAAAAATGTGCGACAATGACCGTGACAGTATGTAAAAGGTGCTGACATAGAACGACATCTGTGTTATGCACCAGGCTGCCGCGTTTCGGCAGAATAGGAATTCCTCTAGATGCCATGATGACCTACATTTTCCACCCTGACTCAGTACTGACATTTTCTGAAGTTTCCAGATTTTACACATTAAATAAGAAGCTTTAGAGGTCTCCAGTGAATATGAATGTTAATCTCAATAATCTAATTAACAGTTAGTGTGTGTCATGTACTAATAATATGTACAGTTGTGGCCAAAAGTATTGACACCCCTGCAATTCTGTCAGATAATACTCAGTTTCTTCCTGAAAATGATTGCAAACACAAATTCTTTGGTATTATTATCTTCATTTAATTTGTCTTAAATGAAAAAAACACAAAAAGAATTGTCGTAAAGCCAAATTGGATATAATTCCACACCAAAGATAAAAAAGAGGGTGGACAAAAGTATTGGCACTGTTCGAAAAATCATGTGATGCTTCTCTAATTTGTGTAATTAACAGCACCTGTAACTTACCTGTGGCACCTAACAGGTGTTGGCAATAACTAAATCACACTTGCAGCCAGTTGACATGGATTAAAGTTGACTCAACCTCTGTCCTGTGTCCTTGTGTGTACCACATTGAGCATGGAGAAAAGAAAGAAGACCAAAGAACTGTCTGAGGACTTGAGAAACCAAATTGTGAGGAAGCATGAGCAATCTCAAGGCTACAAGTCCATCTCCAAAGACCAGAATGTTCCTGTGTCTACCGTGCGCAGTGTCATCAAGAAGTTTAAAGCCCATGGCACTGTGGCTAACCTCCCTAGATGTGGACGGAAAAGAAAAATTGACAACAGATTTCAGTGCAAGATTGTGCGGATGTTGGATAAAGAACCTCGACTAACATCCAAACAAGTTCAAGCTGCCCTGCAGTCCAAGGGTACAACAGTGTCAACCCGTACTATCCGTCGGCATCTGAATGAAAAGGGACTGTATGGTAGGAGACCCAGGAAGACCCCACTTCTTACACCGAGACATAAAAAAGTCAGGCTGGAGTTTGCCAAAACTTACCTGAAAAAGCCTAAAACGTTTTGGAAGAATGTTCTCTGGTCAGATGAGACAAAAGTAGAGCTTTTGGGCAAAGGCATCAACATAGAGTTTACAGGAGAAAAAAAGAGGCATTCAAAGAAAAGAACACGGTCCCTACAGTCAAACATTGCGGAGGTTCCCTGATGTTTTGGGGTTGCTTTGCTGTCTCTGGCACTGGACTGCTTGACCGTGTGCATGGCATTATGAAGTCTGAAGACTACCAACAAATTTTGCAGCATAATGTAGGGCCCAGTGTGAGAAAGCTGGGTCTCCCTCAGAGGTCATGGGTCTTCCAGCAGGACAATGACCCAAAACACACTTCAAAAAGCACTAGAAAATGGTTTCAGAGAAAGCACTGGAGACTTCTAAGGTGGCCAGCAATGAGTCCAGACCTGAATCCCATAGAACACCTGTGGAGAGATCTAAAAATGGCAGTTTGGAGAAGGCACCCTTCTAATATCAGGGACCTGGAGCAGTTTGCCAAAGAAGAATGGTCTAAAATTCCAGCAGAGCATTGTAAGAAACTCATTGATGGTTACCGGAAGTGGTTGGTTGCAGTTATTTTGGCTAAAGGTTGTGCAACCAAGTATTAGGCTGAGGGTGCCAATACTTTTGTCTGGCCCATTTTTGGAGTTTTGTGTGAAATGATCAATGTTCTGCTTTTTGCTTCATTCTCTTTTGTGTTTTTTCATTTAAGACAAAATTCAATGAAGATAATAATACCAAAGAATTTGTGTTTGCAATCATTTTCAGGAAGAAACTGAGTATTATCTGACAGAATTGCAGGGGTGTCAATACTTTTGGCCACAACTGTAGTAAAAGTTCCCCCTTTTGACCTAAATCCTTCTCTCTTTAATATATATATAGATTTTTTTTTAGAAGTGATCAAAAGATTTGCATAAGGCCGGGGTCACACTTGCGAGAAACTTGCACGAGTCTCGTGTCTCAATACCCCGCACTGCCGCCGTCACTCGGACCGGAGCGTTCATGTGGATAGAAATAAATGCCTCCGAGTGCCGGCGACAGTATTGAGACGCGAGACTCGTGCGAGTTTCTCGAAAGTGTGACCCCGGCCTTAAACAGAGTCTGACAGCAGAAAATGATTGTTCAAACTGAGCACAGGCGCTCAGTGCACCCTTGACGTGGCTGAGTGGTTCAGTGCACCTCCCCACTTGCTTGTTTTTCATCTATCTCCAGCTTTCTCTGGTTCTTGTAAAGCCAGAGCTGTCAATCAAAAAACAGAGGGTTGGAGAGAGATACAAATCAAGTGGTTGGGAAGGTGCACTGAACTGTTTGGCCACACAGACGGTGCATCAAGTGCCTGTGCTCGGTTTGTACAGTCGTTTTGTGCTGTCAGAATCCTTTAATGAACTTTCTTAAGTATGGAAAATATCTGCACATTAATATTTATGGCATATTTGTAGGATACATCTCATGCTTTATAAGTAATGGCCAAACTTCTCAGCTGTTTTCTAAACTCCCGTAGACTTTAACCGAGAGAATAGTGCACACGTTCAGCTCCTCTCTCCTTTTCTTCCAGCGATGGATGGATGCAACATAAATGACAATGGTCACAATAGCCCTTCTCACCCCCCCACCCTGAATAAATCTGATCACTGATGCCCTATTTTTATTCTCTTTGGAGCCAACAAGGAACTTTACTGTCCCTCCAGTCTCATAAAGTATAATGGAGCAACAGAGCGCATGTTCATCCCCTACTCCATTCAGAGTCTCGGGACACTCATTCTGATGATCAGTGGGGGCCTTCACTGTGGTGGATACCCTAGATATCACATCTGGGTGATTACTTTCAACATTGCTGCTCTAATGGTAGATACAGTCAATTTATCATTTAACTGAAGAGCTCAAAAAAAGAGATAACGGGATCGGGGCATTTTGCAAAACAAAAAGGTTACTCTGACAACTAGAAAGAAATGTAGACATTTATAAATATGTAAAAATAAATTAAATAATCAGCTCACAATTTGTCATGATTTTGAAAAAAATTATTGAAATCTTTAACAAGTTGATTAAGGAAGTAAAATAAATATCATTCCTATGGGAATTTAGGAAGAATCCTAATAATAACAACGTATAAAAATAGTGATGTGTAGAAGTAAATTGTACTGCCTGAGGTTGTGTATTTCTATAAAGGATCTATCTTGCGAGGCATGAAAAGTCACAATGGGATTATCTACTGCGGTGTGAGAATACTAATAGTTGAATGCTCTGTTTAAACGGAACCCGTCACCTACAAAAATGCAGAAAAAAAGCATTTTAATCATGTTTGGCAGTGTAGCTGGAGATGCGGCTGCAGGAAGACAAAGAAGTTATATTTCCCCTGCAGCCGATCGTTTCCAGCCATCAGGGCGGTGCAGGGAACATTTACAGTCATCGATTGCTGCACAGTGAGTGTGTTGTAATCACTCCCCGGCACTTTGATTGACAGCTTGATCTGCACACATACACTGCAGAACAGGCTGTCAATCAAAGTGTCGGGGAGTGATTATAGCACTTTCACTGTGCAGTGATTGATGACTGATCACTGTCCCCTGCACTGCAGCGATGACCAGAAGCAAGTGGCTGCAGGTAGAATAAAATGTCATTTTCTCCCTGTAGCTGCTGCTCCAGTTACATTTCCTAATATGATTAAAACCCTATTTACCTGCAGTTTATCACTATATTTGCAGGTAAATTGTGGTTTTGTAGGTGACAGGTTCCCCTTAAATGCTTTTAAAAATAGGCTTGTAACAGACAGAAGGAAATTGGCTTCTTCCCACACACAATAGGATGCAAGTAGTGATGAGTGAGTGTGCTCGTTCAGCTGGGGTCACACTTATGAGTGCAGTGCGAGAAACTCGCGTGAGTCTCTCGCCTCAATACCCGGCACTGCCGCAGGTGGTTTGGACCGGAGCGTTCAGCTGCATATAAAGACATGCAGACGCACACTCCGGGTCCCAAGTGCCGGGTATTGAGGCGAGAGACTCACGCAAGTTTCTCGCATTGCACTTGCAAGTGTGACCTCGGCCTTACTCGAGTTTTCCGAGCATGCTCGGGTGTTCTCCGAGTATCTTGGGCGCGTACGTAGATTATGTTTGTGTCTCCGCAGCTGCATGATTTGCTGCTGTAAGACATCCTGAACACATGCAGGGATTGCCTGTTTGTTAGGAAATCCCCACATGTATTCATAATCTACGAGCATGCCCAAGCTACTTGGAGAACACCCGAGCATGCTCGGAAAGCTCGATTAAAGCTGGGGTCACACTTGTGAGTGCAATGCGAGAAACTCGCGCAAGTCTCTAGCTTCACTGCCCCCGGTGGTTCGGACTGGAGCGTTCAGCTGCATAGAAAGACATGCAGCCAAACACTCCATCCCCAAGTGCCGGCGGCAGTGCCGAGTATTGATGCGAGAGACTTGCGCGAGTTTCTCGCATTGCACTCGTAAGTGTGACCCCAGCCTAACGAGCACACTCGCTCATCACTAGATGCAAGGCTTCATGAAAAACAGCATTTAAGGCCGGGATCACACTTGCGAGAAACTCGCACCTCAATATCCGGCACTCGGGACCGGAGTGTGCGGCTGCATGTATTTATATACAGCCGCACACTACAGTCCCAAGTGTCGGCAGCAGTGCCAGATACTGAGGTGCGAGACTCGTGCGAGTTTCTCGCAAGTGTGATCCCGGCCTAATGCAGTTTCTCTGTGGTTTCAGGAGTTTTATATTGGAGAGCACAGATCTCGATGTGAGCAGAGGACAGGATACATATGAGAAAGATGTGAAGTTTGTTAATTGTTAAATTAAAAAGCAGCATTGCTCTAGTAATCACTCATTGTTTATCCAGGCTCAGTACTGTATAATGGGGCAGTTCCTGGTACTGCAGCTCAGAATCACATTGTCAGGTCATTTTCACTACATAATGAATACTGTAAAAACAAAACACCAAAAGAAAAACGAAAACAAAACAAAATTGTGTTTTTTTTCGTCATTACAACACACTTTTTGAATTTTTTTTTACATGGAATGGTAAAATGTATGATGTCCATCAAAGCTACAACTCATCCTGAAATAAACATGCCCTCATATGGCTATGTCAACAGAAAAATGAAAAAATTATAAGTCTTGGAAGAAGCGGAAGAAAAAAATGGAAGTTCAAAACCAAAAACCTGGGAGAAGTTAATTTTTTTTTCTACTACAAAACCTTCAAAAAACTCCTGCAAAGTCACATAAGATATTATAACATTAAAGCTTCCTACAGCCTCCACTAGAGGGAGCTTCGGAGCTTACTTCATACTGTGTTATTAGTGCGTTTACTATACACCGCTTTTCTCCAAAAATAAGACATAAGGGTCTTTATTTTCATCCGTTCCTCTAGACTCCTGCAGTTAAAGGAGCTTTGGTGACATCATCGTCACATGACCGTGAATTCACCAAAGGTCTTTAAGTAGTTTTAATCTTGGAATAGAATTGTTCGGGGCCCTTAAGAGAGTGGGTTCCGTGGTTAATTGACTAGTTTATCTACCTCCCCCCACAACGCTAGCCCTGGGGGTAGGTCTTATTTTGGGGGAAGCACAGTAATAACTGTGTTCTGTAGGTGGCCAGCTCCCCCTATTGATGGCAGTATGCAGTCAGCTCCCCCTATTGATGGCAGTATGCAGTCAGCTCCCCCTAGTGGTAGCAGTATGCAGTCAGCTCCCCCTAGTGGTGGCATTATGCAGTCAGAATATTATTGTCTGTGTTCCAGCTGTATATGGAGAAAAATGAAATACATTATGATACAGAATAAATTATAATATATCACCTAGAGTATATTATAATATATTATAAAATATAAAACTAAATTCATAAACACAGACTTTTTAACTGTATTTAGATTAAATAAAAAAAATTGATTTAAAGCTGATTATTCACTTTTTCAACGTAATTGTTTTTTTTGTTCTATTACTGAATGTTATTTTGAGGCAGTTTAATACATTTAGTATTAACATTTTTTGTCACTAGGAAATAAACATTTCTCTTTAATTACACTTTGTAAATGTACGATTTTGTGTCGGCTTATAGGACGGAATGTATCAGACGTTCACGGAACATTCTTTTTTTATGAAAGGTTAGCGTTGCCATGACAATCCTTCTAGTTACTTAGTGGTGGGCATCTGACTTTTACAATAAAGAGCACTTTAGTCTGGACAGCCGTGGACCATGATTGCGGGATGGATCTCTGGGGGGGGGTCATGAATATAAATTTGCTCTAAAAAGGAACTGAAGCAAGGTGGAAAAAAAGAAATGCAGAGTTTGAGACATACTGGGGGGAATTAACTACGTCTAGTGCACACCTGCTAATAAATTTGGCGCATTGTTGGATGTGTATTAAACTGAAAACAGATGTAATCCAACAGGTATAGAAGGGATCATGATTTACATCATTTTCGGGTGTAAATTTAGGTAAATCTGTGAACCCCACTATTACCCCTTGTCCACATCGGCACTAACCACCCCTGTTACTGTCATTAAAGAGGACTTGTCAGCTACCATAAATACTTACCACTGGTCTCCTGAATCTGACATTGTTTTTCTTTTGTTCCTGATCCTCTCCATTCCTGAGAAATCCTTGTATTTAAATCTAGTCATGTTAGCCAAGTGGGCGTGGTCATCAAATGAGTTTAGGGGCACACCCATTTGGTTAACAAAACTAGATTTACATGCAAGGTAGAAGCAGATATGCCTCAAGGATGGAGAGGCACGGGAACAAAAGAAAAACCACGCCAGATCCACGAGAACAGTGGCATTTACACCAAGTCTACAATTGGTAAGTATGGTAACTAGCAAGTCCTTTTTGAAGAAGTTGCCCTCTTTGACAAGCTCTACAGGTGAGAAGGGTAATTGATGCCCCCAGAAGTCGTCTTAAATTATTTCACAATTGTCCTTTCAATAAGTAACACTGTATATGACAGGTCCTCTACAGAGAAAAAAATTTGTGTTCTCCACTCTGGCAGCGAAATAACTATCCTATAGACTGAGGATCCACCTCTATGTTATTAAAATTGTAAAATAAGTTATATATTTTGTAATAGAAAAAGACAAAACCTCCAGCTACCGTCCCAAAAATTTTTTGTAGAAAAAACAAGTGAAAAAATATTATTAAAAACATAATCTATTCTATTATTTCTAAACACTGTTTTTCGATGATTCCTTTGTATCCCCGTTCATACTGCACCCACACACGCATATGATACACCATTTGAAAAGTAAACTTTCCCCCTTCAGCAATAAAATAGCCAAACAAACCACACATCCACGATTTTATTACTAAATACAGTTTAAACATTAATTTTCATAAACCTGCAGTAAGAAAAAATGGCCTGCAGGTGGCACCACAGTACCCCAAAGCACACTATCAACACATTTGTATACATGCACTGCTTTTTCGTGGATTACTTCGCCCCACCCACACACATAATACACCATTTGAAAGGTAAACTTTCTCCCTTCAGCAAGAAAACAGCCAAACAGACCACACATCCATGATTTTATCACTAAATACAGTTTAAACATTAATTTTCATAAACCTGCAGAATGACACAATGACCTGCAGGTGGCACCTCAACTGGAAAACATTTTTTTGGCCTCTACTTATCAAAACAATATATTGTATTACCAAGCTACATATATAAATACCTGTCTGTGATCATCATCTCATGAAATACATTTACATTTGACCAGCTTGCTTTTTCTAAAATTGCCTGCGACCCCCAACGACCCATGTGCGAAAATTTTGCATGGGCCAAGCTAGTTTATTCAAATGCTCTAAAAGCAAGAAATAAAGCTATGATTAAGATTGTGGTAGCGCTTCAAACACGTAGGCCTAAGGTTATGTCTTTTTTTTGCTTTTAGCACAGCACATTCAAAAAAATGAGGTTTTTAATAATATTTTTCCACTTGTTTTTTGAAAAAAATTTTTTTTGCTGTAGCTGGACTTTTTGTCTTTTTCTCTATAGGTCTACTTACTTGAAACCGGGAATAAACTTGACAACCTCTTGAAAACCCGTTATCACAACTGATACAGCTCTGTGGGGGAAGATTCATTCTAACCTGCATTTTGTTCTATTTCTAAGAGTCCAGTGGGTGGTTCCACTCATGACTGACCGCCTCGTTTGTGAATATCTGCCTATGGAGAGAGCAGTGAATCATGATTAGAGCCGCCCACTGGACTCTAAAGCATGGAACGACCAGAGATTTAAATGAATAGTTCTGCTGAATCACCTTCCACAAACCTATATATCAATCCGTTCAGCTCCTCTTGCTCTGTCACATGATGACTGCTATGCAGACTGCATTTTTAACATGACAAGATCCCTTTAAATAAATGTTATCACTGGTCAGATGAGTTAAGACGATGGTGAATGGACGTGACCGCTCTCGTTGGTGTATACCACCACTGATGGTAATTCTCACAGATGGTACTGGTCGAGGCCTTGCCTCCATATTGTGTATATAGCAATAGATGGTACTAAAAATGTAAAATCTCAAAATCTTCCTACAAATATGATCCTTAGGACAGCACTTATTTTTCATTAATGTCTTCGCTCCAATCAGTTTCAGTATCTCAATATATTTGATGCCGGTCATGGTACGTAGCGTACGGGTATGGTGGGTATGTTTATGGTGCAAACTTCCACCGCCCACCCCAGTCATGCTGCATATTACGGTCTAATGTCTACAGCTTGGATCCTGGATGATTTTAGGGTTCTTTACAATAATCAACAGCACCGGACTGAGGTGGCAATGGCCCACCAGTGACATTAATTCTGGGTGCCGCTGTTCAGTCACATGAGATATTTCCCGACCCTTCTTAACAAATCTGACTCTTCTTCTATACAATAATAAACTGGACGGTTTGTATAATGAATGAAGAGATGCTTCCTTTGTCTGTACATATCGCATTCAGTGTACTATGCCAATGACTGCTCAGGAATGGGTATGGAAGGCTTCCTCCTGTATGGGGGGGGCCCACCGGAGGATTCACCTGCCCTCCTGTAGGCCAGTCCGAGCCTGATGAACAATAATATGTCCAGATATCGGATGTTCCTTTGGTACTAGTTACTAGCGAATTTGGATTCAATTGTGGCCTGTTAAGTACAATGCCGCGTAATTATAAACTAAATGCACATCTTCTGGTGAATTAGTCAAAAAGAACCAATCTCCATTGTAAGAATTAGCAGATATAGTTAGGATTTTTTGGCCAACTTTTTTCTTTTCCAATTGATACGGCGCTGATGAGGCAGAGCTGAATTTGTCACAATTTTTCGATAGATTATTTTATAGATTTATCAACAGTCCAAAGTGACATTAGGTGTGCCAAATTACAAACCCAGCTCTACTGCATTTGTATCATAGAACAATAGAGACAAGTAGCATCGAAAGAATAAAAAGAGAAAGATGAATAGATAGAAGATAAAAGTGTTCACGGGAAGATGATTGAATGAAAGATAGACAGATAGATAGATAGATAGATAGATAGATCATGGATGTATAGATAAATAAATAGATAATGTATAAATAGATTACTATATGATAGGTAGATCAGATGATAGATATATATAGAATGGTTATATATATAGAGATATAGAAAAATAGATAAATGGATAGATTATAATGTAAAACTTGATAGATAGATAACAGATAGCTAGATAGATGATAGATAAATAGATAGATAATAGATAGATATGAGAGATAGATAATAGATCAATAGATATGAGAGATAGATACATAGATAGATAGATAGATAGATAGATAGATAGATAGATAGATGTGAGAGATACATAATAGATAGATAAATAATAGATAGATAATAGAAAGATAGATAATAGATCGATAATAGATAAACACATTCTATATGTTCACACGACTAAAAAACTAGACATTTTACTCCAGATATTATTATAATTATTAATAATAATAATAATAATAATATATGATCATTAATACAGCACTGTAATAAATGTGAGGTTGAAATTAAGCAACATTTTCATGGTAAAAATAAGGAAATCTTGAATTGGCCCTCATGGATTACATAAAATGTCAATCATTGTGCAGTATTGGTAATTCATTCCATAAAGGTTTATATAGGTTTACACGCTTCATTATATATAATGCAATATATCTATATCCATATCTATATGATGCAGCCAAACCTTCTTTATGTCCCCTCCAGCCCGTGGAGCATTGGATGTGGCGATGCTACACAAAGCATTGTGCTTCAATAGAAAAACAAGGCAAATATGACTTACCCAAACGAGCCTGTGTGGTAGCGACACTGGGGCCCGGGTCACTGTGGCATAAAATGCTGTATTTAGCAGATGATTAGTGATGCTCGTGTGGCCTCAGTGCAGCCGGTGCATTCTGCATGGAGCGCTGGGATATTCTGCATCAGATCTGCACTCTACACAATAGCCCCTTTCCTTCTGCATGAAGCCGCACAGCCTCTCAGTGGCCGATGCTGCCAGTGTGATCACATGGGACTCGTCTCAGCATCTCTGCCATTACACAGGGCTTTACATTTGTGTGCCAGGGAAAGCTAATGGGCAAAAAAAAAAGAAAGATTGTGCACTTACAAAATAAACGCGAGCGATCGGCAAAGCTGTCGAAAAGATTCAACATTTAATCACAGAGCGGCTGTAAAATAACATTAGGATCATAGAGCGGCATATTATAATGTGTATACAGAATGTACAGTATGTGTTCGGGGTTTATAGCTTTATAGCTAGAATTACATTAGGGTCACGTGGACAAAAGAATCAGGATACGTCCACATTACACCCAAGAGATCTGTAATGACATCCCAGTCTATATCTGAGAGCATTCATTTGGCATTTATCCCCTCTCTCCACCATTTGCAGTCTTTCTGCAAGATTTTGGAGGTGTCTGTGGGAATTTTTGTCTACTCATCCAGAGGTCAGCCATTGAGAAGAGGGCTGGTCTCAGGCTCGGACTGGTCCATAGGGTAACAGGGCAATCCCCCGGTGGGCTCCTATGCAGATCTGGGCCCCAACCCCTCTGTATGGGCAGTACTTGGCATAATTCATGTGATTCACTCTGTACAGAAAAAAGCAACATCTCATCATTCATCATTAAACAAACTAAACCTACCCAGTTTATTATTACATAGAGATATAGGTAAATTTGTGGATGGGGGTAGTGCAATATTTGTAGGCATGTAAAAAGTGGGCCCCCAAAGTCAATGTTACTGGTGGGCCCTTTCCAGCCCAGTCTGACACTGGCCAGGCTCATAATATCTGTACTGGTTCATCTTAAATGTGTTGGATTGATCAGTTCTTCTACATCAACCCCACCCATCCATGCCTTTATGGACCTGGCTTTGTGCTCTGGTCACAGTCATGGGGAACAGAAAAGGACCTTCCCCAAACTGTTCTCACAAGTTGGAAGCTACCATTGTTCAAAAGGTCTTGTATGCTGAGGCATTAAGCTTTCCCATTACTAGAAGTAAGGGTCCGAGACTGATCCCTGAAAAACAATCTAAGTATTATCTGTCCTCCCCCAGACTTTACAGTGGTCACAATGCCGTCACGCAGATAATGTCCTCCTGGCAGGCACCAAACACTGACTGGTCCATTAGACGCCAGATAGAAAAGCATGATATGCCTCTCCACACTACACATTTTTCACTGTTCCAGAGTCCAGTGGTGGTGGCTTAACCCCACTCCATCTGCCACATAGCATTGTGCTTGGTGATGTAAGGTTTGCGTTTAGTTGCTCAACTATGGAAACCCAAGCTGTGAAGCTACCATTGGGCAGCTTTTGTGCAATTATGAAATAGGCAGAGCTTTGGAGATTTTTATGTTCTGTGCTATCCACATAATATAGAAGAACGGTCACAAAATTATCAGCCACATAAACAATATCTTTGTATATATTGTGAGGTAGTGCTGTCATTTAAGTAGGGGATCACTCGCTTGGCAGCCACAAAATCAGATCCGGCACAGGTTTTCCATAAACCAGTATAGTCTATGCGGTTTATTAAACATCATAAACCATGACCAGCAATATATAAACGGCATAGCGTCCATGACAGAGCTTCACTCTGTTAGCCATGTCCAATATGCAGGCTTTTCAGCCTCACAGTTATATCTCACCCCATCAGGGTTCTCTCATGGCTGCTTCTCCATACTGCAGACATTCATTCCCCAGTTTCTGTTAGTACTCCTACCTCTTCTTGAGGGACTTAGTCAGACCTTGCCACGATGCCAGGTGACCTTTGAGCTCGAAGACTTCTTCTTCTAGCTCATCCAGTCTGTGCTCCCTTTCTATCTCAGAGCCACAGTCACCCCTAGTGTCTGAGTCACGCCGATCATCCGAGTCAACCCTCCAGTTATCCTCTGACCGTGTGTCCACTCCAGTCACGTATTCTCCCAGCCCACCATCTGTCTTGTCACGAGACGTCAGGTCCGTCAGTTGGCAGATGTACTTCTTTTCCCGGTCAGTTCTACTTCTGACCTGTCCACTTTAGGAGGCATCACCGTCTCAGCGTCTGCTGGCCCCACAGTCGAAACGTCTCCATCGTCCGATCATATGTCATCAAACAACACAATGTTCCGGCCCCTCTCCAAGGCATAGACTAAGTCTTGTGGTATCCCGCCCCCTTGGCACACACCACCTTTGGTCCCCTCAAACATTACTCGGTCTACTGCATAGTTCACCGTGACCCCATGTTTACAGCGAACCCTGGCGTTTTTCTCGGTCAGAGATAAAACGAGCGGAGTTCCTGTCAGAGTAACCTGACTCTCTGAGTCCAGTCTACCAGAGACTCCTTCCCGATGTAGCATCACAGTACACACCTGTGGCCCGTCATTATCCGGAAAATACATGCTGCACTCCTCAAAACTCATACAGACACACTGCAGTTCCCCAGACATACCCACTGAGGCTACCAGTGCTGCCATTTCCTGAACCACCCCAATTTGGGTCGCTGCCCCCTCCCGAGACTCCACCCCTTTTTGGGTTACCACCCCAATTTGGGTCACCGCCCCCCTCTGGGACTCCACTTCTTTTTGGGTTACCACCCCAATTTGGGTTACCGCCCCCTTCTGGGACTCCACCCCCTTTTGGGCGACCACCCCGAGTTGGGCTACCGCCCCCTTTCGGGATTTCCCCATGTCCGTTCTGCAGAACTTCTTATGCCACAGTTCATACAGTACAGTTTATGTCTCTTTTAACGATACCACAAAAGTCCTTGCTGGCACCACCACAGCTCCTGCTGTCACCAATCACTGACACCACACCAGCTCCTTCTGGCGCTGTCTTCGTGGACCCGCCGATCCACCGGAAGCCGCTTGTTCCCTTCGTAACCCCACCGAGTTACCGGAAGCCGCTTGTCCCCTTCGTAACCCCGCCGAGTTACAGGAAGCCGCTTGTCACCTTCTTGACTCTCACTGAGCCACCGCAGGCTGAGTTGAGAAAAGAAAAAAAAAAAAACACACACCACAAAAAACTCACATGTCCTGTCTGTGTGCTATTCAGGACGTATCGTCTCCGCTTGAGACCGTCCAACCCACAGGGCGCACCGGGTGCTACTCAGGGAGCCGACCCTCTTCCCAGGGTTTCCCAACACACCGGCCTCACCAGGTCCAGGGGCTCGGCGGGTGCTATTCAGGACATCAGTCTTCACCTGAGACTGCCCAACACTCACGCCTCACCAGGTCCAAGGTCATACCATGTGCTCCAGGGTTTCCGATTCTTCTCCTAGAACCTCCCAACACTGACCCTCCAGGACCTTACTCACTGAACCCTCTAGGTCCACAGTCTTTCCCACTGACCAAGGTCAGTACAACACGAACACCTGTCCGTTACCTGTGTCGGCCACACAGGTCCTCGGGTACCTCTTCTCCACAGAGGCACCCTATAGCAATCACCAGTCTCTTTCTCACTGACCCCGGTCTGTTGTGAGTTCATTTTTCCCTTCACTATTGAGGTCTGATGAACTCCCTCCTCTGGTGAAGGAAGGTAGTGAGGCTGATTACCAAACACATGGGCAGCTAGATGATGACTGGGTGGCTGGAATTGAGGACTGGATATAAGGCTGCCGACGCCCTTCTTCCTGGCTGGTGATTTTCCTGCTGGATTCTTGGAGACCAGTCTGATTCCTGCATCTCAAAGCTAAGTTTTTCTGCTCTGCTTTGTACTCTTCAGTTTTGTTTTTGTTTTGCCTTGTTTTTTAGGAGTTCTGCCATCCCCGGCCGGGGGTGAGCTGAATTCCATTTTTGTCTCTGATCTGTTGATCTTTTGCTCTGTCTTCAGAATATACCTGAGTGCTGATATAGTCTTTTGAAGCCTAGCGACTTCAGGGCCTGTTTTTCCTATCAGATGGTTGGCTCATTTTGATAGGGTTTTTGCGGATGGCAGACAGCAGCTTTCCTATCCTGTCCTATGTAGTTAGCTTTGGCCCCATCATTTGCTCAACCTATCTTTCTATCTGTGTTAGTGTTTTCATCTTGCTTCACCGTCATTATATGTTGGGGGCTGCCTATTGCTTTGGGGTCTGCTCTGGGGCAGTTTAGTTTTTCCCCATTCTGTCTTTAGACTATGTAGTTCTCCGGCTGTGATCAAGGGGTCTAGGGCACCGTAGGAACCCCCCACAGCTACTGCTAGTTGTTGTGGATAGGTTCAGGGGTCTGCAATCCGATAGCTGCCAACCTCTCTGGTTTTTCTGGACTTAGCTGGTATTTTGTTTTTTCCTCCTTCGGTGACTCATCATAACAGAATCACCAGCCATACCGCAGATCCTAGGGTACTCAATAGCAGGAGAGAATTGTAAAAAAAAAAAAGAGAAAAAAAGGGAAAAAAAAAAGTCAGAATTTTTTTTTTTTGTGTGCATATTTTTTCCTCTATATCTCTGAGGCCGTAGGAGGAATTTTTCTCTCAATGGAGATGAAGCAATTGTCTGATCGTGTGGAGCAGCTCGCTGCTGACGTGCGGGGAATTTCCGCCTATCTTGCTCATTCACATGCTGCTGAACCAAAGATTCCTACTCCTGATGTATTTTTGGGGGATCGGTCTAAATTCTTGAATTTCAAGAATAATTGTAAATTATTTTTTGCCTTGAAGCCTAACTCGTCGGGGAACTCCGCGCAGCAGGTTAAAATTGTCATCTCTTTGCTGCGCGGCGATCCCCAGGATTGGGCGTTTTCTTTGAAACCAGATGATCCTATTCTGAATAATGTGAACGCATTTTTTCAAGCCTTGCGGTTGTTGTATGATGAACCTAATGCTATTGATCAGGCTGAAAAGACCCTGTTGGCATTAAGCCAGGGTCGGGATTCGGCAGAGTTGTACTGTCAAAAATTCCGAAAGTGGGCGGTCCTTACTACCTGGAATGATGGTGCCTTGGCAGCCCTCTTTTGGAAGGGTTTGCCAGAAACTGTAAAAGATACTATGGTGGTATTTCCTGTTCCCTCTGGTCTTGACGATTCTATGTCATTAGCCATTCAGGTGGATCGGCGTTTACGTGAACGCAAAACTACACGAGAGATGTTGCCACCTGTTGAACAAATGTCTGAACCTATGCAATGTGATAGAGTTTTGTCTAGGGCGCAACATCAGGAGTTCAGAAGGCGTAATAAGCTGTGTTTTTTTTGTGGAGATGCCTCGCATATTATTTCTGTCTGCCCTAAACGAGAGAAACTTTGTGCACACACGTTTTCTGTGGGTGGTGTTCAACCCAAGTTTCTTCTGGCAATTACTCTGATCTGCTCCCTGTCCACATTTTCCGCCAAGGCTTTTGTGGATTCAGGAGCAGCTCTTAACCTGATGGACTTGGATTTTGCTAAACGTTGTGGATTTCCTGCGGACGCCTATCCCTTTGAGGGGTATTGATGAGGGGTATTGATGCTACTCCTTTGGCGAAGAATAAACCTCAGTTTTGGACCCAGGTGGTAATGGTCGCCCGTCCCAGACCTTCAAGAAAATTGCAGATTTTTGGTGTTGCATAATTTGCATGATACCATTGTTCTGGGGTTTCCGAGGTTTCAAATTCATAATCCAGTTCTGGATTGGAAATCTTTGTCTGTGGTGAGTTGGGGTTGTCGGTGTGCCCTTAGTGATGCTCCTGTTTTCTCCACCTCTCCCCAGTCGCATGATGTTCCTGACTATTTGGCTGACTTTTATGATGTATTTAGTGAGAATGAGTCTGCGTCTTTGCCTCCTCATAGGAGTTATGACTGTGCAATTGAGCTGAACCCGGGGTGTAAATTCCCCAAGGGTCGGCTTTTCAATTTATCTGTACCCGAGCACGAGGCTATGCGATCCTATATTAAGGAGGCATTGGAGAAGGGTCATATTAGACCATCCTCTTCACCCTTAGGTGCTGTTTTTTTTTTCGTGGCTAAAAGGGATGGTTCATTAAGGCCTTGTATTGACTATCGTGCCCTCAACAAAATTACTGTTAAATATCAGTATCCGTTACCCCTGATTTCTGATCTATTCTCCAGAGTTAAAGGTGCTTGCTGGTTTACCAAGCTTGACCTCAGGGGGGCATATAATCTTATTCGCATTAAGCATGGGGATGAATGGAAGACGGCGTTTAATACTCCGGAGGGACATTTTGAGTACCTGGTGATGCCTTTTGGGCTCACTAATGCCCCTTCTGCCTTCCAGTGCTTCATGAACGATATATTCCGAGACTTTGTGGATAAATTTTTGATTATCTATCTGGATGATATTTTGATCTTCTCCAAGAATTGGGAATCTCATGTGGAACATGTTCGGACTGTGTTCCGGATTTTGAGGGAGAATTCCCTGTATGTCAAGGGATCGAAATGCCTTTTTGGGGTACAGAGGATTTCATTTTTGGGATTTATTTTGTCTCCGTCAACTATTGAAATGGACCCGGCCAAGGTACAGGCCATTTATGATTGGGTTCAGCCCACTTCTTTGAAGGCCCTCCAGAAGTTTTTGGGTTTTGCTAATTTTTATCGGAAATTTATAGCTAATTTTTCTGGTATTGCCAAGCCATTGACGGATTTGACTAGGAAGGGTGCTGATGTGCTGAATTGGTCTCCGGAGGCTGTTTCTTCCTTTCAGGAGCTGAAGCGAAGATTCACTTCTGCTCCGGTTTTGCGGCAACCTGATGTCTCACTCCCGTTTCAGGTGGAGGTGGACGCTTCTGAGATTGGTGCAGGAGCGGTGTTGTCCCAAAAAGATCCTGTGACATCTAAAATGAATCCTTGTGCCTTCTTTTCCCGAAAGTTCTCCCCATCCGAACGTAACTATGATGTGGGGAATCGGGAACTGTTGGCCATGAAATGGGCATTTGAGGAGTGGAGACATTGGTTGGAGGGAGCCAAACACCAAGTCGTGGTCCTTACTGACCACAAGAATTTGATTTACCTGGAGTCGGCCAAGCGCTTGAATCCTAGACAGGCTAGGTGGGCCTTGTTTTTCACACGTTTTGATTTTATGGTCTCTTTTCTTCCGGGCACTAAGAATGTCAAGGCAGACGCCCTCTCTAGGAGTTTCCTTGCTGATTCTCCTGTTGTGACTAAGCCTGCTACCATCTTAGGCGAGGGGGTAGTTCTTTCTGCCATCTCGCCCGATTTGAGACGTGCTCTGGAAGAGTTTCAGGAGGACAAACCTGAGTGTTGTCCCAGTGGAAAGTTGTATGTTCCTGACCAGTGGAGGAAGAGAGTGATGTCTGAAGTTCATTGCTCTGCATTGGCTGGTCATCCAGGTATTTTTGGTACTAGAGATCTGGTGAGTCGGTCTTTTTGGTGGCCCGCCTTGTCTCGTGAAGTCAGGAATTTTGTGCAGTCCTGTGGGACTTGCTCCAGGTCTAAACCTTGTTCTCGCTCTAGTGGCTTGTTGATGCCTTTGCCGGTGCCCAGGAGGCCATGGACCCATATTTCAATGGATTTTATCTCTGATATGCCTGTCTCTCAGAGAATGACTGTTATTTGGGTGATTTGTGATAGATTCTCTAAGATGGTCCATCTTGTACCACTCCCTAAGTTGCCATCTTCCTCTGAGTTGGTGCCCTTGTTTTTGCAACAGGTGGTTCGCTTGCACGGGATTCCTGAGAACATTGTATCTGACAGAGGAGTTCAGTTTGTGTCTAGATTTTGGAGGACTTTCTGTTCCAAGCTGGGAATTCAGTTGTCCTTCTCCTCTGCGTTTTACCCTCAGACCAATGGGCAGACGGAGAGAACAAACCAGACTTTGGAGTCGTATTTGAGATGTTTTATTTCTGCCGATCAGGATGATTGGGTTTCATTTTTGCCCTTGGCCGAATTTGCTTTAAATAATAGAGCTAGTTCTGCCACGTTGATGTCACCTTTTTTTTGTAACTTTGGTTTTCACCCTCGATTTTCTTCAGGGCAGGTGGAGCCTTCTGCCTGCCCAGGTGTTGACACTGTGGTGGAGAGAATGCACCAGATCTGGGACCAAGTAGTGGATAAGTTGTCTCTCTCCCAGGAAAAGGCCCAGCGGTTTTCCAACCGGCGTAGGACTGTTGGTCCCCAGTTTAAGGTGGGTGATATGGTTTGGTTGTCATCAAAAAATATCGCTATGAAGGTGGCTTCTCCTAAGTTTAAGCCTAGATTTATTGGACCTTACAAGATTTTGGAGATTATTAATCCGGTCTCTTTTCGGTTGGCTCTTCCTGTCACATTTAAAATTCATAATGTGTTTCATAAGTCCTTGTTGAAGAGGTTTGTTGAACCAGTAGTTCCTGTGGTGGCACCTCCTGACCCTATATTGGTTGAAGGTAACATGGAATATGAGGTAGAGAAGATACTGGATTCCCGTCTGGCTAGACGGAGACTCCAGTATTTGGTTTAGTGGAAGGGTTATGGTCAGGAGGATAATTCCTGGGTCTCTGCCTCTGATATTCATGCCGAAAGATTGGTGCATGCCTTTCATCGGGCTCACCCGGATCGCCCTGGTGGCATGGATGAGGGTTCGGTGACCCCTCCTCAAGGGGGAGGTACTGTTGTGAGTTCATTTTTCCCTTCACCATTGAGGTCTGATGAACTCCCTCCTCTGGTGAAGGAAGGTAGTGAGGCTGATTACCAAACACATGGGCAGCTAGATGATGACTGGGTGGCTGGAATTGAGGACTGGATATAAGGCTGCCGACGCCCTTCTTCCGGGCTGGTGATTTTCCTGCTGGATTCTTGGAGACCAGTCTGATTCCTGCATCTCAAAGCTAAGTTTTTATGCTCTGCTTTGTACTCTTCAGTTTTGTTTTTGTTTTGCCTTGTTTTTTGGGAGTTCTGCCATCCCCGGCCGGGGGTGAGCTGAATTCCATTTTTGTCTTTGATCTGTTGATCTTTTGCTCTGTCTTCAGAATATACCTGAGTGCTGATATAGTCTTTTGAAGCCTAGCGACTTCAGGGCCTGTTTTTCCTATCAGTCGGTTGGCTCATTTTGATAGGGTTTTTGCGGATGGAATACAGCAGCTTTCCTATCCTGTCCTATGTAGTTAGCTTGGGCCCCATCATTTGCTCAACCTATCTTTCTATCTGTGTTAGTGTTTTCATCTTGCTTCACCGTCATTATATGTTGGGGGCTGCCTATTGCTTTGGGGTCTGCTCTGGGGCAGTTTACTTTTTCCCCTTTCTGTCTTTAGGCTATGTAGTTCTCCGGCTGTGATCGAGGGGTCTAGGGCACCGTAGGAACCCCCCACGGCTACTGCTAGTTGTTGTGGATAGGTTCAGGGGTCTGCAATCCGATAGCTGCCAACCTCTCTGGTTTTTCTGGACTTAGCTGGTATTATGTTTTTTCCTCCTTCGGTGACTCATCATAACACCGGTCAGTACAACACGGTTTTCACGACCGTCAGCTGTTGGCCGCGCAGGTTCTCGGACCCCTCTACCGCAGAGGTATCCTATAAGTCTCTTTCTCCTGGGGAAACGGCCGCACTGGGCTCACTGGATGGACGGTGCCTTACTCACTAGGCCGCCCCACAGTTCCAGAACCATAGCCGGGCAGTGGCTTCCCCAACCGTCAGCCCTCCTGGCTCAGCCTTGCCAGCACTGTAACATATGCCTTCGGAAACTGTTGCCCTTAGCAACCGAAACTTTGCAGTCCTTTTCCGTTGCCCCTAGCAACAAGGCTACAATATTGCCCTTTGCAATTCTCCACCACATGTGAAGTAGCGCTGTCATTTAAGTAGGGGCTCACTCGCTTGGCAGCCACAAAATCAGATCCGGCACAGGTTTTCCATAAACCAGTATAGTCCATGCGGTTTATTAAACATCATAAACCACGACCAGCAATATATAAACGGCATAGCGTCCATGACAGAGCTTCACTCTGATAGCAATGTCCAATACGCAGGCTTTTCAGCCTCACAGTCATATCTCACCCCGTCAGGGTTCGCTCATGGCTGCTTCTCCATACTGCAGACATTCATTCCCTCCAGGGAACTCTCAAGCACTTGCAGCCATTACTCACAGCGTCCACACGTGCTGTCAGGCAGGAAGCCCCATCTCAGTGGGACCTTCCACACTGGACCAACCGGGTCTAAGCATTCACCCCCTGTGACCTACCCTGGCCACATTATAAGGTTCATAGCCACGCCCACCGGGTCACATGACTCTGACCTCATCACAGGTCCTTCAAGCATTTACACACTCTTTCCAACAGTGCTTTAAACACACCCCCTGGGTGGGTTTGTAGGTAACCAGGTCCGCCCATCTCTCTAGTTACCTGGAGATTTCTCCCTTACACATTGAAACAACACCTCAGCAATATCATTTCTGAACAACACATAAGTCTCCATCCCAAAGCCACCCACTTTGAGATACATAACGGCCATTCAGTATTCTGCCATTCATCCTTTCTCCTGGGACATCCACACAGCGCCCCCTAGCGGACTCAGTGGTTACTACACCACAATATATACTGTATATATGTGTATATATATACATATCTACTGTGTATATACACATAGATGATTGATAGATAGATAGATTAAATAAATAGAATACACACACATATTTATGTGCAAAAGTGTTAGGCAGGTGTGGAAAAATGCTGCATAGTAAAGTATTTTTTCAAAGTATAGTATGTTTTTGAAAGTAGAAGTGTAAACAGTTTATTTAATTAAGAAAATGGAAAGTGAATAAATATTTGGTGTGGTCGCTCTTTGCCTTCATCAATTCCTCTACATACACTTGCACTCAGTTTTTGAAGGAACTCGGCAGGGAGAATGTTTCAAACATCTTGTTGAACTGACCACAGATCTTCTGTGGATGTCACTTGTGCAAATCCTTATGTGGGACTATATCCTCACTTCCAGGACTCATTGTTCTTCTTGACACTAAGGCTGTGTGCCCACGATGCGATTTTTAAGCGTTTTTGCTGCGATTTTCGGCACGAAAATGCTGCGAAAACGTTTAAAAATCGTGTACAGAACGCCCCCCATGCATTCCTATGGCATTCCGCACATGCTGTGCTAATGGTGCGCTTTTTTCCGTGGCGGAATCGCATCACGGAAAAAATCGCAGCATGCTCATTCTTTTTTGCGGAATCGCAGAGAATTGCCGCGATTCCGCACCCATAGGAATGCATGAGAACCGCTTACTTCCCGCATGTGGCTATGCCCACCATGCGGGAAGTTAAGCGTCTCATGTGCGGTTGGTACCCACGGTGTGGAGGAGAGGAGACTGTCCTCCAGGCCCTGGGTACCATACCCCTGTAAAAAAAAGAATAAAAAATAAAAAATCGGGGTAAATTTACCTTCCGACGTCCCGCGCTGCATTCCCGGCCTCAGCGTTCCCAGTAATGCCTTGCGGCAAGGTCCTGTGATGACGCGGTCTCGCGAGATCGCTATAGTAACGCAGGACCAACGTCATCACAGGTCTCACAAGGCATTACTGGGAACGCTGTGGCCCGGGATGGCAGCGCGGTACGTCGGAAGGTAAATATACCCCGATTTTTTATTTTTTTATCATTTTTAACATTTTATCTTTTACTATTGATGCCGCATAGGCGGCCTCAATAGTAAAAAGCTGCTCACACTTGTCAAACACTATGTTTGACGAGTGTGACCAACCTGTCAATCACTTTCCAAGCGATGCTTCAAATCGCTTCGAAAGTGCTTGAGAAAATCGCGGCAAAATCGCAAACAGAATAGCGGTAAAATCGCGGTGAAATCGCACGGAAAAAAACGCGCGATTTCTGGGAAGGAGTCCGGTTTTTAGTGTGCGTTTTAACACGCAACGTGGGCACATAGCCTAAAGGAAGTTCTTACTGACATTAGCTGTGTGTTTGTGGTAATTGTCCTACTGCAGAATAAATTTGGAGACAATCAGATGACTCCCTGTTGCTAACTACCTGCCTGTTGTGCCCATCTGATTTCTGCCAGCACAGAACAGCCAAAGACTATTCCTGCCGGTGATTCGGTGACTTCCGTTGATGTCACATTCACAGAGTCAGTGGCTTATTTTCCACTCTGCTCTATTGATGGGGCATGACTGCTGACGTCATTCTGATTGACAGTCGGCTCTGCGCTGCCTAACTACAGGGAGCCGGCTGTCAATCAGCAGAGCACCTGAATTGCCGGCAGAAGCGACTACCTGCTTGTTAGTTTTTAGGTCCATAGTAAAAAAAAAAAAAAAAAAAGTAAAACAGTCCTGGACAATCCCATTAATGAAAATGATAATCAATATAATCTGTATGGATTAATTGGTTACTCATACACCTAAATATAATACTACAAAATACCTTTTTTATGTGTACTCAGAAAAATTGATGTTGTTTTAAATGCAAAGAGTGGTCACATTAAATATTGATGTGATCTAGATTTCTCTTTTGTTCATTCAGTTTGCATTTTGTTGATTGATAGCAATAAACTATTAACACTTCCATTTCAAAGGATTTTTACTTTACAGCATTTTTTCCACACCGGCTTGTCACTTTTGCACAGTATTGTGTGTGTAAATATATATGTGGCACCCCAGAGGGTTCAGTCGCCACAGAGGCACTGCACCTCCTCCTGAGGTGTAGCATCCCACTACCCAGGTAAGATGGAGACACCTGACCAGACTCCAGCACAGACACCTTAGAACAGCAGGGCACCCTATATGACCCCAGCTTGGTTCATGAAGGATGCTAGGAGGTGGGTGGAGTTTAGCATAGAAAGCGGAAGAACTGATAGAAAGTGGAGGAGGAGGAGCGCCGAGAGATGGCTGCTCTGGCATGAGGCTCCTGAGTTTTTTTAGTTTTTTACCCCGTTTAATTGTTAATTCTCCCTTTGGTTCACTCACCATTGCATAGCTACAGGATTCGGCAGAGCTGGGAGTAGTGTGGAGACTGCGATCAGCTGGGACCGGTGTCTTTCTGTCCTCGTGGAGCTCCGTGCCTGGATTCAGCTGGGAGAGAGTGAAGCTGCTGGCTGCCTGCCAACTTTCCTACAACTTGTACCCATTTCCAGCAAGCAGATGATCCCAGGATAGGAAACCTGGTGGAGTGTGCGGTGCTGGAGTTGTTCTGGAGATCTTGTGGTCCACGTGGAGCTGTAGGGCTACAGGATTCGGCAGAGCTGGGAGTAGTGTGGAGACTGCGACCAGCTGGGACCGGTGTCTTTCTGTCCTCGTGGAGCTCCGTGCCTGGTTTCAGCTGGGAGAGAGTGAAGCTGCTGGCTGCCTGCCAACTTTCCTACAACTTGTACCCATTTCCAGCATGCAGATGATCCCGGGATAGGAAAGCTGGTGGAGTGTGCGGTGCTGGAGATGTTCTGGAGATCTTTTGGTCCAGGTGGAGCTGAAGGGGTGAGCTGGGCAGGTTTGGACTGACTGTTGGCGTGTCCCTTGATGTCCCTGTCTTGTTGCACCCATGCCCTCCCCCCCAGCAGTGCTGGGAGCACCCTTTATGGAAAGTTGTACATTTAACTCTGCTAAGCTGTGACTGTTCAGTCTTTATAGCTACAAGCTGAGTGTAATCATGGCCACTGCACTCTGTAAACCTACTCTTATGATTTCAAGGGACGATTTATTATTCTGGAATCATCCGCAATTTCTCATGGACTCCCCTTCTTGGAGCATGATTGCTAATTCAACAATTGAGTACATAAAATCCATTACTTCTGTGAAACCTGTGGTGGTGTACTGCAAGAGAGGTAGGAGAGGAGGCGTCCTGGCACGCCTTCGGAGGAGAGGGTTCAGAACAGCTCTTCCTTCACTCCACTTGGCTAATGTCTGTTCCTTATCTAACAAAATGGAGGATCTGAGCTTACTTTGTAACATGAGATCTGATATGGCCAATTCAGCTGCTCTTTGTTTTACTGAGACCTGGTTGAATGAGACCATCCCTGATTGTAGTCTGGATCTACCTGGTTTTGTTATCTACAGAGCTGACCGTGATTGTGTAGCTTCAGGTAAACAAAGGGGGGGGTGGGGTATGTCTCTACATCAACACTAGCTGGTGCTGTGATGTTAACATACTGGGAAAAGGTTGCTCTCCAGATCTAGAGTACCTTGCACTCAATTGTAGACCATTTTACTCTCCAAGAGAGTTTTCATCTATGGTTCTGGTTGCAGTATATATTCCCCCTCAAGCATCTGTTAAAGCTGCTATTGGTGAATTAGCTTGCAAAATATCAGAATGGGAGAAAGGATCTCCAGAAGAATTTGTGATCGTAATGGGGGACTTTAACAAAGGAAAACTCAACCTGGATCTCCCCAAATTTACTCAACATATAAACTGCTTCACGAGAGAGAACAATACGCTTGATCACTGCTATACAGTCATAAAAGGGGCCTACAGGGCAGTGAGGAGAGCAGCAATGGGCTTTTCAGATCATTGTCTAATTCATTTAATTCCAGCCTACAGGCAAAGGTTGAAAACATCCAAACCTACAGTTTATACAAAGAAGACATGGTCTGAGGAGGCAAAATTGCAACTACAAGCATGCTTTGAGTGCACGGACTGGGAGGTATTCCAGGAAACATGCTCGGGTCTGGATGAATGGGTTGATGCAGTGTCCTCATATATCCGTTTTTGTGAAGACACGTTTATTCCATCCAAATCTGTCCACTTTCGGGGAAACAACAAGCCGTGGTTTACAAATAAAGTCAGGTTGATCCGTAAGAGAAAAGAGGAGGCTTATAAAGCAGGCGATATTACTGAATTCAAGAAACTTAGGAACTCGCTATCTAAAGAGATCAAGTTAGCCAAACACGAGTATGCAAAGATTCTGGAGGAAAGGTTCTCATCAAAAGATACTAGATCTGCATGGAGACGATTAAGAGAGGTCACCAATTATAAAAGCCACCCCACTATAGTGAACCCCAGCAGAAGTCTGGCAGCAGAGTTAAATGAATTCTACTGCAGATTTGAGGCCAGCTCTACACACAGTGGCTATTCATCTCTAAGCTCCTCAGTATGTTCATATAAAGATCATTCATTGTGCAACACCCAAGTAGTGATCTCCGAGGCAGAGGTGATACGCATCCTGAAGGGACTTAAGGTCAAAAAGGCACCTGGCCCTGATGGTGTATCTCCAATGTGTCTGAAAGTATGTGCTACCCAGCTTGCCCCTATACTGACAAATATATACAATGTGTCACTGAAAGAGTGCGTTGTACCTCAGTGTTGGAAAAATTCCACAATTATCCCTGTCCCCAAGAAAGTGGGATCCTCTGAGTTGAACGACTATAGACCAGTAGCACTCACATCTGTAGCTATGAAAGTCTTCGAAAGAATTATGATGTCCCACCTGATAAAATTCACGCAGAAGCTATGGGACCCGCTTCAGTTTGCCTATAAGGAGAATCGTTCGGCAAACGACACTGTCAATCTGGCACTGAAGTACATTTTGGATCATACAGATGAACTGCACTCATATGTCCGGATTCTTTTCATGGACTTTAGCTCAGCGTTCAATACCATTGATCTGAATTTACTTCATAAGAAAATGGTAGCTCTTGGAGTCCCTCTCAACTTATGCTTGTGGATTTATAACTTCCTGACAGCCAGGATACAGAGTGTAAAAGTTGGACCATTCACTTCGGACACCTTGGTCACAAACATCGGGGCACCTCAGGGGTGTGTTTTGTCCCCGTTACTGTTTTCTCTCTATACGAATGATTGCATCTCTTCAGCAGACTCAGTAAAAATCTTGAAATTTGCCGATGATATGACACTGATTGGTCTCATCAGGGGAAATGCTGAAGACTTGTATCGGAGTGAGGTGGAAAGAATATGTGACTGGTGTAAAGCCAATAATCTTGTACTCAACACTAAAAAAACTGCTGAGATGGTTGTGGATTTTAGGAAAGATCAACATGAGATACTTCCAATCTACATCCATGACGAAGTGGTTCTTAGGGTCACAGAGACCAAATTCCTTGGTGTTATCATCTCTCATGATCTTAAATGGGGGAAAAACGTGGATGCTGTTATAAGAAAAGCACAACAGAGGATGTTCTTCCTGCGTCAGCTGAAAAGATATGGTTTGTCTAAGAATCTGCTGATCTTATTCTTTAATGCTGTCATCAGATCTGTGATTTGTTCCTCTCTGATAGTCTGGTATGGGGGAGCCACTGCGCATGACAAACTCTGCTTACAAAGGACTTTCAGAACAGCAGAGAGAATTATAGGTTCCCCCTGCCTAAAATCCAGGATCTTTATGATAAGAGTATTCGATCCCACGCATTGAAAATTTCATCCGATCCCTCTCACCCGGGACACTCCTCATTCCAACTACTCCCTTCAGGACGTCGCTTCAGAGTCCCCAAATGCAGCACCAACCGCCATATGAACAGCTTCTATCCACTCTCTGTTCAACAATTAAATCATCATGTGTAGACTATATACTGTATCTGTCTTGTTAGATGTTACTTGTTGTATCTGTTGTTATATATTATGTTGCCTCTTTGCCACAAAGAATTCCTTGTATATATGTAATATGTACTTGGCGATAATAAATTTGATTGATTGATTGAAGTGAGGAGCAGTTCCCCAGTGGGGGAAGCAGTGAGAGGACATTGATGCAGCAGCTCCCTGTGAGCTGGAGCTACTGGGAAGGAAAGGAGTGGAAGGAGAGTTCTCCCTGAAGGAGAGGAAGGTACGGGATGTGTGGAGGAGAGCTGGGGACTGGAAGCTAGAGCAGAGCCCTTCCTTAAGCTTAAGCGCCAAAGGCCGGGCGTCGGTATCCGAGGCTGTGTGGATACTAATGGTCCTACAGCAGAAACCGGAGGAACAGAAGCTGTAAATGCTTTATTCCCAACTAAGACTCGATGACACAATAGTAACGTGTGTGAGCATTCCCTGAAGTAGGCTACAGCTGCCTGTCATGCAAGTGGAGTTGTAAGTAACAGCAAGAAAGAGGAACTTGAGTGTAATTCATAACTGCAAGTACTTTAGATTAGCGCAGAAAGGAGACATCCAGGAAAGGCACATATTGAGGGAGAGCTGGAAGGATGTGCTCCACTTACCTGGGAGTTGATTGAACCCCTCACCTGGAGGACAAGGCACTGAAGCGGGCATCTGTGAGCATCACTAAACTGTGAGTAAAGCTTTGGAACTGCATTCAGCTGTGTCATTGCCTTCTTCCTGCATCAACCTTTCAGCACTGCTACATCCCTTGCCTGAACACTACACCTTCTACCTTAACATCTACTACAACTGCCCTGGGACTACAGCTCTGCCTGTGGAGAGCTATTACACCTCTGTTGCATCACACCGTCTGTTCCAGAGGATCTGCACTGCAGCGCTGGTCGCCTCTGACCAGATACCACAGGTGGTGTCACAAACTTATCTACAGATAAACTTTATTCAGCATCAATCCTCCTATTTTACATGGACACTCAGGGCCACAGACCGGGTCACTGCCACTGCGACACATCCCTTTAAGACACCGGCCTGCTACCGAGTAAACCCACAGCCCCGGGGGTGTTCCATATATATATATATATATATATATATATATATATATACAGTCATGGCCAAAAGTATTGACACCCCTGCAATTCTGTCAGATAATACTCATTTTCTTCCTGAAAATGATTGCAAACACAAATTCTTTGTTATTATTATCTTCATTTAATTTGTCTTAAATAAAAAACACAAAAAGAATTGTCCTAAAGCCAAATTGGATATAATTCCACACCAAACATAAAAAAGAGGGTGGACAAAAGTATTGGCACTGTGCGAAAAATCATGTGATGCTTCTCTAATTTGTGTAATTAACAGCACCTGTAACTTACCTGTGGCACCTAACAGGTGTTGGCAATAACTAAATCACACTTGCAGCCAGTTGACATGGATTAAAGTTGACTCAACCTCTGTCCTGTGTCCTTGTGTGTACCACATTGAGCATGGAGAAAAGAAAGAAGACCAAAGAACTGTCTGAGGACTTGAGAAACCAAATTGTGAGGAAGCATGAGCAATCTCAAGGCTACAAGTCCATGTCCAAAGACCTGAATGTTCCTGTGTCTACCGTGCGCAGTGTCATCAAGAAGTTTAAAGCCCATGGCACTGTGGCTAACCTCCCTAGATGTGGCCGGAAAAGAAAAATTGACAAGAGATTTCAACGCAAGATTGTGCGGATGTTGGATAAAGAACCTCCACTAACATCCAAATAAGTTCAAGCTGCCCTGCAGTCCGAGGGTACAACGGTGTCAACCCGTACTATCCGTCGGCATCTGAATGAAAAGGGACTGTATGGTAGGAGACGCAGGAAGACTCCACTTCTTACCCCGAGACATAAAAAAGCCAGGCTGCAGTTTGCCAAAACTTATCTGAAAAAGCCTAAAACATTTTGGAAGAATGTTCTTTGGTCAGATGAGACAAAAGTAGAGCTTTTAGGGCAAAAGCATCAACATAGAGTTTACAGGAGAAAAAAAGAGGCATTCAATGAAAAGTACACGGTCCCTACAGTCAAACATGGCGGAGGTTCCCTGATGTTTTGGGGTTGCTTTGCTGTCTCTGGCACTGGACTGCTTGACCGTGTGCATGGCATTATGAAGTCTGAAGACTACCAACAAATTTTGCAGCATAATTTAGGGCCCAGTGTGAGAAAGCTGGGTCTACCTCAGAGGTCATGGGTCTTCCAGCAGGACAATAACCCAAAACACACTTCAAAAAGCACTAGAAAATGGTTTGAGAGAAAGCACTGGAGACTTCTAAGGTGGCCAGCAATGAGTCCAGACCTGAATCCCATAGAACACTTGTGGAGAGATCTAAAAATGGCAGTTTGGAGAAGGCACCCTTCAAATATCAGGGACCTGGAGTAGTTTGCCAAAGAAGAATGGTCTAAAATTCCAGCAGAGCATTGTAAGAAACTCATTGATGGTTACCGGAAGCGGTTGGTCGCAGTTATTTTGGCTAAAGGTTGTGCAACCAAGTATTAGGCTGAGGGTGCCAATACTTTTGTCCGGCCCATTTTTGGATTTTTGTGTGAAATGATCAATGTTTTGCTTTTTGCTTAATTCTCTTTTGTGTTTTTTCATTTAAGACAAATTAAATGAAGATAATAATACCAAAGAATTTGTGTTTGCAATCATTTTCAGGAAGAAACTGAATATTATCTGACAGAATTGCAGGGGTGTCAATACTTTTGGCCATGACTGTGTATATATATATATATATATATAGAGAGAGAGAGAGAGAGAGCGAGAGAGGGAAATAAGTATTTGATACTTTGCCGATTTTACAAGTTTTCCCACCCACAAAGAATAGAGAGATCTGTAATTATTATCGTAGGCACACTTCACCTGTGAGGGACAGAATCTTAAAATAAAAAACAGAAAATCACTGTATGATTTTTACAGAATTAATTAGCATTTTATTGCATGAAATAAGTATTTGATACAATAGAAAAACAGAACTTAATATTTGGTACAGAAACTTTTGTTTGCAATTACAGAGGTCAGACGTTTCCTGAAGTTCTTGACCGAGTTTGCACTCACTGCAGCAGGGATTTTGGCCCCCTCCTCCATACAGATATTCTCCAGTTCTGCGTCCATCCACAGTGTCCAACCCGCAGCTTCCAGATGTTACAGCATAGTGGATGGAATTTCAAGAAATCCCATGCCCACTATGCGTGCCGAGATGCCTGCGGATCACCCGCGGAGACGGACCTGCGGTGCGTCTTTCCAAACCACAGTATGTCAATTTATCTTGGAGAGACGCGAGTCTCCGCAAGATAAATATCACCCGTACAATGAACACATGCGGAATCACCAGCATTCAATAACCAGCAGCGCTTGGGACGCAGCAGACATGTG
This sequence comes from Dendrobates tinctorius, assembly GCF_039654945.1. Lineage (NCBI taxonomy): Eukaryota > Metazoa > Chordata > Amphibia > Anura > Dendrobatidae > Dendrobates > Dendrobates tinctorius. The sequence goes on along the minus strand of NW_027361810.1, from coordinate 37,119,144 downwards.
CTGCGTCCAAAGCGCAGCCGATTCCTGAACGTGGGCACATACCCTTAATGTATGCCATCTGCAATATCCTTCAGACTTCAACGGGATTCTCAGCTTTTGAGCTATTATATGGCAGGCATCCTAGGGGGCTGCTGGACATAGTCAAAGATACTTGGGAACAGGAGCCTACTCCCCATAAAAGAGTCATCGAGCACATGGCAAGCATGCAGGACAGGATTGCAGTGGTCATGACTATAGAGAAAGAACATTTAGTGGATGCCCAGGCAGTGCAGAGCCAAGCATATAATAAAAAGAAAAACGGATAGGTCATTTAAACAAGGGGATCTGGTATTAGTCTTAATGCCCACAGCAGGAAACAAGCTCATGGCCAAGTGGCAAATGCCATATGAAATCCGGGAAAAGGTTGGGAAGGTGTATTAGAGAGTATACCAGCCCGGGAAGAGAAAACCCGAACAACTGTACCAGGTAAATCTGCTGAAAGCCTGGAAAGGCCCGGGAGTAGACCAAGAGAGAGGTAAAGATAAACAATGCTCTCTTTAAACAGTAGCAATTGGAGGCTTAGAAGTTGGTGCAGCAGAATATGGATGGATTCTCAAAACTGCCCGGGCTTACATCTGTAATCCAACATGACATTGTCACCGAGCCTCAGGTAAGGGTACAAATGAAACCGAACCGTACTGTGTGCTGGGGGCCCGGAGGCCACAAATTAAACACATGCTCCAGCTAGGAGTTATTGAGGAGTCCAGGGGTGAGTGGGCTAGTCCCAATTTACTGATTCTGAAGCCAGATTGATCATTACAATTTTGTATCGTCTTCTGAAAATTGAATGAAGTGTCCAAATTTGACCTCTATCCAAGCACCAGGTGGACGAGCTGATTGAGAAGCTGGGGCAGGCCCAGTACTTCTCAACATTCGAGCTGACCAAAGGATACTGACAGGTGCGTCTGACAGAGTCGGCAAAAGAAAAGAGTGCCTTTATAATTCAGTCTCTATCACTATGTTGACTTGCCTTTTGGGTTACATGGGGTCCCGGCCACGTTCAAGAGATTAATGGACATAGTTTTAGACCTCAATTAGAAGTATGTGTATTTGGATTATATTATCATATTTAGTATGCATTGGCATACCCACTTGTCCCAGGTACAAGTGGTAGTAGATTCTCTCAGAGCTGCAGGCCTGACAGCGAACCCCAAAAAATCTGTGTTAGGTCTCGAGGAAGCTTGATACTTTGGGTAGGTAATTGACCGTGGGGTTATGAAACCTCAAATAAACAAAATTGAAACCATTCAAATCTAGTCCCGGTCTCTTACTCCAAAAGAGGTAAGATCGCTTTTTGGCATTGTTTGGTACTACCAATGGTTTATACCTAATTTTGCTGGGAGATCGGCACCCTTGATCAATCTCTTAAAGAGAAGAATATTGGTCATGGTTCGGTGGAACCCAAAGGCAGAGGTAGCATTCCAATCCATGAAGTTGGCGTTGTATGGACAGTATGTCCTCACTAGCCCCAACTTCAAGAAAGAGAAAGATGTTATTGTACAAATGGATGCCTCTGAGTTAGGCCTAGGAGCGGTTCTGTCACAGGAGTTGAACGGAGAAGAACATTTGGTTACCTACTTGAGTAGGAAACTTACCACAACAGAAAAGAATTATAGTGTAGTGGAGAAAGAGTGACTGGCCATTAAATGGGCCTTGAGATCCCTATATTATTTGCTCGGGTGACAGTTTCACTTGGTTTTGGACCATTCACCCTTGGTCTGGATGAGAAATGCCTAGAGGTATGCTCGACTCACCACATGGTTCCTGGTCACCCTGTATGGTGATGTGTTCAACCACACAAGTTTGAGCAGAGGGGTGGGATATGTGAGACAGTAAGAGGAATCATTTGCGAGGGTCATTATGCGCATAGATGCATAAATGCGCATAGATGGAAATTAAACCCGCTAGAGTTTATTGTAATCATAGCCGCAGCTGTGGTTGCAACGAAGAACAAAAGAGATTGTGGATTTGGTCAATCTACTTGACAAAATCATATTTAAGAACACCTGACATAGGCTTTTATTTTTGGAGACATCTGCAGGATGGTAGTGGGGTGGGTCTCTCCCTTCACTCTGGGTTTTCCGAGTTGCCCATGTCCATGATTCACATTAAGGGCTCATACTCACATGCAAGAAACTTGGACGAGTTGCACACGTCAATACCCGGCACTGCCGCGGGCACTCGGATCTGAGCGTTCAACTGCATGTATTTCAGAGCTGGGTATTGACATGCGAGACTCGTCCGAGTTTCTCGCAAGTGAGTATGAGCCCTAAAACTTTGATTTGATTATAGGGTGTGTCAGTATTTGGTTTGCAAGCTTGAGAGGAGGAGCTCTCTGTACCACAGGTATGTGTAAGACTGAACACAGGCCAGAGCCAGAGGAAAGAAAGCAACTGAAGCACCCAAGAGAGACATAGTGGTCTCGTCGCCCACGGCAGCACAGTGTTATGGACTGTCATGGACTATCTGGCTGCGATCCAGAGGATAACATTTGCCTTTTTGTTGTGAGTTGCCAAAATAAAGACTTTTAAATTGGACTAACCTGGGTCACTGCCTCTTTACTGCACAGTGTGAAAATACTGCTTGTGACACTTCAGGGATTGGCAGCGTCCAAGAGTGGACCCTCTGGGTCGCGGAACTGAGGCCCTCAAGGATGAGCGCGCCAGGTGGAACCGACCCCTATACAGGGACCATTAGGGGCAGGCCCGCGGGAGTCAGACACCGCGACAGCTGGAACCAAGAGGGGCGGCTTGAAGGACCGGGTTAAGCTACGGGCTGGACCAGGATACCAGACAGGGCCCAAGGTAGAGACAAGGAGGGCTGGATGGAGGTAGGTGTAGAAGGAACAGACAGCGGGTATCGAGAGGAGGAAACAGGACTATGGTACAGGTCTCTGCGCAATAAGCGCGGAGGGAGGTACGGAGCGGGTTAGCACCAGAGACCAAAAGAGACAGAAAGCAGGCAGGAGAACCCGAGTCGAGTCCGGGACTGACACTGGAGGGCGGACACGAGACGGAGATCAGAAGAGACTAAGACAGGGGAACCAGAGCCAAGGCAGGACGGATAACAGGCAGGAAGGCAGGTAATAGAACACGTAAGGCGGGGACGCCCAAGGCAGGGACAGGAGGAACAACAGGACAAGGGAAGGACAATAGACACTCTATAGGCGGCCAGAATAGCGCAGGAAATAGCACACGATAACCAGGCGTCCTCCCATTATGGGAGACGCCTGATATATGCCCTGTCAGGAAGTGATTGGCTGACTTGCCCACCAGAGACACCCACCGCCTGGTTAAGGAAGCCGCAGGGCGCGCGCCCGCGGCCTATGGCGCATGCGTGGCACCTCAGCTGACTGGGAGGAAGGAGGTGGGGGCACGCGAGAGCTGGGAACAGCGCGGCAGGACATTGCTGGGTAAGAGGAGGCAGCGGCGGGCCCCGCTACAGATGGGACAGCAGCAGGCTCGACCGCCGATGTCACACTGCTGCATTACTATACATAGTGACACACAAGTGATGTCCATTCACATTTCCCACCTTTTCCATCTGGCCCGGACCATCATGTTGGCTTCTTCCAGCTGCAATTCGTCTGCAGAGTTTGCAACAGAGACATATTTGACTTCCCACATTTCTACGACCGTTCCCATATATTCCTAACTTGCACACTTTCTCCATCTTGCTGATACCCACAATTTTGTGACTGATGCTGCTTATGCTGTGTTCTGCTTTGTTTACTTTATTTCAGAAATATTGGTGTCATTGTATTGCGTCTTACACAGTAGAAATGCCCCATTCATGTATAGAATTCCGAGTACCCCCTTTAAAAGAAATAATACCTTAAATGCTTCCATATAGAGTACTCAAGCCCCTAGTGTACTCTCAAACAAATATTACTATGACTCTTCCTTTAAAAAGTTCTGAGTGCACATTTTAAAGTAAAAGTGCCCATTTAGTGCACCTGTAAAAAAAAAGTAGAAATGCCAAAATTCTGACCGAAGCCCAGCATTCCTCAGAGATACAGCTAAAAGTCATGGTAAAGTCATAGCATGCCACCAGTTCGGGGAGGAGAGAGAGAAAGAGTGATTTCCCAGCTCCAAAGTTTGGGTCCTAATTGATTTCTATGAGGTTCCGGTTCAAGGACGGGTACAATTCTGGTACCCGAACCGAACTTTGGACTAAAGAAACCAGAACTTGAACTTCTTTGGGTTCTTCATCCCTGTATGTAGCCAACGTGTGCATGAGTCATTAACTCCGCTCATCGGCGCACCCGTGACATGATCGTTGCTGATGGGTTGAAATGATAGCCAGAGGTCAGCTGATGACCCTCATGCCTGTCATTACGGAGCTCCTTTAAAACCCTGCCTGTTGCTGGGCTTCAAAGAGACCATGATTTCTGCTATATGCAACGAGGCTGTAGCATTTCTGTATGTAGTACAAGTGATCAGACAATCACATCTTCAAGTCCCCTAAAGGGAGCTAACAAGAGCAGGAAAAAGTTAAAAAAAAAGTTTTAAAAAATATGAAAAAAGAAAGCAAACAAAAAACTAAAAGTACAAATCACCCCCTTCCCCTCAATAGAAGAAGGAAGAATGGGAGGAAAAAGCAGAAATGCAAAAAAGGAAATTTAAAGAAAACTGAACTGACTATTTTTCCATGCCTCTTATCTGGTGCAGATACATTGCTATACCCAGTTGCATATAGAATATTAATGTCTCTTATCACATATGCAGCACATTGTGTCATCATTCCTCCAGGTTAAAGTAACATCATTATATTCGGTGCCAGGATCAATCAGTTTTTGCAATGTGGCTGAGCAGAGACTATTTTGAGCGACTGATTCACAGCTCTGATTGCTGACACACTGTGCTGCTAAGTATGGACTATAGCATTATTACAGTGGGAAATACATTCCCTCTATGTGAGAAGTACCTTCCCTCGCTTTGCATATGCACCTATGGGTATGATCACAGTCGGTGCGTCCCTCCTGTGCCCGAATAATGTCTTTTTAGTTGGGCATGAAAATTGTGTTACCCAGTGCACATCTATTACTCTGTTATCCTGCCCCATCTGATATTGGACACATAGCAATGTAGACAACTAAGTGATGCCCAACAATTCATGTGCAAAGTGTTCATGGACTCTACTAAAAAGGAAGGGCCAATCATTCCACTTAAAGTGAAATCGTCAGGTCCCCCATGCCCGCCAATCCAGGAGCATTTACCTATGTATGAGCAAATTCTCTGCCTATCTAGCATAATATAACAGTTATTCAGTTAAATAAATGTCTTTAAAAAAGCATTTATAATGTCCCCTTTTCCTATGCTAATTAGGGCATTGGCTAGTCGATGGGGCGTTAGTTTCCCCAGATTAGTCAGTCCTCTTTCTATGTTATCACGCCAATGTGGGCATGATAATATAATTTGCACAAGCATGTGTGGTGCCCCCAGGAGTATGGTCGCCACAGTGGCATTACCTTCCTCCAGGGAGGGTGATGCCATGCTTGGAAGCAATGAAGGGTCTCTCTGACAGTTAACCATGTCATAAAACACAGATCCCACTCCAGGCCAGCAGAGGGAGCTCTGAACCAGGATTGGGGGAGGAGCGCGCTCTGAGGGCCAGGAGGGGAAATAGTCAGTTAGTGTGAGGAGGGCAACGAGTGTAGATGTAGATGCGTGGAGAGAAGCTGGAGGTTGAGCTGAAGACAGAGAGCTCCCTCCCAGTGAGAGCGCATGATCTGGAGCCTGGTCTCCACGGTTGTATGGATACTGAAGGTCCTGCAACAGAAACCAGAGGAATAGGAAGCTGTAAATGCTCTATTCCCAACTAAGACTCGGAAGCACCACAGCGACGGGTGAGCCAAAAGACATAGAGGGCTACAGCTGTCTGCCATACGAGGTAGTTCTAAGAGAAGATAAGAAGGAGGAACTTCAGTGTAACACTGTACTGCATGTACCTCAAGCCAGCACTAGGAAGGAGACTACACAACCCATCTGATAGAGAGATCCCTGAGTTGCTTCCAGGCTAGCCTGCTCCTGTGCCATCTGTAATCAGGATCAGTAAAGGTAAAGAAACTGCACCCTGTTGTGTCCTTGCCTCCTTCCTGCAACATCCTCAGCACTGCTACATCTCTGTGCCAAACACTGCACCCTCTTCCTAAACATTCCGCTACACTGCCCTGGGACCAACAGCCCTACCTGTGGAGGGCTACAACATCATTGCTGCACTACACCATCTGTCCCAGAGGATCTGTCTGCAGCGTCGGCTTAACACCTCCCTTGACAAACACCCTTATAAACTTTATTCCCAACTCAATCCCTTTTACATGGGCGCCCAGGGCCACGGACCGGGTCACCGCTGCTGTGACAATCCCCTCTGAGAGACCGGCCCGGTACCGAGTACCCCACAGCCCTGGGTGGGTGACCCATTTTTGGCGTCACGAACAGGATTACGGAGCCCGGTATCCCCGGGTCCTGTGTGCCAGAGACTGTTGTGTGCTATAGACTGTGAGCGAAAATGGCGCCATTGCCACCATTATCCCACTGATTGGCACGCGCGGGCAGGCCTTCATGGGCGGAGCCTGCCGCAGAGCGCAAAGAAGTGAAGTGCCGCGCGGGAAGAGAGGACAGCGCGTGAGAAGGGGGGGAGCTGAGGCCTACAGCCGGTAAGCCGCTCAACCCCGAGGCCTGGCAACCGTTAACTAGGGGGAAGGAGAATGTCTCAGGCAAGCATCAATGCAGCGGCGGACGCCCCCGCCAGCCCCTCAGCGCCGCAAGCTGCAGTGCTCAACATGGCTGTGGCTCTGGCAGCACCCACCGCAGCGGTCTCCATAATGCCGCTGTCTATGCCCTACATACCGGGAGCGGCCTGGCTACCGCAGTACTCGGGTGAGTCCCATACCCTGAGTGAATTTAAAGAGAGACTGTGCAGTTTGTTTGAGGTGTATCCTCTATCTGAAAGCCAGAAAGTGAACATCCTGATTGGGCAGCTAACAGGTGCAGCACAGAGAGAAGTAAAAGCCTGGCAGGACACTGATAAAGAGATTGTTAAAAAGATCCTGGCTAAGCTAAGGAGCACCTTTGACACCCGCCCTGCCGCTGAAATCAAGATGAGGTTCTTTGGATGTAAACAGAAAGTACAGGACAGTATAAGGGACTATGCTCTTAACCTGCAGGAGACGCTGCGAGCCATCAAGCAAATTGATCCTGACAGTGTGAAAGAGGAAGACAAACTGTTAAAGGAGCAGTTCATTGAAGGACTCCTATCCAGCACCCACAGAGCGCAGCTGCGCATCATAACCCTACAAAACCCTGACCTGGACTTTGCTGATTTCAAGGACAGGGCTTTTTGGGTGCTGCAGGAATCAACTGTCAGCCGTCCAGCGCCCTGTTATGAGCTCATTTTCTCCTTCACCTTTGATGTCCGATAAACTCCCTCTGCTGGTGAAAGGAGGTAGTGAAATTGATATGGATGGGAAAAACCTGTCATCAGAACAGGTGGAGTGTGATTGGACATCCGGAATCTCTGAGTGGATATAAGGCCGCCGACGCCCTGCTGGGTTGCTGGTGATCCTCTCTGCTCTGAGCTCTGGCCTCCAGTTTAGTCCTGTCTACTAAAGCTAAGTTTTTGCTCTGCTATTGTTCCATGAGATTTTGTCTGTTTGCTTAGTGTTTGTGTTCAGCCAGCCCTGGTTGGGACTGGCTGAACTCCATTTTTGTCTCTGATCAGTTGATCTCTTTGCTCTGTTTTCAGAATGTACCTGAGTGCTGATATAGTGATTTTGAAGTCTAGTGACTTCAGGGCCTTTTCTATCAGACGTGTTGGACATTATTTTTGGCAGGGTTTTTGCGTGATTGCAGACAGTTGCTTTTCTTTCCTGTCCTATCTAGTTAGTGAGGGCCCCATTGTTTGCTCAGCCTGTCTTTCTGTCTGTGTTTGTGTTTTCATCTGTTTTCACCGTCAATACATGTTGGGGGCTGTCTATTGCTTTGGGGTCTGCTCTGGGGCAGTTTAGATTTCCCCTTTCTTTCTTTAGGTTTATTTAGTTCTCCGGCTGTGAACGAGGTGTCTAGGACCACCGTAGGAACACCCCATGGCTACTGTTAGTTGTTGTGAATAGGATCAGGGGTCTGCAATCCGCTAGCTACCAACCTCTCTGGTTTTCTGGACTTAGCTTGTATTTTTATTTTTTCCTCCTCCGGTGACTCATTCATAACAGCGCCCCCTAGGCACCCAGCGATCACCTACCACCAGGAAGCAACATCTTTCCCTTCTATCCCTGTGGAGGCTGATGCACAGACTCTGGATAAATATCCTACAGAAGAGCTGCGTCTTCAGGTCCAGGAGTTGACCAAAGGGATGGTTGCACTTACTAAAACCGTGCAGCCCCTGCAGGTGACCTCCAAGGAAAAGATCCAGCTTGCTTCCAGTCCAGAGGATGTCCCATGGCTCCAGAGGAGGAGAACCCCGCCACTCCGAGGGAGGAACAACGACCGCTATGATCAGGACTGACGTCCCATCTGTCGTCACTGCCACAAGGCAAGCCATCTTGCAAGACTCTGTCCTTTAAGCGAGTAACCCCTGAGGCAGAGGGCCAACCCCCAGGAGTAGAACCACAAGGCCCAAGGAACTGGCGAGCCAAGTATGTTGGAGGGAGACCGGTCCTTCCAGTGTTGATTGACGGCATCCCCATGAACGCTTTGCTGGACACTGGCTCCCAGGTGACCACCATGCCCTATATCCTCTACAAGCGGTATTGGGCTGACTCTGAGCTCACCCGTGGCCCAACTGATGAACTAACAGTAGTTGCCAGTAATTGTCAGTCTTTACCGCAAGTGGGATGTAAAGAAATTACTGTTAAAGTGGGGAGGGAGGAGTTAAAATCTCAAGGTCTGATAGTGGTGGATATTGATCGACGTGAATGTAATCCCATGATGACTCTTGGTACAAATGTAATTGAAAATTGTCTTTCCGAGGTTATTGTCTTGTTGCAACAAGTGGCTGAGACTTCTGGTTCCAGTGAACAACGAGTCCTGCAGAAGGAGATCAAGGCCCTGATGCAAAGACAGCAGGTAGAACTCTCTGGCAGAGAAATTGGCAGCGTCAGAGTGAGTGATGCTTTCCCCATTGCAAAACCCCACAGATGTGAAATGTTGATTTGGTGTCGGGCAGCCATAGGCCTCAGAGGGAAAGATTACCAGGCATTGGTAGAGCCAGTATACTCTGATAGCAGGCCCACTGTCCTGACAGCCAGAGGGGTAGTTGATGTACGGAAGGGGAGAGTACCTGTACGCCTTTTGAATTGTGGGGAGGAGGAGGCCACAATACCTCGGTATGCCACAGTTGCTAAGCTGCTCACTGTCAGTAACAATGTAATGCAGGCAGCAGAGCCCTTGGTCTCATCCGACCAGGTGGAGGACAATGGCTCTGTCAAGCAGCAGGAGTAGTGGTGTCAGCTACTGCAGGTGGGGACTGACTCTACACCTTCATACCAGAAAAATGGGGTTTACAGGGTGACCCAGGAATATGAACGGGTATTCAGTAAGCACCCTCTAGATTTCATATCAACATCATATCCCCACTGGAGATCATCCACCCATTAAAGGTATCGGCCTATACCCAAAACACAATACCAATGTGCCAAAGGGATGTTGAGAGAGATGAAAGAAGCAGGGGTCTTTAGAGACAGTTGTAGCCACTGGGCAGCTCCAATCGTTTTTGTAAAGAAAAAGGATGGTACCATGAGAATGTGTGTTGATTACAGGAAAATTAACAGCATTACACATAAAGATGCCTACCCATTACCCAGAATTGAAGAGTCATTAGCTGTACTTAAAACTGCTAACTACTTTTCCACCTTAGATCTCACTAGTGGGTATTGGCAGGTTCCCATGGCAGAGGCAGACAAGTAGAAAACAGCATTTACCACCCCAATGGGTCTCTGTGGGTTCAACTATATGCCATTCAGGCTCTGCACTGCCCCAGGGACATTTCAACGGCTGATGGAGTGCTGCCTGGGAAACATGAACTTTGAGACAATCCTGTTGTACCTTGATGATGTCATTGTTTTCTCCAAGACTTATGAAGACCATCTGGAACACCTGGCTGAGGTGTTTGAAGCCTTTTCCAACTTTAGCCAGAAGGTGAAGCCTTCCAAATGCCACCTCCTGAAGCCCAAGGAACAGTACCTCAGTCATGTAGTGAGTGCAGAAGGTGTGGCACCAGATCCTGACAAAGTCACAGTCATCCGGGACTGGCCGAAGCCCAGCAACCTCCATGAGGTACGCCAATTCCTCGGGTTGGTAGGCTACTACCGAAGGTTCATCAAAGGCTTCACTGAAATAGCCACTCCTATGCAAAATCTTCTCGTGGGACAGTCCAAGAAGGCCAAACAGAAAAGTTCCACCTTTGAATGGACTGAGGAGTTGGAGAGATCCTTCACCAGACTGAAGATGGCTCTCACAGGAGACGAAGTTCTGGCCTACCCAGATTATGAAAAACCCTTTGTGTTGTATACTGATGCCAGCAATGTGGGACTGGGAGCAGTACTGTCACAGGTACAGAATGGCAAAGAAAGAGTGATCTCCTACGCCAGCAGGAAGCTTTGTACCACTGAAAGGAACCCTGACAACTACAGTTCCTTTAAGCTGGAGTTCCTGGCCATAGTCTGGGCTGTGACGGAGAGATTCAAGCATTACCTAGCTTCAGCCAAGTTTACCATCTTCACAGACAACAACCCGTTGACTCACTTGGACACTGCAAAACTAGGTGCACTGGAACAGCGATGGATGGCTCAGCTGTCTAACTATGAATTCACCATCAAGTACCGAGCAGGGCACAAGAATACCAATGCTGATGCGCTGTAGAGAATGCCTAATCTGCCAGATGCAGGAGAATACCCTGAGGCTCTGGAAAAAATAGAGTTACCTCCCTTCCACCGGCCACTTGCGGCCCAGCGTGCTCAAGGGGTGACAGACGGTCCAGCTTGAAAGAGGTCACCCTAAATCCATTGCCCCATCATGACTGGGCAGAAACTCAGGATAATGACCCCGCAGTCCACCTGGTGAAGGAGCTACTGTCACAAGCTGACTCACGTCCAGAGTCGGATGCTCCTGGAGAAACTCAGTTGTGGAAGGAAAGAGGTCGGCTGTTATGCAGGAAAGCTGTGTCCGAGGAGTATCCATGCCCGCACTCATGAGCTGGTCTGGCAGGTGATAGTCCCAAAGAGAGAGGCATCAATGGTCTTGGAAGCATACCACAATGGAGCTGGCCACTTCGGATGGAAGAAGTTGGAGGTACTGCTCCGAAAGAGACTCTACTGGGCTGGTATGAGGAAAGCCATTGAAAAGTGGTGCCGAGAGTGTGGACAATGTAACCTGCGCAGAAAAGATCGAAACAGCCAGAGAGCTCCTCTGCAGCCAATAGTGACCAAGCAGCCACTCGAGTTGGTTGCTCTGGACCATGTGAAGCTGGTCCCAAGCCGGTCAGGCTACATCTATGCTCTTACCATCGTGGACCACTTACTCAAGATTCCTGGTAGTTGTGCCTGTGAAAGATCAAACAGCCAGGACAGCAGCCAGAGCGTTCCAACAACACTTCTGTAGACCGCATGGTTACCCTGAGCGAATGCTTACAGATCAAGGTCCAGCTTTTGAGGCAGAAGTGTTCCAGGAATTCTGTAACTTGTATGGTTGTAAGAAGATCCGGACAACACCATACCACCCACAGACCAATGGCATGTGTGAGAAGATGAACCACGTGGTGATCGACCTGCTGAAGACCTTGCCTTTGGAGGAGAGGAATCTGTGGCCAGACAAGTTGCCAGATCTGGTAGACCTCTACAACCATATTCCTGTGAATTCCATCAACTGTACTCCAGCCTACATAATGAGAGCGAGGCCTGGTAAACTGCCTATTGATTTGGACATGGGAGTCCTTACACCTGAGGTGACGTCACCAGATGCTGACTGGGACACAGAGAGGCAGCAACAGTACAGAAGAGTACAAGAGTGTGTGGAAAAGAGTCTAGCTCAGGCAAGACAAAAACAAGAGAGGAACTACAATCAGCATGCACCTGCGGTTCCCTTGTCACCAGGAGAACAAGTCCTCAAGAGGAAAAGAAGACTGCATAAATTGGATGACCAATGGGAAGCTAAACCCTACACCATTTTACCCTCAAACTTTGAAAATACCAAGGTGTGCCTTATTAGTAAAGATGGAGGAGAAACCTCAGCAGCAATATCAAGGGATCATTTGAAATTATGCCCTGACCAGCTAAAAGAAAGAATAGAAGAACAAAATAACATCCAACCCATAGAAGAAGAAAAGGTCAGCACCTTACTTGGAGAATTCCCTGCAAAATGGACTAAAGTAAATGATGCTATAGTGGTGCCAGTGTTGACATTTCCCCAACTGGTAGTACAAGAAGAAGTGACTCATGAGAACTCTGAAAATTGGGAAGTTCAGGTAGCAGATGCCATACCAGCAGTGGAGCCAGAGAACCCTCGACCTGCCAATGGTGAATTTGTCATAACCATGGTGAGACTAAGAGTCAGTAGGAGAATACTACCTAGTTTAACTACACCATTAGTTAGCCCTAGACAACCAGTAAGATCCCCAATCACACCAGTGTTACGCAGGTCTACCCGTACTACACAAGAAAAAAGAGAGAAACGGAGTCCAACGCTACAATACAGTAATATAATTTATTGAAAAAAGCAATGTGGAGACAAAACAAAAAAGGCATAAAATAGGTAGGAATGAGATAGCATAGTCATCATCACCGGATACAAAAAGCACCCTGTACAGAGGTGGGTGTTATGCTGAACGAGGGTATGTATAGAAGTTGGCACATAACGAGCAGGCAAAAAGACACAGAGGAAAAATGAACACCCTCCAAAATCCATATTCATAATGTGACATTCCATGTGGATACAATCAACATAAGTAGTAAAGTGGAGTGAAGGGGACAAGATCCATAGGTTTAAGCACTAAGCCCAAGATGTTCACACTATGTAAAACATACCCATCATTGCAGTTTCCAACCCGCCACTGTCCAGGAGAGCCCCGACGCACGTTTCGCGGTACAACCGCTTCTTTGGGGGGCGTGGCTTGAGTAATGACAAGTGCCCAATTAAATACTCAAAGGAATCAGTCACGAGGAGCCAAATAACCAATCATGGAGGCAGACATTGGCGTCTGCGCTCTGAACAGGAGTGAGGACTTCCGCCCTCACTGCCCCAACCGGAAGTGACGTCGACGGAGGGACGGCTGGCGCCTAGCCATTACCCAGCGACAGCGCACGCCAGAAGGAGCAACAGGACAGGAAGAGAAAACTCCGCCCACAAGCGCCTCACAATCACGTGCGCCTAGTATGTCCAATCACAAGGAGGCTAATGACGTCTGCAAATCAGAGAATGTGCATTTAACCCCACCGCCCCAGCCGCCCTACAGGAAGCCGTGCAGCAGGCGGGTCGGCCAAATAAAAAGGCCGTTACCCAGCAACTGCAGCCGCCCGGTGGCAGCAAGGGAGGGAGGAAAGAGATAAATCCACCAAGGCACATGTTGAAAAAGTATATATATAACCATGTATTGATTATAAAAGCAGAAAAATACCATACATAGAAAAGAGGCACCTATAATACAAAAATACAGTCTTTTAAGGTTATATGCATTGATACTCCTCATAAGCAAGGCAAAAAGGGGGAAGGAAAGTGTCCTATTCACATGGCTGCTCATATAAAAAAGGGGGACACTGCCACCGGGCGACTGCAGTTGCTGGGTAACGGCCTTTTTATTTGGCCGTCCCGCCGCTGCACGGCTTCCTGTAGGGCGGCTGGGGCGGTGGGGTTAAATGCATATTCTCTGATTTGCAGACGTCATTAGCCTCCTTGTGATTGGACATACTAGGCACACGTGATTGTGAGGCGCTTGTGGGCGGAGTTTTCTCTTCCTGTCCTGCTGCTCCATCTGGCGTGCGCCGTCGCTGGGTAACGGCTAGGCGCCAGCCGTCCCTCCGTCGACGTCACTTCCGGTTGGGGCAGTGAGGGCGGAAGTCCTCACTCCTGTTCAGAGCGCAGGCGCCAATGTCTGCCTCCATGATTGGTTATTTGGCTCCTTGTGACTGATTCCTATGAGTATTTAATTGGGCACTTGTTATTACTCAAGCCACGCCCCCTGAGGAAGCGGTTATACCGCGAAACGTGCGTCGGGGCTCTCCTGGACAGTGGCGGATTGGAAACTGCAATGATGGGTATGTTTTACATAGTGTGAACATCTTGGGCTTAGTGCTTAAACCTATGGATCTTGTCCCCTTCACTCCACTTTACTACTTATGTTGATTGTATCCACATGGAATGTCACATTATGAATATGGATTTTGGAGGGTGTTCATTTTTCCTCTGTGTCTTTTTGCCTGCTCGTTATGTGCCAACTTCTATACATACCCTCGTTCAGCATAACACCCACCTCTGTACAGGGTGCTTTTTGTATCCGGTGATGATGACTATGCTATCTCATTCCTACCTATTTTAGGCCTTTTTTGTTTTGTCTCCACATTGCTTTTTTCAATAAATTATATTACTATATTGTAGCTTTGGACTCCGTTTCTCTCTTTTTTCATGGTCTTTTTGAGTCGTTCCTACGTATCCATCTACTTTTGGGGCTTCTTTGTGCACTTGCACAGCATGAATTGAAAATGTACTTTGAGGGTTTTTTCTTTTTGTCCGTACTACACAAGGTATACCACCCATCAGATATCGTATATAGCTAAGTTTATGTGAATGTTGAAATTGTGTATATATGTAACTGTTCTCAAGTTTTCTGCCTACAGGTAATCTGTAAGAGGTTCCTTTGAATTTGCCAGTTTTGTTTTATGGACATTGGACCACAGGACTTGTGTGGTCACCAACCTTGTAAATAGTTCACCATTTGCCCAGGAATGGACCAAGGACATTGATGCTTGGACTTATCATCATAGGACTATTTTTAAGCTTGTGGTTTTTGTACATTTTTCATTTTTCAAAATCTTGTAACCTTCATACTGTTTAAATGTTTATGTTATTCATGTTTTCTTTTATCAGCCCAGGAGTGCTGACTTGCACTAGGGGGAATGTGGCGCCCCCAGGAGTATGGTCGCCACAGTGGCATTACCTTCCTCCAGGGAGGGTGATGTCATGCTTGGAATCAATGAAGGGTCTCTCTGACAGTTAACCATGTCATACAACACAGATCCCACTCCAGGCCAACAGAGGGAGCTCTGAACCAGGATTGGGGGAGGAGCGTGCTCTGAGGGCCACTAGGGGAAATAGTCAGTTAGTGTGAGGAGGGCAATGAGTGTAGATGTGTGGAGAGAAGCTGGAGGTTGAGCTGAGGACAGAGAGCTCCCCCCCCAGTGAGAGCGCATGATCTGGAGCCTGGTCTCCACGGTTGTATGGATATTGAAGGTCCTGCAACGGAAACCAGAGGAATAGGAAGCTATAAATGCTCTATTCCCAACTAAGACTCGGAGGCACAACAGCGACAGGTGAGCCAAGAGAGATAGAGGGCTACAGCTGTCTGCCATACGAGGTAGTTCTAAGAGAAGATAAGAAGGAGGAACTTCAGTGTAACACTGTACTGCATGTACCTCAAGCCAGCGGTAGGAAGGAGACTACACAACCCATCTGATAGAGAGATTCCTGAGTTGCTTCCAGGCTAGTCTGCTCCTGTGCCATCTGTAATCAGGACCCTGGACTGCGTTTGCCAAGTAAAGGTAAAGAAACTGCACCCTGTTGTGTCCTTGCCTCCTTCCTGCAACATTCTCAGCACTGCTACATCTCTGTGCCAAACACTGCACCCTCTTCCTAAACATTCCACTACACTGCCCTGGGACCAACAGCCCTACCTGTGGAGGGCTACAACATCATTGCAGCACTACACCATCTGTCCCAGAGGATCTGTCTGCAGTGTCGGCTTAACACCTCCCTTGCCGAACACCACAGGTGGCGTCACGAATCACTTATAAACTTTATTCTCAACTCAATCCCTTTTACATGGGCGCCCAGGGCCATGGACCGGGTCACCGCTGCTGTGACAATCCCCTCTGAGAGACCGGCCCGGTACCGAGTACCCCACATGCTAATGTTGCACTTGCGCACCACTCATTTTGGCAGCGTCACTGCGTCCTCTGTAGCCAGGTGCACGCTGGTCTTGGTCTATTAAGCATTCAACATTCTGGACATTCTACCCAAACCTACTTGGTATTATATGGAATTTCTAGAAGGTCATATATCCTGCATCATTGATTTCAGTGATGCAGTATTAGAGATTTTCTGTTGCTTTTTCAAGGGTTACTCTCATTTTCATTGTTCAGGATTACACTACACTCCAGCTTGCAACGTTTTGCTTACTGTGGTGGGGAGCTCCTGCTTAGTTCCTAATGAAGTGATGAAGAGTCGTGTGTAGCCTCGAAACGTGTTGACATTGTAAACCTGAACATTAAACTTTCTCGAGTTTTAATCTGTAACGAGTCTTCATCAGCAGTGCACTGAATGATACCTCCATCCCTTTCCATATCGAACTGTCAACTAAGCAGGAGCTCACCACCACAGCAAGCAAAAAGTTCCTAGATTCTGTTATCATCAGATAAGAACCTATTGCGCTCTTCTATTTCCCAGTCTTTTCATCCACAGATCGGCACAGTGGCATTGTTGCACCGCACTCCGATTTTGGTGCATGGAGCAGCTTGGCATCTCCAACATCGGAGAACATAGTACTGAGGCTGGTCAGATTGTGGGGTAACTGCACTCCAGTGGTCCAGCCAGCTTCTGAGCAGCACTTACAGTATAAGCTCTGCTAGAAAGAGCTTGAAAACACAGCGCATGTTCGGCCACCACTACTACACCACAGTCTGGAAACCCATACAATAAAGAATAAACATAAAAATCTCTCCATTCTTGAGAAGTGACAAGATGTTTAATATAACCTAAATTGCACAATCACTTGGTTTTCCAAGCACTTTGCATTTTTTTCTTATTCAAGAAGATGAGAATAACTTTTTAATTTCCAGACTAGCTACTGCAACTTTTGGATACTGAGAAGTTCAACGATTCCCCACAAACACATTTTTCTCTTTGCTTCCATATTTTGGATCATTTGGATCCCACTAATCCTATTAATCAATGATTTATGACTTATCAAAATACAGTACATATCCTATAGAAAAAAAGAGCTTTGTGTCAGATATATAGAGAATAAAAAATATCCTCCATGTATGAATTTATAGGGCCCGAAGATCTACAATGATTCATTTTTGGTGATCTAATAAGCGGATCCTGATTAAAGTGGTTTTCAGATTTTAGAAAACTATTGTCTCCAACCCCCCCAAAAAAATTATTTGCTCACTCTCCCCAGCCAGGTCCATGGCTGAGTCTCTCCTGCTGCTTCCTGTATCTGATAATGTCCGCAGTGCTGAAGTCATGTCTACAATGCAGCAACGAATAACTGAGCTCAGCGTCTAAGAGCAAATAGACAAAAGAGAAAATGCTAGCACAGCCAGAGATAGAGGTGCCTCCGGTAGGTTCCCAAACCATGGAATGTGGTATAGAAGACCGGGCACACTCTCTGAAATGCAGTGAAGAATATTAATGTGCACTACATACAGTAGTCACATCACAAACGTTTCGGTCTGTCAAGACCTCCATCAGTGTGCTACTAGATTAGCCTTGGTAGAACGGGTATGGTGGCACGACGGTTTCCTCATATAGAGGATCAGACAGGGTGTGAGGGGGCGTATATGCGCAGTGTCCTCTGTGACAAGCGGTGGACACCGCGTCCCGAGGCATATACGCCCCCTCACACCCTGTCTGATCCTCCATATGAGGAAACCGTCATGCCACCACCATACCTGTTTTATTGTCTACCATTATATTTGTGCCTACTGCACATATCAAGGCTAATGTGTTAGCACACTGATGACAAACCAAAACATTTGCGATGTGACTTCTATACCATAAGACCGAATAGACGGCACAAGCCCCTGAGCTCAGTTATTAGCTGCAGTGATGTCGACATGATGTTAGACAAAAACAGACATTCGGGGCATCTTCAGGGACTCGGTGCAGGACCCGGAGAAGGTGAATAAATTACAGGAGGTTTTTTTAAAAAAAAACTGCGGCAGGGAGACAGGAGTTTTCCAAAACTGGAAAACCCTTTCAAAGTGATACTAAATGGTGATACTAAAGTGATACAATAACTTTACTTATAAAACATGTTAAAAGTCTGTAATACATACACATAGGTTACATAAGCCTTAGCTGTTTCACAAAATATGACGGCAGAATTCAAAGAAAAACCTTGGATACTAAAAGAAATGGACATTTTGGTACAAATCGCTGCAGGTTAATTGTAATCTTTTGCTTTACTGCATTCATTGAGTTTTGGAGAATGCACAGACTAAGCTTTACCTCTTGCTGACAGTGAGACCGGCTAACTTTGCAGACATTTGAAAGTACATGA
The DNA here is from genome assembly GCF_039654945.1 of Dendrobates tinctorius. Lineage (NCBI taxonomy): Eukaryota > Metazoa > Chordata > Amphibia > Anura > Dendrobatidae > Dendrobates > Dendrobates tinctorius. The sequence goes on along the minus strand of NW_027361810.1, from coordinate 37,100,616 downwards.
AAAGGGAGTACTATATGCAGCCTAACATTACATCGTTCAGCGTGTTTCCAGGGAAACCTTCATTATGAGCGTACGTGAAAGAGGACATTTCTTTCTTGTCTCTGAAACGTGTCTGAGCCACGAAGAGATCACTTTGATTCTTTGGAAATGTCACATCAAGTCTCTCAATTATTCTGTTTCTAGATGGGAACATAGACTGGAATCTTATTACACCATAACTGAGGTCTGTTAAGTGATGTTTCTCAGCGTTAAATATGAAGATACTTGGAATATTATCTTATTGCCAGAGCAATATTATTAAGGGAATTTAAGAATGTGCAAAGAATTCCTCTGTAAGGTGGCCAATGTAACGTCAATATGTCCTGAGACGCACACGAAAAGCAGAATTTGCAAACTTAAAGGAGCATTCCTCCTAAAGAAAGCGAGGCACTAACTGCAGAAACCTGAACCTTGACCGAAAAAAATGAACTGGTGTATAAGTTGTTATCCAAGCAAAATAAGAGCATGTTCACATTGGCCATCATACAGGCAAAACCTAAGACAGAAATGAAATGAACATATACTTTGTACAAAAGTGTTTGTTGGTGATGACATTTTCAAGACACCTCCTGTATAAAGAAACTAGTCGCAGGCATTGCTCAGGTGTGATTTTGACCCATTCTTCCACACAAAAACTCTTCCAAGTCCTGAAGGTTCCGTGGGCTCCTTCTATGAACTTTGAGTTTCAGTTCCATCCATAAGTTTTCTATTGGATTCAGATTCGATGATTGGCTCGGCCATTCTAGAAGCTTTATTTTCTTTCTCTGAAACCAATTGAGAGTTTCTTTGGCTGTGTGTTTGGGATCATTGTTTTGCTGAAATGTCCACCCTTGTTTCATCTTCATCATCCTGGTAGATGACAGAAGAATTTTATCAAGAATGCCTTGGAACATTTGTCCATTTATCTGTCCTTCAATTACATTTAGTTTGCCAGTTCCGTATTCTGAAAAACAGCCACACACCATGATGTTCGCACCTCCAAACTTGACTGTTGGTATGGTGTTTCAGCATGGTGTGTATAATGGCTTTCAAATAGTTAAATTTTGGTCTCAACTGACCAGAGTATATTCTCCCAGTATTTCCCAAGCTTGGTTAAATGTTGTTAAGCACTGTAAACGCGCTTGAACGTGCTTTTTGCTCAGCAATGGAGTCTTGTGTAGTGAGTGTGTATACAGGCCATGGAGGTTGATTGCATTACTTATTGTTTTTTTTTAATGTACCTGCTGGTACATTAAACAACATGTTGTTCTTGGCTTTTGGACAACTCTTATGATTATTCTCTTCACTCCTCTATCTGAGGTCTTGCGGGGAAAATCTGGTTGTTGACAGATTATGGTGAAATTTATGTTCTTTCCCCTCAGGATTATGGCCCTAAGAATGCTCACTGGAACCTTTTGTAGTTTAGAAATTCTTCTGTCAATGCCATCAGTATGTTTTGCAACAATAAGGTTGCAAAAGTCTTGAGACAGCTCACTGATTTTATCTATGATGAGATGTTTCTTGTGTGGCACCTTGGTAATGAGACACCTTTTTATAGGCCATCAGTTGAAGTGGCTGATATTATTTTACATTAAGTAGAAGGATTGCTTTCTAATTACTGGTAGATGACAGCTGGTGTTATTACTTTCCATGGCTTTTTGCACCTCTATTAATTCATGTATTCAGTACTTTTTGCCTGTATGATGTCTCACTATTACACATAATTTATGGGCATGTATAATTTGATTTCTCTGCCTGTGTAGATTGGATTGGTTGTTACTGAGATCTCATGATAATTTTATGTAAATAGCACCTTTAGAAATATATTTACTTAGAAAATTGGTGATGTGTTCAATCCTTATTTCACCCGCTTCATATAAGTATCACCGTTTCTCCTCCTGCACTTCTTAGTGTAGTCTCCCTTACAGACTGCACAGCTGTACTGTCCGGAAAATGGCTACTGATGGAGGAGCATGTGACCAAACCTTCCTATGACTTGCACCAATTGAAACACATATTGAGCCATGATGCCGGTAAGTCCAGAAGCACTGCAGAAGGGTGAGTGCTGGACTGACTAGGGGCAGAATAGGTAGTGAAGCTTTTGGTATTTTATAGTATTGGCAATCATTTAAAAAAAAAAAAATCTATAGGTTGGAAAACTTCTTTAATGGCTCTGAATGTGATCATGTGTTACATCTTCTATATCTGTAATAAGGTCAACACGTTATACAATATGGCTGTATAGAATATTATGTTATTAGGATCTTTTCACAAAAGATATGAAGAAAGAGAAAAATATTGAACACAGGGTACAGGAATCTGGCTCCAGCACAAATAGCTACACGTCATATCGCCATGCATTAGTATTCTGTCTAGTAGTGCAATAAAATGCCTTCTGGCATTTGGAATATTGACAGATAGCTGAGACCTGCATGAAACAATCTCTCTCCCCCTAAGACACAGTGGAGTTTGGGTGAAGGTGAGAAGCATTACATGGAATCTATACGTAAATTCTGGAACAGGCATCTGCTTAAAGGAGAACGAGCTGGAAATAAAACACTGATTTATCTGAACGATCATAATATATTGTGCGAGCTGCATCTATTGTATAATAACGTCATTAGAACATGGATCTGAGATTTGGCGAAAAGAATATTAGGGCTTTAGCTGAAGTTTTATAGAACACTGTACAGTATATACATTTTCTTATCTTACCATGAATGGAACCTGACAGATAAGGCCTGTTTCACACATCCGTTTGTCACCATCAGTCAAGATCCGCTGATTTGCAATAAAAATGGATCCGCCATTTTTGTTGGCGGATCCGTTTTTTTCCTCATAGACTTTCATTATCGGCGGATCTTGATGGATGGTCATCCGTTCGATCCGCCATTGTATGGATCCGCCAAGATTTTGCCGTCCGCTAAGCGGAAGGGACGGAGCATGTAACGTTTTTTTTAATGTGGGGATCCGCATTTTGCGCTTGCCCGGGTGATTTAACCCTATATCCCAGCTGCGAATCTCTCTCTCTCCTCACCCGACTTCCTCGATCTCCACCATCGCGTGATCTCGGCCCCCATCGCGGGCCATCGCGCGATCTCGGCCACATATCGCGATAGTCCCACTTACTTATCTCCACATCTCGCGCTCCTATCTTCTCCCGGAATTTACCACCTCACGGCTTCTATCCTGCGGTTCCTTTAAGAAACCTACATCGGCGGATCCCATCGGTCCGCCCGTCCGCTGCCTCACGTTCCTGGATCGGCGTTCACCGATCCGTAATCCGCCTTTTTGGCGGGTGCCGACTGACAGAGAAAACGTATGTGTGAAACAGGCCTAATTAATGAATCAGAGACTGGCTCTGTTTTTGCAGCGAAATTCAGTGGTGCTTCAGAGAAAATATAGTGTAAAGTGGCAGCCAGGAACAGTATGACAAGAATGACTAGTAGTGAGGAGCAAGCGTGCTCGGATAAGGTGTTATCATGCTCGTGTCCTAGTCAAGTATTTTCAGTGTGCTCGAAAAATATGTTCGAGTCGCCGCGGCTGCATGTCTCATTGCTGTTCGACAGCTGCAACACATGCAGGGACTGTCTGTTTGTTAGGAAACCCCTGCATGTGTTGCGGCTATCTAACAGCCATGAGACATGCAGCTGCGGCGACCCGAGCATAGTACTCGAGCATGTGAAATGCTTGCTAAGCACTTGAGCATGCTCGGATAACACCTCATCAGAGCGTGCTCGCTCATCACAAGTGAATAGTCTGAAAGGGTGGTCCCCAGCGGCCTCTCCCCACCCCGCTCCCCTTGACGGACAGGTCTCTTGCTATATACACATATTTATTTAATTTACGTTCTTAATTTCCACAATGTATTGCACACATCATTACCTGTCGGTCTAGAGAAGCAGAGTGACGAGAAGCTACTAGGGACCTGGTGGCTCCTTGGATTAGTCATCCTCGTCGCATCATCCCCGTTTGTTTTAAAGCCGCCGCGTTTCAGAGTAGAAAGGTCAGCGATAACTGTCTCTTATTTATGCTGTCCATGGTTCTAGCAGCATGAATCATCTGTCAGGTTACCTTAAAGAAATGTCTCACTAAATACAAGTCTGTAGAAGAGACATTATTTATCAGCTATTCATCACTCACGTGACATAAAAGAAGAGGATATGTTATATATATGATATATTAATACTAATATTTGATTTGAGAAGTGGTAGATCAGACAGAGGCACATTTATTATTAACTGTACCAGAAATTGGTGCTAGTTGTGGTGCAAATCTACTATATTTCTGCTCGTACTAATGCAATAGTCTAGCACAAAACAATTTTGCTTCAACAAACTTTGCAATATATCAACAGCACAGAAACTTTATTAGGCCGCCACAACCTCCTAACCTACTGTCTCCTTCCCCATTATCCTGTAGACTGTAAGCCCGCAGTGGCAGGTATTTTGTATATAAAGACCTTTTCACATGTACAGGACCACGAAAAAAATATAATAAATAATAATAATATTATCTTATAAGAGAATTCTTCTTCTTTCTCTACTTATGAGATGCTTTTTTCTCTCCTCATCTGCTGTTTTCTATTAAAAGGGTTATTCGGGGCTTTGTTTTATTTTGTTTTACCTAAGGGGCTAAAAACTTACTTGCCTGTTCTTTGCAGCGCCGATCACTCCTGGTTCAGAGTTATTACGGACCGCTCCTTACAGCGATGTCAATTTGACAGAGGAGCTCTTTCTCTTCCTCTCTGCATCGCTGACAAAGAGTCGCTGCCGGTGTCATGCTGACTGACTGTCAACTCCCATCTGTCAATCAGCATGACGTCGGCAGTGATGCTCTTTCGACAGAGCAGAGCTGAAGAGCAAGAGCTGCTCTGTTGAAAGGCCGTGTGTTTTGTTGGCAATGCAGCCCAATTCTTATGGGAAAGGGTTGTCATGTTTACACTCCTCGCAGTCCAGTACTTCTGTATAATGTCCTCTAAGTTGCAACTACTTCTGAACATGTGCAACATTGAACAAGAACGCAGGAATCCCTAATGTCTGTGTGTGTTGTGTATAGGAGTCATCTTAGCAGCTGGTCTCCACCCATTAGCTCAGAGACAAGTGAAAATTAGAGTGTGAAGTACAGTATTCAGATGTACGGGATATCTTGTTGTTCAGACTCCATTTTTGTGCTTGCGACGCCATTTTGTTGTTTACAAGATAAATTTTGTAATTAGGTGAAAGTTCACAGCTGTTATGAAACTGGACTGTTCTAGCTTGTACAAGATATGAGATATGAGACACTAAAAGAATGTGCTATTGTTCTATTTTCTACGTCACACAGCTAGGGACATATTCCGATTTTCTTGCAATACTATTGGCTTATAAAGTGAATGTATTACGACGATGCTATTGGTAGCTGAGTACTTTGCATAATTAAGCAAAATACTATAAAAAGGTGACATAATAAAGGGGGTTAGTGATCTGCCTGGATCCTCCCGTACAGAGACCCCCGTCTCCGTGTGGTCATTCCCAGTTGCTAGCAACGCCCTAGGAACTAATTTGGAAATCACTGGATCAACCGTGAAGGGTTAATTTAGCCCTCCCTAAATAGCCTCCCTCAACAAGAGAAGAGCAATTAGTGAATAGTTCAGGATACATACATATAAAGGGCAAAAATAATTTTATTCTTCATGTAATGTACAAACAGAGCAGCTTATTCTGAAACGAAAGCAAAGAACTACACACAGACGTTGCGACCGGAGTCTGCAGCCCCAGTCTTCGAAAATCTCCATCACGATGTTTGAAGATGTCCCATTTAATTATTTATTTTTAAACATGACTGAGTTGCTGCAATTTCCTTGCCAAAGTAAAAAGCAGCCTCCTGATGAAGGACACCCTCTTCCGCCAGAGATCACGAAGAGTCAGGAAGGCTGAAGAAAAACTCTTATCAGTGTTACTATCCTGCTTTATTTAGGCATCCAAACAATGAAGCTTTCATCTGCTATCAAATCCTCGCCCTGTCCTCTACTGCCGGTGAAATTGCTCTGCTTACCCTGCCCCAGGCTACACTGCAACAGGAGCAGGCAAGCTGCAGAAAGCAGGACACATGTCAGCCTATGATTCATGCTCCAAGGAACACTGTGAAAATGGAATATTTGATTAATTAATTTATTTTAGAAAAATAAAGACATTGTACTCACCACTTCTGAATTTCATCGCTTCAATGCAGACATCACATAAAATAAATCAGTGGCACCCTATATATCAGTAAATAATACATATTTTTTTAAATATAGCATTCACATGTAGAATAACTACAAGCTTCATAATCCCTCTTTTTGAATGACCATAAAGTCATGCAGTTACCAGTAGCCGATATTTAACGCTAGGATGATGCAAGTCACCTAAATGTGTACAGGGCGAAGACCTGTGGTTTCCACCCTGCTGGAGCCTGAAGTGCGAGCTAAAGTAACACTACCGCCATCTAGAGGACATGCCTCGTAATAGCAATTGATTCCCAATTAAATTAAAAGATGACTTATCTGCTCAAATGTGCATCCAAGGAAGTAAGAAAGTTTGCTATTTAATGTAGGTTCATGTTTGATCTAACTTGTAAAGCAAAAGATCCTTAGAATCCTATCATAGTATGACTACATTGGAATATTGCAATATTTAAGGGGTCTGTTTGATCAAAAGACAGTAAAAGCCATCCCACCGCGACAAGGTGTACCCAATTGGGATGGTCCCTGACTTTTGGAGGACCTCAAAATAGATGGGGTTAGAGCAGGACCCAGACCTGACTGTTTTGCTATACAAGATGCCCAGCCCAAAAAGTGGAGCCACACCCTATCAAATTGGCAGCGGTGTGATACTCAACAGCGTTACCAATCAGCTTTGTATTGGCCCAAAGCAAACAGTTTGGACAGTGTGGCAAGGAGTAGCTCCACTCAGTGTGAGGTGGACGCTGCCAGGATACTGCAGAACATCTTTTATCCAAAAGATCGGGAGCCGTTTTGCAGATTCTGGCAGCGGCTGATACACCTTGAATGGAGCTACGCTTTGCAGTACCGCTCAAAGTGTTTACATCCAGCGGATCAGTGGTGGTGAAGGATGTCAGACCTCCACCGATCCAATAACGATGGCCCATCCTGACCGGACAAAGCCTATAAAATTTCCACCAACATATAGATGAGACATCTACAGTGATACAATAAAACACTATAGAGAAAAAGGTCCCCCAAGGATATTATATAAAATATTCAAATTTTATTAAAATAATGTAGCACATGAGGGAATATAAAACAATTCCTAAAGTGCTGGTGCAGCAAGCAGAAATAGATAATATTAATGATATAATCTCACATATTAGAGCCTAATAGCATGTTAAATGAAGCCTGCATCGACATTATGCACAATGAAATAGATGAAACCCAGAAGCACCCCTTCTGAGGAAGACATTCATCGAAACGCGCGTTAAGGGGGACCCTGGGTGATTCTTTCATTCTGGTAAATATGTTATTGCTTTAATTCTCTAGCCATGAGGTGCATTTCCCTTACTTGATCCTCTCTATACCCTCATCATTTATTTTTTAGGAAGGATTTTTTCCTTCTGAGGAGATCAGCTATGGGAAAACCGCAATGTCTGGGTTTCATCTATTTCATTGTGCATAATGTCGCTGCAGGCTTCATTTAACATGCTATTAGGCTCTAATATGTGAGATTATATCATTAATATTATCTATTTCTGCTTGCTGCACCAGCACTTTAGGAATTGTTTTATATTCCCTCATGTGCTACATTATTGTACCAGTCATTTTATAGTTCTTATGTCTGTCGCCCAGTGTCATGCTATTTTTCACTTTCTGTATGGTTTGCTGTTTCTTTTTATTTTTTGTGCTATTTAATAAAATTTGAATATTTTACATAATATCATTGGAGGACCTTTTTCTCTATAGTGTTTATACTTGGTTTCACGGTCCTCCGTGTTATAACCTTTCTCTCGTCTTTAAGTGATACAATAAAGTAGAACATAATACGATATACTGTACATCTATATCCCCTCTATAAAAACACTAGTATTATGGTATAAACTAAGGATGTTGATGACTTTTTTTGAAAAATGTTCCGCAGGTGATGACTTGCTTTTTGTCTTAAAGGGGTTGTCCGGGCTTTTCACATAATCTCACTGCATATCTGGGCTGCAGAATGCTGACAATAAGTAATTTACCTTCTGTGGCCAGTCTGCACGGTTTCCAAGATATGATCTCTTGCTTGTAAGAAAAACGTCCAAGGGGGTGTGTATTCTGGCATTGAAATGAGAACTGGTCGTTTCCTCCTACTCTACTAAAAACATGCCCTCTATAGCAACAACCCCACCCTCCATAGCTACAGGCCCTCCCCGACCACATGAACAAGCCCTCCTCACACAGTAACAAATCCTCCCCCTCTAGCAGCTTCAGTGCAGAGAGCAAAACCCCCCAGCTGCTCCTCCCCCAGACAAACGCTGAACAGTGATCTATGGAAAGTGAAACTATAGTGAGGAGGGAAAATCGTAGTAGAGTAGGAGGAAACGACCAGTTCTCATTTCAATGCCAGAACACCCCCCCTGGACGTTTTTCTTACAAGCAAGAGATGATATCTAGCAAACCCTGCAAACTGGCCACAGAAGGTAAATTACTTATTGTCAACATTTTGCAGCCCAGATATGCACTGAGATTATGTGAAAAGCCCGGACAACCCCTTTAAGTGCAATTCGTCCAAATGAAGTGACAACCTGGGCCAGACTTACCTACAGTATAAGCACAGTAAATCTACGGGTTATGGTAGCATTTAAAAGTAAAATAAAATTAGAATAAAACATGAATTTACAGAAGAGTTTGCAGGAATCTATGATCTGCAATCTCTCTTTTCTTTAGGGAAACGACAGCACCCCTGCAATTGTTCTTGAGCACAGGCTAACTGCCTCCTAAATGCAGTCTGAGAAAAGTGACCAAATGCATTAGTTTCCAAGCAATCACTGCTTCAGGTGAAGTCCTGATAGGGTGGTGCTTCTCCCTAGGTTGGATTTTACTGCAGAAATTTTCAGAGGCGATTACTTATCCTTTTACTAGAGATATTAAAGAGCTGTAGAATATGTTGGCGCTATATAAATTACGATTATTATTATTATTGTTATTAGCTATTGCAGGTATATGATGGAAAAGGACAATGTATCTGAGCGTAACTGAGCTTGGCATAGTCATGGTTACTGTAACATTGTGACATTCAGAAGCTGGAGCAATTCTTGTACCCCCCAGATTCCAGAGTTAATATGGATGTCTGTATGTTTGTTGTGCCAACAGTTTTAGACATAACAAACAACTTCCATTAACTGTTAGTTATACCCACATTACATACAGTGACTTGTGAAAGTTTTCATACCCTTAGCTTTTAACCTATTTTCTTACATTACAACCAGTGTTTAAATACCTTTGTAACCAGATTCGTATGTCATACATCAGCGCTAAATAGTCTACGTTGGTGAAGCTAAGTGAGAAACATACAGGCATACATTAAATTTATTTGATCAAAATAACTGGAGTATCTGTGCAAACAACCATAATAAACCATATACCCCAAGAACATCATCACCACAATGAAACATGGTGGTGGCAGAATCATGCTGTGTGGATGTTTTTTTTTCTCAGCAGGGACAGGGAAAATGTTGAGAGGAAGATGGATAGTGCGAAATACAGGGATATTCTGGAGCAAAAAGTGTTTCAGTCTGTCAGTGATCTGAGACCAGGAAGACAAAGCATATTGCTAAAGAAACACTCAAGTGGTTTAACCCCTTAACGACCGCCGATACACCTTTTAACGGCAGTAGTTAAGGGTACTTAAACCACAGCGCCGTTAATCAATGGCGCTGTGGAAAAAGTGTATAGCGTCCCCCAGAGTCAGATTTTCTCTGGAGTTTCGGCTGCCGGGGGTAGCCAAAACCCCGGAGAACATGATTCGAGTAGGTTTTAACCAACCCTGCATTTTCGATTGCCGTTATTAACTGTATAACAGCGACCGCAAAAAAAGCCGCAATTTCGCATTTACCTTCTCTCTCCTCTGATGTGATCGCACATCAGAAGAGAGAGAAATAGGGTCCCTGACCCCCCCATGGTCCTCGGGCCCTCCTGCATCCTCCGGTGGGCGCCGCCATCTTCTTCCGGGAAGAAAACGGCAGGCACATGCGCAGCGTGCCCGCTGAATCTGCCGGCCGGCAGATTCCATTCATTCATTCCAGGTACATTTTGATCACTGTGATAAACCCTATCGCAGTGATCAAAATAAAAAAATAGTAAATAACCCCCTGTCATGAACTCATTTTCTGCTCCACCAGTTGAGAGTTCCCCTTCCGCTCTCCCTCTGGTGGTGACAGGAGGTAGTGCGGTTGGTTTAAGTGGTAGTGATCTGCCACCTGATGAGGAAGATAATGATTGGATCTCTGGAGTATCAGACTGGATATAAGACAGCCGACGCCCTATCCGGGTGCTGGTGATTCAGTCTGCTTCTCAGGTCCTGGACTTCAGCTCTCTTCCAGTCTTCTCAAGTTAAGTTAGTTTTTTGCTGTTGTTCACACTTGCGCTTGTTGGTCAATTCAGTTTTTTGTGTAATCAGCCTGCCCCTGCTGGGGCTATGCTGAAATTACACTCCTATTAATCAGTATTTGCCAATCTGCTTTTTGTCCCTTATTAGATTGGCCTCTTTTTTGCTCTGTCTCAGAATACAGTATTTCAGAGTGCTGATATAGGTTTAGAAGTCTAGTGACTTCAGGGTTAATTTTGCTATCAGAAGTGTTGGACAATATTTTTGTAGGTTTTTTTGGCAGCTTGCAGACAGTGTCTTTCCTTTTCTGTCCTTTTTAGTTAGCCGGGCCCCATTGTTTGCTCAGCCTATTTTCCTGCCTTTGTATGTATTTTCATCTTGTTTCACCGTAAATACATGTGGGGGGCTGTCTTTCCTTTGGGGTCTGCTCTGGGGCAGTTAGTTTTCCTCTTTTCCTGCTTTAGGCTTATGTAGTTCTCCGATTGTGACGAGGCGTCTAGAACTAATGTAGGAACGCTCCACGACTGCTGCTAGTTGTGCGGGTAAGTTCAGGGATCTGCAATCTGCACAGTTACCAACTTCTCTGGTTTTCTGAGACTTAGCTTGTTGTCTTTTTTTCCTCCTCGGTTTCCCATTCATAACAGAATCACCAGCCATACCGCAGATTCTAGGGTGCTCAAAAGCAGGAAAGAATTGTTAGAGAAAGAAAAAAAAAAGTGTCAGAATTTTTTTTTTTTTTATTATGTATTTTTTCCTCTTTTTCTCTGGGGCCGTAGGAGGATTTTTTTCCTAATGGAGATTAAGCAACTGTCTGATCGTGTGGAGCAGCTTGCTGCTGAAGTACAGGGAATTTCCACCTACCTTATTCAGTCACATGCTGCTCAACCCAAGATTCCTACTCCTGATGTGTTTTCTGGGGATCGGTCTAAATTTCTGAATTTTAAGAGTAATTGTAAATTATTTCTTGCTTTGAAGCCTAACTCATCAGGGAGCTCTGTGAAGCAGGTTAAAATTGTCATCTCCTTGCTGCGCGGCGATCCCCAAGATTGGGCTTTTTCTCTGACACCTGAAAATCCTATTCTGACTAATGTGGATGCATTTTTTCAGGCCTTGGGGTTGTTGTATGATGAACCTAATGCCGTTGATCAAGCTGAGAGAACCCTGTTGGCATTAAACCAGGGTCAGGATCCTGCAGAGTTGGACTGTCAAAAATTCCGAAAGTGGGCGGTCCTCACTACATGGAATGATAGTGCATTGGCAGCTCTCTTTCGGAAAGGTTTGTCAGAGACCGTAAAAGATGTTATGGTGGGATTTCCTGTTCCCTCTGGTCTGGATGGCTCTATGTCATTAGCCATTCAAGTTGATCGGCGTTTACGTGAACGTAAAACTACACGGGAGGCGCTGCCACCTTTTGAAGAAATGTCTGAACCTATGCAATGTGATGGGGTTTTGTCTAGGGTGCAACGTCGGGAGTTTAGAAGGCGTAATAAGCTGTGTTTTTTCTGTGGAGACGCCTCTCATACTAATTCTGTCTGCCCTAAACGAGAGAAACATTTTGCTCACACATTTGCTGTGGGCAGTATACAACCTAAGTTCCTTTTGGCAATTACTCTGATCTGCTCCTTGTCCACATTTTCCACTAAGGCTTTTGTGGATTCAGGAGCAGCTCTGAATCTGATGGATTTGGACTTTGCTAAACGTTGTGGTTTGTCCATGACGCCTCTGCAGACGCCCATTCCTTTGAGGGGTATTGATGCCACTCCTTTGGCGGAGAATAAACCTCAGTTTTGGACCCAGGTGATAATGCGAGTTGCCCCAGACCACCATGAAAATTGTAAATTTTTGGTGCTGCATAATTTGCATGATACTATTGTTCTGGGGTTCCACTGGTTGCAAACTCATAACCCAGTTTTGGATTGGAAATCTGTGTCTGTGGTGAGTTGGGGTTGTCAGTGTGTTCTTAGGGACGCTCCTGTTTTCTCCACCTCTCCTCAGCCTCATGATATTCCTGATTATCTGGCTGATTTCTCTGATGTTTTAGTGAGAGTAAGTCTGCGTCTTTGCCTCCTCATAGGAGTTATGACTGTGCAATTGAGTTGATGCCTGGGTGTAAATTTCCCAAGGGTCGGCTTTTCAACTTATCTGTACCCGAACATGATGCTATGCGATCCTATATTAAGGAGTCGTTGGAGAAGGATCATATTAGACCATCCTCGTCACCGTTAGGCGCTGTTTTTTTTGTGGCCAAGAAAGATGGTTCATTAAGACCGTGTATTGATTATCGTTCCCTTAACAAGATGACGGTTAAATATCAGTACCCGTTACCTCTGATGTCTGATTTATTCTCCAGAGTTAAGAGTGCCTGCTGGTTTACTAAGCTTGACCTCAGGGGGACCTATAATCTTATTCGCATCAAGCACGGGGATGAATGGAAGATGGCGTTTAATACTCCGGAGGGACATTTTGAGTGATGCCTTTTGGGCTCTCTAATGCCCCTTCTGTCTTCCAATCCTTTATGAATGATATTTTCCGAGACTTTGTGGATAAGTTTTTGATCATCTATCTGGATGATATTTTGATCTTTTCTAGTGATTGGGATTCCCATATGGAACATGTCCGGACTGTGTTCCGGATTTTGAGGGAGAATTCCCTGTTTGATAAGGGATCAAAGTGCCTTTTTGGTGTACAGAGGATTTCATTTTTGGGATTTATCTTGTCTCCATCGACTATTGAAATGGACCCGGCTAAGGTACAGGCCATTTATTCTTGGGTTCAGCCTACTTCTTTGAAGGCTCTCCAGAAGTTTTTGGGTTTTTCTAATTTCTATCGTAAATTTATAGGTAAATTTTCTAGTATTGTCAAACCACTGACTGATCTGACCAAGAAGGGAGCTGATGTGCTGAATTGGTCTCCTGAGGCTGTCTCAGCATTTCAGGAGCTTAAGCGGAGATTTACTTCAGCTCCAGTTTTACGGCAACCTGATGTCTCACTTCCATTTCAAGTGGAGGTGGACGCTTCTGAGATTGGTGCAGGAGCTGTGTTGTCCCAAAAAGATCCTGTGACTTCTAAGATGAATCCCTGTGCCTTCTTTTCTCGAAAGTTTTCCCCATCAGAACGCAACTATGATGTGGGGAATCGGGAATTGTTGGCCATGAAATGGGCATTTGAGGAGTGGAGACATTGGTTGGAGGGAGCTAGACATCAATTTGTGGTCCTCACCGATCACAAGAATCTGATTTATCTAGAGCCGGCCAAACTCTTGAATGCTAGACAGGCTAGATGGGCCTTGTTTTTCATGCGTTTTAATTTTGTGGTCTCTTTTCTTCCGGGCACTAAGAATGTTAAGGCAGACGCCCTTTCTAGGAGTTTCTTTGCTGATTCTCTTAATGTGACCGAGCCTACTACTATCCTAGGTGAGGGGGTAGTTCTTTCTGCCATTTCGCCCGATTTGAGACGCACCCTGGAGGAATTTCAGGAGGATAAACCTGAGCGTTGCCCTATGGGAAGATTGCATGTTCCTGACCAGTGGAGAAAGAGAGTGATGTCTGAAGTCCATTGCTCCACATTGGCTGGTCATCCGGGTATTTTTGGTACCAGAGATTTGATGAGTCGGTCGTTTTGGTGGCCTGCCTTATCTCGTGATGTCAGGAATTTTGTACAGTCCTGTGGGACTTGTTTTCGGTCTAAACCCTGTTCTCGTTCTAGTGGGTTGCTGATGCCCCTGCCGGTGACCAAGAGGTCATGGACCCATATCTCAATGGATTTTATTTCTGATCTTCCTGTCTCTCAGAGAATGACTGTTATCTGGGTGATTTGTGATAGATTTTTGAAGATGGTCCATCTTATACCACTTCCAAAGTTGCCATCTTCTGCTGAGTTGGTGCCCTTGTTTTTACAACAGGTGGTTCGGTTACACGGGATTCCTGAGAATATTGTGTCCGATAGAGGGGTCCAGTTTGTTTCCAGATTTTGGAAAGCCTTTTGTTCCAATCTTGGAATTCAGATATCCTTCTCCTCCGCGTTTCATCCCCAGACCAATGGGCAGACTGAGAGAACAAACCAGACCCTGGAGTCTTATTTAAGATGTTTTATATCTGCTGATCAAGATGATTGGGTCTCATTTTTGCCCTTGGCCGAATTTGCGCTGAACAATAGAGCTAGTTCTGCCACTCTGATGTCACCCTTTTTCTGTCATTTTGGGTTTCATCCTCGATTCTCTTCAGGGCAAGTGGAATCTTCGTCCTGCCCAGGTGTGGACACTGTGGTTGTGAGAATGCAGCAGATATGGGACCAAGTGGTGGATAAGTTGTCACTCTCTCAGGAAAAGGCCCAGCATTTTTCCAACCAGCGTAGGACCATTGGTCCCCGGTTTAAAGTGGGTGATATGGTTTGGCTGTCGTCTAAGAATATTCCTATGAAGGTTGCATCTCCAAAATTTAAGCCAAGATTTATTGGACCTTATAGGATTTTGGAGATTCTTAATCCTGTTTCTTTTCGATTGGCTCTTCCAGTTACGTTCAAAATCCATAACGTATTTCACAAGTCACTGTTGAAGAGGTTTGTTGAGCCAGTAGTTCCTGTGGCGGCACCTCCTGATCCTGTATTGGTTAAAGGCAATGTGGAATATGAGGTAGAGAAAATATTGGATTCTCGTTTGGTTAGACGGAGACTCCAGTATTTGGTCAAATGGAAGGGTTATGGCCAGGAGGATAATTCTTGGGTCTCTGCCTCTGCTATTCATGCCAATAAATTGGTTCGTGCTTTTCACCGGGCCCATCCTGATCAGCCTGGTGGCATGGATGAGGGTTCGGTGACCCCTCCTCAATGGGGGGTACTGTCATGAACTCATTTTCTGCTCCACCAGTTGAGAGTTCCTCTTCCGTTCTCCCTCTGGTGGTGACAGGAGGTAGTGCGGTTGGTTTAAGTGGTAGTGATCTGCCACCTGATGAGGAAGATAACAATTGGATCTCTGGAGTATCAGACTGGATATAAGACAGCCGACGCCCTATCCGGGTGCTGGTGATTCAGTCTGCTTCTCAGGTCCTGGACTTCAGCTCTCTTCCAGTCTTCTCATGTTAAGTTTGTTTTTTGCTATTGTTCACACTTGCGCTTGTTGGTCAATTCAGTTTTTTGTGTAATCAGCCTGCCCCTGCTGGGGCTATGCTGAAATTACACTCCTATTAATCAGTATTTGCCAACCTGCTTTTTGTCCCTTATTAGATTGGCCTCTTTTTTGCTCTGTCTCAGAATATTTCAGAATGCTGATATAGGTTTAGAAGTCTAGTGACTTCAGGGTTAATTTTGCTATCAGAAGTGTTGGACAATATTTTTGCAGGGTTTTTTTGGCAGATTGCAGACAGTCTTTCCTTTTCTGTCCTTTTAGTTAGCCGGGCCCCATTGTTTGCTCAGCCTATTTTCCTGCCTTTGTATGTATTTTCATCTTGTTTCACCGTCAATACATGTGGGGGGCTGTCTTTCCTTTGGGGTCTGCTCTAGGGCAGTTAGTTTTCCTCTTTTCCTGCTTTAGGCTTATGTAGTTCTCCGGTTGTGACGAGGCGTCTAGGACCAACGTAGGAACGCTACATGACTGCTGCTAGTTGTGCAGGTAAGTTCAGGGATCTGCAATCTGCATAGTTACCAACTTCTCTGGTTTTCTGAGACTTAGCTTGTTGTCTTTTTTTCCTCCTCGGTTTCCCATTCATAACAACCCCCCCTTTATCACCCCCTTAGTTAGTGACATAAAGAAAATATATTTATTTTCATTTTTCCATTATGGTTAGGGTTAGAATTAGGGTTAGGGTTGAAATTAGGGTTAGGATTACAATTAGTGTTAAAATTAGGGTTAGGGTTGGAATTAGGGTAAGGATTAGGGTTAGGGTTGGGATTAGGGTTAGGATTCGTGTTAGGGTTGGGATTAGGGGTGTTTTGTGGTTAGGTTTGGAGCTAGAATTGAGGGGTTTCCACTATTTAGGCACATCAGGGGGTCTCCAAACGCGACATGGTGCCACCATTGATTTCAGCCAATTTTGCGTTCAAAAAGTCAAATGGTGCTTCCTCCCTTCCGAGCCCAGACGTGTGCCCAAACAGTGTTTTACTCCAACATATGGGGCATCAACGTACTCAGGACAAATTGCACACCAACTTAGGGGTGTCTAATTTCTCCTGTTACCCTTGGGAAAATAAAAAAATTTGGGGCTAAAGAATCACTTTTGTGGAAAAAAATGATTTTTAATTTTCACAGCTCTGCGTTATAATCTTCTGTGAAGCACTTGGGGGTTCAAAGTGCTAACCACACATCTAGATAATCTCCATTGGGGTCTAGTTTCCAAAATTGGTTCACTTGTGGGGGGTTTCTACTGTTTAGGCACATCAAGGGCTCTGCAAACGCAACATGACACCTGCAGAATATTCCATCAAAGTCTGCATTCCAAAATAACGCTCCTTCCCTTCTGAGCTCTCCCATGTGCCCAAACAGTGGTTCCCCCCACATATGGAGTATCAGTGTACTCAGCACAAATTGCACAACAATTTTTGTGGTCCAATTTCTCCTGTTACCCTTGTAAAAATAAAAATGTGGGGGCAAAAAGATCATTTTTGTGGAAAAAAAATTATTTTTTATTTTCACGGCTCTACGTTATAAACGTCTGTGAAGCACTTGGAGGTTCAAAGTGCTCACCACACATCTAGATAAGTTCCTTGGGGGGTCTAGTTTCCAAAATGGTGTCATTTGTGGGGAGTTTGCACTGTTTAGCACATCAGGTGCTCTCCAAATGCAACATGGCGCCCGATCTTAATTCCAGACAGTTCTGCATTGAAAAAGTCAAACGGCGCTCCTTCCGTTCCAAGCCCTGCCGTGCGCCCAAACAGTGGTTTACCCCCACATATGGGGTATCGGCGTACTCAGGAGAAATTGGACAACAAATTTTGTGGTTCATTTTGTCTTTTTACACTTGTCAAAATAAAAAAAATTGGTTCTGAAGTAAAATGTTTGTAAAAAAAAAAAAGTTAAATGTTAATTTTTTCCTTCCACATTGCTTCAGTTCCTGTGAAGCATGTAAAGGGTTAATAAACTTCTTGAATGTGGTTTTGAGCACCCTGAGGGGTTCAGTTTTTAGAATGGTGTCACTTTTGGGTATTTTCTGTCATATTGACCTCTCAAAGTGACTTCAAATGTGAGGTGGTCCCTAAAAAAAATAGTTTTGTAAATTTTGTTGTAAAAATGAGAAATCGCTGGTCAACTCAACCCTTATAAGTTCCTAACGAAAAAAAAATTTGGTTCCAAAATTGTGCTGATGTAAAGCAGACATGTGGGAAATATTATTTGTTAAGTATTTTTTGTGACATATCTCTCTGATTTAAGGGCATACAAATTTAATAGTTTGAAAATTGCAAAATTTTAAAAATTTTCTCCATATTTCCTTTTTTTTCATAAATAAACGCAAGTCATATCAAAGAAATGTTACCACTAACATGAAGTAAAATACGTCTAGAAAAAAAACAATCCCAGAATCAATGGGATCCGTTAAAGCGTTCCAGAGTTATAACCTCATAAAGTTACAGTGGTCAGAATTGTAAAAATTGGCCTGGTCATTAAGTTGCAAATTCGCTCCGTCACTAAGGGGTTAAAAAAAATTGTATCCAAAGGTGGGAAACCCTTTTAATGGATGACAGATAGTGATGAGCCAATGTGCTTGGATAAGGTGTTGTCTGAGCATGCTCGGGTGCTGCTAACAGAGTGTCTTCGGCATGCTCGAAAAATAGCCTCACGGCTGTTTGACAGCAGCAACACATGCAGGAATTTCCTGTGTGTTAGGCAATCCCTGCATGTGTTGCTGCTGTCTAACTGCCAAGAGAAATGCAGCCGCGTGGACTCAAACATATTTCTCGAGCACGCCGAAGACACTTGGTTAGCATCTGAGCATGCTCAGATAACACCTTATCCCAGCACATTCGCTCATCTCTACTGACAGACTGTAGCACAATAGAAAGGAGTAACAATATGACTATGGGTGAAAATGTCAAGGCTGTGAAACAAGTATAATACATTTTTTTGTCTGTCATATTCTCATATGAACATTGAGACCATAAAAAAACAGGCAAGCAAAGCAGCAAGGTAGCAGTATAACCAGGATACCATATGTGCCCATCCTTAGTGGCATGGTCGCTCAGCTAACAATATCCACAAAATGTCAATCTTAGGCTAGTTTCACACTAGCGTTACCAAGCGCAGCGCAGGGCCACCGCTAAGCTCTGCCCCCGGCCGCGCCCCCTCCGGTCTGGTCCTCCTCTGGGCGCATGACGCTGCATGTGACCAGCGTGCCCTATATTTAGCGTTGGGTACGCTGGCTGTGCGCTGGTATGGTTTTGCTGGCACAGCGCAAAAATGGCGCATGCGCTGGCAAAACCATACCAGCGCACCCAACGCTAAATATAGGGTACGCTGGTCGCATGCAGCGTCATGCGCCCAGAGGAGGAGCTGACCGGAGGGGGCGCAGCCGGGGGCGGAGCTTAGCAGCGGCCCTGCGCTGCGCTTGGTAACGCTAGTGTGAAACTAGCCTTATTTGCATTGCTCATATGGACGGTACTTCATCACTCATGACCCACCGTGCTGCCATGAAGTCCAATTACCTGGTAACAATTATCTTCTGGACTGTGGAAAAAGATGCGTGTCCCACAATAGGGAATGTGTCACTTGTAAATGACCTCTTGCTCAAATGGTGTTTCTATGTTGAATGTATTTTTAAAAATGTTTTGATTTTTTTTTTAATTTTCCATATCACTTCCAATATAAAGAAGACCAGAGATCTTGCAATTTTCACACTGGCCATTAGTCCTAAGAGTTAGGTCATTCTTTCTGGGGCTTTCTTTTGGGCAGCTGCATGCACCAATAGATTGGATTTGACTCAGACTCTTGCAAGAGAATTTTCTTTTCTGGGTAAAGATCATTGTGAAGGAAGGGAGAGGAGGAGGTGAGCTGTAACATCTATCGCAAATGGTGGATCCTGAGTTTAATTACAGAAAATATTTACCGTAATCTTGTCTGTAATGATAATAAGACTGCTGAGTAATCTTCTCTACAGAATAGGAATATAAATCTGGCATTAGTGTCTATGGCTGAATTGCAAAATTTGAGATTTCTTTTATTAATGATATTAACTTTTTCTTTATTTTTTACAAAATTTGAAAATAAACATTGAGGCTGTTTCCTGATATCATAATTCCTATAAGTAGGTGTGTCCATTTTAGGTACTTTGTGCGATGTTGGGTTAATAGGAATTTCTGGTAGTTTTGCTGCTCAACAGTCCTGAATGTGCCAGATTATCATGATTTTACTGTATATAAGAAACTGTATTATATTTCTATTTTCAGCTGCTCTAAATGCGCTGTTCTACTATACCCACCTTTGAAAGACTTAAGAAAAGACATTTGCATTTCCATTGCATAATTTTGTGATAAACATTCCTTTTGTATCCCAGGAACATACAGACACATTCATCCATTTGCCACATATAGTGCTTTTATTTTCAACTTGTAATAATCAGATCCATTAGTGAATTCATCATGGTTTTCACCACACAAAGCCCTCAACTAATACTTTTTTTTTTTAATTTATTTACAAAATGCAAGATATATATATATATTTATTTATACTATTTTATAAAGAGTATGTTGGAATACATTTCCTTATATTTGGCTATGCATCAAGCAGAATCAAGTAATCTATTACAAAAAAAAGTGTATTACCTGCAGGTTACATCTTCGTGTGATCTAAGGTCCTAATAACAGGATTTAAAATATGGCTTTCTACTATATTAAGTATCCGTCAGTATTATACACAGAGGTGTGAAGGCAAATACATATAGAAACCTGTAATATATTATGCCTTATTAAAGGGATTGTTATTCATATTTTTTCTAGAAAAAAATGTCAATCTTCTCTATAGGCTATTGCAATTTGTTCCAGCCATGTAATTTTATATTATAACTGATTAGCCTTTGAACAAGCATAAATCTTTGTAATATACTTCATTACCTTGCTTTGCTTCCTTTTCTCAGAAACATCATGCTGAAAGTGCTGTTTTTACTGCCTAGTTCATGCTCTTTTAGAAGCTGCTTTGAACTGCTGCTGTAGCAAAAAATCAAATACTATTTACAAACACTCTCACTGAGTGAGTGTCTCTGTTCTCCAACCCCAAACATGAAGCTTGTTTGTAAATAGTACTAGCTATTGAACTCGTTCTACGCCCGGGTGGCGAGCATTTTAATTGGTACATGTTTGTCTCTCTGTCTCCTCACCCTCTCTCTCTCCTTACCCTCTCTCTTTCTTCATCCTTTCCTTTTTGCCTCTCCAACTCTCTCTCCTCACCCTCTATGTCCTCGCCAGCTTTCAATCTCATCACCCTCTCTCTCCTCTTTCTCTCCTCACTCTCTCTCTCAACACCCTCTCTCTCCTCACTTTCTCTCCTCACCGCCGGTGAAGCTGCTCCAACCAATGTCCTGGAGATAATGACGCCATTGTGCGGTATGCACTGACTCCTGTGCATGCACCCAAAAGCTTCAGACCGAAGGACACATATCCAGTTACATTATAGATTTGGGTACAGATTCTTGCTAGAGTGGCAGTTAAAAGCTTCTTTTAAAGGAGCAGTTAAAACAGCAATTTCAGCAAGGTTTTGAGAGAAAAGGAAGAAAAGTAAGGGAATGGAGTATATTATAAAGTTTCCTAACTTTGCAAAGGCTGTTGAATGATTGAATAAAAAAAGTTTAGTTAATCTTTAAATATGGCACAGCTGCAACGCAACATAAAGGTTATGGAGAAGAGTGGTGCAGTTGCTAGATAAATAAATACCCTTTTATTTAAATATAACCCTTTCAAGTAAAGCAGAAAAAGTAGTACAGGGGAAAAAAGTGGCATCATTCTGTAGATATCTATAGATGCCACGATTTCCTAACTTTTATTTACAAAAATATGACACCACTGTCCTTACTGTATATATTTTACACATTACCTACCCCATAATATGTGAGAGCCGAACAGATCTAAAAAAAGGTACAAAAATGAATTAAAATGATACATAAATAAAGTAATTAATAAATATAATAAAACATCAATGCCCTATAATAAAATCTTATTGCCATGCAGAAGATCAAAACCATCCTTCTGAAGGAAATAAAAAAAAGAGAGAAATGTTTACTTTTGAAAGATTCCTATGCTCTTTAGGGTATAATGTATATTTGGTGTACGTATTGGAAAAATGCCCTCAATGTATAAGTTTGAGAGGTCTACAAAGATTTGTTGCCCATACCTATGCTACAACGCGTGTCCTTTCGCATACGTAGGGCTGGAATACTTCAATATAACTTTTTTTCGCTATATTGAAAAGCTCATGCAACTACACCTTACAACACAAGAGGGGGTTGGATAGTGATTACAGATTTTAGATATGTACACCACACACAGTATATAGCCTAAGCACAATACAAATAGTGGGACAAATATTATGGTCCATGTTTACTGAACATATTTTGACAGCTGGTGAATATTGCACCGTAAAAAAAAAAATTCTTGTCAATTTCCAAAAATTTAGTTCAAATTTATTTTAAAAAATGGAGTAAAAATGGCGCAAATTGATAATATGCAGCAATCGACTTTCTGTCATTTTAAGAAGTCAAGATTCATCAAGACTGGCATGAACAAAGACAGTGTTGATGAGCGGGTGTGTGGGAGTTAGAGCGGCGTACACCTCCATGCAACTCACCACAAATCTTACTCCCGTCAAGAATTAGACAAGCTATAGTGTCATGGCCTTGTTGCGCCCCAGTTCCACCGATTTTCATGGAGCTGAAAGAAACTAGTGTGGAAATGACAAAAGTTTCAAAATTTTTCTGCAAACATTTTGTGAGTTTTTGAAATGATATTTGCCATAATTCTGGGGTAATGGCTTTGATGGACTGGGGCCAAGATGGATCAAATTTGCTATACGGCACATGCCTTTTAAGAAATCTATTTCTCTGGGACTAAGATATTAATGACTTATCATTGAGATGGGGCATCAATACTAGATTGATGAGGGACATCCAAAACCTGCGATTGCAAGAAGTGTACAGTGTACTGTACAAAGCCAAAGCACATGACCTCCTCACACAGTGTAGTGGCTGTTCGTGCTTAAACTGGTACTCCGAAGGCTAGGAAATTTTCATCTAAATCCCTATCTATTTACTTCCATATTCTAAACTATTTTCTAATATACTTGCATTAAAAAAATC
This sequence comes from Dendrobates tinctorius, assembly GCF_039654945.1. Taxonomy (NCBI): domain Eukaryota; kingdom Metazoa; phylum Chordata; class Amphibia; order Anura; family Dendrobatidae; genus Dendrobates; species Dendrobates tinctorius. The sequence goes on along the minus strand of NW_027361810.1, from coordinate 37,077,773 downwards.
CATATCCTTTCCTAACTATATAACTGCTTTTCTAGTCTTTATCCCTACTTCCTTCCTTTGAAAAGCCTGGTGCATTCTGGTATACTCAGTTGAAGCATCATCAGGGGGCAGAGGCTGCGGTAACTGTTGTGAAATGAAGTGACACCCATTTCAGGGGCTGAGCTAGTCCCTGCATGCTGTGCACTGTGTGATGTGCACAATGACAGCGCACACTGTTGCTGGCTCGGATCAGCAGTAACAAATCAGTAAAAGAGCTCATTGTCACAATACCTATCTTGTAGAGGCCAGCACCACCTCCACAAGTGATATCCCTGGTCTCTGCACGACAGGTATTCTGACAATGCAATCTGTTGCCGGCTAGTTACTGCTTATCCAAGCCAGCAAGAGAGCATGCTGTCATTGTGCACATCACACAGTGGACAGCGCACATGGACTAACCTAGCCCCTGAAGCAAGTGTCAATGATGACGCTTAATTTCAGGGAGGGGTCAGAGAATGCGGCAGTGACCACAGCCTTTGCCTCTGATGATGCTTCGCTTGGAGCATCCCGGCAACATCAAAAAGGAAGTGAAAAACAAAAGAAAAGAAGTTAGATAGTGTGGATTGAGTTTAATGCAAGTATATTAGGAAATAGCTTAGATTATGGCACTAAATTGATAGGGATTTATAATGAAAATTACATTGACTTTCAGGCCACCCCTTTAATGCAGTTTTTCACTTTGATAGCAGCTTAGTTGCAGCACCTGAGAACGGCCACTACACAGTGCATGGCGGTGCTTTATGTTCGGCTTCCTTGCGGCAAATAGTTTTTTTCAATTCTCTTCATTAAGCCAAGGGAAATATGAAGACTGTAAAATAAGTGAAAGCCATGCACTGGAAGACTTCTGTCTGCCCAGTTGTATTCGTCATTGGAGGACCAGAAAAAAACAAAACAAAACAAGGCAAGACCTCCAAAGCGAGCAACTTAATAGAGTCGATGTACTTGAATGATGCAATCTAAAAAGTAGAAAATTTTGATTGCAGAGTTGACTTTTCAAAATGTCACTGCATGTTTTAACTACAATTCCCTATTAATATATACTATATATGTGTGTGCAGTTTTTTTCTTCATTTTCTTTGTACAGAAGAGCACTTTACAGAAGTGTGTAGAACGTGTTCAAGCTGCAGAATTGAAACCATTTGTGACGTCAGAGGCACATTAACATTGTTGAACATATTATTGAACATTTGATATTATCGGTAGTCGACAAACAATTGCTAAAAATTGATTCTGTAGCTCCAATAGTGTTGAATGGTTATTATCCAGACGGCAGTGATGAAACTTTTTTTTTTTTTTTTTTGCTTTTTACTTCTAATGAATGCATCCAATGATCATGTGATTAATAGTCATATGACATTTTAAAAAAGCAGCAGAAGTCACTATGATTGTCCAGCAGAGCATAAAGACACCTAAGCCCAAATGACCCTTAGTTTAAGTGGAAAATTTGCATCGTAAAGTTCATAATCTGGATACAAAAATTAGCCTTTTAAAGTTTATAGATGTTTTGTAGATCCTATAGAAAGCTTCGTTTCCATACAGTTTTATAGGCACTAAACTTACATCATACATAGAGTTGACAATTTGGCATAGCTCTCCAAGCAAGTTGGTACATGATCTTTCTCAGGGGTGAATCACACAGCCACCATTAATTTATTACGTATGACTTCTTCTACCGTTTCCAGCATCTTCCTTTTAAGCATTGTCTTTATCGTCAGCCTTTTTGATACTGTCGTAGGATGGGGGTGACAAGGTAGAGGTGGACATGTCTGAGTCAATAGTGCTGGAACTTTTGATGTATTTTGAAAATCTCTTATCACTTTTAGCAATGATACTAGAACGTTTGCTTTTATTTTTCTTCGGCACTGTCAGACCGTGTGCAGCTTTCCTAGTGCTGTAGCGCCTGTAGCAACGCTGTATAACAATAGCAGATAACTCTTCTTGTTTACGCCGTAAGGTAGTTGTAATTGGCTCATAAGGATTCTTAGACGGGTTGGCGGCCATAAACCGATCCTCCATTGTTATACGCAGAGAGTCCATACCTTCCTCTCCACCCAAAACACGTTTTGTGAAAGCAAATAGAATGTCGAGACAGTGGATCCTGTCACCATTGACCATGGGCAGATCCATTGCAATGAGTTGAATTTGGTTTGGTTTTGGTACTTGCAAAGGTGGATCCAGTTCATCTGCAAAATTAAAAAGTTTATTGTATTCAATAAACTGCGTAGCCTTTGGGTCATACTTTTCCCAAACTTCATAGAACCTGTCAAAGTCATCTTCTCCCAAGGGTTCTGCACTTTCTTCCGTGGCAACGCTAAAATTTTCCAATATGACCGCAATGTACATATTTACCACAATGAGGAACGAGATGATGATATAGCTGACAAAAAATAAAATGGCAATTGATGAGTTGCCACAGTCACCTTTTATATTGCTCCCGCTATGCCGATATTGGGGCTCACAATCTGGTTTTACAGTCTTAAGATTTGGCTCCAACAAAAGATCCCAACCTGCAGATGTTGTGATCATAAACAAGCAAAGCATACTGTTACCAAAGGTTTCGAAGTTAAAAATGTCATCGATCCCACCGCCATTCTTCACATAAGCAAAATTGGACATTCCAAAAATGGCGTAAATGAACATGACCAAGAAGAGCAGAAGACCAATATTGAATAAGGCCGGAAGTGACATCATCAAAGCAAAAAGCAGAGTTCGGATCCCCTTTGCTCCTTTAATAAGACGTAAGATTCTCCCAATCCTTGCCAGTCTTATTACTCGAAATAGCGTGGGTGAAACAAAATATTTCTCTATTATCTTTGAAAGAAACATACCTGTAGGGGAATAGTTCAAAAATACAGAATATTACATTTCAAACATGAGTTTAATACTCAGAGATGCACAGTATTAGATCGGTTTCATACTTCCAACATTTACGGACCAAGTACAGACCTCTTTGTCCAAACTTAACCCAAGTGAACTCAAAAACCTCGTACGTGCCTACGAGGATGTTGAGCGTGTGTCATGAAACCCAAAGCTGGTCTGGACATCATGGTCCGTATTCAGACCGTGAATGTCTGATATGTGAAGCTGGCCTAAGACTTGATCTTAGAATAACGAAATAAGGTGCAGATATAAAAATAACAATAAATAAGAAGAGCTTTCTGGTAGAAATATTTTTTATAGATATGGCATCTGGGCCTATGCACCATGGCACATGTGAATATGATAAGATAGTAGGATACTACAACTACCAGAATACTTGGATATCCACAGTCTGTCCAAGTATTGTTTGCTGGTGGTGGTAGTTTTCAATGAGCTGTGATTCACAATTTGAAAACCAATCATCCAGTCTAGTCTAAAAATTTAAAGCGAAAAAAAAAGGTCTATTTTGGTCTTTTGGACCTCATCAGTACAGGGAAGGAATCTGGTCATCTATGGGAGGTGTGAGGCCAGAGTCAGACTTGTGAGAAACCCGAACGTGTCTCGCACGTCAATACCCAGCACTGCCGCCGGCACTTGGGAGCACAGTGTGCGGCTGCATGTATTTCTATGCAGCTCAAAGCTCCGATCTGAACCGCAGTGTCGGGTATTGAAGTGTGAGACTCGTCCTAGTTTCTCGCAAGTCTGACCCCGACCTTATGCATACAGCCTTACTCCTTAGTGTAGCTATAGAAGTCAGTATTGGAGTCATGCAGATGACTGTAGTTTCAGTGCGAGTCAAAACATCACATCGCACTCAGTCCAATGTTATTTAATAACGCTGTGTGCACATTTCTGATTTTTTTCCTAGCACAGAGTGGTCAGAGGAAAAAAAATCACAGCAAGCACAATTTGCCTCCAATAAAATGGCACTCGCCCATTCATGTCTATAGGTCCCTAGATAACATCAGAGTGCAGTCCAACTTTCATGGACTGACATTATAGAGAAGATGGAGATACTTTATTTTTTCTCTCTTCCTCTGAGAAAATTGGAGTCTGATCAGAGACTAGCATAAGCCAGAGCAGGCGTTAGGGGCAGGCAGCTGCCTAGGGCCCCCGCTCCCCCAGGGGCTCCCAGCTAGTGGCACATCACACAGCCGCTATGGGGCCCATGAGGCAGGGGGCCCGCCTGCCGCCAGCACCGACTTCCCCCGCTGCATTGAACTATAGCTCAAAGCAATGATGGAGGAGAGAGCGACAGATTGATCCATTAGTGATCGTTCTGTCCCCATCATTCTTTCTCAGACGGTGGAATGAGGCCGGGAAACAAGTGTTGAGCGACTTCAATATTGTCCATCACACTCGTTTAACGGCCTGAACTCAGTGCATGTAACAACAACTGAAATGCTTCTGTGTGATGTGCAATATGTTAGCATTTGGGGCCCCATTTTAAACTTTGTCTAGGGCCCCACTTTGCCTAAAACCGGGCCTGGCATAAGCAAACCGATTTTCATGGATGGAGAACATACGGTCACCTGCGCCTGCCCTTCCGGTGAGGCTTTATTTATGGCAGCTCAAGTATACATGTGTCCAGGGGTGGATTAAGGGTAGCCAGGGCCCGGGGCAGTTCAGACTCTGTGGGCCCCCCTCGTCACGTGACGGGGGTCACGAATCGTAGAGCCACACTCTACATAGAGAATAATGGGGCCTCCAGCACCGACCTCCACCCGCAGAGCCACACTCCACATAGAGAATAATGGAGCCTCCAGCACCGACCTCCACCCGCAGAGCCGCACTCCACATACATGGCTGCTCTCAGTGCTCTGTTCTGTGCGCACAGGACCTGTGATGAGGTCACAGGAGGGGAGGAGACAGGGGTCACATGATCGGAGGCCCTGACACCTTACCTCCTGTGATCTCATCACAAGCCTTTGCACGCTACCAGCAGCATCAGCGTTCACGCTACTTGTAGATGCTGCTGGTAGCAGAGCACATAATGCCGCCCCCACGGTCACTCACTTTTAGGTGGGGAGAAGATGGAGTGCCATTGCAGCAGCCAGCAGGAATGTGGTGGGGGCCCCCTTAGAAGCTCTTGTGGTGGGGGCCCCGGGGCTGAAGCCCCGCCTGCCCTGCCTATAATCCGGCCCTGCGCGGTGGCGGATTATAATGGGGCAATTTACTGGCCTGGGCTGTGGGCCCCTTAACCCCACTGGGCCCGGGGCAACTGCCCAAATTGACCTCATTATAATCCGCCACTGCATGTGTCCACGGTCTACCCTTAACTTTCCGCAAATTTTCTTAAAAAGTAACTGTTTAAAGAGAACCTGTCAGCATGATTTTGCAAGGTGATATAAAGACATGGCCATAATGGCACTTTTATACAGAATAAATTGATACCTTTGATGAAGAAATCAATTTTCTGTTCTTTCCTTTAATCAGCATTTGAATGAGATTTTGGGGCTGGACTGAACATTGGGTCTTCTCCTCTTCTCCTCTTTCCCCACCCCCTCTGCCGGCCCCTGGTCTTTGAATGACAGGTCACTGATTTTTCACTGACCTGCCACCTGTTTGAAATCTCCTGCCAATATTGCTGTCATTGCTGTGGGCGGCACATACATGGATAGAGATCTCAGCTCAATGAGATCATTTGGAGACGAGTGCGCATGCGCCAGCCATAGCACCATTCTATTTTAGAACAGCTGGGAAATCAATCCATGTCCGTGCAGCTCACAGCAAGGTTGATGCAAGACTTCAATACAAGAGGCTAGTGACCTGCCTCCTGTTTGAAATCACACATTGGTGCCGACATTACCATGAGTGGTGTGTGCGCAGATTGATTTCAAGGCTGATCTAAAATGAAATGGTGTCGTGGGTGGTGCATGTGCAATCTTCTCTAAACTACGTCATTGACTCGAGATCTCAGACTGCACATGTGTAGGGAATGGAACACCCTTCCCTCCCATTAAGAGTTCTTATGTACAGTTGTGATTAATGTAAATATTCTATTGTGTTTCGGTACTGCTACACAGCTGTGTACTACCGACGGTCTTTTTGGTACTGCCACGGTTATGTGTTACCAAACTGTAAGATATTATGCTTTGATGTGACATTATCTTATGTTGTATTGTGTGTCATACATTATGGTGTAGATTAGGGTAAGTCAGTGTATCCTTCGGTTGAATAGCGGAGGGCACTTGTAGTATATAGCAGTGGTCCCCAACCTTTTTTGCACCAGGGACCGGCTTCAAGCAAGACCATTCTTCCATGGCCCGGCAGGGCGGGGATGGAGGTGTGACAGGGGCGGGGATTTGGTCATAAGGGGGCGGGGCTATGAACGCGGTTGTAGTTTAGCAGTGCATACTTATCATTTAATTATAACATTTATAATGTGACTCAACTCACCATAGGTTTTGAATGAGTGGGAGCACCTGGCTTGTTTCTCTGTTTCAAGGATGATTGGAACCTACAAGGAAATGGAGCATTGAGCACTTAAGAAAAATTGTACTGAAGTACTGTACGTGCTGATTATTTTCTAATCATCAGAAAATGTATGTGTGGTTCCCCCCGTCCTGTCCAGCTCTGTGTGGCTTCCCCTGTTGTATGCATGGTTCCCCTGTCCCATCCTTGTATACATGGCTCCGCTTCCACTCTCCCATCCTGTATGCATGGCTCTGCTCCCACTCTCCCATCCTGTATACATGGCTCTGCTCCCACTCTCCCATCCTGTATACATGGCTCTGCTCCAACCCTCCCATCCTGTATGCATGGCTCCCCTGTCCCATCCTGTATACATGGCTCCGCTCCCACCCTCCCTCCCTTGTATTTATGGCTCAGCTCCCACTCTCCCTCCCTTGTATATATGGCTCCGCTCCCACTCTCCCTCCCTTGTATATATGGCTCCGCTCCCACTCTCCCTCCCTTGTATATATGGCTCTGCTCCCTCTCTCCTTCCCTTGTATTTATGGCTCCGCTCCCACTCTCCCTCCCTTGTATATATGGCTCCGCTCCCACTCTCCCTCCCATGTATTTATGGCTCCGCTCCCACTCCCTCCCTTGTATATATGGCTCCGCTCCCACTCTCCCCCCCTTGTATTTATGGCTCCGCTCCCACCCTCCCTCCCTTGTATATATGGCTCCGCTCCCACTCTCCCTCCCTTGTATTTATGGCTCCGCTCCCACTCTCCCTCCCTTGTATATATGGCTCCGCTCCCACTCTCCCTCCCTTGTATATATGGCTCTGCTCCCACTCTCCCTCTCTTATATATATGGCTCCGCTCCCACTCTCCCTCCCTTGTATATATGGCTCTGCTCCCACTCTCCCTCCCTTGTATATATGGCTCTGCTTCCACTCTCCCTCCCTTATATATATGGCTCTGCTTCCACTCTCCCGGCCTCCCTTGTATATATGGCTCCGCTCCCACTCTCCCTCCCTTGTATATATGGCTCCGCTCGGCTCCCCCATCCTCCCCCATCATACTTACCCTCCCGTCGCTGAACTTCCCTCCTTGCATCTCGCGGCGCTTCAGCTCCTGTGCGGAGCGGTCACGTGCTACCGCTCATTAAGGTCTATGAATAGGGATGCCACGCGTATGGGAGATGAGTGGCGTCCATACTCATGACCTTAAATGAGTGTTACACTTGACCGCTCAGCCCTGGATGAAGCCGCCGCGCCGACAGGGACCGCTAGGTGAGTATCAGCTGCTGCACCGCCGCCGGCACCCCTTGTGTCCGTGGATCGGCAAGGGCACTGCAACGGCCCGATGCTGGGCCACGGACCAGTGGTTGGGGACCCCTGGTATATAGTATTCCTAGACTGGGTAAGTGTAGTGTTGGAACGGGCCACTAGATGGGGGCATACTAGTAGGTCCTTGATAGGTACAGTTGATAGATAGTTCATTAGGGGTTAACTGTAGGAGGAGCTGCTTTGGGTTAAGCTAGCGTAGGTTGTAGGAATAGTCCAGAAGGGTGAGCATGCCCGGCAGGTTCACAAGGGCTCTAAGCCCAGGACGCCACAGCAGTTACGCAATGTTGATTAGAAGCAGAAAAGCACGGGCACAGTCAGACGGTGGTACCGCCAAAGGCACTATTACCCCGGAATGTACGTGAGGGCGAAGAAAGTCAGAAAGGTGAAGAGCAGGAGGAATGCTGTGTGGACTGTGAGGTGACTGTTGTGTCTGGAACCGTTAAAGAAGAAAGTAAAAGCGTTGATGTTGCATCAGAACCGGTATCTGTGTCAGTTTTTTCATTCTCATGCACTGGAATCGAGTGTGCAGGAGCTGGGTCACACTGCAGTGGAATCGTTGACCGTGGACCAGCAACCAGAACAGGTATACCGGCAGATGCTGAAGATATTCCTGTGGGAGGAAGACGGGACACCAGAGCCCCGGTGTCCTCTGCTGCGACTACCGTCCTGCCCTTATCTTACACATGCGCCACCCATAGAAATTCCTGTACAAGATTTCAAACATTAGACAGGTCACTGAAAAATCTGTGAGCTATCATTTAAAGACAGGAGGCAGGCAGAAGGCCCGGTGATGGAGGAGAAGACCCGATGCACCGAAATCTCATTAGCAGAAAACTTCAGATACTGATTAAAGTGTACCTGTAAGCAGGATTTTGCTAAGTAAACTACAGGCATTGTCAGGTTTGTGCTGTTACACTGATTAAAATAATCAGTGTTACAACGCCAACCGGACAGCGCCTGTAGTTTACTTACCAAAATCCTGCTCACAGGTTCACTTTAAATAAGAACCACAAAGCGGATTTTTTCACCAAAGGCGTCAATTTATCCTGTGTAACCCTATTACAGCCATGTCTGTACTTTACATTGCAAAATAATGTTATCAGTTTCTCTTAAATTTTTGTATTTCGTAAATCAATAGTACATGTGAAACTCTGAAACTTTGTATTATATCTTATTAGAGAAATTTGCCTCTTTCTCCTCCTGGATTGATCATTCATTCTCAAAATTCTCAGTTCATGGGTAAAATTTGTCTTAAATAAATACAGACTTTCACATTACTGAGAATAGTTGGTGCTCATAATGTTCTATGGAGAACAATAACTGCCTCTAGTTTCTCCTTCTTCCCCTCTCCATAGAATTTTCCCAATGTGTGGCTATGTATAGACACATATAGCATAGACATTTCCTGACAAAGATTCTCATAATTTTATATAGATTTGTTCAAGGCTGGTCATCTCATGCCATCGTATCTTGGGATATGTCAAGTCCACAAAAAAGGTTTTAAAGACAGACGGGTATCTAAGCTGAGCTATGTGCTGATGAGGTCCAAAAGACAAAAAAGGTCTGGTCTCTTGTTTACTAATACAAAGTAGCGCTTTATGTCTATGATGGAATGAGATGTTAAAGTGTATGTCCACCTCTGATGACCACTTTATAGAAATGCAACTGTTTATGTAAATTATATGCATATAATCTACATATACAGTAGAGTAATTTTATAAAAATGCATTGCATTACTTGCACTGGACTCTGATTTACAGCCTGCATTATACTACGGTCATGGTCACACAGGTGCATGGCTCACTACAATACAGCCATCAGACCTCGCCTTTGTAACAAGCCGCACACTTGTATGATGATCACATGACTAGGACAGAATATTACCATCTGGATGTACACAGTGAAGGTTCCTAGTTACTGACAGCAAGCAGCGAACACAGCGAGCTAAGAGAAGCGATTTATGTCAGTCTGTGGCTGCGTTTGGATGTTGCAGCCTCGGTGCATTTTTTTTCCCCATTTTTCAAAGTTTTAGCCACTATTTTTGAAATTATGGTAAAAAATTGCACCGCAACTACAACGGGTGAAGACAGCCTTAAAGGGGTAATCTGGGACTGTGATAATTTTTTTAGTATGGCGCTAAGAACTTACCAGCAGAGAGTTGCTAAATACCTGCCTGTTTTGCCCAGAGATGATCGCTGCTGACTCTGGTGATGACCTCCTGCTTCACTTCACCCATACTAACAGAGCAGTGCCTTCTCTTCTTGTCTGCTCTGTCGACGGCGCGTCAGTGCCGACATCATGCTGATTGACAGTCGCTCCGGGAAGTTAAGCAGCAGGAAGCCAGCTGTCAATCAACATGATGTTTGCAGTGATGTCCTGTTGTGATGACCCATTGACAGAGCAGAGCGGAAGAGAAGGAATGGTCCGTGACTGCTTTGAGCAGAGGTCTGCGGGCAAAACAGGCACGTAATTTAGCAACTACTTGCCTGGAAGTTCTTAGGCTAATAATAACCAAAATCCCGGATAACCTCTTAATCAAATAAAATCTGGAGTAAAATGTGTTGCGCTTATTAAGTGGGGCAAACCTCTTAATAAGATTGGAGCATCATGGGCAAACCAGGCGCCACCAAAGGAAATCTCTGCCAGCCATGAGCTTGTGTAAGATTTCTGCTACAACTCGTTCCAGTTTCTCATGTAAACTATTGTCTGGCAACAGATAGCTCCACAGCTCATCCTATGCCCCACCCAAAATTTAGGAAAGAGGAAAAAATGACTGAAAAAGTGCAAAAACACACATTTTTGCACAAGTATGACTTTCACAAAAATAGCCAAGTTTGTCAAACCAAAACTTTAAATTATACAATGAAACAGCTGAAATCACCCTAAGGCCGGGGGCACACTTGCAAGAATCTTCCACGAGTCTTGCATCTCAATACCCGACACTGCCGCCGGCACTTGGGACCAGAGCGCTCAGCTGCATAGAAATACATGAAGCCTCACACTCCGATCCCGAGTACCGGCGGCAGTGCTGGGTATTGAGATGTGAGACTCGTGCTAGTTTCTCGCAAGTGTGACCCCAGTCTAAGGATTACTTCATGCGCTTTTTCTGGCTTTGTAAAAAAATGCTATAATTTAATATAATATAAAAAATGTAATTATTTTTTATTCAATACAGGTACCTATGGAAAAATGCATAAAAACGGACAGGCCTAGAACTTGTTTTATTTGGAAAATAAAAACGGGCCAAGGTCCCCAAAAAAGTGCATTTCTGATTTGCCCATTTACTCACAAGCAACATGAGACTGCAGCATTTTTTTGCCGCAAAAGAATTAAAAACTCAACATGGGAAAACACGCAAACTTTGGTAAAAAAGTATGACACCACCTTTGAAGGAAATCTATTGGCAAGATCAACCCTCTCATTCTCAAACCATTTATATGTGCTTGCAGGTCTTTAAATTGTAAATCCATCGACACCTTTATATCTGTTGCTGCACAATAAACTTTTAAATTTATATACAAATGAGGCATTAAGTGCTCTGGGCATGATAAAGCACATAAGGACCCATTGACTCCCTAGTTTGTTTCCCACTCAGCTCTAGATGAACAAAAGGGTAACAATGTTTTGATCTTTTGACTTTCACACTCCATATCTCACCCTCCAGTACTGCCATCATCTTGGCTATCTCATACATAAATTTGACTGACAACTATTTAGCACATGATTAGTTATGCAGATTCTTGTCATGTCACTGCATTGTTACTGTTTTTCTCTTGGTGGTGGAAAAATCTTTTTCTTCCTGTATACTACAAAAAATCCTGTTCTCACATTCCCCAATAGCTCAGTGTATTATTAGGTTGATTTCCAAGTGAAAGGTCATTGGTTCGAATCGAGAAGAAGTCAGGAAGAAAAGAGAAACTCATCCAGCTTATCGATACCGGTCTGTCAGCCAAGAAAATTACCAAACTGCACCATACGAGTGCCATGATAATTGGAAAAAGTTGGAAAAATATGAAATGAAGTCCGTCCATCAATTCAAAAGCCAAGACGTGGACGTCCAGGCAAAATATCAGAGTTAACAAGTCAGCTCATCACATGGTCCATCAGTTCTGGTGCGACAAACACGGCAGTTGAGGTGGCTGGTATGCATCACCATAGTGAGATTACAGACATCCATCTGACACACATTACATGAGTCTGGAATGGTGGCTTGAGAAAAGGTGGAGAAGCCTTGACTTCAATGTCGTCATAAGAAGAGTCGGCACTGTACGAAAAGTGGACAGTTGAAGATTGGAACTGTCAAGTTCGGTGGTGGAAGCTTGATGATATGGTGTTGTTTCAGCCAAAGATATTGGATATTTTACCAGGATCAATGGTGGTTTCAATCCTGAGCTGTATGAGAAGATCCTACAAGTTACTTGGTACACTCAAGTACTATGGGTATGAAAAGCACTACACAGAGTTCCAGCAGGACAACGACCAGAAGCATACGTCAAGATTGGCGAAGAAATGGTTCAATGACAATGAAGAAGAGATGCTGGATTGGCCCCCACAGTCCCCAGACCTCACTCAATCAAACACATCAATTGATTCCCAACATTGGGAATGTGTAAGAGAGACCTTAGATCATATTTTGGTCAAGACATAGTTGAATCTAATCGAGAGCATGCCCAGAAAGATTCAGACAGTGGATTTACAAAATGCTAACAAATTATTTTGTTAGCATTTTGTAAATCCACTGTCTGAATCTTTCTGGGCATGCTCTCGATTAGATTCAACTATGTCTTGACCAAAATATGATCTAAGGTCTCTCTTACACATTCCCAATGTGTAATTCCCAATTCCCAATTCCCAAAAAAATTAAAATTTCGATTTTTAGGAACAAAACAGTAACAATGCAGTGATATGACAAGAATCTGCATAACTAATCATATGCTAAATAGTTGCAAGTCAAATTTATGTATGAGATAGCCAAGATGATTGTCTATAAAATGACGGCAGTCTCACATTCACAGCTGTAGAGGATGGTGAGATATGGAGCGTGAAAGTCAAAAGTTCAAAACATTGTTAACCTTTTGCTCATCAGTATAAAGAGGGAACCTGTCATGTTAAAAAAACATGATAAACCTGCAGCCACGAGGTTAATAGAGTTCTGACACCATCAGGTACTGGCATAGAGAGCCCCACTGTCAGGAGGAAATAAACTGTATTCCTCCCGGCAGCATCATTCTTTCAGTCATAGGTTTCAGTCTCCGCTCTGTGTGTAGAAAGTGGCAGCTGTAACCGCAGCCTGGCACTGACTGACAGCAGAATCCGCAATAGAGTCTGCTATCAGTCAGTGTCGGGGCACAGGTATCGTCGCAGCTATCTATGCACAGAGCGGTGACTGAAAACGCATCGGCAAAACCCCAAAGACTGAAAGAACAAGGCTTCCGGGAGGAATAATGTACATTTCCTCCAGGCCCATATCTGCAGGTTAATAGCGATATTTTACATGACTCTTTAATGCCTGATTTGGATATGAATCTAAATGATAATTACTCAGAAATGCAGCAACAAATATAAAGGTGTCGATGGATTTACAATTTAAAGACCAGGAAGCACATGTGTGTGTTTTTGGAGGTGGGGTTGATCTTAATGACAGATTCCCTTTAAAGGGAACCTGGCATGGAAAAAGACACTATTTGCCTGCAGATATAGGGTTAATCTGCACCTATGTAGCGTCAAAATTCTGACCGGCTGTCTTAGGCCGGGGTCACACTTGCGAGTGCAATGCGAGAAACTCACTCAATACCTGGGACTGCCGCTGGCGGTTCGGACCGGAGCGTTCAGCTGCATAGAAAGACATGCAGCCGCACACTTCTGTCTGAGTGCCGGCGGTAGTGCCGGGTATTGATGTGAGAGACTCGCGTGAGTTTTCCACATTGAACACGCAAGTGTGACCCCGGCCTTTCTGAAAGAATAGCTACCGGGAGAAAATGAACGGACATTCTGCCAGGAGCTGCTGGCTTACAGTCATAGGGGCGGTGCACGGAAAAGTTAGAAACAATGATCGCTATATTGTGACCGGGCGGCTGTAACCACTCCCTCTCATTTTGACAGACAGCCTGCTCAGCAACATATGTGTGCAGAGTGAGCTGTCAGTCAAAGTAGTGGAAAGTGATTTACAGCTGCCGGTCACAGTATTGTGAGTGATGACTGTAACCTTTCTGTTCACAGCCACTATGACTGAAAGCTGGAAAGCAAGTTCATTTTCTGGCATTAATCTTACTTTTGGTAAAACGGCCATGCAGTACTTTAATGCTATTTACCTGTAGATTAACGCTTTACCTGCAGGGAAATATTTCTACTGGTCATAACATGCCCTGTTTAAAGGATAGGGACAATTTTTTTTTTAAACCTCTTTGCAAGTATTATGTGCTAAATATGTTTTTTTTTTATCAACCGGGTTTCATTAAAAATGTTTAACCATTTGGGTTTTACAGCCTCTGTGTTCCCTTGCTCATTGCAGGCTGCAGAATGAGTTAACTGAGAATCAGGCTTTCCGCTCCTTCTGTCAGGGTGTTGGGAACTCTTATCTGAAATTCCCTTGACCACATCAAAGTTAAGGTGAACTTTGATGTGGTTATAAATCAGCTCCAAAAAATATAGATATAGAGTTACAAACTCTCCATATGAATCAGTTCGCTAATGGATTTTAAGTTAACTCATTCTGCAGCCAGAAATGTGCAGGGAAACAAACAGGCTGTAGATGGGAAATGGAGAAACATTTTTAATTATACCAAACTGCACAAAGTTGTCCATAACCTTTAACAACTTTTTTTTGTTGTTGTTGCTGGTCTAGCCCTACTGGATTGGATAATCACGATAATATGACCGAAATATCTATTCAATTCAACCAATGGGACCATGCCACTGTCTTACCTACAATGGAGATTATGACCACAACCAAGTCAAATATATTCCATCCATTTGTGAAATAATAATGGCGCAAGGAAAACAGTTTGAGAAGGAATTCACAGGTAAAAAGCACAATGAAGACCATATTAATCCAGTACAAGTTGTCGTCCATTTTAGCACTCTGGCCATCAGTTTCAATCATCATGGTTACCATGTTAAGGAATATGAGACACATGACGGTGATATCAAATATTTGGTTTGTGACTATGTCAAATACGAATCCCTGTAAAACATTCTGTGGAGATAAAATGTTGTGTATCACTATCAATATGTCTATGAATGATTATCGTAATATACAACAAGCCGAGCATGCAAAGGGAGTTCTTTTTTTGGGATTAAAGTTTTTTTTTCCACTACTATGATATCGATGACCTATCCTAAGAATATCAGATCGGTGAGGGTCTGACACCTGGCACCCCCCATCAGTCAGCCATTACAAGCTCCTTATACTTTATTGGACACGCTCAGGTCCCACTCATATTAATTTCTTCTGCAGTATTTGTGAGCTCCCTACACTCTTTATATCCAACTGTTTATGGAGCTTGTAAAGGCTGTTTGGTGGGGATGCCGCGAGTTAGACCTCCATTGTTCTGATATCCTAACGGGAGGTTATCAATATCATATACGTAAAAAAAAACCTTTAAGATGCCTGCCCATATAGATATTGTTAGACAGAATACCTATGTACTAAAGCTTACCAGAATATACAGTGCCTTGAAAAAGTATTCGGCCCCCTGGAACTTTTCAACCTTTTCCCACATATCATGCTTCAAACATAAAGATACCAAATGTAAATTTTTGGTGAAGAATCAACAACAAGTCGGACACAATTGTGAAGTTGAACGAAATTTATTGGTTATTTTAAATTTTTGTGGAAATTCAAAAACTGAAAAGTGGGGCGTGCAATATTATTCGGCCCCTTTAACTTAATACTTTGTTGCGCCACCTTTTGCTGCGATTACAGCTGCAAGTTGCTTGGGGTATATGTCTATCAGTTTTGTACATCGAGAGACTGAAATTCTTGCCCATTCTTCCTGGGCAAACAGCTCGAGCTCAGTGAGGTTGGATGGAGATCGTTTGTGAACAGCAGTTTTCAGCTCTTTCCACAGATTCTCGATTGGATTCAGGTCTGGACTTTGACTTGGCCATTCTAACACCTGGATACGTTTATTTGTGAACCATTCCACTGTAGATTTTGCTTTATGTTTAGGATCATTGTCTTGTTGGAAGACAAATCTCTGTCCCAGTCTCAGGTCTTTTGCAGATTCCAACAGGTTTTCTTCAAGAATGGTCCTGTATTTGGCTCCATCCATCTTCCCATCAATTTTAACCATCTTTTCTGTCCCTACTGAAGAAAAGCAGGCCGAAACCATGATGCTGCCACCACCACCATGTTTGACAGTGGAGATGGGGTGTTCAGGGTGATGAGCTGTGCTGCCTTTACGCCAAACATATCGTTTTGCATTGTTGCCAAAAAGTTCGATTTTGGTTTCATCTGACGAGAGCACCTTCTTCCACATGTTTGGTGTGACTCCTAGGTGGCTTGTTGCAAACTTTAAGCAACACTTTTTATGGATATCTTTGAGAAATGGCTTTCTTCTTGCCACTTTTCCATAAAGGCCAGATTTGTGCAGTGTTCGATTGATTGTTGTCCTATGGACAGACTGTCCCACCTCAGCTGTAGATCTCTGCAGTTCATCCAGAGTGATCATGGGCCTCTTGGCTGCATCTCTGATCAGTCTTCTCCTTGATTGAGATGAAGACGGCCGGGTCTTGGTAGATTTGCAATGGTATGATACTCCTTCCATTTCAATATGATCGTGCTCCTTGGGATGTTTAAAGTTTTGGAAATTATTTTGTATCCAAATCCGGCTATAAACTTCTCCACAACAGTATCACAGACCTGCCTGTTGTGTTCCTTGGTCTTCTTGATGCTCTCTGTGCATCAAACAGAACCCTGAGACTATCACAGAGCAGGTGCACTTATACGGAAACTTGATTACACACAGGTGGATTATATTTATCATCATTAGTCATTTAGGACAACATTGGATCATTCAGAGATCCACAATGAACTTCTGGAGTGAGTTTGCTGCACTGAAAGTAAAGGGGCCGAATAATATTGCATGCCCCACTTTTCAGTTTTTGAATTTCCACAAAAATTTAAAATAACCAATAAATTTTGTTCAACTTCACAATTGTGTTCCACTTGTTGTTGATTCCTCAGCAAAAATTTACATTTGGTATCTTTATGTTTGAAGCATGATATGTGGGAAAAGGTTGAAAAGTTCCAGGGGGCCGAATACTTTTGCAAGGCACTGTATGTTCAACATTTACATTTTTGGCTAGGTTCACACTGGCGTTCGGAGTTTTGTTCTTTTGTTCCGTCTCATGAACAGAAAAAACGGAAATCATTAAGGAAACCTATCCATCCCAAACATCATCAGGGGGACACCATTAATTGTACTGGGGTCCATTTGGCCTCTGTTGTGTTGTCAGTAATTTTAACAAAAAAATAATAATTTTGGCAAAAATGACAACTTGTCAGAAAGCCTCCCGATGAAGCCTACAACACAAGTGGAAACCTAGCATTTATTTGTCAAGAGCCAGGCTGCAGAGACTTTTCCCAAAAAAAAACAACTCAACCCAATTTAAGTTATTGGGGTTTTATTAGGGGCTCTTGGAGTCCGTTGTACAATGGATTCGGAAGTGCATCATGGTTTACTTTTTTTTATAAGGTAAACCATGAAGCAAATGTAAACAGAACCTTAGATAACTCCCATGGTAGCTGTAGGGTCCAATCCCTTTGTTATAGGGCATACTTGCCAACTGTCCCGAAACATTTGGCTGCACTTCTGGAAGTTCTCTTGTGCTTCTTCTTTAAACTGAGACACATTAAGAGGGCAGGACATTGGGTTTGGAAGGGGTGTGACATGTAAAAGGATGTGTGGTTATGCAAAACTATTTATAAAAATAAGGAGGTATGCAACAGGGTGGAGAGACGCTGTGCAGGGTGGGGTGGAAAATTGGCCACAAATCTGAAACCTGCCAAAATGTACAGAAATAATAACAGTTTAGTTATCACAAGAGTGCGGAACTGGTGGAAAAAAAATCCCACTGCTGATTACTGTCCAACAAATCATGAAGAATTCATCAATTAAATAATGAAAAATGGCCATTGATTGTTTATGAAACTTTCCGACTCTCCATAGAAAGCGATTACGCGGAATGTAGAATTTCAACAATACTTGAATCTTCTGACAAATTACCCCAAAAGAGTCTGGCAGTGGCATCGGCTTACTCCTATATTCTCATTGAGAACACATAAATACCCTATCAAACCAACATGCAAGTGTATGCAATGTGGGGAGAGACAGCCGTTAGCCAAAAAAGAACTTGGCAGACGGCTATCTATTGTTGAGTTAACCTGGCACAATTGTGCTACATGTAAGCCGATCGGCGGTCAGTAGGTGGCCTGTTAAGACTGTACAAGCTCAAATTTATAAGCACAGAATGAATGTTAATGTGATCGTTCTGTGCACATAATATGAGATTCTATAGGCAGCTTATCACCTTTTTTACAAAGAATCATGTACTGCCGATAACGATAATCTTTAAACTGGATAAAAATCAAAAGTTTTGCTTGTTTGTTGGGCGTTTGCTGGCCTGTTCAGACAAGCCTCTAGGCAGAAGTGAACGTTCCTACTTAATCCTACTGACCCTTGTTCCCTGATCACTGGTTAGTCTAAATTGGCCTTAAGGTGTATAGGCACTATGACTATGTAGACCAGTGTCCCCCAACTCCAGTCCTCAAGAGCCACCAACAGGTCATGTTTTTAGAATTTCCTTAGCATTGCCCAGGAAATAATTGCCTCACCTTGACAGGCAAGTAGTCCATCACCTGTGCAATACTAAGGAAACCCTGAAAACATGAACTGTTGGTGGCTCTTGAGGACCTGAGTTGGGGAACACTGATGTAGACTATGGATGCACTACCAAAGTGTCTGAAATCCTTTTATATCTACAACACAGTTTTATTGGAGTTTACAGTCTAACCTTAGGTCTTGGGATTGGTTTTTGTGGTTTCTTGGATCCAAGTTTCTTCATTGCATTGTAATACTTCTTCTGTTCCTCTGTCATAAAGATGTCTTGTCCTCCTAAGTAAAATATTGCAACCAACATAAATCTAAAGTACAAATATAATTCTCCCACTTTATTATTAAAAGTATATTTCTTTTTGAGCCATTTATATGCCTACTGGGTCTTTGGGAAATAGGACTCCAACTTCTGGAATCAGCATCTTTTGAGAGAATGGGGTCTCATGGTTTCCATTCAACTACAAGGGTTAGCTTCATACATATGCAGAATGAACTGAGAGGTGACTGCTCATGTGTCTGACTCTCTTTACCCAAGTACTGAATATAAAAGCTTCTAAAAAGACAATGCTGCGCTGTCATCTCTCTATTTAGTCTACAGCTGGATATGTTTTATTCTGGGTTTTTGGTGGAACAAAATACCAAAGAACCATCATTCTCTTGGTCAGCCACAGTAGGTTGGACCCCACCTACCAGACATTTACAGAATCGATATCAAATATTCTTCAAGCGGTTCTATAACTGGACCCTAATCTGATTTAATCTCTGTATAAGGACCCAAGTGCAACATCTGTTCTCAAAACAATATTTCTTCTCTGTTTCCATCATCTCTTCACAATTTTTTTACCACTCACGGAATCCACAAATCGTTAAACAAACTTGCATGTCTTCAATAGATAGATGATACAAGCAAAGTATGACTAGACTACTCAGTTTTTGGATACAATGCCTCCAAGATAGATTGATTGATAGATAGATAGATAGCTACAGTTGCAATAAAAATGATTCAGTCCCCACTGCACATTAGGTTTATTAGCAAATTGATTAGCACTCAACAGTTTTTGACCACCTGCCTCCTCAAGAATCTGGTGGCAGTGGATAACGCTTCCACGTCTGGTAGAGTAGCCAGTAATTCTATTGGTTTGATCCTGTTCCATTAACTTCCAACTACAGGGGTTGGGCAAAATAATGGAAACACCTAACGTTTTGGCATCATAATCTTCGAACATGTTATAAACATGCAAACCGTGACATATGGTAATGTTTTGTAGTTGATTATTTGTGTTATGTGATATGTGTATGTAAATTAACTGTTTGTTTTGCAGAATTGTAAGAACATTGATGAGAACCTGATACCAATGGAAGACCTCTCGGATTTTCAAAGAGGTCAAATTGTTGGTGCTCGTATGGCAGGCGCTAATGTGACAGAAAGTGCCCGAATGCTTGGCGTGTGAAGAGGTACTGTCTCCAAAGTCATGACTGCATTTGAAAGAGAAGGAAAAATGTCCGCAGCAAAGCACAGGTCCGGCCGAAAGTTGAAGCTGACTGAGAGAGACCGTCGGACTCTAAAGCGAATTGTGAAAGAGGATCGCAAGACCACGGCTCCGAAAATCACTGCTGAGCTCAATGAACACCTACAGAACCCAGTTTCCACGAAAACTGTTCGTTGGGAGCTGCACAAATCTGGATTCCATGGAAGAACTGCAATTCGAAAACCGCTGCTCTCAATGACAAATGTTTCCAAGCGTTTCCAAGAGTGGTGTAGAAACCTCCAGAACTGGTCCCTCGAGCAGTGGAAACATGTGATATTCTCAGACGAATCATTGTTTACCCTATTTCCGACCTCCGGCCGAGTGTACGTTTGGAGACAGCTGAAAGAAGCATTCCATCCAGACTGCCTTCTCCCAACCGTAAAACATGGCGGAGGTTCTGTGATGATCTGGGGTGCTATTTCGTGGAGATCTGCCGGGCCAATGATATCCCTTCATGGAAGAATTAACAGCCGAGATTATTTAGGCATTTTGGGCGACCAAGTGCATCCTATGGTTCAAGCACTGTTCCAGGAGGGGAACGCCATCTTTCAGGATGATAATGAACCAATTCATACAGCTAGAATCGTTAAAGCATGGCACGAGGAACATTCTAATGAAGTTGAGCATCTCATCTGGCCCCCACAATCCCCAGACCGCAACATTATTGAGCATTTATGGTCGATTTTAGAGATTCAAGTTAAACGTCGATTTCCGCCGCCATCGTCGCTCAAAGAACTGCAGGGTGTTTTAACTGAAGAATGGGCTAAAATTCCTTTGGAAACAATTCACACCTTGTATGAATCCATACCTCGGAGAATTGGGGCTGTAATCGCCTCAAAAGGTGGACCTACACCATAATGAACTAACTTTTGTTGATGTCTCCAGGTGTTTCCATTATTTTGTCCAACCCCTGTATATCTCTAAGTATCTTTTTGCATCCTTTAACTTGTTTGTCCAAAGCAGCGATCTCTTCTTTAAACTTTTTGGACTATCTCATGACAACCCAAGAATAATAATGACCTAGAGGCCTTCACCGATGAGGAATAAACTCAGATTCCTCATGAATGCTGCCATAATCTGGTGTCTGGCAATGCATCATGTTTGCAGCAGGTAATAACAGTGAAATATGCTCGATTAGGTACTAAAGACATTTGTAGTAAAGAGGGTAAATAATTCTGAGACTGTTGTAATCAGGAAAGTTGTCTCTTTGTGATGAATTTGGAGGAACCACTTGTTCGGATATTTAAATTGTTCTTGCTTCATTTTTTAACTGCAAACAGCAGAAAAATCTAGCTAATAAACCTTATAAACTGTAGAGGTGGAATATTTTTGATTGCAGCTATAGATAGATATATAATCTCCAGCTCCATGGCAATTAATACTTATCTTCCTCTTCTGCTGATTGAAGTTATCTATGATAACACCAATGAATAGATTCAAGGTGAAGAAGGCGCCGAATATTATGAAGACTACGAAGTATAAATACATGTAATAATTGTACTCATATTTGGGTTGCAGGTCTTTCTATGTAAAAAAAAAGAAGTATACATAATTAATATACTGTTACAGAATCAGCACACACAGATTCACACATACGTATGAGAAACAACATTTAATGGTGCATCTGATCCAAGGTGTGACACTGGTCTGATAAACCAAAACAAACCAACATTGATTAAAAAATTATTAAAAAACACAAGAACAAAACAAAATGTTACTGCAAGAACAAAACCTTAATAATCTGTAAATGTAGATTGTGAGCCGTCGCGGGCAGGGTCCTCTCTCCTCCTGTACCAGTCATGACCAGTGTTGTTTAAGATTACTGGACTTGTTTTTTATTATGTACACCCCTCCTCACATGTAAAGCGCCATGGAATAAATGGCGCTATAATAATAAATAATAATAATAATGTACAGTGCATTAAAGTGCAACCAGAAAGGTTGTGTGCAACATAGATATTTGGGTCTTCTCTTGTAAGAGCTGTGCTCTGAGTCAAAGAGTTTTCTTCCCCTTTTCTCTCATGCCGTTCATGCAAACACTGTATAGGAAGCTGTGGCTGCATCCCCCTCCTCTATGTATTGTTTTAAGCCCCCGTTACACACTGCGATATCGCTAGCAATATCGCTGTTAAGTCACCGATTTTGTGACGTAGCAGCGATATTGCTAACGATATCGCTACATGTGATACTTACCTCCGACCGGCTCCCCCGTTGGTTATCGCTGGTCGCGCGAGAAGGTCCTGGATCATTTCTCGTCATCAGCTTCCTGCGGCGCTTCCTGCTGTGACGACGAGCGACGCGTGGATGCGGGCGGGAGGATGTCAGGATCGCCGCGTCTGACAGGTAAGTTGCGACCCCCGACCCCTGCTATGTCGCTGGTGAGATCAGCGACCACTTAGCGATGCACCAGCGATCCATATCGTTGTCGGGATCGCTGGTGCATCGCTATGTGTAACGGTACCCTTACATTCAATGATATTTTTGGAGATATCTGCTCTCTGCTGTGCTGTCACACACTAATCTCTGCTGTGCTGTCACACACTAATCTCTGCTGTGCTGTCACACACTAATCTTCACTACGGTGTTGTCACACACTAATCTTCACTACGGTGCTGTCACACACTAATCTTCACTACGGTGCTGTCACACACTAATCTTCACTGCTGTGCTGTCCTACACTAATCTTCACTACGGTGCTGTCACACACTAATCTTCACTACGGTGCTGTCACACACTAATCTTCACTACGGTGCTGTCACACACTAGTCTTCACTGCTGTGCTGTCACACACTAATCTTCTTTGCTGGGCTGTCACACACTAATCTTCTTTGCTGTGCTGTCACATACTAATCTTCTTTGCTGTCTTGTAATCTTTTACCCTGCTGAGCGGTCATATTCACTGCTGTGCTACTCACTGTGATGTTACACACTATCCGCACAGCTTCTTCAGTGTTTTATGGCTTTCTTTCTCTGTTCTATGGTCAAGCTGTGACATCCTCTCACTATCCAGATTCACCCCAAAATGGCTACTACCTTCCCTCCTTCTGTTTTTATACAGGCTGATTGGCTGATCTGAATCATGTGATGTGATAGCTACAAGGGATTTTGGGGAAGGTTGCCCGGCCGTGCTTGGTTATGTGATGTTCTCTGGCTGATGCAATCTTCTGCAATGTGTAAAATGTGATTTTAGCTGCATCTCATGAATTGAGTTTTGCTGAGTTCTTGAAAATTTGACACCAATTTTTTAAGAATCTAATCGATTCACTCCTCTCAAGTATTTACAAACTTACTAATAGGGAAATTACTATAATTAAAAATGAATATCTATGCAATGGTCGGACCCCTACAACCTTGAGAACGGAGCTCTGAACTGTCCCATTGAATTGGAGCCGTGGACCCGTGGCCATACACGCACGTGACCTCAGCTCAATTAATTCTCTTTGATTTTGTAGGTTATAACCAAGTGCAGCAATCTATGGATTTTAGAGCCCCATTCCCAGCATTCTAGGAGTCAGACCTGCACCGATGGGAATAACACTTTAATTCTTTGTATATATTAAATATTTGCCCTGTAAATTGTACAGTTTTGGCAAACCAATATAAATTTTCTGACTTTTATGCAATGGGTATTTACATCATATCATAAGAGGGTTACAAAAAATGAATATGATTATAAAAACGTCACAAAGTGTGAGTCTCACATATGCTGAAGTTTTACTAGAACTAAATAAGTAAAATCAATTTGTTATCTAATATATAAAGCTCAAGTGTGTGTATGTATGTATGTATGTGTGTGTGTGTGTGTGTGTGTGTGTGTGTATGTCCGGGATTGGCATCCGCACCGTCGCAGCTACAGCTACAAAATTTGGCACAGTCACACGTCTGGACCCCGAGAGCGTCCTAGGCTATGTTGTGAGGCGAAATTTTAACCCCGCGCGTTCCAATTCACCAAACAATTTTGCCCCTGTCTGCATACTGGGGAAAAAGTGTGTGCGCGTCAAGCCCCGCCACTCATTATGATGTCATAATGCCCCTATCTACATAATGGAGAAAGTGTGTGCATATCAAGCCCCGCCCCTCATTATGATGTCATAATGGTTGACCATGGGATGGAGGATGTGTGATGGGTATATGGGCACTGGACTATGGGATGGAGGATATGTATGATGGGTATATGGGCACGGGACTATGGGATGGAGGATGTGTGATGGGTATATGGGCATGGGACTATGGGATGGAGGATATGTATGATGGGTGTATGGGCACGGGACTATGGGATGGAGGATATGTATGATGGGTATATGGGCATGGGACTATGGGATGGAGGATGTGTGATGGGTATATGGGCATGGGACTACAGGATGGAGGATGTGTGATGGGTATATGGGCACGGGACTATGGGATGGAGGATATGTGATGGGTATATGGGCACGGGACTATGGGATGGAGGATAATTATAGTTTGTTATAACTAACCACAGTTAGTTACAATGCCCGGGCAGCGCCGGGCTCTTCAGCTAGTTTATTTATAAAACACAATTTTTTTGTACTCACTTCTCTTGCATCCACAGCTGCGTACATAATAGGCGTCCATCCTTTAAAAGTGGCCTTTAAAAAAAGCAAACATTTTAGGACTCCAAACTGATGCAAACTTGTAACAGCATTTGAAACATATTATTATAAAGTAAAACAGATTTTAGGAACTTCACATTAAACACTGGATGATGGTCTGTGTCTAGTTACGTCTGTACAACCCGCTCCCATCCATGTGCTGTCACCATACACTGCATACCTTTTTACGAATCAGGTGCATCTGCAAAAGAGGCGTGCGCCACCATGCACCTCGCCAAAAATCTTACTCCAGTGAGTGACTGGAGTAAGATTTCTGGAATAAGCTACACCACAACTAGACAAACATCACGCCTCCATAATGCTGCCAAACTGGTGTGAAAACTCCTAAAGTCACAACATTTTTGCAAGACTCAGCATTGTGCAAAAAATTTTGCATCTTTTCAAACTGATTTATACCAGAATTCTGGTGTAATCGCTTTGATGAATTGAGGCCTAGTGTTAAAAAAAAAAAAGAACTGAAAAAAAAATAAGATTGACGGTGGTCACAAGCCTCAGGTATCAGGTAATTTGTAGCATCTTCTTCAGCTGGGGTAGCTAATGCACCCTGTAAGACCACCCAGCAGGTCAGCCCTGGTCGTCTGGTCGTGCTGTCTGAACTGTGTGAAAACTTAGAAAAAGAAAGTTTAGAACCCAAGTTCTCAGAAGCTACACACTAGAGATCCCTGGCAGGATACATACAGTGCTCTCTCAAGTTATGCTTCTGTTCTGACATTACTGATTTGATAGATTGATTTTGCCAGGATTCCTCTATTATACAATAAAGTGTTGTTACCATCTTTATAAATGGGTATAGGTAAATAGTGCATGTAAATAAAGCAATTTTGCAAGTGGCTGCTTATTGAATTTTTTAGCAGTTCTTAAGATATTAACACTTTTCTTTTGTCTGCCTTGGAGACAGACCACTGCTGCTAGACAGCATAACATGAGCAGTGCTTATGAGCTCTTTTCTATTGAGCTTGTCAGCACTGAACAGGATCTCCTGATTAGGTTTAGTCCTCCATTAGAAGTCCATTTAGAACAGTTAGCTACTATCATAGACTCCTCTCAGGGCTCATTCTCGCTTGCATATAAAAATATACATCAGATTCAGATGTTTGTACAATATGGATGCTTTTTTTTCACACTCTGTTCCATTTCTTTGGTCATATTATGCCCACTATTGCTCCATATATTACGTATTGTTTTTATTAGTGACCAGCTGAAGAGCCCGGCGCTGCCCGGGCATAGTAGCTAACTACGGTTAGTTATAACAAATTATAGTGATTATATATATATATATATATATAAAGCTGAGTGTAGAGCCCCGCCCACTCCGCATAGCCACATTCACTATAATATCCCACATCATCCCGTCAGCCAGAGCTACCGGACTACTACCCCTAATATCCAACATCGTCCCATCAGCCAGTGCCACCGGACTACTAATATCCCACATCATCCCATTAAAGCCACAGGACTACTACCCCTAATATCCCACATCATCCCATCAGCCAGAGCCACCGGACAACTACCACTAATATCCCACATGATCCTGTCACAGCCGCCAGACTACGACCCCTAATATCCCACATCATACCGTCAGAGACACCGGACTACTACCCCTAATATCCAACATCATCCCATCAGCCAGAGCCACCGGACTACTACCCCTAATATCCCACATCATCCCGTCAGCCTGGGGTCAGAACCAGAGCGCTGAGTGGAACGGTCCTAACTTCCATACCAGAGATCCCTTTAAGAGAAGTCTGGGGTCAGAACCAGAGCGCTGGATGGATTTGCCCTGACTCCTGACTTGCATACCAATGATCCCTTTAATAGAACCCTGGGGTCAGAATCAGAGCGCTGAGGGATTTGCCCTAACTTCCGTAAAGGAGATCCCTTTAAGAGAGCCTGGGTTCAGTACCAGAGCATTTGAAGGCAATTGCCCTGACTTCCATACCGAGGATCCCTTTAAGAGAGGCATGGGGTCAGAATCAAAGCACTGGATGGATTTGCCCTGCCTTCCATACCGGAGATCCCCTTAAGAAAGGCCTGGGGTCAGTACCAAAACGCTGAGTGGATTTGCCCTAATTTGCATACCATTGATCCACGGGAGGGGGGGATTCATTTTTGTCATGTGCTCTGTGCTCCTTTCTGGGGGACAGACAATGGCTGGGAGCTTATGTTCCTGGGGATGCTAGATTTCTCCCACCATGTCAGTGTCTGCTGAGGTGTTGTCATGCAGTGAGAAAACTGTTGGTCATAGCAACCAATCACAGCTCAGCTACTTTTAACCAGCTCTGGTGAAATGAGAGATGCTTAGTGATTGTTTGCAAGGAAAACTGTTGATCATAGCAACCAATCAGAGCTGAGCTTCTTTTGAACAGCTCTGGGGAAATGAAAGATGCTTCGTGATTGGTTGGTGATACACACATACGTACATACATTCATTTTTATATATTGAGATGAGTGATCGTGCTGGGATAAGGTTATCCGAGCATGCTCAGGTGCTATTCGAGTGTTTTTGGCACGCTCGAAAAATATGTTCTAGTCCCGGCGCGAAAAACACCAAAAAAGACTAAGTTAGATAAAAACAATTAGCAGGCAGGCAAAGGTACTTACCTGTCTGGGCCACAGAACAAATGCACTAACAAGGTGCAGCGGACCCATTAAGATGGCACAGGTGCAAAAATACCTGATGAGGCAGCCAGCCTCCAATCAGGACATGGCGGCTTGGTATGATAATGCACAAAAAATGTAATCTGTATGTGGCAGTGTTCACACAGAAAATGCAAAGCATCCGGCTGAACCTATTAGTGACGCCCATACTATTAGATCAGGCGGGCCAGCCAGTGCTAAAAATGCATGCCGTGTGAACAGAGGCCACAGTTTACAGAGCCATCTTGGCCCAGCACCTGTATGTCTCGTGGGAGTTCGACAGCCGCAACACATGCAGGGATTACCTAACAACCAGGGAATCACCGCATGTGTTGCGGCTGCTAGATAAACATGCAGCCAAGGGGACTAGAGTATATTTTTCTAGCACGTCGATTTTTCGAATACTCGGATAACTTCTTATCCCAGCACGTTTGCTCATCACTGTTTTTCATCCTTATTTGTTCTATTTTTTTTTTTGTTAAAGGAAACATAAAAAAGGGAAGCATATAAAAAAAGAACAAATATTAGAAGGATAAGCTACTTACCACTTGAAGTAAAGCCAGGTAACCTGCTCCGACATGATCAAAATTCACTTTCACATTCTCCCATATAGCACTCTTGTTTCCAAGCTCTTTACATTGGGACACATTATTCACTTCAAAGATTTGAAAATTTTCACCGGTCGTAGTATTAATACAGTGATAATACTTTCCTGCAAAAAGGTTCACTCCCATTATGCTGAAAATCAACCAAAATATTAGGCAGACCAGCAGCACGTTCATGATAGATGGAATAGCCCCCATCAGCGCATTTACCACCACCTAAAATTTAAGAAAATTAACATCAATAAATTTGTTAATTAAACAGGAAACTATCACAAAACCAATTTACCAGACCATTTGTATTTTCACACATGGAAAAACTACTGATGTTGCCAAAAACAGATTTCAAATGGAAACTGGTTAAAAATTGGATGAATTTTCAACCAAACTGACAACTAATGGACAGGCTACTTTAGAATTTGTATTTCAAGATTATTTGTATTTTTATTTTAATAAAAGTACTTAAGGGAACCTGAGAGCTGACTCATACTTCGCAAACCACGAGCATCAAGAATCAGAGTCTGGCTGTGGTGTTGTAGCAGAGTATGAACCATTATGAAACACTGCGGCATTTCGGGGAAAACATGGTTGGGTATGGATGAGGGACCATCAGTGATGAGCGAGTATACTCGTTGCTTGGGTTTTCCCGAGCATACTCAGGTGGTCTCCGAGTATTTGGAAGAGCTCGGAGATTTAGTTTCTGTCGCCGCAGCAGCATGATTTGCGGCTACTTGAGAGCCTAAATACATGCGGCGATTTCCTGTTTGTTAGGCAATTCCCACATGTATTCAAGCTGTCAAGTAGCCGCAAATCATGCTGCTGCGGCGACAGAAACTAAATCTCCGAGCTCTTCCAAATACTCGGAGACCACTCGAGCAACGGGCATACTCGCTCATCACTAGGGACCATGCATCTAAGATGACTAGTCCAAGGCAGGCCCCTGGTGAAGTTTCCCCGCCCGAACACTGCGACTGACAAGTCTCACATTATAAACGCACATAAGGAGAGAGTGGTCGGTCTGAAGGAAAGTCTGAAAGGCAAAATCTACTAGAGACATGCCTCGGACTAGTCATCTGCGACAAATAATACCTGATCGTCTTGCACTGTTTCAGAGTAAAATTATGCAGACATGCTGTCCAAGGTTCAGGCAGCATGAATCTGCTTTAACGTTATCTTTAAATATAGTCCCAGTAATTGAGTGAAGATGAGACATAAATGTGGCAGGGGTAAACTTATTTTATTTATTTAGCACTATTGTATTTCACCACACTTTGCACACATGATCATGAGTGATGAGCAAATGTGCTCAGATAAGGTGTTATCTGAGCATGCTCATGTGCTATCCAAGTGACTTCGGCGTGCTCGAAAAATATGTTCAAGTCCCTGCATCTGCATGTCTTACGACTGTGCCAGCCGCAACATTCAGAGATTGCCTGTTTGTTAGGCAAACGCTACAGACCTGCAGGCACGTGGACTCGAACCTATTATTTGCGCACAGGAAAGTCACTTGGTTAGCACCCGAGCATGCTTGGATAATACCTTTTTGTGTTTGCTCAGCACTAGTTATCAATCTAAATCCCTTACCACTATGAATGTGAGAGGAAACCAGTGCACTCGGAGGAGGCACACACAAACATGGGGAGGAAATACAAACTCATTGCAGATGTTGTTCTCGGTGGGATTTAACACAGGACCTCAGCGCTGCAAAGCAACAGTGCTAACCACCGAGCCACCGTGCTCTCCTAAACTGTTTAGGGTTACCTAATAGCAACCTGTAGGCTGTAGGTCTTCAAATGGCCATCCTGGGGTTCAGTTTCAGTGTATACATGGACTCAAGTGAACTACACCTACAGTAGATCCTCATGGATCGGGTCACCTGACTCTGGCAACCTGTCATATGACCACAGAACAGGTTGTCATTGGACCCTGCCCCAGTACAAGATACTAGAAGAATGATCTGTACTCCCTGAAGATCACATAGTAATTGTATTGTGTTAATAAGTGTACTGGAAAACTATTGCTAACTACGGAGGTTTTTTGGTAAGGGTTAACAGTTAGTTGGACATTCAGAGAGGGGCTTAAGCTATATCAGGGGCTGTTGAGGCCTAGTTAATGAGAAAGTTTATAGTTACAGCAGAAGTGAGCATCAGTCAGACAGAAAACAACTTCTATCAACCAACGGATTCCTAATTTTTTTATTTTTCATATATTTTTAATGTGCGCTTTATTATGATTGTGATAACACTTACATTGTCTACGGTTGTAAAATATGTGTTTTTGTTGAATAATTTTTTAACATTACTTTTGAATTATTTTTTTTTTAAATGTTTGATTTCATAAGTAGAATTTCAATTTAGGTTTTTATACCATATGCCGTGTACTCTTTCTTAGTTATTATTATTTATTTTTAAAGAATTATTGATTCCATGATGCCGTTACATGTGAAAAAATAAATATAAACTGATGCAATGTTATAATAGCATGTAGTATTATAAACTGAAATAGATTTTAGAAATTTCTCATTAAATATTGGATGATGGGCTACGTGGTAATTTCCCTCCCATGATGCCATTTCAATACACATGGTCACGTGCCGACTAGATGTGCACGACCTCACAAATCAGGGACTTGCCGCTCCCAGTGCTAGGACCAGATAGTCCTCACAGTGCGCAGTACATGCACTGTGAGGATTTACAAGTCTGCAGTCACATAGAGTGTGACTTGTATCCCAAGGTTGGCCATCCCCTTTGATTACACTTGCACACAGTTTTTGAAGGACCTCAGCAGAGTCAGCAGGGAGGTTGTTCACAACATTTTGGAAAGCTAAACACAGATCTTCTGTGGACAAAGGCTTGTGCAAATCCTTCTCTCAATACCGGAAACATGGATTTTTGTGAGTACTCACCGTAAAATCCTTTTCTCCGAGACGCTCATTGGGGGACACAGGTACTGTGGCAGTAGCATACACCCACAGTACCTGTGTCCCCCAATGAGATGAAGGAGAAACATGGATTTTTGTGAGTACTCACCGTAAAATCCTTTTCTCTGAGATGCTCATTGGGGGACACAGGTACTATGGGTGTATGCTACTGCCACAGTACCTGTGTCCCCCAAAGAGACGAAGGAGAAAATAGTTATCATTCAATACCATCAGGGAGGAGTCTGATTGGCTCACAATTAATCTTTCGCACGACAACCCCAAACATACAACCAATGTCATTAAGAATTTTTTTTGGCGCAAAGGAGAACAAGGATGTCTTAGAAGTGACGATTTGGCCCCCACAGAGCCCTGATCTTACATCATAAAGTCTGTCTGGGACTACATAAAGACACAGAAGGATTTGCAAAAGCGACATCCAAAGAAGATCTGTGGTATGTTCTCCATGATGTTTGGAACAATCTTTCTCATGAGTTCCTTTAAAAACTGTGTAGAATTGATGCTTTGATGCTGTTTTGACGGCAAAGGGTGGTCAAATATTGATTGTATTTAGATTTCCCTTCTGTTCATTCACTTTGAATTTTAATTGTTAAAAATAAACTATTATCACTTCTATTATTTAAAGCATTCCTACTTGTCAACATTTTTCCACACCTGCGTGAAACTTTTGTACAGTACTGTGTAATTAGTTATTAGA
This sequence comes from Dendrobates tinctorius, assembly GCF_039654945.1. Lineage (NCBI taxonomy): Eukaryota > Metazoa > Chordata > Amphibia > Anura > Dendrobatidae > Dendrobates > Dendrobates tinctorius. The sequence continues at coordinate 37,046,202 of NW_027361810.1, read as the reverse complement.
GTCTTCTAGGTTAGACAGGATATTCTCTTAGGTTCTCATATATTAATTCCATATGTACAATTTCATCAGCAGATATGTCACTAAAGCTGCTTCCCCCAGTGATGCCATTTGATCATGAAGGAGTTTACCAGTGGGGCCTTCATCAAGTTCAACTGATTTTTGGTGGGCTTAGCAAGGACATGACACCATTAAAAAACATTTTATGGAATGGCCATGATAATGCAAACTAATTGAATTCATTTACTTTAGGATGTAAACTTACCCTCATTCCTTCAAAGCGTGACAATGCCCTCAGGGGTCTCAAAGCCCTTAATGTTCTTAGTGATTTAATCGGCCCTAATTCCGAGAATCCCATTAAACTGGCTATAAGGCTAACCAAAGATATCTGTTAAAGAGAGATATAACAGTTGTAAGTATGAAATAATGGTACAGTTTGCTAATGTTTTAAAGTAGGAGCAGCAAACAGTGTAATTTTATAAATGGCTAGTGTTTAAGGGTTAAACGACCCGGGGGAGCCAAAGGGGGAGTGTGAATCCAGTAGTGGAGCCCAGCTTGAAATAGTTTGTAAAATTAATCATATTTCACCTTATTTGCCTTCTTTGTATCTTTCATGCTCTATAAATTTTCAGACCCTTTGCTCAGACACTTGTATTTAAGTCACATGCTGTCCATTTCCTTGTGTTCCTCCTTGAGATGGTTCTACTCCTTCATTGGAGTCCAGCTGTGTTTAATTAAACTGATAGGACTTGATTTGTAAAGTCACACACCTGTCTATATAAGACCTCACAGCTCACGGTGCATGTCAGACCAAATGAGAATCATGAGGTCAAAGGAACTGGCCAAGGAGCTCAGAGACAGAATTGTGGCAAGGCACAGGTCTGGCCAAGGTTACAAAAGAATTTCTGCAGTACACAAGGTTCCTAAGAGCACAGTGGCCTCCATAATCCTTAAATGGAAGAAGTTTGGGACCACCAGAAATCTTCCTAGACCTGGCCGTCCAGCCAAACTGAGCAATCATGGGAGAATAGCCTTGGTGAGAGGTAAACAAGGACCCCAAGATCACTGTGTCTGAGCTTCACAGATGCAGTAGAGATGGGAGAAAGTTCCACAAAGTCAACTATCACTGCAGCCCTCCATCAGTCGGGCCTTTATGGCAGAGTGGCCCGAAGGAAGCCTCTCCTCAGTGCTAGACATATGAAAGCCCGCATAGAGTTTGCTAAAAAACACATGAAGGACTCCCAGACTATGAGAAATAAGCTTCTCTGGAGTGATGAGACAGATAGAACTTTTTGGGGATAATTCTAAGTGGTATGTGTGGAGAAAACCAGATACTGCTCATCACCTCCCCAATACAATCCCAACAGTGAAACATGGTGGTGGCAGCATCATGCTATGGGGGTGTTTTTCAGCTGCAGGGACAGGATGACTGGTTGCAATTGAAGAAAACATGAACGCGGCCAAGTACAGAGATATCCTGAATGAAAACCTCTTCCAGAGTGCATTGGACCTCAGACATGGCTGAAGGTTCACCTTCCAACAAGACAATGACCCAAAGCACAGCGCTAAGATAACATAAAATGAGTGGCTTCAGAACAACTCTGTGACCATTCTTGACTGGCCCAGCCAGAGCCCTGACCTAAACCCAATTGAGCATCTCTGGAGAGACCTGAAAATGGCTGTCCAGCAACGATCACCATCCAACCTGATGGAACTGGAGAGGATCTGCAAGGAAGAATGGCAGAGGATCCCCAAATCCAGGTGTGAAAAACTTGTTGCATCATTCCCAAGAAGACTCATGGCTGTACTAGCTCAAAAGGTGCTTCTACTCAATACTGAGCAAAGGGTCTGAATACTTATGACCATGTGATATTTCAGTTTTTATTTTTTAATAAATTTTCAAAAATTTCCACATTTCTGTTTTTTTCAGCCATGATGGGGTGCAGAGTGTACAGTAATGAGAAAAAAAAGAACTTTTTTGAATTTACCAAACGGCTGCAATGAAACAATGAGTGAATAATTTAAAGGGGTCTGAATACTTTCCGTACCCACTGTTCATAGTTATATTCTAAAACATTACTAAGAAACCAATTATCACAGTACAGATATTTCATTCACATGGCGAGCTATTTGGTCTCATCTTGATTGAATTCATTATACTGTAAATTACAAAATCTTTTGATGCAAGGAGCTGTTGTTTGATATTCCAATCCTTATAACGTGCCAAAACTTAGACAAAATAGGAATATTATAAACAAAATTACTGGTAATCTTCTGTTTCTGTTCTGTTAAGTCTTTGTATACAGTACACAACAATAGCATTTTATCAATGATGGATTTAAAGTGGAATCTGCCACCAGATTTATGGATTTATGTACGAAGGGACAGAGACTCTTATTCCAATGTTGGGTTATTTACTGGGTATTTTTCTGTAGTTTTGGTAAAATCACTTTTTTATCTGCTGCAGCTCTGCTAGTCTTCTCAATAATGAGCTAAGACTAAAAGCCCCGTCCACACAACGACTCACCAGCGATCCCGACAACGATATCAACGTGTCAGGATCGCTGGTGAGTCGCTACATGATCGCTGGTGAGCTGTCAAACAGACAGCTTCACCAGCGATCAGCACAGCCACGCCAAGCGCGCGGCGTCGCTGTGTTCGTTAGTTTCCAGCGCGCTGATGCAGGGAGCTGGTAACTAACGTACACATCTGGTTTCTAAGGGACGCACGTCCCTTGGATACACGATGTGTACGCTAGTTACCAGCTGATCGCTGGTCTCCCGCCTGTCACACGCAGCGATGCGTGCTGGCCAGCGGAAGACCAGCGATGGAAGAAATGTCCAGAGGTTTCCAAGAGCGATCAGCGATACCGGCAGGGGGGCCGGTCGCTGATCGCTGTCACACACAGCGATCTCGCTGGTGAGATCGCTGTTGTGTCACAAAACTTGTCACTCAGCAGCGATCTCGCTAGCGAGATCGCTATGTGTGACGGTGCCCTAACACCATTTATTGACAGCAGCATATGAAATGCATAGGCAGGAAACTGCCCATCAATGGTGGGTGGTGGAGATAGCTATAAAACTTGAATATCAAAGATTACATAGGGAACTTTTACTGAAAAGACTAGCAGAGCTGCCACAGATAAAACTGTGATTTTAGCACAACCACAGCAAGAAGCCCAATAAGTGAAATACAGTTGGAATCAAGGTCTCGGCGCCTGTTTTATGCTGCTCTCAGATGCGGCAGCATAAAGCTTGTGATATCTTGTCTTTAATCCAATAGCAGTGACTAGACGTGAAGCAATGTGATGTCGGATTCCTAAAGATACTATATCAGTAACTGTTTACGTGCACAGACCTAAAGGATTGCAGTAGTTTGCAACTGGAGCAGAATTTTAATGGTAAGCTTTTTATTGTTTACCTATATTTTTTTTGCAAGTTTAAGCATAGATTTGAATAAACCTGAGAACAAAAGTTTCAGTTTTGTTGTTTCTATGAAAGATATTTGCAAAGATTTACTACGCAAGTTGTGCCAAAAAATGAAGTGCATAGTAAGTGAGAAATTTCTAAAGTACTTTAGAATTTTTTCCACCTAATCTAAAACAGTTTGGAAAAGTATTGTTAGGTTAAACATGAATGCAGCAAGGTAAAGTTGTAAAATGCACCAACAGCTTTTCTATAAGGCTGAGTGCAGACGTACTTTTTGGCCCTGCGGATTTCTTCCATTTTTCATGCGGATTTCTTCCATTTTTCATGCGGATTTCATGCGGTTTTTGTGCGGTTTTCCATCGCGGTTTTCCCCCTGCGGATTTGGTGACAGGGGAGATGGAAAACCGCACAAAAGAAGTAACATGCTGCGGATTTTGTTCCGCGGAAAAATCCGCAGCGTCTGCACAGCGTTTTTTTTTTTACATTGATTTTAAGGCTACTGTACATCACAATGCGGATATGCAACGTTTCTGCGCGGTAAAATCCGCTGCGGAACCCCTGCAAATCTGCATCGTGTGCACACAGCCTAAAACATTGTTGGATATGTAAAACAGTCATGAAGATCATGAGAAAGAGAACTGGTCTGTTTTATACAGGACTATTCTTCAATATTATTACATTTTAAGAAGATGCAAAAGCCATAGAGAATAAAACTGAAACCTTACGCCAACTATTACAAAATCCAGACAGCACCAGGCATTAGTGAAATATGTTGCAAATCCATATGCCACCCATTTCAGAAGCATTTCAGAGATAAAGATGTAAGTGAAGAGCTTGTCAGCGTATTCCAGTACTAATTTGATTGTTTTACGATTGTCTATGTAAATATCTTCAAATGCCTGTAAATATAATTAGCAAAGTGTCTGAGAATATAAAATGACTATGAACTTTAAGAAGGAAAATGTAAGAAAATCTAATAAACACCAAGACATAAACATATACAGTATATAATGTGACTGCAGACTTGTGAATAGTCATATCTCACACACTGCGCACACGCGGTCACGTGCCAACTAGACTGTATCCGGCCTCGCTCAATGCAAGTGTGGCGGCCGGATAGAGTCTAGCCAGAAGTATGCCAATCACATACCTACTGTAAGGTCACATTTGCCAGCACAAAAGAATTCTTACATCAGGTAGTGTGCGCGATGTGAGGATTCACAAGTCTGCAGTCACATAGACAAGCCTCTTTAAAGCTTTACATTGTGCCGTTCCAGTGATATTCCTCAGGGAAATTTTCTGATTCCTCTTATGGGGATTGTAAAAGGAACTTGTCAGGTTATAATCTGCAAATATAGGGTTAATCTGCAGGTTAGTAGCATTAGGATGGCATTCAGTCACAGTGTCATGATCCCAGTGCGGGTTTTTGAGCTGCACACCGGGGGTTAATGTCTGGAGCTCTGTGCAGGTTTTGACATGCACACTTGGGGTTAATGATTGTGGCCTCTTTCTGGTTCTGGGAGAGCTTCATAAACCTCTGGGTAGCTTCAATCCCTGCCAGTTATACTTTTGCCTTTGGCCTAGTGTGCTGACCCCCGTGTGCCTGTTTGTTGCTATAGCTTGTTTATATGGTTCTGACCCAATTCTGTTTCCTGTTGTGAGTTTGCCTGTTGATTTTGTACTGCGTTATTATCTGTGTATGACTCATTGCATGTGACCTGACTACTCTCTGCTCGCCCCTCTTGTACCTTGCAGCTATCTGTGTATGACTCATGGCATGTGACCTGACTACTCTCTGCTCGCCCCCTTTGGTACCCTACAGCTATCTCTGTGTGTGACTCATTGGCTACGTCCTGACTATTCTCCCTGTCTATGTCCCTGGGTAACTTTGTCTCGCAGTTACTCTGCTAGGAATTGTCTTGCAGCTCCTAGCTCTGTGGAGTTTAGGCCATGCCCCCAGCAGTCACGTGCTTCAGGTCCTGCAGCTCTGAAGTACGCATCTATTCGGTTGCTGCCCGCTCCACAGGTAGCTTTGAGCACTGTTTGCTTTACTCAGGACACGCGCACTGGCTCAGTGAGCAAGTTCAGTGCGGTGTCTTTGACATTATAACTGGCCTACAATTATTTTTTCTCTCCTCACTTCTGCAGCATGGACCCAATGTGTGCTTTATCTGAGCAGGTGAAAAGCTTGACTCAGTCACTGCAGAAGCTTAGTTTGGAACACCAAGCTCTGGCCCAGTCCCAACGGTGGGTTGAGGACTCAGTTCAGGGGGTACTTTCCGCAGGTTTCCAGCAGGTGGGGAATAGAGATGTCATTTTAATCCCACCTGAATCCCCGGTTAAATTGCCAGATATATTTTCTGGTAACAAGGATGAGTTCAGGGCATTTAAGGACGGCTGTAAGCTTTTTTTTTCTTTGAGACCCCGCTCCTCTGGGGATGAGAAACAGAGGGTGGGGCTGGTGATGTCCCTGCTTAGGGGATCCCCACAAGCCTGGGCGTTCTCGCTTTCCTCTTCTGCCCCTGAGAGAATGTCTGTGGATGCATTTTTTTGAAGCCTTAGGGCTTATTTATGATGAGCCTGACAGAGTGCGGTTGGCTGAGGACAAAGTGATGAGTGTCTGTCAGGGGGAGCACTCGGCCGAATGGTTCTGTACTGAATTCAGACGTTGGGCAGCGGAGATTTCCTGGAGTGATGCCGCCCTTCGGGGGCTGTTCCACAGAGGCCTGTGTGAACGTCTGAAGGATGCTTTGGCACTCCATCCTCCGCCTGACTCCCTGGAGAATGCCATGGTCCAAGCGGTTCGCATGGATCGCAGGCCGCGGGCTAGAGGCATTATGCAATGGGAAACGCCCTTATTCTTCAGTGGAGATGAGACCCAGGCTCTTCCTATGGCTATGGAGGTGAGCGCTGTCACCTGTGAGGGAAAGGAAAGAAGACGCCGCTGGGAAAAGCAGTTGTGCTTCTATTGTGGGAAATCTGGACATTGGAAGAAGGACTGCCCCTCCTGTCCGTCATCCTCCAAGATGGCGGGAAACGACTAGGTCTGGGTAGTAATCGAGGAGGCTACCCAGACCTTCAGGTACAATTTTCCTCAAGTGCAAAAATGGTGCTGCAGGTGGACTGGAACTTGGTTATGGTCCTGTTCAGACTACTGCTTTTATTGACTGCGGTTCGGCTGTGAACCTGATTGATACCAAGGTTATGACTCTTAATAAGATAGGGACAGTCAGGCTTCATGATCCTGTTAAACTTGTGGCAATTGACTCATCTCCTCTTAACCAAGACGGTATCTGTTGCAGGTCTGAACTTTTTTCTCTAAAAGTGGGTTCCACTCATGTGGAGAAACTAAGTTGTCTGGTGCTAGATAACTTGCCTGCAGGACTGGTACTGGGGATGCCTTGGCTTCAACGCCATAATCCTACCATTGATTGGGTTACAGGGGAAATCACTCAATGGGGATGCAATAATAAATGTGGTAACCGGGGACATCTTGTTAACGCTGTTAAATCCGTGTCTGTGTCGTCTGTCGATCTGGAAGGTATTCCGGAGTACCTGAAAGATTTCGAAGACGTGTTTTCCGAAAGTGAGGCTGAGGCGCTGCCACCGCATAGACCCTATGATTGTGCCATTGATTTAGTACCCGGAGCCAAGTTACCTAAGGCTCGATTGTTCAATTTGTCTGGGCCTGAGCGCCAAGCCATGAAGGAGTACATAGCTGAGAGTCTCCGCAAAGGGCATATCAGGCCTTCTGTGTCACCTGTGGCAGCAGGGTTCTTCTTTGTGAAGAAAAAAGATGGTGGTTTGCGGCCGTGCCTCGACTTTCGGGAACTGAACAAGATAACGGTAAGGAACTCTTACCCGCTTCCCCTCATCCCAGACTTATGTAACCAGTTAAGACACTAGAATGTCCTTAAGACTAATTTTGGCACTTCAAACACAATAATACACATAGGGGTAAAAAGAATTCACTAATTATCCCCAAAAGAAGCGAACCAGCAAACCATATATATAAAAAATATTATTTTATTGAATATCAAAAATATTCCAATTTTTATAAAAATTGCAGACTACATAATACTTTACTCATAACATACCCCAACGGGGAAAAATGCACAGACCATAAACACGGACAAATAATCCTTCTATAAATAATCATAATATCCCTGCACAATTAGTGGAATAAGACAAAAAAACGATATTATAACAATCCTAAAAAGGAAGCAATCTAACCTTGCCGTTATAAGGTGCCACTAAGGCATATAGTGTACAATCATAAGTCTCACTCTATGTATAGAAATTCAGGGTAAAAAAACCTTATATAATTACAGAGATGAGACACAGTGCCGGTACCATATAAAGCCGTCATATCGACATAGTCGGGGAGAAATAATCTAACCCCGCTGTCATAAAGCGCCAATACAACATACGTAGGCTAAAATAAACCTGTAACACGTAACTTATGATTGTACACTATATGCCTTAGTGGCGCCTTATAACAGCAAGGTTAGATTGCTTCCTTTTTAGGATTGTTATAATATCGTTTTTTTGTCTTATTCCACTAATTGTGCAGGGATATTATGATTATTTATAGAAGGATTATTTGTCCGTGTTTATGGTCTGTGCATTTTTCCCCGTTGGGGTATGTTATGAGTAAAGTATTATGTAGTCTGCAATTTTTATAAAAATTGGAATATTTTTGATATTCAATAAAATAATATTTTTTATATATATGGTTTGCTGGTCCGCTTCTTTTGGGGATAATTAGTGAATTCTTTTTACCCCTATGTGTATTATGTAACCAGTTAGCTGGGGCCCAATGGTTCTCCAAGTTAGATCTGCGGGAGGCCTACAATCTGATAAGGGTTCGGGAAGGGGACGAGTGGAAAACGGCATTCCTCACATCAGAAGGACTCTTTGAGAACCTGGTAATGCCATTTGGGTTAACTAATGCACCCGCTATTTTCCAAAATTTCATCAATGTTGTGTTTTCTGATCAGATAGGCCGTTTTGTTATTATTTATTTGGATGATATTTTGGTGTATTCCCCGGACAGTCAATCTCACTTGCAACATCTAAAGACAGTTCTCCAGAGACTCAGGGAGAACCAATTGTTTGCCAAATTGGAAAAAGGTTCGTTTTTTGTACAGGAGCAGTATTTTTTGGGGTTGATTGTGTCCTGTGAGGGGTTTCGTATGGATCCTAAGAAGGTGCTGGCGATCGCTGACTGGGTTCAGCCTCGAGATCTCAAGGGGCTCCAGCGCTTCTTAGGATTTGCGAACTATTACCGGAGATTCATTAAAGGTTTCTCACAAGTGGTGAAACCACTCACGGATCTTACCCAGAAGGGAGCTGATGTAAAAAATTGGTCTGTACTCGCTAAGGAATCCTTCTCAGTGATTAAGAAATGTTTTATGTCTGCCCCGGTGTTGGTGCAACCTGACCCGTCCAAACCATTCATTGTGGAGGTGGATGCTTCTGAAGTGGGGGTGGGGGCTGTGCTGTCCCAGGGTCCGGCCACACTTACCAATCTCAAACCCTGTGCCTTCTTCTCCAATAAGTTCTCTTCAGCTGAGAAAAACTATGATGTAGGCAATAGAGAACTTCTTGCGGTCAAGCTGGCGTTTGAGGAATGGAGGCACTTTTTGGAAGGGGCGGCTCACCCTATCACAGTTGTCACGGATCACAAAAATTTGGCATACCTTGAATCTGCTAAGAGGCTTACTCCTAGACAGGCCCGTTGGTCACTTTTTTTTCACGATTTCAGTTCTCAATTACTTTTCGACCGGGGTCCAAAAATGTTAAAGCGGATGCCCTGTCCAGAAGTTTTGATCCAGTGTCTCCCCCTGAGCCGCCGTCCTCCATTCTTCCCCCAGGGGTGGTAGTGGCGGGGGTCTCAACTGAGTTGGAACAAGAAATCCTAAGGGCTCAGGCCCTAGCTCCGGCAACCAGGCCAAGCGATAAACTGTTTGTTCCAGATTCATTGCGGCCTAGACTTCTGCAGGAGTTTCATGATTCTAGGCTGAGTGCTCATCCAGGTATCACGGCCACTAGAGAGGCAGTAGCCAGGGGTTTTTGGTGGCCTTCATTAAGGTCCGATGTCAAGGAATTTGTTTCTGCTTGTGGCATATGTGCCCGTTCCAAAAGCTCGCATAACCGACCGGCTGGGGAACTCATACCTTTACCGGTTCCTGATAGGCCATGGACTCATCTTTCCATGGATTTTATTACCGGCCTTCCACCTTCCAGGGGCAATACCGTGATCTGGGTGGTGGTGGATAGGTTTTCTAAACAGGCCCATTTCATTCCCTTGGCAGCATTACCTTCAGCAGAAATGTTGTCAAGATTGTTTGTGCAGCATGTGGTCCGATTGCATGGGGTACCCCTGAATGTTGTGTCTGACAGAGGTGTGCAGTTTGTGGCCAAATTTTGGAGGGCGTTCTGTATGAAATTGGGCATCTCACTCTCCTCGTCGGCATATCACCCGGAGAGTAATGGTCAGACAGAACGCACCAATCAATCCCTGGAACAAATTCTCAGGTGTCTGACCTCCGCCAGACAGGAGGATTGGTGTGATGCTTTACCGTTGGCTGAATTCGCTTTTAACAACCGGGTGAGTCAGTCCACCAACATGTCCCCATTCCTGATTAACTATGGCTTTAATCCACATTTTGGGGAGTTTTTTTGGGTGGATTCCGGTTGTCCAGGAGCAGAGGGGTCCGTTCAACGGTTAAAAGACCTCTCGGCTGAGGTCCAGCGTAATATCTCTCGAGCCCAGGGGAGATACAAATATTTTGCGGACAAAAAGAGAGCCTCGGGAGACATGTTTCAGGTGGGAGAGAAGGTTTGGCTCTCCACGCGTAACATCAACTTAAAGGTACCATCAGTTAAGTTGGGACCAAAGTTCATTGGTCCGTACGTGATTATGGAGATAGTCAACCCAGTGGCATATAGGTTGCGTCTCCCCGCCTCCTTAAAAATATCTAATGTGTTCCATAAGTCTCTGTTGAAACCAGCAGGATCTCTCAAAGAGAACTCTGAGACGGTTGTTCCTCCAGTGCTGGGGGAGGGTCAATTGGAGTATGAGGTCGGACATATTGTGGACTCTCGGCGGGTGCGCCGCTCTTTGCAGTACCTGGTCCACTGGAAGGGATATGGACCAGAAGAGCGCTCATGGGTCCCTGCTCGCTCGGTACATGCAGATCGCCTGGTTCAGGCGTTCCATGCCAAGTACCCGGGGAAGCCTGGGGGTCCGGAGGCCCCCCGTTGAGAGGGGGGTACTGTCATGATCCCAGTGCGGGTTTTTGAGCTGCACACCGGGGGTTAATGTCTGGAGCTCTGTGCAGGTTTTGACCTGCACACTTGGGGTTAATGATTGTGGCCGCTTTCTGGTTCTGGGAGAGCTTCATAAACCCCTGGGTAGCTTCAATCCCAGCCAGTTATACTTTTGCCATTGGCCTAGTGTGCTGACCCCCGTGTGCCTGTTTGTTGCTATAGCTTGGTTATATGGTTCTGACCCGATTCTGTTTCCTGTTGTGAGTTTGCCTGTTGATTTTGTACTGCGTTATTATCTGTGTATGACTCATTGCATGTGACCTGACTACTCTCTGCTCGCCCCTCTTGTACCTTGCAACTATCTGTGTATGACTCATTGCATGTGACCTGACTACTCTCTGCTCGCCCCCTTTGGTACCCTACAGCTATCTCTGTGTGTGACTCATTGGCTACGTCCTGACTATTCTCACTGTCTATTCCCCTTGGTAACTTTGTCTCGCAGTTACTCTGCTAGGAATTGTCTTGCAGCTCCTAGCTCTGTGGAGTTTAGGCCACGCCCCCAGCAGTCACGTGCTTCAGGTCCTGCAGCTCTGAAGTACGCATCTATTCGGTTGCTGCCCGCTCCACAGGTAGTTTTGAGCACAGTTCGCTTTACTCAGGACACGTGCACTGGCTCAGTGAGCAAGTTCAGTGCGGTGTCTTTGACACACAGTACTGAAAGTGCGACACATGAGAGAAAAATATCTTTGCTTCTCCCAAGAGCTGCCGGCTTTAAGTCATAGAGGCGCGGCTTTAGTCACTGCTCAGTACATAATGAATGGCAGCAGTAAGCACGCCCCGGCAGTTTGACTGACAGCCACCTCTGCAATGATGCACCACAAAGCTGACTGTCAGTCAATGTGCTGGTGTGTGCTCACAGTCTGTGCTCACTGGGTGCTAAGCAGTGACTAAAGGCGCGAGAACAGCATGACTGAAAGCAGGAGGCTCCTGGGAGAATTTACAATAATTTTCTCACGGGCATCGTACTTTCAATGCAGCGGCCGGCACCTTCATAATGCTATTTACTTGCAGACTAACCCTTTACATACAAGTTAATAGCGTTATTTGACCTGACAGCTTCCCATTTAGTGGTTTCCTAATGGTCTCGTCCATGTGTATAAATATATTTGACGGTTACTGTAAAACGACATGCTAGAATAAGAGGACAAGTGCGCATTCAGAGAGAAAAAAATACCTCGTCTGCACAAGTCTCAAATGTATTGTCTCATCCGAATGTGGCAAAATTACGGAGCAATTGACAGATCTACAGTCAGGTTTTGCTATGTCAAAGTCCTGTGTTTGCAATCATTTTTCACACACTGCAGGTATGAAAAAAGTGCATGTGTTCGGCTGTATGTTTATATAGACCACGCATTATGTAAAACGCCACCCCCTCTTTGTGAAAAGGTCTTGTCTTGTGAGCAGGGCTATCTCTGCCTGTCCTCCTTCACAACTACTTTAAGGCTATGTGCACATGTTGCAGATTCAGCTGCAGGTTTTTCCGCACGGATCCGCAGGTAAACTCGCAGGTAAAGTGACCTGCGGTTTTCCTGCGGTTTAGCCCTGCGGTTTCACACCTCTACTATGTTGAGTCCCTGCGGCTGCATGATTTGCGTCTGTTAAGGCTGGTTTCACACTTGCGTTTTTTTGCGCTGTATTTTAGCGCTAAAAAACGCATGCACTTTTTTTCCTATATTTTGCATGGGATGCACTTATGTGCGCATACACATGCGTTTGTATGCGTTTTTACGTGCATGCGTTTTTTTGTGGTGTGCGCTCGGGCGCACAAAATGCATCCTGTTGCATTTTTTAGGCGTCCGACTTGCCTAAAAAAAAACGCATGCGCACGCAATGCGGTTTTTTTTACAGCAAGACACCCATTGTAAGTCTATGGGTGCGCATGCGTGCTCATTCGCATGCTCATGTATGAGTTTTTTGCGCATGCGTTTTTTTGTTGACCATTGGTTAGACAATGGAAATTAGGGGTTTGTGTTAGAGTTAGGGTTAGTTAAGGGGGTTTAGGGTTAGGGTTAGGGTTAGTATGGTTTGGATAAGGGTTAGGGTTTAGGGTTAGTTAGGGTTTAGGGTTAGGGTTTGGGTTAGGGTTAGTAGGGTTTGGTTAAGGGTTAGGGTTAGTATGGTTTGGTTAAGGGTTAGGGTTAGGGTAAGTATGGTTTGGTTAAGGGTTAGGGTTAGTAAAGTCATGGTTTGGGTTAGTGTTAATCCTAACCCTATCTTGATTTTTTTGGTGATGCCAACTGTTGGAAAAAAATGCAAATGCGGTAAAAACGCACTAAAAACGCATACAAACGCATAAAAATGCTGTGTTTTTTTTCATGCATGCGCATAAAAATGCTTGAAAAAAATGCAGCATTTGTATGCGTTTGTATGCGTTTTTTCCATGCGTTTTTTTGCGGGAAAAACGCGCTGCAAAAAAAAGCAAGTGTGAAAGTAGCCTTAGACAGCCTGAACACATGCGGGAATTGCCCGTTTGTTAGACAGCCTGAACACATGCGGGGATTGCCTGTTTGTTAGGGAATCCCCCCATGTGTTCAGGCTGTCTAACAGTCACAAATCATGCAGCCGCGGGGACTCAACCTTAATATGCGAGCACTCCCAAGATACTCGGATAAAAGTCTATTTGCCAAAGTTTTTAATTCTTTAATTTGGGGTTTTCATTTTTGATACCTTAGAACATGGTTTTGAAGATGGACTTTCCTTTTAAAGGAGTTGTGTGAGGCTTTAAGATTGATGGCCAATCCTTAGGATAGGTCATCAATGTCTGATTGGTGGGGGTGCGACACCCGGCACCCCCTGCCAGTCAGCTGTTCCCAGTGCCGTCAGCGGTCATAACTGCTCAATTACAAAGCTGCACAACTCCGTCGACTATATGGTGGCTGCTACCAGAAGCTGCAAAACCACCCCTTTTCATTATCAATGAAGAGTGGATGTGTGGCACCCAGCCGCGGCCACTATTCCATTGATGGAGCTATACTCTGCAGCTCCAAAACTGAGCACTTCTGGCTGTCACCAACACTGAGAACAGCCGAAAGGTGAAGGTGCTGGATGTTGCACCTCCACGATCGGTCATTGCTGACCTATCCCAAGGATAGGTCATCCATGTTAATGTCTTGGACAGCCCCTTTAACTGCCCTATCATGTCTCAGCAACGTATATCCATAACATGGTCAAATTTGAGTAGGTGCCATTCAACTAAATAAAAACTTTTGAGAACCACACAATTCTAAGCCGAGCTCAGTATTCTATATGGAAAACGCAGAAAATGCTGACCTCTCTACTTTATTTTTGCATTTATTATACATTTATTCTACATATTATATTATTATTGTAACATTATTTAAAAAAAAAAATGAATAATTTCAAAATAAATTATAAAAATCATTTGCAAAAACAAGGTCACGTAGAAAAAAAAACAACACTGGCCTTAAACTTTTCATTCTGGAATTTAAGGCTGTGTGCACACGCTGCGGATTTTGCTGCGGTTCCGCAGCGGTTTTGGCCGCTGCGGACCCGCAGCAGTTTTTGCTGCGGTGTACAGTACAATGATTCCCTATGGGAATCAAAAACCGCAGTGCAGACGGTGCGGAATTTTCCGCGCGGATTATCTGCGGTTTTCAATCCGCAGAAAGAATTGACATGTCAATTCTTTCTGCGGATTCTGCTGCGGTTTGCCATCTCCTCCATTGAGGAGATGAAAAACCGCAGGGCAAAACCGCAGAGCAATCTGCAGGTAAAACCGCAGGTATCTTGACCTGCGGTTTCACCTGTGGATTTTACAAAATCCGCGCGGATGAATCCGCACCTTTTCCGCAGCGTGTGCACACAGCCTAAGAAGCCATACTACGCAAAAAAATAATGAAATAAGCATGATTACTCTGTTTGAAATGAGAACTGTTGTGCTCACCAGGGCACCGCTGCTAAGTAGGATCATGAGGATTATAAATGATTCAAACCAGCTGTGTTCAACAATAAGGTAGCAGGTTTTTCTGAGATTCCACCACATTTTTCCTCTTCCCTCCTCAGTGTTTATTTTGCAGCATGGAAATGTTCTCACACAGCCTTAAAAGAAATAATTAGAAGAAAGCAATGGGCAAATAATACTAAAACGGTCTCTGCCATTTCAACAGTTTTATAGAAATTAATAATACAAATAGATATATAAAACCTTGTAACATATCTCATCCCAGACATACAGTATGCATCTTCTTCCGCTTATGAGCCTCTTTAATTCATCAATCATTCAAAAATGCAGCTAAAATCTTTCTTACTCAATAACAGATGGATTACCAGCTCGCAACTACTTATTAAAGTCTACAAAGAGGGGGAGAAGGAAGGATGAGAAGAAAGAGATTTGATGCTGTTGATTTCTAGTAAGTGTTTTATCTCACTCCAGTGCTGGATTCACAACTACACTGCTCAGTACTGCTCTATATTGTGCTACATGCTTTTTCTGTTTCTGGAGGTGTGCTAAAGAAAGAAAGAAAACCAGGCATCCCTGATGTCTCTGTACAGTGTGTTCAGGAGACTTTATAGAAGCTAGTCTCTACCCACTAGCTCAGAGACAACTGATAATTAGAAACAGCCTGCAGAGGGGAAAACTGCTAAATAATGCAGAATCCATCTTAAAAAAGACAGAAATAGTGTTAGTTTTCTTATGCTTGTTTTGAAAAATCACTTTAAGCTACACATATACTTTAAATTGGATTTATGCCCTACTTATAGCCTGCTTTGTGCAAGGACATACTTAGTGGCCACCAATCAGTTGAAAGTTGTATTGCTGTAGGTTTACTTTAATATACAGCAATGAATGGTAGCATGATCACAGGTTTTAACCCTATAAACATTTTTTTCCACATTATATCATATGTAAATACAAAACCTTATGTCTATTGGTGCCCAAAGCACTGCATACTTACAAAAAAATACTTATAAGAACTCCTGTGTTGTATGATAAATAACCCAGAAGTATCTGTTAGACATATCTAGGATTACAAGGTATCCAGCAGAACCGTAGCCAACCCATTGATATATCATTGATTGACATGACTGATGCTCCTGTCACATCCTCAGGCTGCTTTAAATCTAGTCAAAATGAAAATTCATCTTCTGGGCACAGCAGTGAAATAACAAAGTGCATGCATGAGTTCCCTGCTGCAGAGTGGCCTGTGGGTGATATGGGAGATGTCACCGACATTGAGCAACGATACATGAGTCGGATTAATGGGACACTTGGAAAAACTGCATACACCCAGGGCCGTATTTGCCATTAGGCACTCGTGGGCACGTGCCTAGGGCGGGACTCTGTGGGAGGGCGGCACCTGAGCAAGTTTTCTTTTTTTTTTAAGTCTGGGTCGGCCCTCCACCTCGTCCCCCCCCATCATACTCACCTCCTCCAGCGATGCCTGCTGGAGCTCCGATGGTCCTGCGCCGATATCTGTTCTTCCTGTGTGAGTGCGCGATCATGTTGTACTGCTCATTAAGATCATGAATATGGACGCCACTCCACTCTCATAGGCGTGGCGCCCATATTCATGACCTTAAAGAGCGGTACCATGTGACTGCGCGCTAACACACACAAACATGATGAACTAAAGTGAGACATGCACATGCTGCAGCAGCAAGGAACGTTCCAAGCCATGACACAGGTGAGCCGGATGGAGAATGAGCGGCGGGGGGCGGGAGAATGAGCCAGGTGGAGAATGGGGGCTGGGGGGCAATGAGCCGGGTGAAGAAAGGGGGCCAGACGGGGAATGAGCGGCGGGGGGCAGAATGAGCTGGGGAGAGAATGAGCGCCGGGGGATAAGCACCGGGGAGGTGGAGAATGAGCGCGGGGGGGGGCAATGAGCACCAGGGGGGTGGAGAATGAACGCTGGGGGGGGATGAGCGCTGGGGGGGAACGAGCCAGGTGGAGAATGAGCGGAGCGTGCACTGGGGAGATGGCTGCACTGTGGAAACGGGTGCACTGGAGAGATGGCTGCACTGAGAGGGTGGCTGCACTGGGGAGATGCCTGCACTGGGGAGATGGCTGCACTGAGGGGCCGCCTGCACTGGGAAGATGGCTGCACTGGGGAAACGGGTGCACTGGGGAGATGGCTGCACTGAGGGGACGCCTGCACTGAGGAAACGGCTACACTGGAGAAATGGGTGCACTGGGGAGATGTCTGCACTAGGGAGATGGCTGCACTGGAGAAACGGGTGCACTGGGGAGATGGCTGCACTGGGGAGATGGCTGCACTGAGGAGATGGCTGCACTGGGGAAATAGGTGCACTGAGGAGATGGCTGCACTAGGGAGATGGGTGCACTGGGGAGATGGCTGCACTAGGGAGATGGCTGAACTAGGGAGATGGCTGCACTGGGGAGATGGCTGCACTGGGGAGATGGGTGCACTGGGGAGATGGGTGCACTAGGGAGATGGGTGCACTAGGGAGATGGGTGCACTAGGGAGATGGGTGCACTAGGGAGATGGCTGCACTAGGGAAATGGGTGCACTGAGGAGAAGGCTGCACAAGAGAGATGGCTGCACTGCGGAGAAGGCTGCACTGAGGAGATGGCTGCACTAAGGAGATGGGTGCACTGAGGAGATGGGTGCACTGGGGAAACGGGTGCACTGAGGAGATGGCTGCACTAGGGAGATGGCTGCACTAGGGAGATGGCTGCACTATGGAGATGGCTGCACTGGGGAGATGGCTGCACTGGGGACATGGGTGCACTAGGGAGAAGGGTGCACTGGGGAGATGGGTGCACTGGGGAGATGGGTGCACTGGGGAGACGGCTGCACTGGGGAGACGGCTGCACTGGGGAGACGGCTGCACTGGGGAGATGGCTGCATTGAGGAGATGGCTGCACTAGGGAGATGGCTGCACTAGGGAGATGGGTGCACTGAGGAGATGGCTGCACTGGGGAGATGGCTGCACTGGGGAGATGGCTGCACTGGGGTGATGGGTGCACTAGGGAGATGGGTGCACTAGGGAGATGGGTGTACTGGGGAAATGGCTGCACTGGGGAGATGGCTGCACTTGGGAAATGGCTGCACTGAGGAGATGGCTGCACTGGGGTGATGGCTGCACTGAGGAGATGGCTGCACTGGGGAGATGGCTGCACTGGGGAGAAGGGTGTGTCACGCTGCCTCCGCATACTCACCTGGCCTCCGCTCCCATCCCGCTATCCTCACTCCAGTCCTCCAGTCCTACTCCAGTCCTGCCTCCGGTGTTCCTGCTCCATCCTGCTATCCACACTCCATTCATTCAGTCCTATTCCAGTCCTGCCTCCGGTGTTCCTGCTCCATCCTGCTATCCACACTCCAGTCCTTCAGTCCTACTCCAGTTCTGCCTCCGGTGTTCCTGATCCATCCCGCTATCCTCAATCCAGTCCTACAGTCTTACTCCAGTCTTGCCTCACGTGTTCCTGCTCTGTCCTGTTGTCTATGCTCCAGTCCTGCAGTCCTACTCCGTTCCAGTGATTCTGCTCTGCTGTCTACGCTTCAGTCCCGCACTCCTACTCCAGTCCGTCCTGAGCCACCCCTCTCGGTACCGGCTATCGTGGTACCTGAACCCCTGGACCTGCTCCTAACGATCCCTGTATAGGGGTCGGCTCCACCTGGCAGCTCGCCCAGGGCCCCTCGATGCCACGGTCCAGAGGGTCCACTCCAAGTGTTTCGTCTCCTGACCAGCCGTGGTAACAGTACGAT
The DNA here is from genome assembly GCF_039654945.1 of Dendrobates tinctorius. Taxonomy (NCBI): domain Eukaryota; kingdom Metazoa; phylum Chordata; class Amphibia; order Anura; family Dendrobatidae; genus Dendrobates; species Dendrobates tinctorius. Next base: position 37,027,754 of record NW_027361810.1, on the reverse strand, counting down.
CAGGCCATGGACTCCGCCTGTACTACTGCTGCTACCCAAAAGGAGTTGCTCTTTTTGTGGGAGAATCAGGGACGCATTATGTCTGTCATGAAGTCTATGGACACCCGTTTGCCGGCCCTGCAGGTGGCTGATCCTGGAAATGCCACTCAACTGGCCAGTCTTCAACAGGAGCTGGGTCAGGAACGAGATACTCAAGCCCATATTCTGAGTTACATGGTCTCCTTTGATAGCCGCTTGTTGGCCCACGCCGCAGCCCCCCCGCCGCCCGACAGCGACGGCGGTCCCTTCTGACAGGCTCGCTGCCGATGGGGTCTCTGCATGCAATGCGCATTCGCCATAGGCTGCGGCCGCGCCTTCCTCCTGTTACTTGCGCTCCGGCAATGCCCTGACCCGGAAGCACCTACGGACCAATGGCAGACCTGACAGGGCTATATTAGGGCATTCCGTGTCTGATCCTGGTTCTCAGCCGGTTGGTGCCGATGATGTCTTTGAGGTGGAGGACATCATCGCCATGAAGAAAGTTAGAGGTATGACTCTTTCTTATTGACTGGAAGGGTTTTGGTCCTGAGGAGAGATCCTGGGAACCTCGGGAGAATATCAATGCTCCCCGTATCCTCTAGAGTTTTGCTAATCTCAGGGGAGGGTGGCTTAAGGGAGGGGGTACTGTCAAACCACCTCCGCATACTCACCCGGCCTCCGCTCCTATCCCGCTATCCTCACTTCAGTCCTCCAGTCCTACTCCAGTCCTGCCTCCGGTGTTCCTGCTCCATCCTGATATTCACACTCCAGTCCTTCAGTCCTACTCCAGTCCTGCCTCCGCTGATCCTGCTCCATCCTGCTATCCACACTCCAGTCCTTCTGTCCTGCTCCATCCTGCTATCCACACTCCAGTCCTTCAGTCCTACTCCAGTACTGCCACCGATGTTCCTGCTCCATCCCGCTATCCTCAATCCAGTCCTACAGTCATACTCCAGTCTTGCCTCCTGTGTTCCTGCTCCGTCCTGTTGTCTATGCTCCAGTCCTGCAGTCCTACTCCGTTCCAGTCTCCAGTGATTCCGCTCTGCTGTCTACGCTTCAGTCCCGCACTCCTACTCCAGTCCTTCCTGAGCCGCCCCTCTCGGTACCAGCTATTGTGGTACACGAACCCCTGGGCCTGCTCCTAACGATCCCTGTATAGGGGTCGGCTCCACCTGGCAGCTCGCCCAGGGCCCCTCGGTGCCACGGTCCAGAGGATCCACTCCTGGAGATTTGTCTCCTGAACAGCCGTGGTAACAGGGTGCAACGAGGAGATGGCTGCACTAGGGAGATGGCTGCACTGAGGAAATGAGTGAAACGAGAAGATGGCTGCACTAGGGAGATGGCTGCACTGGGTAGATGGCTGCACTGGGGAGATGGGTGCACTGGGAAAATGGGTGCCCTGGGGAAACAGCTGCACTGGGGAGAAAGGCTACTTTCATATCAGCGATTTTTGCCAAAGTGTCTGGATTAATCATACTCACCAATGGGGAGGCAGCACTAAGAGTGCCTAGGGCAGCATAAACTCTAAATAGGGCCCTGCAAACACCCAGCAAACACTTCAGGACTAATTAGCACATGATGCAGGACAGGAGTTTTTACAACTTTATTTACCGAAGCAAGTGGTGCCATAGGATTTGTCTCAAACCTGAAGGATTCCCTACTACCAGCAAAGTAAATGAGATTCCTGAAGTCTCATGCACACGTTGCTTATTTTTTTTACTTGCATATTTGCAGCAGATTTAAATCTGCAGTATAGCAATTCTTTCAGCATTTTTTCTGCAGATTTCACCCATACTAATGAGTGGGTAAAACACATAAAAAACACATACAACAATGCATCAAAAGCAAATAAAAAAATGCATGTATTTTATGCAGCTTTTTTTCCTGCTAACACATTAGTATTTGATGAAGTTTTCTACTGCAAACAGTGAACCTGTGAACATACCCTAAAGGCATTTCGTTTAGCACAGGGGTTTATAGGGTTAAAACCTGATGACAGATTCTATTTAAAGTCGTTTTCCAGGATTTAGATATTGATTACCTATTTTTGGGAGAGGTCAACAATATCAGATCAGTAGTAGTCGAACAACTGGCACCTCCTCTAATCAGTTTATTTGGCATTTTATAGAGCCCCCAAGAGCACAGGTTTGCACACTGTGTACTGGCTGTTCTTGGGTACTGCATTTCACCTCCCACCCACTTCAATAGGAGCTGAGATATAATACTCAAAAAGTCACAATATAGTTTTCAGAGCCGTGCCTTTGGAGCCTAATACAGAGTGTAGATCTGGCTACTAAGGAAGCTGCAAAATTTATCATAGAATCCTAGAATGTTAGAGTTGGAAGGGACCTCCGGTGCCATCGTGTCCAACACCCTGCTCAATGCAGGACTCACTAAACCATCTCAGACAGATGTATGTCCAGTCTCTGCAGACTTCTATTGAAGGAGAACTCACCACCTCTCATGGCAACCTGTTCCATTCATTGATCATCCTCACTGTCAAAAAGTTTTTTCTAATCTCTAGTCTGTATCTTCTCTCTTTCAGTTTCATTCCATTGTTTCTCGTGTTTCCATGTGCATATGAGAATAATGATGATTCCTCCACACTGTGACAGCCCTTCAGATATTTGTAGACAGCTATTAAGTCTCCTCTTTGCCTTCTTTTTTGCAAGCTAAACATTCCCAGATCCTGTAACCATTCCTCGTAGGACTTATTTTGCAGTTCGCTCACCATCCTGGTAGATCTTCTCTGGACTGTCTCCATTTTTTCAATGTCTTTTTTAAAATATGGTGCCCAGAACTGGACACAGTATTCCAGATGAGGCCAGACCAAGGAGGAGTAGAGGGGGATAATTACTTCACGTGATCTAGACTCTATGTTTCTCTTAATACATCCTAGAACTGTGTCTGCCTATTTTGCTGCTGCATCACACTGTTGACTCATGTGCAGTCTGTCATCTATTAGTATACCCAAGTCCTTTTCATATGTGCTGTTGCTTAGTTCTATTTCTCCCATTCTGTAGATGTACTTTTCATTTTTCTTGCCCAGATGTGGAATCTTGCATTTCTCCCTGTTAAATACCATTCTATTAGAAGCTTCCCATTGCTCAAGCTTATCTAGATCTTTCTGAATCCTTTCTCTGTCTTCTCTAGTGTTAGCTATTCCTCCTTGCTTTGCATCGTCTGCAAATTTGATTAGTTTACCTTCAGTTCCTTTATCTAGATCAATTATGAAATTGTTGAGAGGAGGTGCTGAGTGTCTGACTAAGGTCATCAATATCTATGTTCTGGAAAACCATTATACCAACAGTTGATAATAAGTAAGATGTGAGTATACCATCTGTAAAGCAAGGCTCTGGATCCAAAGCCTCTTCATAGTCAAAGCCAAAGACTTCATCATCTCTCTCCATTCCTGGTACTCGTACCTCTACTGTGCTGCCCTCAGAGGAACTGGAGGTAGAAGCTTTGTCCTTCTGCAATAAAACCCATCAATTAAATTTTAGGCTTTAGTACAAACAGTAAGCCATCAGACTTCTGTTTTTTTTCCCTATAGAACATTTTACATAGATGAACCTTTCTGAGCTACTTTATGGATCTTCTGTTTTGGTAGGGAAATTACAAAATTGAACAATCAAGAAGTATGTATGTTCAGATTTAAAAAAAAGCTATACAGCGTATACAATTAATGAAGCAGAAGGTTACACTCCTGTTTCAGAACAAAAAAAAATATGGCATTTGAGAAAACTTTTTAGACCACAGTTTTAGGAATAGGGTGTGAGGCTTTTCCTTCATCCATGATATTAATAATGAATATTGCTTTTAAATTGCTTTTTTATGCTATTAAATTATACATTCATAATTAAATGTGTTGTCTTGACAATGACAGCACTTTCCAAAGAGAACCAGGCATGATTTCTTTGGCTCTCACTCCTCTAAACCTTAATGATCTGATATTGTCTTCGGGAGAAGACACCTGTGAAGATAAACCATCCTCTTGCTTAGACTGAACATGTCTTGCTTGAAAGGGCTATATACGCCAGAGAGGAACCTGCCCTTATATAGTATTTCTCGATTCTGCCTTGGAGAGGGTAATCCCAAGTGAAGGATCCCTCTCTATGATATTGATACGGTCTAACATGTGGAGCTTTTTAATATATTTAGATGCATGGCCCAATAAATGCTTTTGCTTGCCCCTTCCCTACCTGGCACAGTCATTTTGCATCCCTTTAGCAGTTGCACCATGTTGCGCGCAAATGGTACCAACCGATCTTGTAGGAGGTCCCTTGTTCCAGAAAGTATATCCTAGAATGTGTTGTGACTTCCCCATTGCACATTTCCACTTTTTGCTGTTCCAGCAAAGCTATGATTAATTTGTCAGGTTTGGAGAATAGCTGTTACAGATAGTTCTGTTGTACCAATAGTGGTCCACTATTTAACTGCACAGAGTGTCAAGTCCATTCAGATTCACGTCGGCCTCCAGCTATAGTCCTCTTTGTTATCCTATACATGTCCTAGCTCTGTTCCGCTGTAACAGGCCAGATTAACCCCCCCGCCCAGAATATAACCAGGGTTAAAGTGGCCTAGGCCAGATTATACCCCGGGTATATTATGGCCTAGGCCAAACTATACTCCGGGGTATAGTTTGGCCTAGGCCAGAGTATAACCGGGGTATACTCTGGCCTAGGCCACTTTAACCCCGGGTATATTCTGGGTGGTGGGTTAATCTGGCCTGTTACACCGGGATTCTACTAAGTGCCTTGCCAAAAAGATATGTTGCCTGTTATATGCAGTTTTACTTTAGAAACCAGACCTTGGTCTACTCCAAACTTTGCCCCTGTCTTATCTTTCAGACACCACACCTATAACTTCTAGTTCTTACTACCCTGCCTGGTTTCCTATCATTGCTGTAGCATCTCGCTGCTTGCCCCCAACTGGCTGGAGACACAAGTATCCGCATGCCAAGCTATATGCTATACCCCGACTAATCACTGGAACAAAGCTGCCTCACTGCTAGTAGAGTACACCATTGCAATTCAACCACATTAACTTGCAAGCGATTGTGTTGTTGTTGTCTGGTGCGGAGAGAGCTGCTAAAATACCAATTGGTACCTCAGATCATTCTTTCTGGGATTTCATCTCTCAGCAATATGCCTTGATACCCATTAATGGGAAAAAATGCAGTACATACTAAAACACCTTGTGCAGGCAATAATGAATAAAGGTTCCTCTTGAATAATCTACAGTGGAAAGCAGCTTACTAAGATAGTTGTCTACCACCCTACATCTGCTCTATGTTCTGCCAACAATCTCAAACCAGCTTCTACCACAATCTAAACTGCACCAGTTCTCTGAAATGTGATACTCCGGACAATGAATCAATGAAAATGAATTCCATAAATTCACAATCTTAAGAATGTCCTTAATAGACTTATTTTAGACACATCTATCTCATTCAGCTATCCTTTCGTTTCACCCCATGACTCTTCTACATTAGTCCTCAGAATTTGATCCCATCATTCCTATAATAAATTCCCTATACTTTTTGCAAACAAATGCATTTCATATTTGTGCATCATACTTTACTATTTTTTTTATAAAAGTTGGCTTGTACAAGTCAATCACTTTTACCTCTCGTGTCACTCATATATACACTGCTCAAAAAAATAAAGGGAACGCTTAAACAACACAATGTGACTCCAAGTCACTTACACTTCTGTGAAATCAGCCTGTCCAGTTTTGAAGCAACACTGATTATGAATACATCTCTCCTGCTGTTGTGCAAACGGAACAGAAAACTGGTAGAAATAATAAGCAATTAGCAAGACAAAATTATAATGGAGTGGTTCTGCACGTGGTGACCACAGACCATTTCTATGTTCTCATCCTTTTTGGCTGTTGATTTGGTGATTTTTGCCTATTGTCATTGCTCTCACCACTAGAGGTACAGCAGCATAAGGCGATGTTTACAACCCACAGAAGTTGCTCAGGTAGTGCAGCTCATCCAGGATGGAATATCAATGCAAGCTGTGGCAAGATGGGTAGCTGTGTCTGTCAGCACAGTGTCCAGAACATGGATCAGATGTCAGGAGACCGGCTAGTACACCAGGAGACATAGAGGAGGGCAGTGCTAGAGCCCAAAATGACCCCCAGCAGGCCACTAACATCCATGTGCCTGCTCAATCTGTCAGAAACAGACTCTATGAGGTTGCTACGAGGGTCCCGACATCCACAAATGGGTATTGTGCTTACAACCCAACACCGTGCAGGGTGTTTGGCATTCACCAGAGAACACCAAAATTGGTATATTCAACACTGGTGCCCTGTGCTCTTTACAGATGAGAGCAGCTTCTCACTGAGCACATGTGACAGACATAACAGAGTTTGGAGATGCCGTGGAGAATGTTCTGCTGACTGCAGCATCCTCCAGTACAGCCAGTTTGTCAGTGGGGAGGCATTTATTTGTAGGGTCGTACAGCCCTCCATGTGCTAGCCAGAGGTACAATGACTGCCATTAGGTACTGGGATGAGATCCTCAGACCCATTGTGAGACCATATGGTGAGACCATAGGTGCTCTGGGTCCTGGGTTCCTTCTCATGCATGACAATGCTATGCCTCATGTGGCTGAAGTGTGTCAGAAGTTCCTACATGATGAAGGCATTGAAGCTATGAACTGGCCTGCCCGTTCCACAGACCTGGATCCTATCGAGCAGATCTGGGACATCATGTCTCATTCCATCCACTAACAGTCTGTTGCACCACAGACTGTCCAGGAGTTGACTGATTCTTTAATCCAGGTCTGGAAGGAGGTCTCTCAGGAGAACATCTGCCGCCTCCTCAGCACCATGCCCAGGCATTGTAGGGAGGTCACACAGGGACGTGGAGACTACACACACTGAGCATCATTTCCTTGTCTTGAGTCATTTCCACTGAAGTTGGATCAGCCTGTAATTTGATTTTCCACATTTTGAGTATCATTCTAAATCCAGACCTTCATAGGATATTAATTTTGATTTACATTGATCATTTTTGTTTTATTGTTCTCAACGCATTCTACTATCTAATGGATAAAGATTTGCAAATGGAACAATTCATTCAGTGATATCTAGGATGTGGTATTTTAGTTTTCCGTCTATTTTTTTGAGCAGTGTATATATTTTTAAACATAGATTGTATGTTCTTGCGTCCTATGGTTAAATCAACAGACATGACTTGATGCACTGGAGGCACCCAATTATAACATGTAAGTGTACCGATTTCTGATTAGGGCAGCATGGTTGCTCAGTGGCTAGCACTGTTGCGTTGCAACCCTGCGGTCCTGGGCTCAAATAACACCCAGGACAACATCTGCTTCTCCCTGTGTTTGCGTGGGTTTCCTCCGGATTCGCCGGTTTCCTCCCACACACCAAAGACATACTAAGGGCTCATACTCCTTTGCGAGAGACTCACATGATTCTCGTGCGAGTCTCTCGCATGAAAACCTGGCACTGCCGCCGGTGCTGGGACCTGAGCGTGCGGCTGCATAGAAATCCATGTAGCCGCACTCACCGGTCTGAGTGCCGGCGGCAGTGCCAGATTTTCGTGCGAGTCTCTCACAAGTGTATGAGCACTAATAGGGATTCTAGATTGTGAGCCCTAATGGGGACAGTGATTATCATGTCTGTAAAGCGCTGTGGAATCGGCGAGTGAGTAAAATAATAAATAAATCTTCTATTGGGCACATAATTTCTTATTTGCCATTATTTACATTTCCATTCATTTACTGATATGCTATGTTTGTCTCTTGCATAGATCATAGCCTGGGTGGCAGTAATTGATGGCTGCTACCATAGTGCCCTTAAGGGTTGTAAACTTAGCTTTGCAGAAAATATCAATGATATTATGGCACAAACCTGTATTACCAGGGAATTATACCTGCGAAAAGAAAGTATTATCCCCAAACTGCCTTTAAGCAAGCAAGCAAACATCTGTTGTGAATTTAATTGAGATGTCGCGCCACAATTATTGATTTAACGGTTTGCCTAGCATAATGGGGCTCTCACCCTAAAAAGGCTGTTTCTTATAAAAAAAAAAAGTGCAATCTGTGAAAAGGAAGGTGCAATTTTAACAACAGGTAGAAGTTAATTTGAACCTCAATTAAACACAAGCAAACGGAGTAAATATGTCGATAAGTAATGGCATCATGATGAAATGCAAGAAGGGTTCACACATTATTTTTCTAGAAATATAAATAAGGTATGATGTGAGAAATCTAACTAGGACACAAATTATATTATTTATTTTCAGAAATATTTTTGGTTTTGTATAACGTTGGCAAAAAAAAATGATGTATGTCCCCTTTTGCCTTTTCACTTTGCATTTCTTGCAGTTAATTCCGCAACTGTAATTGACTTCTCAATGGACCATGGCATGCACATTGTTGAAGTAAAGTGGCATCAATAACCACTTACTACATGCAGCCCATAGACAGCGACATCAACTTGGTTGTTGATGGAAAACACGATTGGTTAAAGCAACATGCTGCTCGATTCATTTCAGCACCATGGAGAGTGGCAACCGCCCAACCTGTTGTGCGAATATCACTAATACACCATACGTCACGGAACAGGGTAGGTTTGCCAGTCCTGCATGATCATGCTATGGTGAACTTCAATAGTTCAGGACTTGGAACAGATGTGCATTGTCTTTATTGAGTTGCAATGGATGATAAGGCCCATAGCTGAGCAGCATGCAGAACGATAGTAGTCGTCAGTAACATAACCATATATATTACTTGACTGGACACGTGGCTCTGTCTCGTTAAAATAAACACCAGAGCTGAATTCTTGACTCCTTCAACTTGGGGTTACCTCTGTGGGAAGTGAGAACGGGAAGCAATAAAAGTCAAAATATGACACTTTTAGCAACATATGGCTGTCAAATTAGAAAATTAATGAAATATAAAGAATAAAAGAGTCTTAAAAATTGTGACTATTTTTCCAGTGTGCAATATTTATCTGTATTTTTGTATTAGTGCCATGTTTAATTTGGTGGTAGTACTTTCCAACGACCTGAACTCGTTCGATGGAAAATATGATTAATCATATTAATTTGAAATATATGTAGCTAACTTATCCCCTGAGAAATCAATGCAAAACGACATCTGCTGGATGTCTCCTTTCTGTATAGATCACTGCCCGCTAATGTCACCATGTACAATCCGTCTCCAGCTGCAGAGAAGCCAAGATGGATTACAGGAAGTGGTGGCGAGTTTTTCTCTCTCTCTGCTCCTGATCTCCTGTCTGTCAAACTGCATATGCAGAGAACAGAAAAAAACCCCAGAAAAATAGAAGCTCACAAGATTCTTCCAAGGAAAATAATAGTTATTTAGTAACAGGATACTATCTACACTCAAAATTCCATCCACCAGTGGAGTTTTATAACTTTTTGTACTAGAAAGTGACATTCCTGTAATCTCTGGTCGCTGCCCTCAGAGCCATCTCCTATCGGCTGGCATTGCAGACTTTTCTTATGATTGGTGAGCCTAGTTAGTGATGTGGTGGCAGGCTGGCTAATCAAAAAATGAGCCGCAGATACCTACATGCAGGTTCTCAAGGCTCCCGCCCAGTGACCACAGATTAGCGACGTGACCCCTGGACTGATTGCTTCTGTGTTTAAAAAAGTCTGTGCAACTCCTTTAAGGTATCTATGCTTCTTAGGTAGCCCAATTAAACGCTGCTCTACACTAATGGCTGTTTGTAGATGTCTTTCTGGCTTAGCATTTATCAGTGCTCATGTTGTAAGACTTCTTAAAGGAGATTTCTATGACAATTTTTTTTTTTACTATATGCCTCAGAACTAACAGGCAGCCGGCGCTGGCTCAAATCGATCACCGACCATTCCTGCCGGTGATTCTGCCACACACATCAACACTGCAGCTCTTTCTCTTCCGGTCTGCTTTATCGACGGGGCGTGACTACCGGCGTTATGCTGATTGACAGCCAACTTCATCTTCGAGTTAGGCAGCTGGGAGCCAGCTATAAATCATCATGATATCAGCAGTCATGCCCTGTTGACAGGGCGGAAGAGAAGAAGCTGCTCTGTCGACAGTGCTATCAGCGTAAGTCGCAGTCAGTGATCGTTCTGTACCAACAGAGATCGTCGGCGGGAAGAACAGGCCTGTATAGTTCTTAGGCGCATAGTAAAAAAATAAAATAGTCCCGGATATCCCCTTTAAGAGGTCGGACATTGAATTTTTATTGTAGCCACCTCTCCTAGGTGGTACTTGCAATAAAGTTTTATTTGCTTTGTGTAAGAGCTAATTTGAAAACTTTTCTCCTATGGAGCTTTGCATGTTCAGCCGGTTTCTTTAAAGAGAGACGGTACTCCTCCCATGTGGCATTGCCAGTTGAAATGTAGGTATTGCAAATATATATTTGGGCATAGTATTACTTGTGTTTTCTCTGTATATTTGTTTCAATATATGTGAACTTATTCCAATTTAAATAAATTTATTAACATTTCTAACTTCAAGATCACTGGCAAAATGGTCAAAAAATCATATGCAAATACAGGTTTTTGAATTCTATCGCAAGGCATACCTCTTTATCTTCATCAAAATCGGAGTCACTCCCGGAGTCTTCAGAGTTTTGTTTGTCCAAGTCGGACTCTCCGACAGCAATAGGCACTACATTGATGAGGTACTGTTTGTCGTTATCAGCTATAGAAACCTTCTTATCAATAACACGGTTTACAGCATTTGTTCCATCTAGGACTTTACAAAAATCTTGGTTTTTCACGTTGTCTACCACCACATTTGTATATATTCCGTTATCATACTTAATAGTCTGGTCTTGATGTCGTTTTCTGTTATCCACATCCTCTTCTTCAGTACTCAGAAACAATTTTTGGAAAAATTCTAGCAAGCGTTTTTTAGCATAAGCCAAGCCCTTTCGGATTCTGCCGATTGCGACCTGAAGATTGTTAAGTTCACTGTCCACCTCGTTTGTACAAAGATTGTCAGAACTAAATGAGCTTAAGAGCAAGGCCAAGAACAAGTTTAGCAACTGGAATTAAAATAAAAAAGGTGAAAATTAAGATATTTTTGTACATCAATTTAAAGAATAGCGGAAAAACACATTTAACCCCTTCATGACCAAGCCTATTTTGACCTTAATGACCAGGCCATTTTTTGCAATTCTGACCAGTGTCCCTTTATGAGGTAATAACTCAGGAACGCTTCAACGGATCCTAGCGATTCTGAGATTGTTTTTTCGTGACATATTGGGCTTCATGTTAGTGGTAAATTTAGGTTGATAATTTTTGCGTTTATTTGTCAAAAAATCAGAAATTTGGTGAAAATTTAGAAAATTTTGCAATTTTCAAATTTTGAATTTTTATTGTTAAACCAGAGAGTTATGTGACACAAAATAGTTAATAAATAACATTTCCCATATGTCTACTTTACATCAGCACAATTTTGGAAACAAAATATTTTTTTGTTAGGAAGTTATAAGGGTTAAAAGTTGACCAGCGATTTCTCATTTTTACAATAAAATTTACAAAACCATTTTTTTAGGGACCACATCATATTTGAAGTCACTTTGAGGGGTCTATATGGCAGAAAATACCCAAAAGTTACACCATTCTAAAAACTGCACCCCTCAAGCTACTCAAAACTGCATTCAATAAGATTATTAACCCTTCAGGTGTTTCACAGGAACTAAAGCAATGTGGAAAGAAAAAATGGACATTTTAATTTTTCCAACAAAAATTTTCTTTTAGCATCAATTTTTTCATTTTCACATGGGAAACAGGATAAAATGGATGCTAAAATTTGTTGGGCAATTTCTCCGGAGTACAACGATACCTCATATGTGGTAATAAACCACTGTTTGGGCGCACGGCACGGCTCAGAAGGGAAGGAGCGCCATTTGACTTTTTGAATGGAAAATATGCTGGAATATTTAGCGGTTACCATGTCGTGTTTGGAGAGCCCCTGTGTGCATAAACATTGGAGCTCCCCCACAAGTGACCCCATTTTGGAAACTAGACCCCCCAAGGAACTTATCTAGATGCATAGTGATCACTTTGAACACCCAGGTACTTCACAAATTGATCTGTAAAAAAAAAAAAAATACTTTTTTTTTCACAAAAATTTTCTTTTAGCCTCAGTTTTTTCATTTTCACATGGGCAACAGGATAAAATGGATCCTAAAATTTGTTGAGCAATTTCTCCTGAGTGCACAGATACCTCATATGTGGTCATAAACCACTGTTTGGGTGCACGGCAGGGCCCGGAAGGCAAGGAGCACCATCGTTATCGGACACCATGTCGCATTTGGAGAGCCCCTGTGCACCTAAACATTGGAGCTCCCCCACAAGTGACCCCATTTTGGAAACTAGACCCCCTAAGGAATTTATCTAGACGTGTAGGGAGCACTTTGAACCCCCAAGTGCTTCACAAAAGTTTATAACACAGAGCAGTGAAAATAAAAAATAATTTTTTTTCCTCAAAAATGATTTTTAGCACACTATTTTTAATTTTCACAAGGCTAACAGGAGAAATTGGACCACAAATCTTGTTGTCCAGTTTGTCCTGAGCACGATGGTACCCCATATGTGGGGGGGAACCACTGTTTGGGCACACGGCAGGGCTCAGAAGGGAAGGAGCGCCATTTGACTTTTTGAAATGCAAATTACTTCCAATCGTTAGCGGACACCATGTTGTGTTTGGAGAGCCCCTGTGTGCCTAAACATTGGAGCTCCCCCACAAATGACCCCATTTTGGAAACTAGACCCCCTAAGGAACTTATCTAGATGTGTTGTGAGCACCTTGAACCCTCAAGTGCTTCACAAAAGTTTATGACGCAGAGCCGTGAAAATAAAAAAAAAATTTTTTCCCTCAAAAAATTATTTTTTAGTGCGCAATTTTTTATTTTCACAAGGGTACCAGGATAAATTAGACCCCAAAATTTGTTGTCCAGTTTGTCCTGAGTACGCTGGTACCCCACATGTGGGGGGGAACCACTGTTTGGGCACACGTCGGGGCTAGGAAGGGAAGTAGTGACATTTTGAAATGCTGACTTTGATGGAATGGTCTGCGGGTGTCATGTTACATTTGCAGAGCCCCTGATGTACCTAAACTGTGGAACCCCCCACAAATGACCCCATTTTGGAGACTAGACCCCCCAAGGAACTTATCTAGATGTGTGGTGAGCACCTTGAACCCCCAAGTGCTTCACAGAAGTTTATAACGCAGAGACGTGAAAATAAAAAATATTTTTTTTTCCTCAAAAAAAATGATTTTTAGCTAGCAATTTTTTTTTTCACAAGGGTAGCAGGATAAATTGGACCCCAAAAGTTGTTATCCAGTTTGTCCTGAGTACGCTGATACCCCATATGTGGGGGATGACCACTGTTTGGGTACACGTCGGGGCTCGGAAGGGAAGTAGTGACATTATGAAATGCTGACTTTGATGGAATGGTCTGCGGGCATCATGTTACATTTGCAGAACCCCTGATGTACCTAAACTGTGGAACCCCCCACAAGTGACCCCATTTTGGAAACTAGACCCCCTAAGGAACTTATCTAGATGTGTGGTAAGCACCTTGAACCCCTAAGTGCTTCACAGAAGTTTATAACGCAGAGACGTGAAAATAAAAAATATTTTTTTTTCCTCCAAAAAAATGATTTTTAGCCAGCAATTTTTTTTTTCACAAGGGTAGCAGGATAAATTGGACCCCAAAAGTTGTTGTACAGTTTGTCCTGAGTACGCTGATACCCCATATGTGGGGGATGACCACTGTTTGGGTACACGTCGGGGCTCGGAAGGGAAGTAGTGACATTATGAAATGCTGACTTTGATGGAATGGTCTGCGGGCATCATGTTACATTTGCAGAACCCCTGATGTACCTAAACTGTGGAACCCCCCCACAAGTGACCCCATTTTGGAAACTAGACCCCCTAAGGAACTTATCTAGATGTGTGGTAAGCACCTTGAACCCCCAAGTGCTTCACAGAAGTTTATAACGCAGAGACGTGAAAATAAAAAATATTTTTTTTTCCTCCAAAAAAATGATTTTTAGCCAGCAATTTTTTTTTTCACAAGGGTAGCAGGATAAATTGGACCCCAAAAGTTGTTGTACAGTTTGTCCTAAGTACGCTGATACCCCATATGTGGGGGATGACCACTGTTTGGGTACACGTCGGGGCTCGGAAGGGAAGTAGTGACATTATGAAATGCTGACTTTGATGGAATGGTCTGCGGGCATCATGTTACATTTGCAGAACCCCTGATGTACCTAAACTGTGGAACCCCCCCACAAGTGACCCCATTTTGGAAACTAGACCCCCTAAGGAACTTATCTAGATGTGTGGTAAGCACCTTGAACCCCCAAGTGCTTCACAGAAGTTTATAACGCAGAGACGTGAAAATAAAAAATATTTTTTTTTCCTCCAAAAAAATGATTTTTAGCCAGCAATTTTTTTTTTCACAAGGGTAGCAGGATAAATTGGACCCCAAAAGTTGTTGTACAGTTTGTCCTGAGTACGCTGGTGCCCCATATATGAGGGGGAACTATTGTTTGGGCACACGTAAGGGCTCGGAATGGAAGTAGTGGCGTTTTGAAATGCAGACTTTGATGGGATGGTCTGCGGTCGTCATTACGTTTGCAGAGCCCCTGATGTGCCTAAACAATAGAACCCCCCCCACAAGTGACCCCATTTTGGAAACTAGACCTCCCAAGTAACTTATCTAGATTCCTGGTGAGCACTTTGGACCCCCAAGTGCTTCACAGAAGTTTATAACGCAGAGACGTGAAAATTAAAAAAAAATTTTTTTCCACAAAAATATTTTTTTAGCCCCCAATTTTTTATTTTCCCAAGGGTACCAGGAGAAATTAGACCCCCAAAGTTGTTGTGCAATTTTTCCTGAGTACGCTGATGCCCCATATGTTGGGGTAAACCACTGTTTGGGCACATGTCGGGGCTTGGAAGGGAGGAAGCACCGTTTAACTTATTGAACGCAAAATTGGCTGGTGACCCCCTGATGTGCCTAAACAGTGGAAACCCCTCAATTCTAACTCCAGCCCTAACCCCAACACACCCCTAACCACAGCCCTAACCCCAACACATCCCTAACCCTAATTCCAACCCTAACCATAACCCTAACCCCAACAGACCCCGAACCCTAATCCCAACCCTAACCATAACCCTAACCACAAGCCTAACCCTAATTCCAACCCTAACCCTAATTCCAACCCTAACCCTAATTCCAACCCTAACCCTAATTCCAACCCTAACCCTCTTTCCAACCCTAACCCTTTCCAACCCTAACCCTCTTTCCAACCCTAACCCTCTTTCCAACCCTAACCCTCTTTCCAATCCTAACCCTAACCCTCTTTCCAACCCTAACCCTCTTTCCAACCCTAACCCTAACCCTCTTTTCAACCCTAACCCTCTTTTCAACCCTAACCCTCTTTTTAACCCTAACCCTCTTTTCAACCCTAACCCTCTTTTCAACCCTAACCCTAACCCTCTTTTCAACCCTAACCCTAACCCTAATGGAAAAAAAAAAAAAAAAATATTATCTTTATTTTATTAGTTCTGCCTACCTATGGGGGTGATAATCGGGGGGTTTATTTACTTTTTCTTTCATTTTGATCACTGTGAGAGTGATCAAAATGAAAGAATGTAATCTACAGCCGGCAGATTCGGGCGGGCGCACTGCGCATGCGCCTGCCATTTTCAAAGATGGCGGCGCCCATCATCCGGACCCGAGGGACACCGGGAGGGACGGGGGGACACCGGAGGTACCGGGGGGGTGAGGGGGGGATCGGAGGCTGGCGGGGAGCAGAGGGAATGGGAGGGGGGCAGATGATGACAGCGGCGGCAGATCGCCGCTGTCATTCAGTTGCGGGGGGGCGATCGCCGGTGGGGGGGGTGGAATCGGTGTCTCCAGCCATGTCCGATGCTACAGCAGCGTCGGACATGGCTGGATTGTAATATTTCATCAATTTTCATTGATGAAATATTACTATCGCTCTGATTGGCTGTTTCACTTTTAACAGCCAATCAGAGCGATCGTAGCCACGTGGGGGCGAAGCCACGCCCCATGTGGTGAATTACAAAGCCCCCTGTATCTGCGGGTCGGGTGACCTTTCAGTGACCCCGGTCACCCGACCTGCAGGGGGGCTTTGAAGTCATGACGCCACATAGGCGTCACTGGTCAGATTTGAACCAGGTTTCATGACGCCTATGTGGCGTCATTGGTCGTGAAGGGGTTAAAGGGTATGATCTAGACACAGAATTATAGGGGCTGTCTCATAAACACAATCGTTCACTCTATACCTTGTTGCACTATTAAAGTATACTGTATATATTTCATAAAAGATCCCACCCTTTTGTTTGAGCCATTTGAAGGGACTTTTTCACCCCCTGGGACACTTTTCAGCTATTACTATGGGCATAGAGGTAATACAAATGTTAATCTAGTCTTACCTGTATGCCTCACAGTTGCTGTTTAGATGTGGAGAAATAGACTTTTATTTCATTATGCTAATGATTTCTTCCAGGCTCTGGGGCGTGAGGTTCCTGAAAGAAATCCCTGCCTCCTCTCTTCATTATACTATCAACCCCCTCCCATGCACGTGACACTGACTTGTGATGTGCAGTTGTGGTGCTTGAGTCCCGCAGGTGCAGGCGCACAATAACGCTGAATACACGGACCATAGAGAGAAGTAAAAGGTACAGATTATTTAGCGAGTGCAGGGCGCATGTTCGGGATTCCGGCGCGGGATTCAA
The DNA here is from genome assembly GCF_039654945.1 of Dendrobates tinctorius. Taxonomy (NCBI): domain Eukaryota; kingdom Metazoa; phylum Chordata; class Amphibia; order Anura; family Dendrobatidae; genus Dendrobates; species Dendrobates tinctorius. Next base: position 37,010,954 of record NW_027361810.1, on the reverse strand, counting down.
GCACCACAACTGCACATCGCAGGTCAATGTGATGTGCATGGTGGGGGTGCACGTCAATGTGATGACTGTTTTTAGACATGGACTGATCGTCTTCATGTAAAAAATCGCAGCATTCACTACTTTCATCCAGAGTCCAGATTAGACTCGCCCATTATAAGTCAATGGGTGTGCAAAAACCGGATTACCATTCCTTTTATTACTCATTAAATTATTCATGTAAAAAACGGATGACATAAGGACGTAAAAACCAGTCACACAGATTACATTCAGATGTAAAAAATGGTCACACTGATGGCTTATGGATTGCACTTCGATAAAAATATGGATGAAAAATAGTCATTTTCTGGATGAAAAACAAATGATTTTGTATACGCCCATCTGAACATGGCCTAAATGTCTCCTAAATTTATATACATTAGAATGTGATACAGATACCAGACCACCAAGAAATTAAATGTACAGATCATGCTGTGTATAGACGGTGAAGCCCCTGGGGTTTCTAGGAAAGATGAAAATACAAACTCTTTATGAATACTAATGCAAGGATAAGATCTGAGCTGAGCTGTATCATGTAGTGAAGAAAACTAACAGGGACAATAAAAAACTAACGTAAGAAAAAACACCTACCACAAGATTTCCAATCACCATCACTGACAAGAACACCAAGAGGCACATAGATTGTCCCGCAACCTCCATACAGTCCCACATGGTCTCGATCCATTCTCCGCATAGCACTCTGAACACGATCAGGAAGGAGTGGAAGAAGTCATTCATGTGCCAGCGAGGGAGTTCACAGTCGTCAGAGATCCTACAGACACATTCCTTGTAGCTTTTGCCAAACAGCTGCATACCGACCACAGCGAAGATGAACACTATGATGGCCAACACCAAGGTCAGGTTTCCCAAAGCTCCAATAGAGTTGCCGATGATCTTGATCAGCATGTTGAGTGTTGGCCATGATTTTGCCAATTTGAAGACGCGAAGCTAGAATATTTAGAATAAAAGAAGACTTTTACTATTTTTATGGACACTTTAAATAAGTTATTATTATGAGCACTTTACAAAACTATTTCACTTTGAAGTCAAAGCCCAGTTGAAAGCTAATGATACAGCTTTAAAGACAATCTTTCAGCAGGTTTTTGCCATGCAGTCGGAGAGCAGAATGAGGCAGGGACAGAGATCGTCATTTCAGCAATGAAATGTTGCCCTCTTAGAGGAAAAGGTGCAGGGACTGGAAGAAAGAATAGCAACATTGAAGGTAATTAAAGAACATGAGGACTTCTTGGATGAAGCAGAAGCAACCATTCAGGATACGGAAAGTGACAAAAGCTTCAGAGCACATACAGAGGCTGAAAAGTGGAGCCATGTGACGAAAAGAAGCAAATGGATCAAGTGGTCATCACCACCCACACAGCTTAGTAACCAATATGAAGCCCTCATGCTGAGAACGAAAATGGCACAGCTCAGGATGATACCGTATCTACAAGAGAAGACACACTATCAGCAAAAAAAGTTACTCTGTCAACAAAGGCAGAAACAAATGACACTCAAAAACACTCACGAGCAACAAGCAGTGCGTCGGGAAAGAAAAGAAGAGTGGTAGTTATGGGCGACTCACTACTAAGAGGCACGGAGGCAACTATCTGCAGGCCGGACATAACCGCACGAGAAGTATGCTGCCTCCCAGGAGCAAAAATCAAGGATGTGGCCAACAGGATACCAACTATCCTTAAATCCAAGGACGACTACCCTTTCCTACTGATACATGTAGGCACAAACGACACGGCAAGAAATGACCTACCAACTATCTGCAAAGACTTTGAAATTCTGGGGAAGAAAATAAAGGAACGGAACGTACAGGTTGTTTTCTCATCAATCCTCCCAGTCGATGGTCATGGCATCAGAAGATGGAATAGGATACTAGAGGTGAACAACTGGCTACGATGGTGGTGCAGGCAGCAAGGATTTGGATTCTTGGACCATGGCATGAATTATCTCTACGATGGACTTGAGAAAACAAAAAGCAAAAAACACAAATATCCTGAACTAAAAAGTAAAAAATATACTGCAAATAATGCATAAAGGTAATAATAATAATAAGGGTATTTAGTAAACATAATTTTGATCAAAATAATGTACAAGCCACCCCGCCACGTCACGGCAACCCTTGTGGGACAGTCCCTACTCTAGTATTTAAAACCTTTTCACTTGCCAAGTGGCGTGAATGTGAATAAGGGTCGAGCGGCTGAACCACTAGTAACATTATGTTTACTAAATACCCTTATTATTATTATTATTACCTTTATGCATTATTTGCAGTATATTTTTTACTTTTTAGTTCAGGATATTTGTGTTTTTTGCTTTTTGTTTTCTCTGGTTAATGGTCATGTGTTAATATGCACTTACATTGTGCATACACATTAACTTACTTTTCTCAGTTCAGATTTGTTTTTTATTCCCTACGATGGACTTCTCGCAAGAGATGGGATACACCTCACAAAACCTGGGAAACACACATTCGCCAGAAGACTTGCCACACTCATCAGGAGGGCTTTAAACTAGAAGAAGAGGGGATGGGAGGAAAAACAGCAGACAAGAACGTGCAGCAGAAGGACAAACTAATCAAGGATACTAGATGTGGTACAGAGGACCCAATACAGGGTACTCAGAAGGAAGCTAAGAAAAAGGAAGCAAAACTTCTTTCCTGCATGCTGACCAATGCAAGCAGCCTGACCAATAAGATTGAAGATCTGGAGTTGGTAATGTATGAGGAAGAATACGACATAGTAGGAATAACTGAGACATGGTTAGACGACAGCTATGACTGGGCGGCTAACTTGCAAGGATATGATTTGTTTAGGAGGGATCGTAAAAAAAGGAAAGGGGGTGGAGTCTGTCTATATATAAAGTCCACTTTAAAGCCCACGCTAAGAGAAGATATACAAGAGGGAAACGAAGAGGTGGAGTCTCTATGGGTGAAGATACAAGGAGGGAAAAGTAATAAAATCCTCATAGGGGTTTGTTATAAGCCACCAAATATAACAGAAACCACTGAAAATCTATTATTGAAACAAATAGACAAAGCAGCAAATCACAATGAGGGGATTATTATGGGGGACTTCAACTACCCCGACATAGACTGGGAAACTGAAACCTGCGTATCTCAGAAAGGAAACCAATTTCTGTCAGTGACCAAGGATAATTATCTGTCACAACTTGTGCAGGGCCCAACTAGAGGGACAGCCCTTCTGGACTTAATTTTAAGCAACAGGCCAGATAGAATAACAGAAGTGCGAGTCGATGGGCACCGAGGGAACAGTGACCACAATATAATACAATTCCACTTGTCCTTCAGTAAGGTGCCCTGGAAGGGGGTTACAAAAACGCTGAATTTCAGGAAAGCAAAGTTTGATCAGCTTAGAGAGGACCTTCGCCGAATTGATTGGGACAATGTCCTCAAAAATAGGAGCACAGAAAATAAATGGGAAATATTTAAATCAGTTTTACACACCCACTGCGAGCTAGCCATACCGTACAGAAATAAAAGGGCTAGGAACAGGAGAACACCAAAATGTGGCTAAATAAGGATGTAAAAGGGCAATAAATAACAAGAACAAGGCATTTAAGAAGCTAAAACAAGAAGGCAATGAAGAAATATTAAAAAGTTATAGAGAAAAAAATAAAATGTGTAAAAAACAAATACATTTAGCAAAAGTGGAAACTGAGAGACTCATTGCTAAGGAAAGTAAAACAAACCCCAAACTATTCTTTAATTATATAAACAGTAAAATGATTAAAATTGATGGTGTCGTCCCTTTAAAGAACAATGAGGGTGAAATCATAGAGAGCGATGTGGGAAAAGCAAATGTTTTAAATACTTTTTTCTCAACAGTGTTTACACAGGAAAAGCATTTGCCAGGGGAAATGCAGAGTGATAATGTAAATCCCCATTAAGTATTACCTGCCTAACCCAGGAAAAAGTGCATAACCGCCTTAGTAAGATTAAAATTGACAAATCACCAGGCCCTGATGGCATTCACCCTCGGGTATTAAGGGAGTTGAAGTAATGTGATAGACAGGCCTCTATTCCTTATATTTAAAGATTCTATATAAACAGGGTCTGCTCCTTTTGATTGGTGGCAAGCAAATGTGGTACCAATATTCAAAAACGGGTGTAAAAGGGAACCTGGAAACTATAGGCCGGTAAGCTTAACATCTGTTGTGGGTAAAATTTTTGAAGGGTTTCTAAGGGATACCATTATGGAATATCTCAATGTTAATAAATGTTTAACTCCATATCAACATGGATTTATTTAGGATCGCTCCTGTCAAACTAACCTGATCAGCTTCTATGAGGATGTAAGCTCTCAAATGGACAAAGGAGAATCATTGGATGTCATTTATCTCGACTTCTCTAAAGCATTTGACACTGTCCCACATAAAAGATTGGTAAGTAAGATGAGAAAGCTTGGGCTAGGGGAAAATGTGTGTAGATGGGTAGGTAGCTGGCTTAGTGATCGAAAACAAAGAGTGGTTATTAATGGTGCATACTCAGATTGGGCCAGGGTTACTAGTGGGGGACCACAGGGTTCTGTATTGGGCCCCCTAATATTTAATATATTTATTAATGATCTAGTGGATGGCTTACACAGTAAAATATCAGTATTTGCAGATGATACAAAACTATGTAAGGTAGTTAACACAAAGGAGGACAGTTTGCAACTACAGACAGATTTGAGTAAATTGGAGAATTGGGCTGAAAAATGGCAAATGAGGTTTAACACAGATAAGTGTAAGGTTATGCACATGGGAAGGAGAAACAGATGCTATAATTACTTACTAAATGGGAAACTGCTGGGGAAATCAGACATGGAAAAAGACTTAGGCATCTTAGTCAATAAGAAGCTCAATTGGAGTGCCCAGTGTCAGGCAGCTGCCACCAAAACAAATAGGGTCATGGGATGCATTAGAAGAGGTCTGGAGACACGAGATGAAAACATAATTCTCCCTCTGTATAAATCACTCGTCAGACCACACTTGGAGTATTGTGTGCAATTTTGGACGCCGGTGCTCAAGAAAGACATTACTGAACTTGAAAGGGTTCAAAGGCGGGCTACTAAAATGATAAATGGAGTTGGTTCACTACAATACCCAGAAAGGTTATCAAAATTAGGTCTATTTACTCTAGAAAAGAGAAGACTTAGGGGAGACCTAATATATATGTACAAGTATATCAGAGGGCAATACAGAGATCTCTCCAGTGAACTGTTTGTACCAAGGACTGTGACAAGAACAAGGGGGCATTCTCTTCGTTTGGAGGAAAGACAATTTCTGCACCAGCATAGAAGAGGGTTCTTCACGGTAAGAGCAGTGAGGCTCTGGAATTCTCTTCCTGAGGAAGTGGTGATGGCCAACTCACTGAATGAATTTAAGAAAGGAATGGATGCTTTTCTTGTGAGTAACAGTATAGAAGGTTACGAATAACAGAATATTATAGATAGATGGTTGACCCAGCTTAGGAGAAGGAATTTTTTTTCCCTATGAAGAAAATTGGCTTCTACTCTGTGGGTTTTTTGCCTTCCCCAGGATCAACAATGCAGAACAGCTGCACTAAAAATAGGCTGAACTAGATGGACATAAGGTCTTCCTTCAGCCTTCAAAACTATGTTACTATGTTACTATGTTAATGGTTGGTCTGCATGCTGTCATTTTGATACATTCCCTGTTTTCTCTGCTGTAGATCTAGCAGTGCTCATGTACATTGTCAGCAAGCTGCTAATCAGTGTTGGGGCGGAGTTATACAGAGCAGTTGACTAGGAGGCACAAGACACCTAGTCTTGTAGTGATAATCTCCTGCTGATAAAACACTGATTTTATTGAAACAGCCTAGTAAGTGACATATCACCAGAATCAGTCTCTCAGCAGCTACAGGCTGCTCTGAAATTAAATAACAAAAGCCCACTAACAAATTCCTGTTAAGCCGGTCCTACTTATGTGCAAAGCTGTAACTGTTTCAATAGGGTTATCCTGGAGATCTCCTGCTTCAACAATGGAGCAGTGATGACATGAGCCACTTAAGTTCCAACACAGCAAATATTATTGCTGATCACAAATATTATGGCAATTATGTGTTTATTTGTCTATTCTTGACAACTTACACGGGAAGGAATCTGGGAGAAAAGAACTATAATGCGCTAATTACCATGCCCCATTTGAGACACCATGAACCCATTTGCTCCATAAGTGACCCATTAATACTAGGTAGTGGTATCCTTCTTAAAATGCTGTTTTTCTGAGACTTTCAGGAAGTTTGGGTGGAACAATGGAGATTGCCAACTCTTCCATGAGTCTGGCTTGTCTCCCCTTTTAATAGGAACCTCCCAATATTGGCAAGAATAGTTTAGAATAAACAGTTCAGTTAATAACATGAGAAGTCACTAACAGATGCAGGAAGAATAAACCATGCAGTTGGGGCTATAGTAGTACATGCACAGTAGCAGGTTTATTGCTTTAAGAAACTGTGGTCAACTTAGACAGTAACTATACTTATAAGGTAAAAAAAAAAAAACGTTATAATTTATCTTATCAGGGAAAAATGCTTCTTTCTCCACTTATTAGTCCCATCTTAACTCCTAGCGCTGATCATTCAGTCTCAAAAGCTTCTTAATCTGTCTACAAATCTGTCAGCAGTGAGGGATCAAATTACACATGCTGCCTGTAAGTCTATGGAGGAAAAAAGAGGGTGTGGTCAGAGAGGGGGGAAAGTGGCGGGAGATGAAGGCATGCCAAAAGAAATTGCTGAAACTTTTAATGGCGATATAAAAAGTGCTAAAAATGCAGAATACAAGAAATGGCCAGAAATAGTGTTTTTCTCACATACAGATACTGTATGTCAGCTTATTCATGAATTTAAAAAAAAAAAACATTAAAACTTTAAGGGTTAATACGAAAAAAATAAAAATGGCAACATAAGTCAAATTGGGAAGAAAGAACAGAAAAATACAGAGGAATTAACCAACAATTTTCATTAATGATTTCTACTGTCATTATATCAGTAAATACCATTAGAACTTACTGAAAAAAATCAATATACATATACACTGAGGAAAAAAAAACACAATGTAACTCCAAATCAATCACACTTCTGTGAAATTAACCTGTCCAGGTGTGCAACAGCACCGATTATGAATCAATTTACCCTTCTGTTGCACAAATGGAACAGACAACAGGTAGAAATAATAGGCAATTAGCAAGACAACCACTATAAAGGAGAGTTTTTCTGCAGCTGGTGACCACAGACCATTTCTCTGTTCTCATCCTTTTTGGCTGTTGTTTTGGTCACTTTTGCCTATTGTCATTGCTCTCACCACTAGAGGTACAGCAGCATAAGGCGATGTTTACAACCCACAGAAGTTGCTCAGGTAGTATATCAATGCGAGCTGTGGCAAGAAGGGTAGCTGTGTCTGTCAGCACAGCGTCCAGAGCATGGAGCAGATACCAGGAGACAGGCCAGTACATCAGGAGACGTGGAGGAGGCCGTAGGAGAGCAACAACCCAGGAGCAGGACCACTACCTCCTCCTTGGTGCAAGGAGGAACAAGAGGAGCAGTGCCAGAACCCTGCAAAATGACCTCCAGCAGGCCACTAACATCAATTTGCTGGGTGCTGTGGCACACACCTGTAATCCTAGCTACTATGGGATGCTTGGGCTGTGGGATCGCTTAAGCTTGTCACTAACATCAATTTGTCTGTTCAAACTGTCAGAAACAGACTCCATGATCATTGTATGAGGGCCCATCGTGCACAAGTAGGTGTTGTACTTACAGCCCAACACCGTGTAGGGAGATTGGCATTTACCAAAGAACACCAAGATTGGCAGATTCAACATTGGCGCCCTGTGCTCCTCAAGGATGAGAGTGGTTTCACACTGAGCACATGTGACAGACATGACAGAGCCTGGAGACGCCATGAATGCTCTGCTGACTGCAACATCCTCCAGGATGAAGGCTTTGGCACTGGGTCAGTAATGATGTGGGGGGGGGCATTTCTCTGGAGGGCCACACAGCCCTCCATGTGCGAGCCAGAGGTACCCTGACTGCCCCTAGGTACCGGGATGAGATCCTCAGACCCATTGTGAGATCATATGCAGGTGCTCTGGGCCCTGAGCTCATTCTCATGTATGTACAATGCTAGGCCTCATGTGGCTGAAGTGTGTCAGCAGTTCCTGCATGATGAAAGCATTGATGCTATGGACTGGCCTGCCCGCTCCACAGACCTGAATCCAATCGAGCACATCTGGAACATCATGTCTTGTTCCATCTACCAACGCCACATTGCACCATAGACTGTCCAGGACTTGACAGATGCTTTAATCCAGGTCTGGGAGATCCCTCAGGAGAACATCTGCCACCTCCTCAGGGCCATGCAAAGGCTTTGTGGGGAGGTCATACATGCAAGTGGAGGCCACACACACTACTGAGCATCATTTCCTTGTCTTGAGACATTTCCATTGAAGTAGGATCAGCCTGTAATTTTATTTTTCACTTTGATTATCATTCCAAATCCAGACCTCCATAGGAAAATATTTTTGATTTACATTGATCGTTTTTTTGATTTATTATTGTTCTCAACGAATTTCACTATGTAATGAATAAATACTGTTTTTGCAACTGGAATATTGCATTCAGTGATATCTTAGTGTTTTTGAGCTGTGTAGTTACTGTGTGAATAAACAAAAGTACTAATGAGCTTACTAACAGTAGCATTGGCCACAAGAATATTTTTCAGTACATTATGGCATGTACTACTTAAGACTTTTAATTAACCCAGAATATGTAATTAATGTTTTTTATAGTGAACCCTTAAAGGGAATCTGTCACCAGATTTGTGGTACCCTGACTGAGAGCAGCATGATGTAGGAGAAGGGACCCTGATTCCAGAAATGTGTCACTTACTTTACTGGGTGCTGCAGTTTTGATTAAAAACTGGTTTATTTGCTGCAGATCTAGCAGTTCTCTGCATGTTGAGGTTTGTATAACCCCAGCCAAATCACTGATTGGCAACTTTCTGTGTATACTGTGCATAGACAAAAAGCTGCCAATCAGTGGTGAGGGTGTGGTTGGACCACCTGGCAGCAGGCCTAAAAGTTCTCTAGTCCTAATCTTCTGTTGATAAAACAGTGATTTTATAAAAACTGCACTATGCAACCCACTAAGTGACACATTGCTGGAATCAGGGTCTCTTTATGTCAAATATGATGTTCTCAGATTCGGTAGCAAATTCCTGGTGACAAATTAGCTTTAAAGAACCACTCCATTGATCCTGTTGGATATTGCTTTATGTAAAATCATATAGCCTGACAACTAGTGTGGGTAAATCTCCTGTGTAATTGTTTTATGGATTTAATGTTCCTTTAAAACAGAATTGGTGCAAAGAAACCACATACATCCAAAAACGACATTGCATTACCAGTCTAAAGGATCGAAGAACGCTGAAACTGCCTCCTGTTGAAACGCCAAGTTCAAATATACTAAGACCCACAATAAATCCGTCAAATATATTCCAGCCTTCCTGGAAATAATAGTAAGGATGTAGTGCAATCAGCTTAAGTACCATTTCTGATGTAAAAATCCCTGTAAAAACCTGGAAAAAGAAGAATTGCTTTCAGTTGGGGATAGTTGTGATTTTCTGTATTTGTATAGCTATGACAAGGAACTGAAAACACATTACAAAAGTGTACAACAGTTTTTTCAGCTGTAGGACTTGTTTACACAGGACTCATGTTCTGCAGATTTATCATGCCTATTTTTGCTGCACATATTCCCCATGGATTTCATTCAGTCGCAATGCATGTCCAAACTGCACAATTTATAGGGAATCTGTCACCCATTTTAGCCCTATAAGCTGCGGCCTCCGCCATCAGGGGCTTATCTACAGCATTCTGTAATTCTGTAGATAAGCCCCTGATGTAACCTGAAAGATAAGAAAAACAAGTTAGATTATACTTACCCCGGCGTTCGGTCCGGTCTGATGGGTGTCGCCATCCCGTCTGGCGCCTCCCATCTTCATACGATGACGTCCTCCTCCTTGCTTCTCCCTCGGCTCCTGCGCAGGCGTACTTTATCTGTCCTGTTGAGGGCAGAGCAGAGTACTGCAGTGCGCAGGCGCCGGACCTCTCTGACCTTTCCCGGCGCCTGAGCACTGCAGTACTCGGCCCTCAACAGGACAGATAAAGTACGCCTGCGCAGGAGCCGAGAGAGAAGCAAGGAGAAGGACATCATCGTATGAAGATGGGAGGCGCCGGACCGGTCCGCGACACCCACCGCACCCTAGTACGCCCCCCCGGTGAGTATAATCTAACGTGTTTTTCTTATCTTTCAGGTTTCACCGGGGGCTGATCTACAGCATTACAGAATGCTGTAGATAAGCCCCTGATAGCGGTGGCCGCAGCTTATAGGGCTAAAATTGGGCTACAGATTCCCTTTAATGTGGATATTTCTATTACAAATGTGCTACTTTGGCTGAAATATGTTGGACTGCAAAATATAAACCTGCTGCCATGAACAGTATTCCTCCATATTCATGAGATTTATGTAACCCCGCCCTCTCCATTGATTGACAGCTTCCTGCCTATGAACAGTGCACACAGAAAGCTGCAAATCAGTGATGTGGGTGGGGTTACACAGAGCTCAGCATTTTCAAAACTGCAGCAAGCAGCCCAGTAAGTTGTACATCGCTGTCTCTACATCATGCTGCTTTCAGACATGTTGCAAAAACCTTGTGACAGATTCCCTTCAAGTAACATTCTGGCTATTAGTTCCTGCATATCCTACAAGCAAATTTCATGTGTGCTGCAAAAGACTACGGGAATAAAGGGCCTTTCAGACATTGGACTCCTTGGCACTGGCTTAATGCTGAACAGTCATACCATATCTCTTAACACTCTTGCATTTGTTGTTTCAATGTATAACTATATAGACTGCTCAAAATGACAAAAAAATATAGAAAAACGTAAAACAAAAGTATTTAAAGAGTATTGTAACAATAATGTAACCAAAATGGTCTCCTATGGTACAATGGATATAAAAAGTCTACACACCCCAATTAATAGGCCAGAGTTTTGTTGTGTTAAAAAAATAAATAGAACCATTTCCGAACTTTTCTCATCTTTAATGTCACCCATAAATTGTACAATTCAGTGGGAAAATAAAATTAAATCTTTTGGGGTTGAAAATTTAAAATAAAAAAACTAAAATTATGTGGTTACATAAATTTGCAGTCTTTTTGGGTAGGAGTCTATCAGCATGGCACATCTAGAATTGGGAATTCTTGCCCACTCTTCCTTGCAATAGCACTCTAAATCTGTCAGATTGCAAGGTCATCTCCTGTGTAGAGCACCCCATTCAGGTCAATCCGTAGATTTTCACTTGGATTTAGGGCTGGGCTCCGACTGGGCCATTCCAAAACTTTGATTTTCTGGCGAAGTTATTCTTTTGTTGATTTGAAGGAATGCTTTAGTCATGCTGAAAGTGGAAATTCCTCTCCATTGTCAGATTTTTAGCAGTGGCTTGAAAGTTTTGTTTCAAAATGGACTGATATTGGAGCTGTTCATAGTCCCTGCATCTTTACTAAAGCCCCAGTTTCAAGTGACGAAAAAAGCCACAAGTATAATGCTGCCTCCACCATGCTTCATTGTTAGTATGATATTCTTTTGGTGAAGCGCAGCTTTGCACCAAACATACCTTTTGGAACTATGGCCATAAAGGTCAATCTTAATCTCATCAAACCAGAATATGTTTCTCCAAATTTCTTTTATCAGACTTGATGTAGATTTTAGTAAAATCTAGCCACATTTGGATGTTTTTCTTTGTTATAAAAGGCTTGCATCTTGCCACCCTACCTCACAGGCCAGACATAAAAAATGCATGTTGTTACATGCAGTACACTATCAATACCTGTCAAGAATTTCCTCAGCTCCTTTTATGTTATGGAAGCCTATTGGAAGCCTTCTGGACCAATTTTCTTCTTGCCTTTTCACCAATTTGTGATGGATGTCAGTTCTAGGTATTGTCACTGTGATGTAAAATTTAAGCCATTTCTTGATGACCATCTTCACAGTGTTCCATGGTATATCTAATACCTTAAATTTTGTTTAGCCTTCTTCTGACTGATAACTTTTAACAGTGAGATCCCTTTGCTCTGTTATAAGCTGTTTACGGACCATGATTTTTCTGTAAAATGCAACTAAGAAAATGTCAGTAAAATCCTACTAGAAGTATTTTGCTGTGTTCCGGGGCCTAGTTAACCAGCGCATGCGCAGTCAGGCTTTTCGGCTTTGCCCGCAGTTGGGCAAAGCATACTGCGCATGCGCGAGTCAAGAATGCTTAGTGCACTCGCGAAAGATGGCGGACACCTACTCATTCTATTCATGAAAAAGCTGCGGACAGCGGCCAAGGATGGGGAGGCGGCAAAGATCGGAAACACCGCCCATCAGACCGGACAGACCTCATTTATATAGCCCGTCAAAAGTAGGTGACAGATTCCTGTCACCTGTTGTTTTGGCCGCTATAAGATGCAGCCACCACCTTTCAGGGCTTATCTACAGCATTATATAATGCTGTAGATAAGGCCCTGGTTCAGCCTAGAAGATAAGAAAAATAAGTTTTATTATACTCCCCTGGGGGGGGGGTCTGATGCGCTTTCAGCTCTCTCTTCCTCTTAAACACGCTCCCTCCTCCCGAGTCATGGGACCTGTCCAGTCCCCTATTACTTCCCCTGGGCAACATGGGACGCAGCCTCGACAGTTCCGCACCCGGCACAGCGCAGGCACCCGCAGCCTGGTCTTCCTCCTTACATGTTTAACTGTGAAATGCTGCTGTGTTTCAGAGAAGACTATAGCTTAATCGTCGCCAGGCGGGAAGGGGAGAAGCCGCCGGGGACCTGCCTGTATGACTAATCTCCCGTGTGGCTCAGTCCCTGGTGGCTAATAAACTATGGAAGACATTTTGACAAGGGTGTGTAGACTTTTTGTAACCACGGTACATGAACAGCTTGAGTTTTATTTAATATTTTTTTTATTGCTGACCTTATGCTATTTTAGCACCAAGCAAAAATGTCAACCCACCTGATTTCCGACCGAAAGAACACGTTCAAAATCTGATGACATGTTGGCATGCTCCATGGCCATGAAAATAGTGTTAAGAACAATGCAGATTGTGATAATGAGGTCTGAAAATGGATCCATTATAATGAGCTTCACAATGTCTTTAAACCTCAGCCACAGATCACAGCAGTCCCAGATTAAAATGCATTTAGCAAATTTGTACCAATGTGGAGAACACTTCTTTTGTCTTGATTCTTCAAGTTCTAAAAGTATAACAGATTACATTTTAATTTTTTGAACTTCGATTTTATAAATATTTCAGATACACTTTTTTTAAAATTTCGCTTGTCGTGTGAATTTGTCTCACATCAAGTAAATATATCACTTACAGGGACGTAAAGCATAATGCAGATCACACGGCTGCTATGGGGTCCATGTTCCAAGGTGGCCCATTGCCAATGTAGGCATCGACCCTTCCCCACCTTCCCCATGTTGTCACAATTTCAATGGTATCTGCATCCTGGATGCAGATGCAGTTGAACACAATGATGGAACAGGGACCCGCCAGGCCTCTGTTAAGGAATCTTTTGGATCCCATTAACTGTATGTGGTGGAAATCATTCTATATGGCGGGCTGTGTGGGGGCCATTATACTGTGTGGAGGCCTGTAGGGGCCATCATACTATTTTGGTGGGGCGGTGTGTGGGCCTTTATACTGCTTTGGGGCTGTACGGGGCCATCATACTGTCTACTGGGACATTGCGGGCCATCATAGTGTTTTGTGGGACAGTCGGGGTTCATCATCCTGTTCTGTGGGACTCTGTTGGGTAATCATACTGTTTTGTGGGACTGTTGGAGGTGGAGAAGGGCAGTAAAAATGGTACAAAAATATACAGTTTATTTGCAAAAAACACTTCGCAGTAATGTAACGTGGTGCGGGTTCGGTAGCCGTAGGTGAAGTACTGGTCTATTGCGCCCTGGTAAGTTACATGAAGATGGATGTTCTGGCTGGATATGATTACTTGTGTTGTAAGGGTGGTACGCAAATGCAGGCCACATATAACCGATGATGCTGGTTTGCCAGAACATAGGTTAACCAGTTCATGAAAGGAGACCACCAATTCTTAACAAATGAAGCTTTACTAAACAGTAGCGTGGCAACTATATACACAAGATAGGGGGTACACAACTTCTCGCACGTTTCTTCATAAAACACACAGCATCTCAATACATAGTCTCATTACTTCCCTGGCCTCACACATTCCAGCCTCCACTGGTCTCAATTCCTTCCCCACAACCCAGCTTAACACCACAGTACAGCTCGTGAAAGTCATTTCCTCTTCCCTCGGTTCAGCACCTGAATCTTCTCATAAAGGAGAGGATTTGCCAATATGGCTGGATTGAGCTTCAAGCTCTCTGATGCTAAGGGAACTCCCACCAAGGATACTCACTTTGTCTCACATTCTATTCCATCCGGGCCTGTTACCTTTAAGAGCTGTAAGTTAATCAGGGCTTTGCTACTAGGCGTATCTTCTCCGGACCTTTCTCACTTGGTCACTCTGTTCTATGGTCAGTCCTCAGAGCTGGAACTGTCCTTCTCTCTGCATCTCTGTAACTCTCTCTGTCTCAATCTGTTCCTCAGGATCATGCTATCTCTTTCCTGATCTTCTTTCGCTCTTGACACAAAACACTCATTGTGTCACGGGTTTGCTGTGACAGACAGGAGCCAGAAGACAGCAGTGTCTGAGTTCAGGTACTCTCGCATTGAATACAATCACTTCTCCCTCTTATTCGATGGTGCTAGTTTTTTTCAGCAGTGCAGTAATAAACTGCTCAGCATTGAGTTTCTGTAGCTTCCTTCTTGGAAGTTATCAGCTGTGCAGCATCAGCCACTCCCCTCTACTACATAGTCTCTGCTCTGGCAATCTGGATTTCCAGTGTTAAGTCTTGCACTGCCTGGTGAAGAAGAGGAGGATTCAGTGTGCATAGTCCTATTCTCTTCTATTTTTGTTTACCTTACTAATTCCTTTGATGTTTTGCTCTGTTGTCTGTGAGTGCTTACTTTGTATGATTGGTATTTTTATTTATCCCTGTACATCCTTCCTTGTATGTCTGGTTTGTGTATTTACATACAATATTCTCCCATACTTCCCTGGGAGGGGGAGGGGATAGATAAGGGCTGCTTCACGAGTACAGCAAGGTATGAGGCCCCAGCAACTTTACTATTTGAAGTAACCTGGGGAACAGGGGTAGCTAGGTTGCCCCTAGCAATAGGGACAGAGTAGGAGCCCCTGGTCCCAGGTTATCAGATAACAGAAATGTGACAGTAACACTGGCCCATACTAGTTTTTTGATCCATCATGAATCCTATTACTGCTCAGGCTGGGCAACTGCAGCAGCTTAGTCTAAAGGTAGTTTGTTGCTTTCAGGGAAGCCTGTAAACTATACTTAAGTTGTGGCCTCACTCCTCTGGTTCTGGAGTACAACTGGTGGGGATCGTAATTTTGATCCTTCAGGGTGACCCCCAAGCCAAGCCTGGGCTTTTTCTCTTCCATAGGACTCTCAGTCACTACGGGAGGTTGAGGAATTTTTTTTCTCTGTCCGAGTGCACACTACATCTGCTTCAGCATGGAGACTGGCCAGCAGAGGAGTATTGCTCCAAGTTTCGAAGGTGGTCCATCGATACTAAGTGGAATGACTCAGCACTCTGTAGCCAGTTCATTCAAGGGTTATAGGTAAGGGTGAAGGAAGCCCTGGTTCTGCATGAGACTATGATCTCAATGGAGGCGGCCATGTCTCTGGCCAGCCAGGTGGACTACCGTCTTCAACAGAGACATAAGGAGACACTCCAATTTGCCGACTGCCTGCAGTCAAAGGAACCTGGGTCTGAGTCTACCATGGAACCCATGCCGCTAGGTGGGGTGGCACGTTCTGTGGTTGCAATGGGGGAGTGTGTTTTGTTTTGTGGTGGAAAGGGTCATTTTGTTGGTATGTGTCCTTCTATATCCTTCCGTAAACAGCAGCCGGAAAACTAAGGAGCCCAGATTGCATGGAGATTGGCAATCCGGGAGTACTTATTTCCTCAGTTGGTTGATGTCAATTTTTTCTGCCTGCCGTTAACCATCTTGGAAAAGATAGGGTGGTTGTTCCTTTCTTTCTGGAAAATGGGGCGGGATTTAATTTGATCGACTCCAGGTTCATCCAAGCCAAGGCCCTCAAACCACAAGTATTATCTAAATCTATGCTCATTATCGCTATTGACTCTGCACCCTTGAGCCTGGAATATTTTACTCAGGTCGTTTGAATGTTGCATCTATAGGTAGGGGCCATGCACTCCGAATTTATTGACTGTTACGTACTAGAGGGCTTGCCCTGTGGTTCTAGGAGTACTCTGGCTTATGCTACACAACCATGTGGTAGACTGGCAAACTGGAGGGGATTAAATGGAGTGAGTATTGCTTAGACACACAGCTAGCCAGGGTGTGTACTCAATCTCTTCCTGTCTGACCTTGGGGATGTGTTTTCAGAACAGGGGTGTCAGGAACTCTCTCCATATTGTCCTTATGATTGCACCGTTAACCTTATTCCTGGGGCTAAGCTGTCAAAGAGTAGGTTATAGATCTCTGGTTCAGAGAGGCAGGCCATGAAGGACTATATCACTAAAAGTTTGGCAAAAGGGCATATCAGACCTTTTTCATCTCCCGCTGCTGTCGGGTTTTTCTTTGTGAAGGAAAAAAACAGGGAGTTACGCCCTTTCTTAGACATTTGTGAGCTCAATTGTATTACGATCCGGGATCCATATGCTCTCCCTCTCATTCTGGGCTTTTTTAATCAGATTGTAGGGGCCAAAAGGTTTTCTGAACTAGACCTCAGGGGAGCTTATAATTAGAGATGAGCAAATTTGTTCGCATTTGCTGAGAAAAATTATGACACTGGTAACAGGGAATCCTTGGCCATTACATGGGCTTTTGAAGAAAGGCATCATTTTCTAGAAGGGGCAGTACCTCTGGTCAAGGTAACCAGATCATAAAAATGCATTATATTTAGAATTTGCTAAGCGTCTGATGCATAGACAGGCAAGGTGGTGTTATGAATGAGTCACCGTAGGTGGCAAAAACAGAAATACTAGCTAAGTCCAGAAAACCAGAGAAATTGGCAGCTATCGGATTACAGACCCCTGAACCTATCAACAACAACTAGCAGTAGCCGTGGGGGGTTCCTACGGTGCCCTAGACCCCTCGATCACAGCCGGAGAACTACATAGCCTAAAGACAGAAAGGGAAATCTAAACTGCCCCAGAGCAGACCCCAAAGCAATAGGCAGCCCCCAACATATAATGACTGTGAAGCAAGATGAAAAAACACTCACACAGATTGAAAGATAGGCTGAGCAAACGATGGGGCCCAAGCTAACTACATAGGGCAGGATAGAAAAGCTGCTGTCTGTAATCCGCCAAAACCCTATCAAAACAAGAGCCAACAGCTGATAGGGAAAAAAGCCCTGAAGACGCTAGGCTTCCAAAAAGACTATATCAGTACTCAGGTATTTTCTGAAGACAGAGCAAAAAGGAATTCAGCACACCCCAGCAGGGGGTTCTGACCTTGAGAAAGAGGTTGTAGAGGCTCGGGGATGCCCTGGATGTCTGTCCTTTATGTAAATTGTTCGTACCTGTTAATCTACATCTAAAGTTATAAGTGACCATCTTGATTCGGTCTTAGCTAGACACCCTGGAAGTAAAGGCTCCACAGATCTCCTTACCCAGCGTTTCTGGTGGTTTGGGTGTTTCCAAAATTATTTGGGAGTATGTCGCTGCCTGTAGCCTGTGTGCACTTTGTAAGATCCCTCAAACTGATCAGTTTGGGTCTCTCCAACCATTGGTGATTCCCAGTAGACCTTGAACTTATTTATCAGCAGACTTCATTGCTCATTTACCAGTATCTGCAAGTAATAAAGTTATTTTGGTGGTGGTGGACAGGTTCAGCAAGATGTCTCGTTTTATTGCGCTATCTCCCTTACCCAAGACCGTGGCATAAATTTTCATCAAAGAAATCATAAGATTACATGGGATTCCTACCGATATTGTTTCTGACCGGGGGGATTTATTTTCAAGTTTTTGAAAGCATTTTACACTTGTTTGGGGATTTATCTGTCGTTTTTATGTGCTTTTCATCCACAGTCTAATGGGCAAACTGTACAAGTTAACCAGAATCTTGAGACTTATCTTAGGTGTTTTGTGTCTGAAAATCAGGAGGATTAGGTTACTTAGCTGAATTTGTGATAAATAACCGTTATTATGAATATACTGGTAAGTCCATGTTCTTCAGGGCCTATGGTTTCCATCCTCAGTTTAGCTCGTTTATTAGGAATCATTCCTCAGGGATACTGGAAGAGGAATGATTTTCATAATCTATTACGTCTGTGCAGGGCAGCCATCAGGGCATTACTGGTGCATGAGGCCCGTTGACTGGGGGGGGGCCACGTCAGAGTTTTCATAAACCAGAGCTGTGTGTGGAGGGAACAGTAGGAGGCGCGTCATTGTGACAGACAGCTGAGCGAGGCAACCAGTTAAAAACTTGTTGCATCATTCCCCAGAAGATTCATGGCTGAACTAGCTCAAAAGGGTGCTTCTACTCAATACTGAGCAAAGGGTCTGAATACTTATGACCATGTGGTATTTCAGTTTTTCTTTTTTAATAAATTTGCAAAAATTTCTACATTTCTGGGTTTTTTTCAGTGAAGATGGGGTGCAGAGTGTACAGTAATGAGAAAAAAATGAACTTTTTTGAATTTACCAAATGGCTGCAATGAAACAAAGAGTGAAAAATGTAAAGGGGTCTGAATACTTTCCGTACCCACGGTAACTACGTCTTACCCTACTCATTGCAACAAATGTAAAGTTTGTGGTCTGTACCCGCGCTGCCAGGTGATGAAGAAACATCAAATGCCAGAGATAACGTAAAAAAAAAAGTTTTTTTTTTACATTTTTTCTACGCGTTTCTAAGTGTAGCCCACTTCTTCAGGAAACAAAAACTATAGATATGGTGCCGGGATGGAGCAAGAATGCAGTCTGTATACATGCGGTCTCGTGCCAAATAGACGTGAATGGCCAAAATCTGTTTAATTACCAGTATCATCTAAAACTATGAGTAACTATGAATTAATAGTGGAGCCTCCTGACATTTTTTATATGACCGTCCAAAGTCCATTCTATTATGCAAATGTGGAAAAACAGCTAAAATATACCTGAAGACTATAATTACACTGGGGGAATTATGTAACAATTACACCAAAGAAGCACAGCAACAAAAATTTATTCTTTTATGTTATCAAGGAAAATTCCTATATGTTTAAAATATTAAAACGTAAAACAGGTATAAAATAATGTCCGTCATGTTTTTTAAAGGTTGCCCAATCCTTTAGATACAACATCACTATCGGATTCGTGGGAATCCGACACGTGGCACTCCGAACCAATCAGCTGCTCATAGGTCCTTTGGCGACTGGAGGTAAACAGTGTATGACAGCTTCTCACATTGTGCAGTGACCGCTCACGGGTTCAGCTGATCAGCTCCTATTCACCTCAATGGGAGATGAGCTGCAGTACCTGACAATGCCACCACACAGCATATGGAGCTGTGCTGTTCTGGCTCTGCATACGGATTACTTTCTGCCACTGGAAACTTGCAAGCAGCTGATTGGGGTTGGGATTTGCAGTTGGGGTGTCATGGGTCAGACCTCCATCAATATCTAAGTCCCTAAACTTGTATCTTACCCTTATATATCCCATTGATGGTAAAGTGAAATCCACTAATACACATCATTATCTAATTGGCTTCTACAGACAGCTTTTTATGTGAATTCGTTTTTATACACAAGGCACTGGAACGTTTTTAGATAAAACAACTTCTAAAATGCATCAAAATGTCAGTCTATAAATGAAAAATGGAAATAGAAGAAGCTATGCCCTACCTTCCATTGTAGTTGTTAAAACTGTAGCAATACTTTGAGCCCTTTGTCTGACAGATAGATTTTCCATCATATCCACTGAGATTTTGTAGTAGCTTGGTCGTCTTTTATTTACCTCTGTTTCTGTTGTAGTGCCCTAGAAACCATCAGCACAAAAGTGATGAAGAAGACTTTAAACGTGTTTAAACCACAGAAAAATTTGCAATCTTTTAGAAGCACGGATCCTGAAAACCTCAGTAATTGCATGCACATTCTCTTTGTAATGGTCGCTACAGGTGGAAAATACAGAGGCCGAAAAATGGAGATAGGTGGTGGACCAGGGAAAAGTCAGGAATGGAGCGGCGGGTGGGGCTCAGTAAGATAAGTGATACTTATTTTATTATTATACAGCATTCTGAGAGTCTTGTGAGCACATATGTAGTAATTTTCCAAGGAAGGCAAAGCAATAACGGGGTCTCTCCCACACAGCAATTCAGGTCCTCCTTCTGGCTCAGTGGTGACTCAGACACAATTGAGATAGCCCTAGTTCGGTCACAGAAAATAGTTATTGTCAACATCAACCAGTGATGGTGCACATGACTTGTGCAGTCTCCTTTCAGAGAGATTCTGGCTGCTCTCGCTGTAGCTCCAACACAATCAACTCTGCTCAGCTCCCCCAGGTGACTGACCAGTAAACACATTGTCTGGTCCTAGTCATAGGTAGTCAGGTGAACCTAAATAGTACCTATAGTGCTAGGATTTAACGCTGTCTTAACTGTCTTTCTATATATATATATATATATATATATATACACAATGTTTTGAACTTTTGACTTTCAGGCTACATATCTCAAGATCCACTACTGCTTCTAATGTGAGACTACCATCATTTTATAGGCAATCATCTTGGCTATCCCACAAATAGTTTTCACTTGCAACTATTTAGCATATGATTAGTTATGCAGATACTCATCATGTCGTTGCATTGTTACTGTTTTGCTCCTAAAAATCCAAGTTTGCATTATTTTGTTAACATTTTGTAAATCCACCTTTGGCTTTCAACACTGCCTGAATATTTCTGGGCATGTTCTCGATCAGAATCAAGCATGTCTCGACCAAAATCTTATCCCAGGTTTCTTCTACATGTTCCAAAAATTGGTGCATACTGGTCGAATCACTAGGGTAAGTATACAGTTTTTTTTCTTCAAATGTACCCACAAGTGTTCAATTAGGTTGAAACCTGGATACTGTTTGGTACCTCTACTTCATTGCTATTGAACCATTTCTTTACCAATCTCACTGTATGCTTCTGGTCATTGTCCTGCTGGAACATTATGTTGTCCTTTTTATACCCATGGTACTCAAGTATACGAAGTAACTTATCTTGTAGTATTCTCACAAGTAGCTCAGAATCGAGACCACCATCGATCCTGGTCAAGTATTCAATGCCTCTGGCTGTTAAACAACCCCATATCATCAGGCTTTCTCCACTAAACT
Source organism: Dendrobates tinctorius (assembly GCF_039654945.1). Classification (NCBI taxonomy): domain Eukaryota; kingdom Metazoa; phylum Chordata; class Amphibia; order Anura; family Dendrobatidae; genus Dendrobates; species Dendrobates tinctorius. The sequence continues at coordinate 36,989,411 of NW_027361810.1, read as the reverse complement.
TGACAGTGCCTTCAATTTCCTGACCTGTTAGCCACATTTTTGACAGGCTGCTGCAATGCAGATAAGTGCAGGTTCCACTAGATGGCAGTAGAGTGGACGCAGAACTGCACCCAAACAGAGCAGGCTTGCAATGCAACAGCCAGGTTACCACAGGTGGCAGCAGATTAGTCAGACAGGCCGAGTCAAGCAACACACTGTAGTGTAGTACAAAACAAACTCAGGGTCGAGAAGGTCAATAGCGGTCAGGAGCGGATAAGCCAAAAGACAAAAGCAGGTCAGGATACAAGCCAAGTCAGAACCGGGAGGTCAATACACTAAAGGGAACACTGAGTAAAAATGGGAATGGGGGAAAATATAGACACAGGTTCAGACAGCAAACGCAGGAGGACAAATCAAAGTAAGCTACAGCAGCCCTAGGCAAAACTATAACTGACATAGCCTGCAGCGATAAATAGCAAACCTGAGCCCAGACTAAGGCTGAGAAAGGTTAACCCCTTCGTGACCAGACCGGGAAAACAGGACTCCAACCCCGGTCTGGATCATGACAATTTTCACTTGTTTGTTTCAGACTCATTTGCACCCATCAGAGCCTAGTTTACTGATTTTCATCTCATTGCGCCAAATCACACATTTCCAATTTTCTACTGTCCGCTTTTCAAACTTTTTTTTGCAAACTCAAGGCAACACTTCATTTCACGATATTGAAGTGGAGGCTTTGTCACCTTTTTTCAGGCCACTGTGATCTCACTATTGTAAAGTATACGAGCCAATTCCACTGTTTGTCGCGCTAGAACTGATGGACCTTGTGATGAGCCGACTTGTTGACTCCAATATTTTTCCTGGACGTTCACCTCTTGGCTTCTGAATGGATGAATGGACTTCATTTCAAATTCTTCCAGCTGTCATGCCACTCACATGATGCAGTTTGGCAATTTTCTTGGTCGAGAGACCACTATCGATGAGCTGGATGACGCTGTTTCTCTTTTTTCGGGAAATCTTCTTTGTGGCTGATTTTCGATTTGAACCAGTGACTTTTCTCTTGAGAATCAACCTAATAACCCTCTGAGCTATTAGAGAATGTGAGAACAGGTTGTAATTTGTAGTGTTCAGGAAGAAAAAGAATTTTACACTACGAGGAGCAAAACTAACAATGTAGTGACATGACAAGAATCGGTATAACTAATGAAATGCTAAATAGTAAATAGTTGCAGGGATAACAAAAAAAAAAATATATATATATATATATATACAGTTGTGGCCAAAAGTATTGACACCCCTGCAATTCTGTCATATAATACTCAGTTTCTTCCTGAAAATGCTTGCAAACACAAATTCTTTGGTATTATTATCTTCATTTAATTTGTCTTAAATGAAAAAACACAAAAGAGAATGAAGCAAAAAGCAAACATTGATCATTTCACACAAATCTCCAAAAATGGGCCAGACAAAAGTATTGGCACCCTCAGCCTAATACTTGGTTGCACAACCTTTAGCCAAAATAACTGCGACCAACCACTTCCGGTAACCATCAATGAGTTTCTTACAATGCTCTGCTGGAATTTTAGACCATTCTTCTTTGGCAAACTGCTCCAGGTCCCTGATATTAGAAGGGTGCCTTCTCCAAACTGCCATTTTTAGATCTCTCCACAGGTGTTCTATGGGATTCAGGTCTGGACTCAGGTCTGGCCACCTTAGAAGTCTCCAGTGCTTTCTCTCAAACCATTTTCTAGTGCTTTTTGAAGTGTGTTTTGGGTCATTGTCCTGCTGGAAGACCCATGACCTCTGAGGGAGACTCAGCTTTCTCACACTGGGCCCTACATTATGCTGCAAAATTTGTTGGTAGTCTTCTGACTTCATAATGCCATGCACACGGTCAAGCAGTCCAGTGCCAGAGGCAGCAAAGCAACCCCAAAACATCAGGGAACCTCCGCCATGTTTGACTGTAGGGACCGTGTTCTTTTCTTTGAATGCCTCTTTTTTTCTCCTGTAAACTCTATGTTGATGCCTTTGCCCAAAAAGCTCTACTTTTGTCTCATCTGACCAGAGAACATTCTTCCAAAACGTTTTAGGCTTTTTCAGGTAAGTTTCGGCAAACTCCAGCCTGGCTTTTATATGTCTCGGGGTAAGAAGTGGGGTCTTCCTGGGTCTCCTACCATACAGTCCCTTTTCATTCAGATGCTGACGGATAGTACGGTTTGACACTGTTGTACCCTCGGAATGCAGGGCAGCTTGAACTTGTTTGGATGTTAGTCGAGGTTCTTTATCCAACATCCGCACAATCTTGCGTTGAAATCTCTTGTCAATTTTTCTTTTCCGTCCACATCTAGGGAGGTTAGCCACAGTGCCATGGGCTTTAAACTTCTTCATGACACTGCGCACGGTAGACACAGGAACATTCAGGTCTTTGGAGATGGACTTGTAGCCTTGAGATTGCTCATGCTTCCTCACAATTTGGTTTCTCAAGTCCTCAGACAGTTCTTTGGTCTTCTTTCTTTTCTCCATGCTCAATGTGGTACACACAAGGACACAGGACAGAGGTTGAGTCAACTTTAATCCTTGTCAACTGGCTGCAAGTGTGATTTAGTTATTGCCAACACCTGTCAGGTGCCACAGGTAAGTTACAGGTGCTGTTAATTACATAAATTAGAGAAGCATCACATGATTTTTCGAACAGTGCCAATACTTTTGTCCACCCTCTTTTTTATGTTTGGTGTGGAATTATATCCAATTTGGCTTTAGGACAATTCTTTTTGTGTTTTTTCATTTAAGACAAATTAAATGAAGATAATAATACCAAGGAATTTGTGTTTGCAATCATTTTCAGGAAGAAACTGAGTATTATCTGACAGAATTGCAGGGGTGTCAATACTTTTGGCCACAACTGTGTATATATATATATATATATATATATATATATATATATATATACACACATACATACATGAAAAAAAGATTTTTTTGGCACAGCCAGCTCACCGCTTTGAAGAAAACCACGAATAAGTCCAGCCTATGGTAGCAGTTCGCACGGAAGCGGATTGGGATAAATCCTTGCATGTAAAAGAAATAGTGTTGGTTCTCCAGCGATCAGTCCAATGGTAGAGTAAAATATAACTTTTATTTTTCCATTAAAAAGGTTCCAGGTTTCTTCAGTGACAATTTTGCATATGGTCAATCCCTTTTGGACGACATGTTTCAACACTACATGTGTCTTCCTCCAGGTCCTCCAGCACATGTAGTGTCGAAACATGTCGTCCAAAAGGGATTGACCATATGCAAAATTGTCACTGAAGAAACCTGGAACCTTTTTAATGGAAAAATAAAAGTTATATTTTACTCTACCATTGGACTGATCGCTGGAGAACCAACACTATTTCTCGTATACATATATATATATATATATATACAGTATATACACACACACATACATTTATATATCTAATTATATATTATCTTTTTAAAGTGTGCTATGTAAAGAAAAAAAAGATATACATCAATATATATAAATGTGTGTGCATATACAGTGGGGAAAATAAGTATTTGATACACTGCCGATTTTGCAAGTTTTCCCACCTACAAAGAATGGAGAGGTCTGTAATTTTTATCTCAGGTACACTTCAACTGTGATAGACAGGATCTTAAAAAAAATCCGAAAAAATCACATTGTATGATTTTTAAATAATTAAATTGCATTTTATTGCATAACTTAAGTATTTGATCATTTACCAACCAGCAAGAGTTCTGTCTCTCACAGACCTGGTAGTTTTTCTTCAAGAAGTCCTCCTACTCTGCACTCAGTCCACACACTCAATCACGCTCCAACCTCTCCATCATGGCCAAGACCAAAGAGATGTCTAAGAACACCAGGGGCAAAATTGTAGACCTGCACAAGGCTGGGGTGGGATACAGGACAATAGGCAAGCAGCTTGGCGAGAAAGCAACAACTTTTGGCACAATTATTAGAAAATGGAAGAACCAGAAGATGACTATCAATCTTCCGTGGTCTGGGGCTCCATGCAAATATCATCTCATGTGGTAAGTATGATTCTGTGAAAGGTCAGAAATCAGCCCAGAACTATACGGGAGGACCTGGTCAATGACCTGAAGAGAGCTAGGACCACAGTCTCAAACATTACTTTTAGTAACACACTATGCCGTCATGGATTAAAATCCTGTAGGGAACTCTATGTCCCCCTGCTCATGCCAGTCCATGTCAAGGCTTTTTTGAAAATTCATCAGAGACCATCTGGATGATCCAGAGGAGGCATGGGAGAAGGTCATGTGGTCAAATGAGAACAAAGCAGAACTTTTTGGTATCAACTTCACTCACCGTGTTTGGAGGAAGAAGGATTAGTTCAACCCCAAGAACATCAACCCAACCGTGAAACATGCAGGGGAAGCATCATACTTTGGGAGTGCTTTTCTGCAAAGGGGACAGGATAACTACACAGTATTAAAGGGTCATGTATTGCAAGATTTTGTCCAACAACCTCCTTCCCATTGAAGATGGGTCATGTCTGGGTCTTCCAGCATGACAATGACTCAAAGCACACAGCCAGGTCAAAAAAAGAGTGGGTCCGTGAGAAGGATTTTCAATGTCCTGGAGTGGCCTAGCCATTCTCCAGATCTAAACCCAATATAAAATCTTTGGAGGGAGCTGAAACTCAATGTTGCTCAAGGACAACCCTGAAACCTGAAAGATTTGGAGAAGATCTGTATGGCGGAGGGGGCCAAAATCCCTGCTGCACTGTGTGAAAACTTGGTCAAGAACTACAGGAAACGTCTGATCTCTGCAATTGCAAACAAAGGTTTCTGCACCAAATATTAAGTTCTGTTTTTCTATTGTATCAAATACTTATTTCATACAATAAAATGCAAATTAATTAGGTAAATAAAAATCATTCAATGTGATTTTCTGGATTTTTTTCAAGATTCTGTCTATCATAGGTGAAGTGTACTTACGATAAAAAATTACAGACCTCTCCATTCTTTGTAGGTGGGAAAACTTGGAAGTGTATCAAAATATTTATTTTTCCCCACTGTCTGTCTGTCTATCTATAAATATATATATATATATCTATATATATGTGTTGCATTTTTTACAATTTTTTAAGGTGACCCATGTCAAGTGCTGTGACGGCTGACTGCTAATCTCAATAGCTAAACCAGCCCCCTTCTCTCTCACAGCCAATGCAATGAAAGAAATGTGGGCTGGCATAGCCACTGAATAGTGATGAGCGAGTATACTCGTTGCTCGGGTTCTCCCGAGCATGCTCAGGTGATCTCCGAGTATTTTGGCATGCTCGGAGATTTATTTTTCATCGTCTCAGCTGCATGATTTGAGACTTGTAGACAGGCTGAATACATGTGGGAATTCTCTAACAAACAGGCATTCCACACATGTATTCAGGCTGTCTACAAGTCGCAAATCATGCAGCTGAGACGACGAAAAATAAATCTCCGCGCACGCCAAAATACTCGGAGATCACTTGAGCATACTCGGGAAAACCCGAGCAACGAGTATACTCGCTCATCACTACCACTGAAAGAACCTAATCAGCCAGACCCCTAAAATGGCACAAGAAGTTCCGCTGCCAGGACCTGACACCATATTGATATCGGAAGATTGAGGCAGCTTGGGAAAAAAACTGTATCAGTAAGCGTTATATAACCTTATCAGGAATATATCTAAAGTTAATTTTTGCAACGTAGACAAATCCTTTAAGAATTCTCTTGGGAACACTGTGACCCCCTGTGACTAGAACCTACAGGCACTGCCTTAACGCCTTAACGCTTAATCCACCCCTGACCTCACTGCATATCTACAAATTCAATGTGAATAACCCAGCCTTATATTTAGCATCTAACATTCATACCGTAATTCCCCACATAATGTTTCTGGTACTTTCAGAAATCAGGCCCTTTTGTACATCCACCGGCAGACTAATTATAAAAGATCTTGACTATTGTAAATCTGACACATTTATATTGGTGCGTCGCTCATAATTGCAGCAGGATTAACGGGGAGGAAAATGCTACACAGGGGATTGTGCGCACCTTCGAAAGTCATTTTTTTTTTCTTTGAACTGTACATTCCCCGGTGGTTCAGCTCAAATAACAATGCGCCCACACAGTCCTTAAAATAAGACACTTATGGGTAGTTTGACGTCTGTTTCACCTCAGAACTCCTGTCTTGTACTGTATGATTTTCTAAGTAATTGATAAAAATGACTCGGAAAATATTTCAATTGATCTATCGAGGGGTCTTATGAAAAGCAATGTAAAAAAAAAAAACCCCACAGCACTATCGAAATTTTGTGACTAAGGATTTTTTTTTTTTTAAAGACTCTCAAAATAGTTTAAAATAAAAAGAAAAAGTATTGCCCTATAGATCTGGCACTGCCATGTGCAAATCCTGCCTGGATCGGGTGAACATGTGACCGCTGCAGTCAATCATTAACATCAGTGGTGACCCAAGCATCAACACAAAAGAGTGGTGGAGGATTGGTAAATTATTACTTATTTGATATTTTTTTACAGCGTTCTAAGAGGTTTTTTTTTCCTTAAAGAGGTTGTCCGGGCTTTTCACATAATCTCACTGCATATCTGGGCTGCAGAATGCTGACAATAAGTAATTTACCTTCTGTGGCCAGTTTGCAGGGTTTGCTAGATGTCAGCTCTTGCTTGTAATAAAAACGTCCTGGGGGGTGTGTTCTGGCATTGAAATGAGAACTGGTCGTTTCCTCCTACTCTACTAAAAACATGCCCTCTATAGCAACAACCCCACCCTCCATAGCTACAGGCCCTCAACACCACATGAAGAAGCCCTCCTCACACAGTAGCAAATCCTCCCCACTAGAAGTGCAGAGAGCAGACCACCCAGCTGCTCCTCGCCCAGACACACGCTGAACAGTGTTCTATGGAAAGTGAAACTATTGAGGAAGAAACGACCAGTCCATGAAAATCAGACTGCACTCAGAGGTCATCTGAGTGCAATACGATGGTTTCCATGGACTCATTGACTTGCAGGGCTGAGTATGATCCGATCGGATACAACTCGGGCATGCTGTGATTTTGTCCCTGGTCCAAGGAAAGAAAATCATACGTGTGCATGGCCACATAGAATTACATTGATCAGAGTGCGATCCGATGTTTTGCCAGATCATACTTGGATCAAAAATACGGTCAAGTGCACAAGCCCTGGCTATGTGCACACGCTGCGGTTTTTGCTGCGGTTCCGCTGCGGTTTTGGCCCTGCGGAACAGCAGCAGTTCCGCAGACATGGTACTTTACCATGTTAGCCTATGGGTTTTCAAAACCGCAGTGCTCATGCTGCGTTTTTTTTCCGCGCGGTTTTGCTGCGTTTTTTTTCCCTCAGCATGTCAATTATTTCTGCGGATTCTGCTGCGGTTTCACACCTTTAACATAGTAGAGGTGTGAAACCGCAGGGCAAAACCGCAGGCCAAACCGCAGCAAAACCGCAGGTCACTTTACCTGTGGTTTTACCTGCGTTTCCGCGTGGAAAAAACCGCAGCGGAATCCGCAACATGTGCACATAGCTTAGGCTAGGGTCAAACAATAGTATTTTCTCTCATCCTAGGAAATTGGTTCGATTTTGCTAATCACACTCTGATCAGAGTGTAATCATAGCGTGATCCGATATTCTCAGATGAGGAAAGGATGGAAGAGAAATGTCTTCATCTTCCCCATTCTGTCAGTCCGAGAAAATAGGACTGCACTCGGACGTCATCCATGTGCAGTCCGATGTTTAGAACAGACTCACTGAAAGGCAAATGGGTTTTTCTGATTGCATTCTATAGGCGGCGAGTTGCGATCCATTTTGCGAAGTGAAAAAGTGCAAATCGTCAATATGTTAGCTTTAAAGCAATCCCACCTCCCCTTGTATATTTAAAATATTTTTCATCTTAGCTTCTTATTCCACACTGTTACCTCGGGAAGAAGTTCTGCACGTGCATATGAACCACTGACCAATGAAACCACTCCGTTACAGTCCACAGTGCTGTGCATTTTAGCATTTCTGATCGAGGGACTGGTCTGGCTAAGGTTGCTATTTAGCCGATCTCGTCTTGCAGGCAAAGGCAGAGAAAGGTCCCTTCTGCTGTCATTATCTTCAAACGTGCTATGTTCATCATCAGCAAAGTCATTCTCTGATCCTCCATCCTTGACATGATATCTGAAGCTAAAACCACTGCTAATATGAATACTTGACCGTGTCTGCAAAAAAAACCCACAGAGAATTATATTGAGGCATAGCTGAGGAATGGCATGAAAACTGAATTGTGACTTATTAGGCTATGTTCACAAGTTGTGTTTTTGATGCGTTTTTTTTCCCGCAGACCAAACCTGCTCTTTTGACTGTAAGAAACTTGTTTCAAAAAACAAGGTTTGGCTTAGTTTTTGTTGCATTTTTTGCCGCTTTTTTTTTTTGCTGTTTTTTACCTGTGTTTTTGTCAGAGTGCATTTGTCTGTTATGCGTGCTGACAACGTTTAGTGCATAAAAAATCTGATTCTTCTTCATCAGTTTTTGGTACCGAAAATGCGACAAAAACTGATACCTACATTTTTGCAACGTGTCTTGCCCCACTCGTTGATTCCAATGGGTGAAAATTGCTGAAAAAAAGCTGAAAAAAGTGACATGTTGCATTTTGCAAAAACCAAGGTATTGCACAAAATACTGAGGACAAAAAAAAACAAGCTGAACTCTCATAGATTTTGCTGGAACTGTAAAACGAAGCTGAAATTTGCATAAAAAAGGCATTAAAAAAAACACTGAAAAAATGCAACGTTTGAACATAGCCTTACAGTTTGTTGTATGCACAAATATTGCGCTAAGTGGTAGTTTTCAAAAAAATTCAGGACATTTCTTCAATTTTGACTAATTATGATCAACAGACTTCTTTGGTGGTCTCTGGGTTATATTGGAATTGAAAGCTAAGGTATGGATTTGGTGTGAAGTTGAGGATCTGAGGTCGTGGCTTCTATCGTAGATAGCTACCATATAGAGGGCAAACAGGACGGATCTTATGAGTGTGATGGCACCAAACAGAAAACCAAAAAAAGCACTTACTCTATGATATTGAGGGAGGGAAGAGACTTAGTATGGGTGGTCAGGTCAATTTTCAAAATGACAAAGTCAAATACTACAGAAGAGTACCTGGTACTCAGAAGAACTTGGTTTATTACTAAAGAAGAACACAGGTTATTATACATAAGAATACAGCCTATTACTCAGAAGAACACCAATTATTGCTGCAGAAGAACACTGTATTACTGAAGAACACAGCCTATAACTAAAAAAGAACAGTCTGCTAAAAAAGAACACAGCCTGTTACTCAGAGGACCACCGCTTATTGCTACAGAAGAACACAGTATTACTGAAGAACACAGCCTATAACTAAAAAAGAACACAGCCTGTTACTCAGAAGAAGACTGCTGTTTGCTACAGAAGACACAGTGTATTACAGAACAACACAGTCTATTACGACAGAAGAACACAGCCTGTTACTCAGAAGAACACCACTTATTTTTATAGAACACTGTTTATTACGGAAGAACACTGCCTATACTACAAAAGAACACAGCCTGTTATTCAGAAGAACACTCCTTGTTGCTACAGATGAACACAGTGTATTACAGAATAACACAACCTATAACTAAAGAACAGTCTATTACCACAGAAGAACATGGATTATTACTGAAGAACACAGCCTATACTACAAAAGAACACAGCCTGTAACTCAGAGGACCACCGCTTATTGCTACAGAAGAACACAGTATTACTGAAGAACACAGCCTATAACTAAAAAAGAACACAGCCTGTTACTCAGAAGAAGACTGCTATTTGCTACAGAAGACACAGTGTATTACAGAACAGCACAGTCTATTACGACAGAAGAACACAGCCTGTTACTCAGAAGAACACCACTTATTTTTACAGAACACTTTTTATTACGGAAGAACACAGCCTATACTACAAAAGAACACAGCCTGTTATTCAGAAGAACACTCCTTGTTGCTACAGATGAACACAGTGTATTACAGAATAACACAACCTATAACTAAAGAAGAACAGTCTATTACCACAGAAGAACACGGATTATTCCTGAAGAACACAGCCTATACTACAAAAGAACACAGCCTGTAACTCAGAAGAACACTGCTTATTGCTACAGAACACAGCCTATTACTAGCTGTCTAGGTACTCTTGTACTCTAATGGCTGCTATTGTACACTATAAGCTCTGACTAGAATCTTTGCATTGGTTAGGATACGTCATCGATATGATATTGGTGGGGGTCCACCGATCACCTGAAAACTGCTCTGGCAGCGGACGTATATAAGGTATGTATGGGGTGGAATATACATTGCTTAGTGGTCACTGAAGAGTACTGCAGTTTATCTCCAAGTGACTGGTACATAAAGTGCAGAATTCGGCGGTGGCTACTAAGTAATGTATAGGGCTGCTATATTCCAGCTTTTTAGATTAGAGTATATCTGGCCACTGCTGGACCAGTGTTCAGTTGATTGGGAAGGGAGTTCTGGGTATCAGACCCCTACCAATAACATAATTACCATTTAGGTATTCAATAGTTCCTAGTTTAATCATCATTAAATTCCATTGGTTGTCTTTTGCAAAAACTATATATGGTAACTTCTGCAGATCCACATGTACAATGCATCAATTATAACGGTCTACCTGCATTTCTTTGGGCTGACCGGGATTCATTCTCTCTTTGTCATCCTTATTTGATAATGTAGATGAGCTGCCAGATAGATCATCCAGGTCACCATCTTCACTTTCTTCTGAGTCTGTCGGTGCTTCTGCTGCAGCCTAAAGTGAGAAGTGGGGATTACAAAGATAAACCTTGGGTGATTAAAGGGTTGCCTGTTATGGATCAACCCTTTTTGATAGAAGGTGCCCTCAAGGTATCGTGCTTCCTGAGGAAATTTGGCAGCAAGTATACAATTTTCCTGCAGTGTCATCGCAGGAGAAATATTGCATTATGTGTTTCCTAATAAAATTAACAGCCTGTCTGTGAAATGTACAGACCTATTAAGTCCTCCAGAGAGAGAATTTATGTAGCAGCTCTCTGTTCTACATTCTAATATCAAGACTTGAGGAACATGCAGAAATTAGAGCCACCATATAAATGGTGATTATTTTTTTCATACAACAGTCTGCCACATTTTGGTTTTGCTGGTGGTTCTTTCTCTTGTGCTAACCACTGATTGTACAGCCTGGAGCTTTGCTGTAGAAACTCATAATACACAACTCAACTGATGCAGATCTTCCTTTGGGAAAGATTAAGAATGTTTACATTTATCAATAAGGGCCAGAAACCTCAACCTTTACTCTTAAATAAGAAGTTCTGCAGCAGCTGTGTGTACTTTCTAATTTAAATTCTAAAAACGTCATGTCAGCTGAGGCTTACAGTCACTGGCCTTGTGCTTTTTTGTGGTAAAAAAGAAAATCTTTGGATTCTTCCACGTGGACAACCCCTAAAGTTTCACATCTATTTCAATTTACCCCTTCCTGACATGTGACAAAATTGTAATTCTCCTTCGCCTCATTGGGGTACACAGGACCATGGACCATGGGTGTTATGCTGCTGCCATTAGGAGGCTGACACTAAGAAAAATACAACAAGATTAGCTCCTCCTCTGCAGTATACACCCACACACTGGCTCCAGCCGAACAAGTTCATGCTTAGTGTCTGTAGGAGGCACATGGGTCTGGTCTCCAGACCCAATTTTTTATTTTTATTTTTTATGCTTATTCTATTTTCAATGGATTACAGGGGGCGACGGTTCCCTTCAGGGTTCCGATCTCCCCAAACCAACAACAGGCGGGAATGTGGAGTGTCACCTCCACGTACCCCCTCCTGCACTGTTAAATGGTATGCCTGAGCTCTTTATGGGCAATGGGTCCCTTCAGGACACAGATCTCTCCACACCAACAATAGATGGGAACATGGAGTATTACCTCCAGGTACCCTCTTCTGCGCCAGGCTTATTTCAGTCGGACCAACGGCCCTGCTCCATCCTAGGGGATCTAAACCCTGGGATGTCCAGGGCACTTATGGCATCTGTGCGGCCCCCATTGCATCGCTACTGACAAACAGTGGCAATGGAAGGAGGCGGAAGGTCCCTCTCCACCTCGCGGACAGCGGGAGGGTTCCTGGCACTGTCCATATTGCAGGCAGACCAGTCTGAACTCTGCGCTTTATCCTCCGGATCACCATGGGCCTGTAATGAAACACCGTCCACGCTGAAGCCCAACATTCGCTCCATGCCAGGACGCTGGTAAGAGAATCCAGGTCGGCGGTGGGCTCCTGTACCAGGATTCTCAGCGCTCCCAGTGGCATCCCCCTCCCCCTGGTAACGCTCCTGCCAGCCGCAGAAATGTACGCCCCGGCTTGGGCCTATTCACAAAGCAATAGAGGTTTCGCCCACCGGATGACATCGCACCTGTAGGCCCTTGCCCAATCAGGCGCTTCTCGCTCACTGTGAGACTTCCGCATGTTGCCTCTGCAACACCCGGGGCCATATTTATCCACTCGGTCGGCTCTTCTTCAACACTGGCGTGGTGCCAAGCAGATCCCAGTGGCGTTTTTAAAGGCACACACTGGACCTGCAGCACTCATGGGCAACAGGGACTGGGTAAGAGCCCTGATCCTGCAGCACCCACATTGGCCTTTCCCTATAGTTCCTTTGGGCTACCCTCCCTATTGGAGGACAATAGCAAGTCAGGGGGCACACTGCGGTGCATTATGTCACTCCCTAGGAAATCTAAAAAGGGTGACAAGGTACATACGGTGTATTTCACTTCACGTACTACCTGCCAGACTTTGTTATTGAGGGGGCATAGAATCCCACTCTGCAGGGACTGTGATCCCGAATGCACTCAGGAGCCCTCCGACGCTCCCGAACCAAGTGTACCTAGCCCCGCTGAGTGGGCTTTGTCACTGTCGCAGTCTATGCCTTCACTGGCCAAAGGGACACAGTCCCTCCTTCTATTGGCCGGGACCTTCGCCAGTGTGTCTTGGAGGATTACTACACCTCAGATTACAGAGGGTCGACTGATCCCTTAAGGGCTCTACTCTCCCCAAACCTACAACAGGCGGGACTGCAGAGTGTCGTCTCCACATACCCCTTCCAGCATCATTTTTTGTTATGGGCATGCAATGGTATTCCAGGACAATGGATCCCTTCAGGGTACCGTTCTTACCACACCAGCAACCGATGGGAACGTGGAGTGTCGCCTACAAAACTCCCCTCTGCAAACCAGCTCATGCCGCCCATATTCCTGCGCCACCAAAAGGCCCTGACCCACCTTAGGGCAGGTAACCCCTTGGATGTCCAGAGGCATTTCGCATGTCTGTGCAGTCCCTTCCCCAACGCCCCTGATGAACAGCGGCGATGGCAGGAAGACGGATGGTCCTTCTCCCCTCCTCTGATCTCGGAATGGGTTGATGGAAGGCTAAGACATAGGTCGCCAGCATAGAGAGCGACTGGACAAATGCTTCACAAGTTAGAAGCCTATAGAGACGAGATACCCTGGTCCCCTGATTACGGAGGGAATGGGAAGAATCCTATCCGGTTGATCCACCTATCTCCCATTTGGCCTCGAAAATACTTCCTTACCAAATGGTTCCTCAATTAAAGACCCCACGGACTGGCAGGTAGAGAACCTCAGATTACCGTGGGGCGACGGATCCCTTAAGGGCTCCACTCTCCCCAAACCTACAACAGGGGGACCATGGAGTGTCATCTCCACATACCCTTTCCTGCATCGTTTTTTGTTATGGGCATGTAATGGTATTTCAGGATGACGTATCCTTTCAGGGTACCATTCTTACCACACCAGCAACCGATGGGAATGTGGAGTTTTGCCTACATGTACCCCCTCTGCAAACAGGCTCATACCACCCTTTTCCCTGCGCCACCAACAGAACTGACCCACCTTCGGGCAGTTAACCCCTTGGATGTCCATATGCATTTCCCGTGTCCATGCAACCCCCTCCCCATCGCCCCAGATGAACAGCGGCGATGGTAGGAAGACGGATGGTCCTTCTCCCCTCCTCTGACCTCGGAGTTGGGTTGATGGAAGGCTAAGACATAGTTCGTCGGCATAGAGAGTGACCGGACAAACACTTTGCAAGTCAAAAGTCTATAGAGGTTGATCCGCCTGTCTTCCGCTTGGTCTCGAAAACCATTCTGTCCTTACCAGATGATTCCTCAATTAAAGACCCTATGGACTGGCAGGTAAAGAACCTGACCCATTCATTTTTTGGGGGGGCTTCAGGCTTGGCACTCTCCCTCTCTTTTGCTGCGGGGTGGGTATCTAAAGCTATGGTCTCTTGGGCTGATACCCTAAGAAGGACAGTGAACTTCCCCTGGAAGCAGTAGAACTAGCCAATCAGATCTCCTCTGCCAGGGAATATTTGTTGCACGCACCGCTACACTCAGCTCCGGGCTGTGCTTACAGCCGCAACTGCCATCACCATCCGATGGACACTGTGGCTCAGGGATGGCGAACGGACTCTGCATCCAAAAGGTCCTTGATGTATCTGCCCTACCAGAGCGGGTGTTTATTCGGCGAGAAGCTGCATCAGCTTATCTATGACACCACAGGAGGAAACAGTAAATTCCCTCCCAGCAAAAGACTAGGCATCCTGTTTGTCATCAGCAACAGGCACGTTTCTGATCCTTTCATAGCTGGAAGTCTACTCCTATGTCATCATATCTGCCTCTCCATCCTTCACGACAAAATGGGTCAGTCACCTTTTGTCCTCCGGATGCAAGATAGAGTTTCCTCCCGGCCTCCAGCATGTTCCCCCAAAACAGTTGCGAGGGCTCGGCCTTTCACCGAGCCATCGCTTTGCTACACCAAGACAGGGTCATCATTCTGGTCCCAGAAAGCGAGTATTTTCTAGAGGTTTCTACTTGATCTTATTAATGGTTCTGAAGAAGGACGCAATGGTATGACTCATTCTGGACCTGAAGTTACTCACCAAGTTCGTCAGGATCCTTCAGGATGGAGTCCTTCCACTCTGTCATCACTTCAATGTAAGAGGGGAAGTCCCTAGCATCCATCGGCATACGAGATGCTTACCTTCATATCCCTATCTTTCCGACTCATCAAAGGTTCCTGTGCTTCGCCTTCGAGAGGAACATTTCCAGTTTACGGCTCAGCAGATATCCCTTTTAGGATTGACCCTGCACACTTTCCGAGGGTTGGTAATTTTCCCTCGAGACACAGTCATAGCCCTTCAACAAGGGGCTCGGGCACTTTGTCACCCATTTCCTCACTATCGGCCTGGGACAGGAATCCATTCTCTCTCGACCGTCTATGCCGCTTGTCTCCGTGGGTCAAGCGAGCGCTCAGGTGGTGGACGTTACGGTCTTGCTTCACCCAGGGAAAATATTTTCTCCCAGTACAATAGCTGGTGGTCACCACCGATGCCAGTCTTCTGGTCTGGGGGGGCTGTCTTTCGTTATCACAAGACCCATGGGTGCTTCCTGGTGGGTCATCCTATCCGAATACAATTAGACAATGCCACGGCTCTGGCGTATATCAATCATCAAGGGGGGCATCCGCAGCAGGGCAGCAATGCATGAGGTGGAACACATTCTCCTCTGGGCTGAGATGTTACACTCGGTAATCTCAGCGGCTCACATTCCGGGTGTGTAAAATTGGGTGGCAGACTTCCTCAGCCGTCAGGGTCTTGTCTTGGGAGACTGGTCACTTTATCCGGAGGTATCCCAACAGATTTGTCATTGCTAGGGGACTCTGGATGTGGATCTGAGGGCATCAAGGCTAATCCCCAAAGTACCCAGGCTCATAGCCACACCCGGGATTCAGAGGTCATTGGGGCAGATGCACTGGTCCATCCGTGGCATCAATTTAATCTTCCATTGTTTCCGAGGGTTCTCAGGAAGATCAAGGCGGAAGAGATTCCAGTGATCAGGACTGGTCTGGCTAGGCATGGTATGCAGAGTTGGCTCAGTTCGTCATTGACGTTCCCTGGCGACTATCGGATCGACCAGATCTACTCTCCCAGGACCTGATTTGCCACCAGAACCCACGGGCTCTGTGCTTGATGACCTGGCTGTTGAATCCTGGGTCCTAATCCAAGTTAAGTTCTCCCGAGAAGTGGTTTCCTCTATGTTTCACGCTTGGATACCTGCTACGGGGCATATTTATCACAGCACCTGAAATGCGTTTTCTGCACGGTAGAGGGTTCACCGTCGTTCTTCTCTTGCTTTCTCCGTTCTGAGTATTTTGCAGTTCCTTCAGACTGGGCCCGTCTCTGGCCTAGCGCTTAGTTCCCTCAAAGGACAGATCTCTGTCTTATCAGTTTTGTTACAGCGCTGGATAGCTTCTAAACTGCAGGTGAAGACTTTCATTCAGGGAGTCTCCTATGTGGTGCCCTCTACAGAGGGTGGTTGGATGTCTGGGGCCCTAACTTGGTCCTGGGCATTCCGCAGGGGGCTCCTTTTGAACCGCTGCAGGACATCTCTCTGACTCTCCTTTCCTGGTAGGTCGCCTTCCTGGTTGAGGTGACTTCGTTCAGGCGGGTATCGGAGCTAGCTGATCTTTCTTATTGGGTTTCATTTTTTCAACAGAACAAGGTGGTTCTCCAACCATCCCCATCCTTTTTACCCAAGGTGGTCTCTTCCTTTCACCTTCATGAGGACATTGTCCTGCCCTCGTTTTTTGCCTGACACCAAAACACTGTTTTGAGAGGGCTCTCCACACGTATATCTCATGAAGGCTCTCAGAAGGTACATCTCCCGGACGGCATCTTTTCGCAAGACGGACACCTTATTTTTCTTCCTGAGGGTCACAGGAAGGGACTAGCCGTCTCGAAATTCACAATAGCCAGGTGGATGTGCTTAGCTATTCAGGAGTCTTACCGTGTCAGAGGCAAGCCTATCCCAGTGGGGATAAGGCACACTCCACTCTTTCGGTGGATATTTCCTGGACAATTTGGCAGTGAATGGCTCGGAGAAAAGGATTTTACGGTGAGTACACAAAAATCCCTGTTTCACATGTTGAGATGTTATAAAGCCTACCTGTAGGTGCAGTGATTAGAGCCAGCTCTGATAGCTGCAATTTACTGCTTAGAATCCATAGTTAATAGCAACTGCACTACATTTCTGGTTAAAGTGCACCTGTCACCTCTTTTGGCCGCTATAAGATGCGGCCACTGCTTTCAGGGCTTATCTACAGCATTCTATAATGCTGTAGATAAGCCCCCGATCCGACCTGAAAGATAAGAAAAATAACTTATATTATACTCACCCGGGGAGGCGGTCCGATGTGGTCCGGTCTGATGGGTGTCATAGGTCCGGGACAGGTGCCTCCCATCTTCTTGCGACGCCGTCTTCCTGCTTGCTTCATCGCTCCCGGCATCGCACTTCTGCGCCGGTGTACTTCTCTGCAAAGTACTACAGTGTGCAGACGCCGGGAAAGGTCAGAGAGGCCCAGCGCCTGCGCACTAGCACTGCAGTACTTTGCTCTGCCTCAACAGGGCAGAGAAGTACGCCTGCGCAGAAGTGCGATGAAGGGAGCGAGGAAGCAAACAGGAGGGCGACATCGCAAGAAGATGGGAGGCGCTGGACCCGGGCCTGCGACATCCATCTGACTGGACCACATCCAATCCAATTGGAAAATTCAATTGCCACATCCACAAATCATACTAACCCAAAGAATAACATTTCCAGGTCTTTTTGAGCCACACAGTGAACATCGTATAAATAAAACCTGGGTAAAATGATAGAATTCAATTTTTTTTACCATTTCACCCCATAATTTTTTATCCCTCGTTTTATAGTACCTTATATAGTAAATTATTCGGGGCATGAAAAATGTTGTGTTATTGTTGTGCGACAGCCATTGATGCTGTTGTGCTGTATATGTGGGGTGGTGTGGACCAAAGGTTGCCTCGCAGCAGAGGTGATGTGGAGCACTTGGGTAGCTCTTCCTGTGGGTGCAATTTCGTGGCAGCCATGGTCATCATGCAGCACTACATCTAATAGAGTAAGGATCCATTTAAAAATAAGTTACTGTGACGTGGCAGTGGACTTATACACTTTGATCAAAATGTTAACTAAGAAACTTATGCTCATTTTTGAAAAAAATTTGCTTAACTACAGTAGATCTACAATCAATGTCTTTTTTTACATAGTTACGATACAATTAAAAGCTATAACTCGTTCTTGGGTCTTGGATGAAAAAAAAGAAAAAAAAAGAAAAAAATAACTGTGACGGAAATGTATCAAAGTGGTAAAAATTGTAGATTCCCTGTAAAAGTGTAAGTAAAAAACATACAACGTATCAAGTTCTTTTCATCTTGAAATGCTTCTCAGCTAATTTTCATGAATAGGTTTGGCAGCTGGTGCTGTACAAGTTACCTGAGCGTCCTCTTGTTGTTTTTTCAGAGTCTCCATCATTTTCTTAAATTCCTCAGATTTCTGCTGAGCTTCCTGTAAAGTTGCCTGATTTTGTTCTTCATAAGCCATAGCAACCACAGCCAAAATCAAATTTACCAAATAAAAAGCGCCAAGGAATATCACCAGCACAAAATAGATCATGTAGGTTTTTCCAGAAGCACGTAGAGTCTGTAGAAAAATGCAAAGCATTGGTATAAGGATAGCAATTTTGTAATGTACTGTGCCAATTCCCTGCTGTTCCCTTGTCAAAGTTTTCCTAACAGTCTTTACTGAAAAAGTGATGTAGCGACATGTAAATATTGGCTGTAAAAGTGATTTGTTGACACCAGCGTGGTCAGGGCTAGAGCAAATGAATGGCTGCAATGGTCAACGTGTTGATTCAACAGTGATGGAGCCGAAAGAAAAGAAACAATCAGGGAACCACATAGGCACCGCCAAGCGATCGGCAAGGGATCGGTAATATGAATTTTTTTTGCACTATAGTCGAAGCCCCTTCTCCTGTGGTTTGAGTGGAGCAGATATACACTACCATTGCTCTATTTATACTATTTTTTTACTGATGTTGTTTGGTTTTGGGAGAAAGTGAACACAGGATTCCCTTTTTATTTTATTGGAGCAGTTGGATCATTACCAAAACCACCTAGGCCCATCATATCACCTATCTTAAACTTGCCATACAGCATGTTTTATGGGTATGTTCCCACATTGCATTTCTGCTGCAGACCTCTCACAGGGAAAATGACACATAGAAATCCTTAGTGGTAAATAACTGAAAATATTTTTGCGAGAATGGTGAAGTCAAGTTTATGGTTCTCATCACGTTTTGGACACCCATTCTTGACTTCATTGGGGGTAACACCTCTAACCCAAATAGCTTGGGCTCCAACTTGTCTCTGATGAAACCATAGACTATGGAAATTGCGACTTTGGACTCCATTTGAGGGTTAGTTTTTTTGTGGGGGCTCTATAGTATCGAAAATAGGGTAATAGTGTCCTAAACCACACTGCATGGCTAAGAGTACACCATGACATCCCAAGGAAAAACCGACATACAGATTTTAAATCCACAGTGCTTCTCAATTTATGCTGTGGATATTTCCGAATGCACACTGCTGCTGCTGTAAATCACAGTGGATTTTCAGAGTTGAAAATCTGCTGTGTTTTTGCTATGTAAGGGGGTGACAGAGGCCGTCATGTGCCTCCCTCTCCTTGAACAGTGTTCACATTAAATACCTGAGGTTCCATAGAGTTTATGAATGTTAATGTATTCATTTACTGTTACTTTAATGTGTATGTACTTTACATGTATCTTGTATAGGATTAGTGAAAGATATATTGTATGATAGAAGGTAGCAGCAGCATAGGACAATAGTGGGTATAGATTAGTGGGGCATACTAGAGATAAGGAATGAGAGTGCCAGCACAAGCATAGTTAGCATTAGGGGTTTTCCAGACTGGGAGGATTTACAGATGGGTGTAGTGCAGTGTAATGAGTGATAGTGTGAAGACTTTTCGTTTAGAGAGAAGTAGTGATGCAGAAGTGAGAGAAGGCAGTTGGATAGCCGTGGGGGTCAAGTTTGCTGATGAAATAAGGGACCCCAGGCAGAGCAGTGTGTGAGTGGTCATCATCTTATGCAGTAACCTTTTCAAAGGGCCTACGGCCGGGACTAGGCAGATCTGAGCGCGCCTTTTACCTATTCCCATTGAAACCGGACATGGGCAAATGGGAGGAAGTTGGTGGACCTAGGGGCACGGATGCACCAGAAGAGAACAGAGTATCTGTGGGACAGAAGTTGTCATAATAGACAGGGATACAAGTGCCTTCAGAACGGAAGCCGTGTCAGAGAAGACAGAGATAGCTCAAGGAATGCCATTGTATGTGAACTGTGCTACGTCTGTATCAAGAACCCTGTTTTCAACTAAAGTTAAACTGTTGAGTATGGAAATGGAGTCTGGAGTTGTTTGTGTGAACCGTGAATCTGGAGCTGGGATTGCAGAATCTCAAGGAACCCCAGAATCTAATGTGAGTGTTCTGCTTAGTACATATCACACACAACAGACAAGACTTTATGTTTCCTTTGTGGGGTGCCATGGTGTGGTGATGCCACAGCTCCTTGCCATGATTACCACCCTGGCCTCCTCACAAAATTGTCAGCAGGATGGCGATTCCTTGTGTGCAGAGAGAAGAAGAACCCCGAAAAAGGCAAAGATGGCGGCCGTTAGAGACTTAAAGATGGCGGATGATGGCGAGAAACATGGGAGCGGTGCCACCCATCGTGGGCTTCCTGAACAGAAAAGAGCATGAAGACCAGCTTGGCAGAAGCAGTGGCCTGAGCCGAGGCCATGTCCCCTGGTAACTGGTGGCCACCTTTGATGGGCACGGCGAAGGAAGAAGCCCCAACCCATGCAGCAGATTCCTGAGGAATGGGAGGAGTCTGAAGCCGAATGGGCGGAGCAGCTGGTTGTGGCTCCACCCTCGAATGGGTGGGGTCTGGAAGGGAAGGACGTTGTATCCGGAAGAGAGTCGCCATTGCAGAGCAAGTCGTCTTCCCCAATGCAGCGGCGCAGTATGTCCTTCCGAGGAGGCATCAGTCAGCAGGACTGGGAGCAATCCCTGTCACAGATGAAGAAGGATACTTGGCCCGGAGGTCTGTTGAGTACGGAAGCCGAGGAGGAGAAGCCTGAAACAGATGGCTTGACTTTCCCGGAAGACTGGTTTCCGTTCAATCGGCCGGTAAAAAAGTGATGGGAGTGGTAGAATGGGAGACCATGAGAGTCCTGACCAGCAACAGCAGAAAGAAGTGGACGGGAAGTCGAACGTGTCCGAACGAGGAACAGTCGTGCCATGGCTCTTAGGTCTTGTGGAGGACTTTCTCGGGAGGATGCAGCTAGCAAAAAGGCCGAGAGCAGTGACCGAGTGTATGTGAATGAGGAATCAATTTCCGGTGACGGTCCCCTTCAGGAGTGGGACTGGGTGGTCTTCATCAAGGAGGACGGACCATGGGGACTGTATGGCGTGGTGGTTACAGTGGTCTCCAGTATCGAGGAGAGATAGGCGCGCGAGGCACAGTATGTTCGGCGGGCTCCTGTAACGGTCGCAGCGCATGACTTTTGTCATTTGGTGGTGTGGATAAGCCATGACTAAACCAGACTTTGTTCATTTTTATCAGAGTGAACCTGTCAGCATTTTCTGTTGACAGGTAAATGTGCCTGTCTGTTGTGACCCCTTGACAGCACTAAAAATCCGCTCAGGCAAGATGCTAGTGGCAGGGCAGCACAACACCTCTAAGGCATAGAGGCATGTCAGGTGTTCAGTTTAAGACCCAATAGCTGAAGCTTGCAGAGCAATTAGGGAGTACGCTGATTTTGTCAGCCAGATATTGCTTGACCATCTTTAAAAACTTTTCCCTCCTTGTCAAAAATACCCAGTCATCAGGGCCTGGACACTGGGAGAGTGTCATGTAGTTGACTCAGGCCTTTGACAGTATACCCCTGCCTCTGCTGTACCTGGTGTGTGTCTGCCTCGCCTCTCCTCTTTGGTTGGGAAAGGAAGTTTTCCTCCTGCCGCTAGCGCTGTCTGATGGGAATTTTTTCAACATATTTTCCAATGGCCTTTGGTATAGCACCAGTTTTGTAGACCATTTCGCCTCATGAAGGAGAGATGCAAGGTTCCTCTTGTTGCGTGGGTCTAGCAGGGTGAACAACAAGTACTCTTTTTTGGCCAAGATGAATGTAAAACGAGGGTCAAGGGAAAGGCAGCGGTACATAAAGTCTTCCATATGTGCCACGCTCCCTACTTCCACACTTACCTGTCTCCAAAATGATGACTACTCTCTATCTCCTCCTCCATCTCTTCCTTACCTTTCCCCTCTCCAGCCCATCCTTGTAGGAGAGATGGGAGCTTGTGTAGGTACTAGCCTCTGTTGCATTAGCAACCAGCTCCTGTTCCTCCTCCTCCTACGCATCCCCCACCTCCTCATTGTTTGCCAATCCACACTGAGCAGATAAGGCTGGGTAGTATCTCTCTGTCTCATGTCTTCCTCCATCTCCACCTGGTCCGCATGCAAAGCTTCAGCTTTAATTGTAAGCAGCATCTGTTTAAGTAGGCACAGACAAGAGATCGTTGTGATGATTATGACGTCATCGCCACTCGCCATCTTTGTGGAGTCCTCAAAGTCTTGATGAACTGCATATATGTCAGACATCCATTCCCATTCTTCAGTTATGTGCGGAGGTTGACCAGAATATCGATGGGCGTGTTGGAGCTGGTATTCCACAACTGGCCTCTGCTACTCAGAAAGACTTGCAAGCATGTGCAGTATGGATTTTCAACCCGTAGTCACTTCGCACACCATTCAGTAACTTGGCACTTGCATTCACTGCTGCAGCACTGCCACGGCTGCAACAACTATAGCTAATTGGCATAAATGGGCGTACATTGACCAGAAGCTCTGGCAAATCTGGGTAGGTTTTCAGAAACCATTGAACCACCAAGTTTAGCAAGTGGGACAAGCATAGTACGTGTGTAAGCTTGCCAAGTTTCACAGCCTCCACCATGTTACAGCCATTATCACACAGGACCATGCCTGGTTATAGGTTCAGCGGCGAGAGCCACAGAACTGTCTACTCTGTTATTCCTTTTAATAACACTGCCGTGATGTGCAGTTTATTTACTAGACAAATTAGCTTCAGCAGAGCCTGTTTCCACTTCTCTAAGGGTACTGTCACACTAAGCGATGCACCAGCGATCCCGACAACGATATGGATCGCTGGTGCATTGCTAAGTGGTCGCTAGTGAGCTGTCAAACAGGCAAATCTCACCAGTGACATAGCAGCGGTCGGGGGTCGCTACTTACCCATCAGACGCGGCGATCCTGACGTCCTCCCGCCCACGTCCACACGTCGCTCGTCAGCGCCACAGGAAGCCCAGCAGGAAGCTGACGACGAGAAATGGCCCAGGCCGTTCTCGCGCGATAAGCGATAACCAGCGGGGGAGCCGGTCGAAGGTAGGTATCAGACATAGCGATATCGCTAGCAATATCGCTATAACGTCACAAAACCAGTGATGTTATAGCGATATTGCTAGCGATATTGCTTAGTGTCACAGGCCCTTAAGGCAGTGCTGCAGAGCTTCCACCTGATGTGGACAACATGCTCTGAGATAACAAATCAGAGATGGGGAATGAGGAGGAGCAAGAGGGGGTGCAGGAACTGGTGTAGGAGGTGGAGGAAACCCTGTTAAAAGCAGGGCCAGCAATCCTTGAGATCAGTAGCCCATGTGCCGAGTGAGGATGGAACTCGGCCCCAGCCTCCACAATGTTCATCCAGTGTGCCATTATGGAAATGTAATGTCTCTGGCCACAAGCACTTTTCCACATGTCTGTCCTTAAGTGTAGAGTTGAGCGAATATCTTCGGTTGCATGCTTATTCAGCAAGCTATAGTGTAAGTGTACATGCCCAGTAATTGCGTAAGTAAGGGCAATGGTGATGTTCCTGAACTTGTGCTGGTACAAGGCGGGGATGGCATACCATGAGAGATAGTGGTGGCTGTGGACCGAGTACCGAGGAACAGCTGCCTTCATGAATCTGCAGAAATCCTCCATGTCTATGGCATGGAGCCTGAAAATGTGACCGTTTAGCATCTGTGCCTGTGGGTTGGTGGCTAGGAACTTTCTTTTGCGTTCCAAGGCCTGGGGTTGTATTAACTTAGTTTTATTTACCAAGGATATTGTAAGGAGGTGACAGATTCCATCAGGTGTCTTCTGCCCCTGTGGACACTGTACACATGTATCAGATGCAGCACCCTGTCATTTACTAATGTTAATGTACTGTTGCTGTATTGTTTATGTACTGTAATATGGATGTATTTATGTGTCATGTATAGAAGTAGGGATAGAATAGCAGATAACATAGGACAATAGTTTGGTTAGATTAGTTGGGCACATTAAAGATAGGAAATAGGATTGTTATCTTAGATTTAGTTGGCATAGGGGTTTTCCTGTTGGGAGGGGCTACAGAACAGTGCAGCATAGAGCAGGGGAAATAGACAGGGACTTCCTGGTGAGAGTCAGTCAGGATGCAGCAGTGAAAAGAGACAGTCTGCTAGCCGTGGGGATAAGGCTGCTAAGGCAGGATGGGGTCCCAGGCTGAGTGGCGTGCAGGTGGTCACCAGCTTGAATAGAAACCAACCCGAAGAGGACCGGGGAAGGTGAAGCTGAGACAGCAAGCCTGGCACCTTTTCCTTTTGACAAGGGAATGGTAGGAAGCTGGTGAGCCTAGAGGCACAGACAGGAGAGAGAAATTGTCCAGAAGCGAGGCAGGGATTGCCAGAAGCGAGGCAGGGACTGACAGAAGGAACAGAGGTTGCCGGGAAGGCAGGGAAAGCTGAAGAGATGCTATTCTGTGTACACTGTGCTGCATATGTGATGGATACCCTACTGCTAAGGAAAGTTGAACTGTTGAAAAAGGACTTTGTTTCTGAAATGGCGTGTTAAGCTCGTGGATACAGAGCCAGAGTGACAGGACACGAGGGGACTCTGACAACTAATCTGAGTGTATTGTTGCGCACATTATACACACTTCAGAAGGGACATTATATTTCATCTGTGGGGTGCCAGGGTGTGGGAACACTACAGCTCGTTGCCACAACTACCACCCTTGCCGCCTTACAGTAATATACTTTAAACTCTATGGATGACTAATTCAGTCCAGAAAAAAGAAAATAACTTTTTTTTAGTTTTATTTATCACTGTAAAATAGCACTAACCATGTTAAACTATATGGATGACTAATTCAATTCAGAAACTTTTTAAAACTTTTTTTAATTAGTTTTATATGCCACCGTAATGTAACACTAAGCATGTTAAACTCTTAATTGAATTCAGAAAGCATTTTTATTTTTGTAGTTTTATTTATCACCATAAAGTAACATTAACCACGTTAAACAGTATGGATGAATAATTGAATTTTAAAAAAAATTAAACTGTTTTTTGGAGTTTTATATACCACCGTAATGTAACATTAAGCTCGTTAATATCTATGGATGACTAATTCAATCCCAAAACAGCTGAACTTGTTTTGGAGTATTATGTACCACGGTTATGTAACACTAATACTAAGCATGTTAAACTGTATGGATGACTAATTAAAGAAAAAAAATCGAACAGTTATTTCGAGTTTTATACACCACCATAATGTAACACTACCCACGTTAAACTCTATGGATGACTAATTGAACCCAGAAAAAATTTTGAACTTTTTTTGAAGTTTTATATATCAACGTGATAGAACACTTACCATGTTAAACTCTATGGATGACTAATTCAAACCAGAAACATTTGTGAACTTTTTTTTTGAGTTTTGTATACCACCGTAATGTAGCACACTAAGCACGTTATACTGTATGGATGACTATATACTCAATTTTTCACCCCCCTAATAAAATGTGGTCACGTGCAGCAGCTTTATATTTAGTCTGCCAAGCCCTAAGCCCTGCCTAGAGGCTGTATTCTGCCACTCTCCCTGCTCCTGCAACTGTCCATAGGCTAAATACAGAACATATCTGAAACATACAGCAAAGCACAGAATTAGCCCTTAGAATGACTGTTAGTATGATCGTTCAGCATCAGCACAAGTTTCAATACTAGAGGACTCTGATTAGTTAAACTGTGCACACACAGGCCTGGATAACTGCTCTTTCCCATCAATCACAATTGTCCCTGAACCATGCAATATATGGGAGGGACATGGAGGTAATGGAGAGGCCCTTTCATTTCTCGTTTTGGAGGTTGTAAAACAAAATGGTAGACAGGGCGATTGGAATAGATTGATCTTACAGAAGGAGACACGCTGGATCTTTAAAATGGAGTCCATGGCCCCGAGGGGATTGAATGATCGACTAACATACGGTTGCTTCATTTGAAGAGTGGAGGATAAGATGATTCTATATAGTATATTTTGCCTCATTTTTATAAATACAGAAGAGCCTTGAGCCCATCATAGGTCTATGAGATGATCTGTGGAAACCTGTGGGCCTTTTTTATCTGGCCCCTTATGAATTATCATTTTTTGTTTTACCATACAGAATTGGTTTAGAAATGTGAGAAATAGGTTTTGCTTTAAAACCCCTCCCCCTGTTTTCAATACCATTGGTGGGGGAATGATTGGAATACAGTGGTATTATCTTTATAGGCATATAACACCCCATATGGTGATGTTATCTCTTTACATAATAACACTTGGGTTTGCTATGAATTATAGAATATCCATATTATTATCTTTTACATTATAGAATATCCAATATACTTGGGGTTGTTATGAATTATAGAATATCCATATTATTATCTATTATATTCTAGAATGTCCAATATGTTTGGGATTATTTACCATCTAGGGTCTGTGATATAAAGTGTCATTATGTGCGAGGATCCATACTGTAGAACTGAATTCCCCCCCCCCTTGTGTGTTTTGCTCGGGGGTCAGGGTAGTATTGGGGGTTAACTATTTATTTTTAATTTTTTTGCTTTGCGCATGTGTGATGAAAATATGTAGTTCTCAGCCGTGATCTGGGTTATCAGGGTGGTCGGTATCAAACTGTGTTTAATACATCAATATTGAACCCCCTTTTATGCAGGATGTTATTTTTTGTGGCACAGAGCGCACTGCTTTAGGTTCCACCCTCACTATAGTACTGAAAGGGTAGGTATGACAATATGATGATGTTCCCATCACTTGTGAAATACTCCCCGAGCATGCGCTGTCTGATTGATGGGCGTGTATCAGTGGCCCGACATAAGGGGCGGTTTCTAGCGGCCTCCTGTTACAGGCGCAGTGTTATTAATGACCGCGCGATACTGGTGATGGTGCAAGCATGCGTAGATGCGCTGCTACAGGCGCGGTGTTATTCACGACCGCGCGATACTAGTGAAATCTCGCGGGATACTGTTGAAGTCCCGAGCATGCGCAGATGCGCTGTTACAGGCGCGGTGTTATCTATGACCGCGCGATACTAGTATAATCCCGAGCATGCGCAGAATGGCCACGGGAGGAATACTGGTGGCCTCATATAGGCATAAGGGGAGTGCCTGTTATGACACCTCGGGACATGCGCAGAGGGGTGTGTGAGGTAATCATACAGGCGCTGCGTCTGCAAACAGGAAGTGAAGGGGGCTTAATTGAAAAGCCTCTAGCGTCTGTATTGTGGAGCAGGCGCAGTATAGGATATGGGGACATGAACTGGAGAATGGTACTGAGGGATTTTTACTCTGGAACAGTGTGTGCATGGCGTGGGAACTATAAAAAACCGGTGGAAATCACATTCCTATTGATACCTGCAACCAGGCGCCATATCTGATGTTCAATATGAGCATATAAAAAAATCATTATGCGCCTCTTGAGGAACTCCCTGGATGGGAGGGAAACGCATTGAGGCGAGGCGAGATAAGATTGAAGTCAGCAATAAGCTAAGTTTTCTTTGATATATATATTTGCTGATCTGTAATGTGGGCATCATGCAATATAAGGGAATATGGCAATAAGATTAGCATTTTGATATGTGCATAGACATATGGGAGCGATGGTGAATTAATTTTTTACTGTATCTTTGATGCTTCTATGATTATTAGCCCCTTTGTGTATTAAGGGATAGCATTTGGGAGCTTATTGTCTTCATTCATGATGACCCCTATTTGGGCATTTGAGAGGAATATGATTTAAGTGGTCAAACTGTCCATTACTTAATTGCCCCATTTTCCCTATGATTTGATTTATGGTACGAGACATAGGGTTAGTGAGGGATAGTCGACGTGGTGCGGGGGCACCATATTAAAGTAGGGTGAAAAAGCTCCGCTGGTAGGCAGGGATTGATTTAAATAGGGAATCTAAGCCAAATTCCCTGTTTTTTTCCCCACAAAGTAAATAAGCCTGCTTATCGGTTACTGGTTGCATACCCCTCACCCTCGTCATTTAGATTTCTGTTGGTTTGGGATGGTTTATGGTTATTGGAATTAGATGTATAGGACTGTTATTATTGTTTGTGACCACCATCTTTTGTCCTATTGGTATTTACTTTTGCCCTGAAGAGTAGCAATTAATAGGGTGGATTAGGGATAGCCATCGTGGAGCGGGAGCGCCATTTGCGATTCAAGAGGGTGCCAACCTCCGCTGTTAGGCAGGGGAAAGTTAAGGGCCATACAGGGGCAATTAGGCCACCTATCCCCTTATCCTATTCATCTGTGTGATTAGAGTTCTAATTTGGATCAGCAAATACTTTGCGTGGTGTTTTTCGTGTGTTTATGGTTTTAACGTTCAATAATAAAGCATATTTTTAGGATTAGTATTTTGTTTATGAGCAGTTTTGTGACTAATTCAGTTTCTGATATAATTTTTCTGAGCTAATATACATTAAACTCTATGGATGACTAATTCAATCCAGAAAAAAAGAAAATAATTTTTTTTTAGTTTTAAGGTACTGTCACACTTAGCGATGTACCAGCGATCCCGACCAGCGATATGACGCGGTCAGGATCGCTGGTACATCGCTAAGTGGTCGCTAGTGAGCTGCCACACAGGCAGATCTCACTAGCGACATCGCTGGGGACGGGGGTCGCTACTTACCTGTCACACCAGGCGATCCTGCGTCCTCCCGCCCGGCTCCACGCATCGCTCGTCGTCACAGCAGGAAGCGCCGCAGGAAGCTGATGACGAGAAGCGGTCCTGGACGTTCTCGCGCGATCAGCGATAACCAGCGGGGGAGCGGTCGGAGGTAAGTATCAGACACAGCGATATCGCTAGCAATATCGCTATAATGTCACAAGTTATAGCGATATTGCTAGCGATATCTCTTAGTGTGACATGCCCTTTATTTATCACTGTAAATTAGCACTAACCATGTTAAACTATATGGATGACTAATTCAATTCAGAAACTTTTTTAAACTCTTTTTTTTAAATTTTATATGCCACCGTAATGTAACACCAAGCATGTTAAACTCTTAAATGAATTCAGAAAGCATTTTTAAATTATTTTTGTAGTTTTATTTATAACCATAAAGTAACATTAACCACGTTAAACAGTATGGATGAATAATTGAATAAAAAAAAAAATTAAACTGGTTTTTGGAGTTTTTCATACCACCGTAATGTAACATTAAGCTCGTTAATCTCTATGGATGACTAATTCAATCCCAAAACAGCTGAACTTGTTTTGGAGTATTATGTACCACGGTTATGTAACACTAATACTAACCATGTTAAACTGTATGGATGACAAATTAAAGAAAAAAAATCGAACAGTTATTTGGAGTTTTATACACCACCATAATGTAACACTACCCACGTTAAACTCTATGGATGACTAATTGAACCCATAAAAAATTTTGAACTTTTTTTGGAGTTTTATATATCAACGTGATAGAACACTTACCATGTTAAACTCTATGGATGACTAATTCAAACCAGAAACATTTGTGAACTTTTTTTTTGAGTTTTGTATACCACTAGAGTTGAGCGATACCGTCCGATACTTCAAAGTATCGGATCGGAATGGATCGGCCGATCTTTAAAAAAAGTATCGGTATCGCCGATTCCGATACCGGAAGTCCCATTCAAGTCTATGGGACTTCCGGTATCGGAATAAGAAAAATCCTGTTTTTCCCTTGTACAGCCTCTCTGGGGTCTGTACGGGCCTTTCGGGGGGCTGTGCCGGCCTGCCAGGGGGTCTGTGCAGGCTCCGGTGGTCTGTGCCGGCCTGCCGGGGGGCTGTGCAGGCTCCGGTGGGCTGTGCCGGCCTGCCGGGGGGCTGTGCAGGCTCCGGGGGGCTGTGCCGGCCTGCCGGGGGGCTGTGCCGGCCTGCCGGGGGGCTGTGCAGGCTTCGGGGGTCTGTGCAGGCATCGTCCGATGGGACTACAAGTCCCATCGGGCGATGCCTGCTACCATGACAGTGATTGACACATTAGCCAATGATGGGACAGTAGTAGTCCCATCATCCGGCTAATGTGTTGAATGTAAAAAAAAAAAAAAAAAATTACATGCTACATACATGCTACATACATACAACATGCATACTACATACATGCTACATTCATACTACATACATACTACATACATACTACATATATACTACATGCATGCAACATGCATACTACATATATACTACATGCAACATACATACTACATATATACTACATGCAACATACATACTACATATATACTACATGCATGCAACATGCATACTACATATATACTACATGCTACATACATACTACATATATACTACATACATACTGCATGCTACATACATACTACATGCTACATACATACCACATACATACTACATACATACTACATGCTACATATATACTACATATATACTACATGCTACATACATACTACATATATGCTACATACATACTACATACATACTACATGCTACATACATACTACATATATACTACATACATACTACATACATACTACATGCATGCTACATACATACTACATGCTACATACATACTACATATATACTACATGCATGCTACATACATACTACATGCTACATACATACTACATATATACTACATGCATGCTACATACATACTACATGCTACATACATACTACATATATACTACATGCATGCTACATACATACTACATGCTACATACATACTACATATATACTACATACATACTACATACATACTACATGCATGCTACATACATACTACATGCTACATACATACCACATATATACTACATACATACTACATACAATACATTCATACAATACATACATAGACATACAGTATATATAACATAGAGTAACATACTTACCAATACTTGTCACATTGTTCCCCGAAGCCATTGTCTTTTACGGAATAAATATTAACATAACAAACCACAAAAATACTCACCCACGATCCGAAGCAGTCCACGAGTGTGTCCCACGACGATCTTGGGTAGAGAACTGCAGCATCAGCTGTTGCTGCCGTTCTCTACGGGCTGCAGGAATCCAATGACGGAAGGTAGGTATCCTTCCGCACTGTATTCCTCCGCCACTTAAAAAAAAAAAAGTCCCTAGTCTCACTTTATGCCATTGCTGCGTGGGAATTTTTTTTAACATTTAACACATTAGCCGGATGATGGGACTACTACTGTCCCATCATTGGCTAATGTGTCAATCACTGTCATGGTAGCAGGCATCGCCAGATGGGACTTGTAGTCCCATCGGACGATGCTTGCACAGACCCCCGGACATCAGCACAGCCCCCCGGCAGGCCGACACAGCCCCCCGGCAGGCCGGTACAGACCCCCACAGGGTGCACAGACCACCGGCAGGCCGGCACAGCCCCCCGGCAGGCCGGTACAGACCCCCACAGGGTGCACAGACCACCGGCAGGCCGGCACAGCCCCCCGGCAGGCCGGTACAGACCCCGGGCAGTCCACACAGCCCCCCGGCAGGCCGGCAGAGACCCCCGGAAGGCCCGAAATGACGGCGCATCATGATGCGCACACACCGCGCATCATGATGACGTCAACTTTGAACTTCCGATTCCGATGCCGACTTCCGATATTGAATAAATATCGGAAGTCGGTATCGGAATTCCGATACAGCAAGTATCGGCCGATACCCGATACTTGCGGTATCGGAATGCTCAACACTATATACCACCGTAATGTAGCACACTAAGCACGTTATACTGTATGGATGACTATATACTCAATTTTTCACCCCCCTAGAAAAAATGTGGTCACGTGCAGCAGCTATATATTTAGTCTGCCAAGCCCTAAGCCCTGCCTAGAGGCTGTATTCTGCCACTCTCCCTGCTCCTGCAACTGTCCGTAGGCTAAATACAGAACGTATCTGATACAAACAGCAAAGCACAGAATTAGCCCTTAGAATGACTGTTAGGCTGGGCTCACACGTAACGGAACTCTCGCGGAAATTACCGCGAGAATTACGGAATTCCATTCCACGGGAAAATCGTATTTAAATTCCCGTGATTTTCCCATGGAAAACTAGCATTTTGCAAGCGTAATTAGCTTGCAGAATTGCTAGCGTTTTCCAAGCGATCTGTAGCATCGCTTGGAGAACTGATTGACTGGTTGGTCACACTCGTCAAACTTAGTGTTTGACGAGTGAGACCAACTTTTTACTATTGAGGCCGCCTATGCGGCCTCAATAGTAAAAAGATAGGATGTAAAAAATAATAAAAAAAAATATTGTTATTCTCACGTTCCGACGTCCCGCGCTGCCTTCCTGCCTCTCTCCACCCTCCCGTCCCGGTCCCAGTAATCCTTTGCGCGAATTACCACAATGACGTCCGTTCTCGCGGGATCGCGACGTCTCGCTGTCATTTGCGATGACGTCGCGCGAATGACCGCGGGACTTCGCGATCCCACGAGAACGGACGTCATCACTCGCAAAGGCTTACTGGGAGCAGGAGCATAGAGAGAGGCGGGAAGGCTGCGCGGGATGTTGGAAGGTGAGAATAACAATATTTTTATTTAAATTCTATTTTTTACAGGGATATGGTACCCAAAGCCCGGAGGACAGTCTCCTCTCCTCCGGACCGTGGGTACCATCCGCAAATGTTCTGCTTACTTTTCGCATGGTGGGCACAGCCACATGCGGAAAGTAAGCAGAACAATGCATTCCTATGGGTGCGGGATCGCTGTGATTCCGCGAAATTAATGAGCATGCTGCGTTTTTTACCCGTGAAGCGATTCCGCCGCAGTAAAAACCGCAGCATTAGCACAGCATTGTGGAATCCCATAGGAATGCATGGGATGCTTATTTTTCGCGTTTTCGAGGCAAAATCGCGCGGTTAAAACCGCCACGGAAACGCAAAAAAAACGCCACGTGTGAACTCAGCCTTAGTATGATCGTTCAGCATCAGCACAAGTATCAATACTAGAGGACTCTGATTAGTTAAACTGTGCACACCCAGGCCTGGATAACTGCTCTTTCCCAGCAATCACAATTGTCCCTGAACCATGCAATGGCTTCAGTGTGCCAAGCATTGGTGCGCCTGTCTTTTAATAGCCTCTGATGAGTTAATGCTGCCAGCCAATCACAGTAATGCCTCTATCAAGATGGCTACAGTATTTTAGTGACTGGCAGGCAATCCCTGCATGTTTTTTGGCTGTGTAATAGGCGCCAAACATGTGGGGCGGGGAATCAAGCTTCACATTTGAGCACCAGATCGAGTGGTATCTGAGTATCTCCGAGCACGTTCGTTCATCACTAGTAAGGACATAAAAAAGCTAATGAATTACCTATAATATATAGATATACAGTTAGGTCCAGATATATTTAGACAGAGACGACATTTTTCTAATTGTAGTTCTAGACATTACCACAATGAATTTTAAACAAAACAATTCAGATGCAGTTGAAGTTCAGACTTTCAGCTTTCATTTGAGGGTATCCACATTAAAATTGGATGAAGGGTGTAGGAGTTTCAGCTCCTTAACATGTGCCACCCTGTTTTTAAAGGGACCAAAAGTAATTGGACAGATTAAATAATTGTAAATAAAATGTTCATTTCTAGTACTTGGTTGAAAACCCTTTGTTGGCAATGACTGCCTGAAGTCTTGAACTCATGGACATCACCAGACGCTGTGTTTCCTCCTTTTTGATGCTCTGCCAGGCCTTCACTGCGGTGGTTTTCAGTTGCTGTTTGCTTGTGGGCCTTTCTGTCTGAAGTTTAGTCTTTAACAAGTGAAATGCATGCTCAATTGGGTTGAGATCAGGTGACTGACTTGGCCATTCAAGAATATTCCACTTCTTTGCTTTAATAAACTCCTGGGTTGCTTTGGCTTTATGTTTTGGGTCATTGTCCGTCTGTAGTATGAAACGACGACCAATCAGTTTGGCTGCATTTGGCTGGATCTGAGCACACAGTATGGCTCTGAACACCTCAGAATTCATTTGGCTGCTTCTGTCCTGTGTCACATCAGCAATAAACACTAGTGACCCAGTGCCACTGGCAGCCATGCATGCCCAACCATCACACTGCCTCTGCCGTGTTTTACAGATGATGTGGTATGCTTTGGATCATGAGCTGTACCACGCCTTCACCATACTTTTCTCTTTCCATCATTCTGGTAGAGGTTGATCTTGGTTTCATCTGTCCAAAAAATGTTCTTCCTGAACTGTGCTGGCTTTTTTAGATGTTTTTTAGCAAAGTCCAGTCTAGCCTTTTGATTCTTGATGCTTATGAGTGGCTTGCACCGTGCAGTGAACCCTCTGTATTTACTTTCATGCAGTCTTCTCTTTATGGTAGATTTGGATATTGATACGCCTACCTCCTGGAGAGTGTTGTTCACTTGGTTGGCTGTTGTGAAGGGGTTTCTCTTCACCATGGAGATTATTCTGCGATCATCCACCACTGTTGTCTTCCGTGGGCGCCCAGGTCTTTTTGCATTGATGAGTTCACCAGTGCTTTCTTTCTCAGGATGTAACAAACTGTAGATTTTGCCACTCCTAATGTTGTAGCAATTTCTCAGATGGATTTTTTCTGTTTTTGCAGCTTAAGGATGGCTTGTTTCACCTGTATGGAGAGCTCCTTTGACCGCTTGTTTCCTTCACAGCAAAACCTTCCAAATGCAAGCACCACACCTCAAATCAACTCCAGGCCTTTTATCTGCTTAATTGAGAATGACATAATGAAGGGATTGCCCACACCTATGCATGAAATAGCCTTGGAGTCAATT
The DNA here is from genome assembly GCF_039654945.1 of Dendrobates tinctorius. Taxonomy (NCBI): domain Eukaryota; kingdom Metazoa; phylum Chordata; class Amphibia; order Anura; family Dendrobatidae; genus Dendrobates; species Dendrobates tinctorius. Next base: position 36,954,222 of record NW_027361810.1, on the reverse strand, counting down.
GTCCAATTACTTTTGGTCCCTTTAAAAACAGGGAGGCACATGTTAAGGAGATGAAAACCGCTGGCAAATCCGCAGATAAACCGCAGGTCACTTTACCTGCGGTTTTACCTGCAAATCCACGCTGAAAAGTCCGCAGGTGAATCCGCAGCGTGTGCACTCACCCTAAGAGGTTAAGGGCCAATGTTTATCTCCAAAGCAGCAAGGAGCTTCTGACATAGCAGAACCATTGGACTGCAAAGGGCCCAAATCCTGTTCTTGCGCAGTGGTTCTTTTCTGATTGTGTGCACCACTGATACAAACTGTAGCCATTCTATGGCTGAGATTGTAAAAGGAGTTGTCCAACTTCTAGGACAATTTTTATTTTACTAAAATGCATGCATTTGAAGCTAAAAATCATTTTTGTAATTGGTTTTCATTAAAATTTTTTGCATGGGTTGCATTGTCTATTGATGGCTGGAGAATGAGTTAACTGATAATCTGTCAATCATCCCACCATCATGGTCTGATGCGGAGTTTGTAATTATTTTGTCTATTTTTTTCTGAACTGCTCTCAGTTGATTTATGACCACAGACAACATCAAGATTGAATGTGTAAGAAAACAAAAAGTACCGTATCTAAAAGCCAAACACTGTGGATAAGGCGTGCCCACAATTCCACAGCGGTTTTGAAGCACTATGGCAAGGAAGTTGCCGCCATGTGTGAATGCTGCCTAACAACCTTGATCATGATATATTATAACAGTCAGTAAAGCGCAGTATTCATATCCATACCATACCTTCATATACAGGTGTTCCCAGGCGTCCTGAGTCATCAGTCGAAAGAGAGATAAAAATGCCCAGCCAAAAGTGTCAAAGCTTGTATATCCGTAGTTAGGGTTCCTTCCGACCTTCAAACACGTATACGATTCCGGGCACTGACTAAATGAAATGATATATCGTGCTGTATTATAAGTCTGATGTATAGTAAAATAATAAAGTAAATCACTGAATGGTGAAAAAATCTGCATCAGCAAAAACTGCAGTTCCGCTCATGAACTACAGATGGCAACGTACCTGACATTTACTAAATCATAAAACTGGCACAAGTGACGCAGAGCGGAGGTTGTCATGGGTAATACTGTAGATCTAGACTTGTCAGTCGTTACAACTCTTCCTGCTGCATAAAGTTTAGGTTTTTTGCTCAAGGACATATTATTGCACTTGTTACAATAAGAAAAATTGCATTTTTAAAGGAACCTGTCAGCAGTATTGTGCCCAGTAACCTACAGACAGTGTCAGATCAACGCCGTTATACTGATTACAATGATACCCTGGTTGGTAAAATCCGTCTTGTGGTTGTTGTTTAATCTTTATTTTCAGTTTTTAGTTAATGATCTCCTCGTGCTCTGGGGCGGCCTGTGGGGGGTCTTCATGTGGTGCTCTGATTAGGTATTCATAATGAAGACTGCTGACAGGTCACTGATCCCTCACTGACCTGCCCCCTAGTTTACATTATTATTATATACAGTATCTTGGGAAAAATACCGGCCGTGGCAACGCACCTGCTCTGCAGCATAATCGCATGTGTAATGTGTTTAAAATAAATTTCTTTGCTGTTCTTCTGATATTCCTAAAAAAAAAAATTCTGTTTGAAAATGGCGCCGCCCGTGCCTGCTCAGTTGCAGCGATGCCATCTTGGAGGAGGAAAAATGTTTCTCTCTAGTAAGATGGCGCCGCCGGCACCTTCGCCTTAGCCACTTTCGGATCACTGATAGCTGCTACTGTGCAGGTGCAGACGGCGCCATTTTCAAATGGATTTTTTAATGTAATATCAGGAGAACAGCAAAGAAATTCATTATAGGCACATTACACATGCGATTATGCTGCAACGCAGGTGCCACCGCTGGCGCCTGCCTGCAGAAGGGTTTTTTTTTCCCCCCAAGAGATATAATATTCATTATGTAAATTAGGGGGCCGGTGTCACAGTGTGGGAAAGACTAAGTGCAACATGAAGGGATGAGAGGAAGGGAGTCCAACATTAGAGAAGGGTAGTGTGAGGATGCCTAGGTAGCTCTAACGTTATCCTGTCTGCCCTAAATGTCTCTATATAGGTTCTGCACCTATTGCCGAGCAGGAACCTAATCCATGCCTGACCCTGGCAATAAGTCCTGCTTAGAGAAGGACGGGATAAACACTAGTCAATCCCCACTACAACTAAAGACAGATGGGGAAAGACCAACAAGGGGAACACTTATCTTGAGTAGACTCAGAGATGTAACACAGACGTCCTCTGGTAACACCAAGGAGGAAGATAGCGACTGCTATAGCTCCAAGCCTCAACAAGGGGAAATGGAAATATCACCGGCAACTTCCAGCAGCAGGCTGGGAGTCTATAAACACCCAGTCCATGTGTGTCAATTAGAGCCATAGAAAGGTTTCCACTCAGTTATAGTGTCAGAAGGGTTAAGAATGTGTCTGCAAAGCAAACGCAGAGACCTTGTGCAGCTAGATGCAGTGCGACTGTCTGCAGCTTCTGACACACTTGTGACAGCAGGTCACTGAGTGTGTCAGGGATCGGTGTCAGGGATCGGTGACCTGTCAGCAGTCTTCATTATGAATACCTAATCAGAGCACCACGTGAAGACTCCCCGTCCCAACAGGCCGCCCTGGAGCACGAGCATATCATCATTAACTCAAAACAGAAAGAGTTTACACAATAACCACAAGACGGCTCTCACCAACCAAAGTATCATTTAAATCAGCACAACGGCGCTGATCTGACACTGTCTATAGGTTACTGTGCACTATCCTGCTGACAGGTTCCCTTTAAGGTAAGAACAGAAGCTGACAATTTAAACACATGGATCCTTGTAGATTATTTTCAGTGGCTTGGTAACTGGGATCACATCAATTGCAATCTGCAACCCCCCCTGCTCTGTGAGTGATATCGCTAGCACATACGCCAGCCCACCGGACAAACTCATAGTCACTAACGTTTCTGGAAATGTTTAAAGTGAATCTTTCACAAAGTTTTTGGTACGTAATCTGAGAGCAGCATGGTGTAGGGGCTGAAATCCTGATTCCTGTGATGTATCACTTACTGGTATGCTTAATGCAGTTTTGATAAAATCCCTGTTTTTTTCTGCTGCACATTTAACAGATCTCTGAATGCTGAGCTCTCTAAACCCCGCCAACAAGGATTAGCAGCTTTCTGTGTACACTCTGCATAGGCAGAAATCTGCCAATCTGTGGTGGGGGTATAGTCTGTGTGCAGTGTTTGTGTGTACAGTGTAAGCTGTGTTTATATGTGCAGTATAAACTGTGATTGTGTGTGCACAGTATAAGCTGTATTGGTGTGTACAGTGTATCCTGTGATAATGTGTGTTCAGTTTATGCTGTGATTATGTGTGTACAGTATATGCTGTGGTTATGTGTGTACAGTATATGCTGTGATCATGTGTGTACAGTATATAGTGTCATTATTTTCTCAGACGATCATATGGCATGACTCACTCTTTTTTGTCTGATTTTTGCACAGTTAAAGAAAGGATTTTCAATTTGTTATTGGCTTGGAGGAGGGGGTCGAAGATAAAATTGAGCTATTGCCCAGGCGTGAGTAGCTTCACCTCTATTAGATAAACCTATTCAAATATGGAGTTGTTTACCAATTGGCTAATAACCAACCACTGGATTACGGGATTATCGGACACTGCCTAAACTTATCTCTTAAATCACAAAAGGCAGTTTATTAATTACCGTATGCACTTACCCAGCATCTGAGCTGTTACCACAAAGCAAAGCGTCCTTCTCACCTTTCTCTCTGTAAATAACACCTGCAAAATAGTGAACAAACGTACAACTAAGCAGTTACACAAGGGCTGGATATCCAAATCGAGATTCCCCCTTTAAACACATTTTACGAGGCAGAGTACATAGTTGACCACTTTGGATCTCCCCTCCCTACATTTTTGGAATTCTCGAGTTAAGGTGATGGAAGGAGGTCCTGTTGCTGTATACCTGCTACATCTTTGTTATTGAGGGGCAAACATGATTTAAATGCTATGGATACCTTTGGGGGTATTTTTTTTTAAATGCATATATTTTGGACTAAAACTCCTTTTTACTATTTTTTTCTATGAAAAACGTTTCACAGATTGCCTTCTACAGTCTATTTCTATTGCTGGCTGCAAATGTCTGAGAACTTGTCAATGAGAGCAGTCCGATGGGGAGTGCGTAACTTTTTTATCAGTCTTTTTCTGAGCTTCTCCCAGCTGATTTATAAACACATAAAGATTTAGCTCTGTTTTGATGTAATCTGTGGTCATAAACAATAATTAAGTAGATGGAAGACGTAAAATTAAGGGCGGACATATCATTGCTGCAATTTGTGCAGACACACAGGGGCCCAAGAGGTAAGGGAGCCATTACCATCTCCAAAGTACAGCTCTGGCAAAAATTAAGAGACCACCACATCAAAACCCTGTCATGGGCATCCCATTCTCCAGACCTGAACCCCATTGAAAACCTCTGGAATGTAATCAAGAGTTTAATGGTTAGTCACAAGCCATCAAACAAAGAAAAACTGCTTAAATTTTTGCGCCAGAAGCAGTGTGAAAGACTGGTGGAAAGCATGCCAAGACGCATGAAAGCTGAGATTAAAAATCATGGTTATTCCACAAAATATTAATTTCTGAACTCTTCCTGAGTTAAAGCATTAGTATTGTTGTTTCTAATTGATTATGAACTTGTTTTCTTTGCATTATTTGAGGTCTGAAAGCACTGTTTCTTTTTTTTAATTTTGACCATTTCTCCTATTCAGAATAAAAATACAAAATGTATTGCTTGGAAATTCGGAGACATGTTGTCAGAAGTTTGTAGATTAAGAGAACAATTTACATTTTACGCAAAAATATACCTATAAAGAGAAAAATCAGGCAAAGTGAACATTTGAAAATGGTTTCTTAATTTTTGCCAGAGCCGTAAATGAAATTGTGTATTATTATGAGCTATTAGACTGCAAAGGGCCCATATATTGTTCTTGCCCAGGGGCCCTTATTTGTCTTTGTCTGCCAGTGTGTCAAAATAACATCCATATGAATTGTAGGACCAACTAGAGGGGATTTGGACAGGTCAGAGGACAACCTGTGTGTTCTTAAACCTTTCTATCATTGCTGACAATTTTCTTTTTCAGCCACTTGTCCTACAATAACTTTTCTGTGAAACTGAACCATATAGTCTTGCCCATTTTTCCAGTTTTTATCACATAAACTTCAAAAATTTACTGTTCAATTTGTGCCAAATATATCTTACCCCTTGATTGTATTCTGTTGTAATTAGACAATACTCCAAGTTATTAACTTTATCTCTCTATGGTTTAACGTAATGGCTGGAGAAGAGCTTAAAAGTTCAGGTTTCTTAACAGATACTTAGTGTCCTGTGCTAAAGTTCGAACACGGACTTCTCCCGGATGTCCGTTTCAATGTTCTGAGTTCTGGGGGAAGTCCAGGAGGAGAGAGAGAAAGAGAGAGAGACTTTTCCAGCTCCAAACTTCAGGTGCTCATTTTTTTCAATGGGGTTCGGGTTCTGGTTCAAGTTTGGGTACAGTTCTGGTACCCGAACCAAACGTTGGACTAAAGTTCAGGTTGGGTACAAGAACCCAAACCTCCACAGGTCCGCTCATCCTTAGTTATGGGTGATTCATGTATTTTATTTTTATATATCTGGAGAAAGTTTTCCGTTTTAATGAGACCCTTTGAGACAGGAGTCTGGCATTGCTTGGTTCCAATCTGTTTGGTAGTAGGTGGCAATAACTTGTGGAGGACTCTCCTCTCCAAAAAAAACAGAGGTTGATAATTGACCAAGTCCAAGAGTTTTTTAAAAATAGATAAAAACAAATGACGGCCCTACTGTCCTGAGTGGCAGAACCTGGCACCAATCTTTGTCTCTAGCGTCTATGTACGCCATTAAATCTAGGGTTGGAAATATATCAGAATGCCCAACTAGAGTTATCTGCAGGTTCTCCCTGGCATGAGAACCATCGCTGCCTGCTCTCTGAGAGATGACTTGACTCTTGATGAGACAAGCATGAACTAATGTGCGTCATTTAGCTGAAGATACAGATGTACAACATTGAAACAATTTGTATGTGAACGCAACATTTTACAATGTAATTTAATCAATGCTATCATTACAGCTTCAGGCTTGAAAGACACATTAGATTAACATCACTCATAGAACTGGAACAAAAGTGCAATCTATTGTTGTAGGCTTAACGTCTAAAATATCTGCAAGGAAATCATTAAGTATACAAACTGGTTATTTTATTTTATTCATGTATTTATATAAATGGGGCTTTTAACTGTTGCATTCAAAAAGGTTGTCCACTTAAGACAATCGATTTTTGACAGAAGGATCCCAATGTCGAGCTGATTAGAGGGTGTCCTGCCACTGCCCCTCTCATCGATCTGCTGTAAACTATAGGTGAAACCCGGCAGCAAATATATAGTCTGCTAAAATGATAAAAAGTTATACATAGTGTTTACTGAAACATATGGATGTCAGCAGGGGTGTAACTAACATTCATTGGACTCCACAGCAAAGTGAGATGGGATTCCAAAGAAATGGAACTGCTGCATGAGTAGGAAAAAATAATTGCTTTGATTATATCAATAAACCTATATAGTAGTGCCAAATAGTAGAAAGTCACCAATGTGTTATCCCCTACAAAAAGATGCAGTGTTTCTGTACCTGTGCCTGCCCCCTGCCCCTAAAACAGCTGCTATGGCAGGTACAGCCATAGTTATACCCATTGGTGTCAGTGTGATGTACGGACAAGACAAGTTCTCCAGAGCAAGAAAATATTTTTTCATTTTCAGTCAGTTAAATCTCTTTTTTTGGCTACCACTAGTCTCCACCACCGGTCTGGTCCTTGCCTCATGTTCCATGATTCCGCCGCTCGTGATGGAATCTTTAGTCCTGTTGCGCTGTGCTGGACTTCTGGCTGTCATTGCACCCCTGGTAGGGTTCTGTGGAAGCTCATGGGAGGTCAGTGATCGTGCAGGTGCAGAACCCTCTCAGGAAACATGACACCTGGAAGTCTGGCAGAGTGGACTGAAGATTCCATCGCGAGCAGCTGGAGATCGGAAGGTGCAGCAAGGACCAGACGTGTGAAGGTGAGTAGCACAGTGACCGGAGAGGTGAGTATAATGATTTTTTAATTTTTTTTTACATTTTAATGGCTCATTATCATTCAGATATGGTGGCATATTGCTGAATTTGCACAGAAGCGAATTACAATTCATCTCTAGTGCTCAAATTTTTAAGTCATGCTGTTACAAGAAGTTCAAGGGGCTCACTGGGTGAGGTGGATTCTTTAAGCCCACGGTCCATGTGGGCACATGAATTACAGGCGTCGATGCAGCAGGTTGTACTAGAGGGACTGAAAACTGTAGTAGACACTGAAAACTGTGGGTAGACAGTTGGAATACTGGAAACCACAGGCAGGAGGAGGACCTCAGGAAACCCGAAGGCAGGCAAGTGGAGTGCAGGAAACCACAGACAAGCAGAAGACATCAGGAAACTGCAGGCAAGCAGAGGATGCCAGGAAACTGCAGGCAAACAGAGGATGCCAGGAAATTGCAGACAAACAGAGGATGTCAGGAAATTGCAGGCAAGCAGAGGATGCTAGGAAGCAGCAGACAAATAGAGGATACCAGGAACCCGCAGGCAAAGTAGGTGGAGTACAGGAAATCACAGGCTCGCGGAGGGCATCAGGAAACTGCACGCAACCAGGTGAAGTGCAGGAAATGACAGGCAGAAAGAGAACATCAGGAAAGCATGTGGAATGCAGAAAACCATAGGTAGATAGCAAATAACATGTCGCAGTAATGGGAAAGTCAGCAACCAAGGAAGCCGCACACAGCCAGGAAGATGTTCTGAAAACCAGAAGCGGACACAGAGTAGAGGTCCAGGAGACCCACGGACAGATAGCTAACAGGACTCCAAAGTCACTAGAAGCCGCAGACAAGTAGGTAGAGGTGTCAGAAGCTACTGGTCTACAGAAGACAACCTGCAGCGTGCAGCCAGGTTGCTGTGCACACACAAACTGCAAGTCTAGTCTAAGATTCAATACCAAGGCCCAGGTATGTGTCTTAGAAACCCTTAAATAGGGCAAGACAAGTCATCAGATGGAAGCATGCCAGGTCACCTGCAAAGCCAGACATGAAGCACCAGAGAGGTCAGTGGACAGGGGCAGATGGAGCAGAGCCCAGACCAGGGACGTGTGTAACACACACCCTCCCTCGTGACACAAGTACACATCACCTGATCTGCTTCATCCAAAAAGCATTCAAGTTTTTACAACTCGGAGGTGCAAAATATGCCGAAAGATGATTTGACCAAAATCCTCACTTGCCTAATAATTGTGCACACAGTGCAGTGTCAGCACATGGGTAAGAGCTGGGGCGCACCTACCATGGGAAAATACTAAAACCCTATGTTTCACTTTTGTCTATACCTATGGTAGATTAACCCTATGTTTCATTAACCCTATGTTAAAACCCTATGTTTCACTGATTAACCCTATGTTTCTTTAACCCTGTTTCATTTTTGTCCATACCTATGCCTATGGTAGATATTTTAGTCGTATTCATCTATACCTATGCCTATTTTAGATTATTTTTACCGTTTCATTTTCTTAATTTAGTTTTCCTTTCCACTTCACTCTATTTGAAGCAGAATAACCAATTTATTTACTTATGTATTTATTTGGCATAAAGTTGCTATACATGAATGTAGGGGTTAACTTTTTTGGAAGGAGAATAACGGTTTTAAGCTCCGTTTTTTTTATTGGAATAAGTTCAAATTAGTACAACAAGGTTATCTTCCCAGTTTCATCAAGATCTTTTTAGGGATTCAGTCTTTATGTGCCGCCATATTCTTCCATACCTATGCCTAGTGTGTTATCATGGTTGGAAGCAGAATAACGGTTTTAAGCTCCGGTTTTATTATTGGAATAAGTTCATATTAGTACAACAAGGTTATCTTCCCAGTTTCATTAAGATCTTTTTAGGGATTCAGTCTTTATGTGCCGCCATATTCTGCCATACCTATGCTTAGTGTGTTATCATGGTTGGAAGCAGAATAACGGTTTTAAGCTCCGTTTTTTTTATTGGAATAAGTTCATATTAGTACAACAAGGTTATCTTCCCAGTTTCATCAAGATCTTTGTAGGGATTCAGTGTTTATGTGCCGCCATATTCTTCCATACCTATGCCTAGTGTGTTTTCATGGTTTGAAGCAGAATAACGGTTTTAAGCTCTGTTTTTTTTATTGGAATAAGTTCATATTAGTACAACAAGGTTATCTTCCCAGTTTCATCAAGATCTTTTTAGGGATTCAGTCTTTATTTGAATTATAAAGTTGCTATATAGGAATGTATGGGTGTTCAACTTTCTTCCCAAAATAATGTCTGCTAATGGTAACCAGATCTTCCATCTAAATATAGCACAGTAAATGTTATCTGTCCTCGATCTAGCTTACCATATACAATACTACAATAATCTGTCCCTAAATCACTAATTTTAAAACATGTAACTAACTGTCCGTCGCTGAACTATTCTCCTAAAGCGTATTCAGATTGAAGACATGTTAGGAGAATGAATGCCCGAGGATGCACGTGCACGCGCATTCTGGCAACTGTTCAGTTGCACTTTGGCCCAGAAGAGGAGCTTTGTGGGTCGACAGGAGGGTAAGTAAGAAGTTTTCTTATTTTAAACAGGTCCTAATGGGTTAAGGGGGTCAGGGGGTTCTAGAAAAAAAAACTTCAAACATGATAGTTACTCTTTCATATGGTTTTGTCAAGTATTCGTAATCCATTCAGTTGTGTAAATGTTAACTTAAATATTTCTCCCAAATAAAATAGTTTTATGTAACTTAGACTTGATGCTATGTTTTGATTTGTTTTAAATAAGGTTAGGTCAATATTCGTAATCTGTTCAGTCATTTCTGTAATGAAAATACTTTTATGTAACTTATACTTCATCATCTAATCTAGGATTCAGCCTTCATTTCAAATCTACAGTAACATATATGTGACTTGTGTTAACAACAGACAGCTTAATATCGCCTCATAAGGGCTCGTTCACACAGGCAGCGTTTGCACGTTTTTTTCAGCGCTGAAAAAACGAGCCTATTGTTGTCAATGGGCTAGTGCAGACACTGCGCTTTTTCTGCGCATCAAACGGATGCGCAGAAAAAAGCGACAGCATGTCCATTTTTTCCGTGCAGAATGGACTGCCGCCGCCTATTTGAATGACTGTGTGCGCTTAAAACCAGCGACACAGTAATTCAGCGTGCGCTTCTTATGCGCATGCGCATAAAAAGCGCATGCACATAACGGAGCCGAAACGGCCAGTGTGAGTGAGCCTTTCATTTTTTTTTAAATAAAGTAAACTGTATATTTTATTTTATCAGTAAACTGAGATCAGAGAGATTATATAAATTAAGAAAACCATTTAAAAAAAACTGCCATTGCCATAGTCTTGTGTGAAAATCAAACAAACAAACAAACACAAGGGCTTTAAGGCAAAATTTTTCGATAAATATCTACTTAGGGATTCACGGTTTATTTGAAACGTAAAGTTATTATATAGGAATGTATGAATTAACATTATTGAAAACAGAATTACATTTTTAAGCTCTGTTTTTCTTGTTGGAAAAAGTTCATATTAATGACAAACGCATTTTCAGAGTTGCATCAAGATCTTCTTAGGGATTCAGTGTTTATTTGAAATATAAAGTTACTATATAGAAATGCATGGGTTTGCCTTGTTGAAAACACAATTACAGTTTTAACCTCTGCTAATTTATTTTTAAATAGAGTCAAGTGGAAAGGGAAAATACATTAAAAAAATCCAACTGTAAAAAAAACTACCATAGGCATAGGTATGGCAGAATATGGCGGCACATAAAGACTGAATCCCTAAAAAGATCTTAGAGAAACTGGGAAGATAACCTTGTTGTACTAATATGAACTTATTCCAATAAAAAAATGGAGCTTAAAACCGCTATTCTGCTTCCAACCATGATAACACACTAGGCATAGGTATGGCAGCATATGGCGGCACATAAAGACTGAATCCCTAAAAAGATCTTGATGAAACTTTGAAGATAACCTTGTTGTACTAATATGAAATTATTCCAATAAAAAAAAGGCTTAAAACCGTTATTCAGTTACCAACCATGATAACACACTAGGCATAGGTATAGAAGAATATGGCGGCAGATAAAGACTGAATCCCTAAAAAGATCTTGATGAAACTTGGAAGATAACCTTGTTGTACTAATATGAACTTATTCCAATAAAAAAAAGGAGCTTAAAACCGTTATTCTGTTTCCAACCATGATAACACACTAGGCATAGGTATGGCAGAATATGGCGGCAGATAAAGACTGAATCCCTAAAAAGATCTTGATGAAACTTGGAAGATAACCTTGTTGTACTAATATGAACTTATTCCAATAAAAAAAATGGAGCTTAAAACCGTTATTCAGTTTCCAACCATGATAACACACTAGGCATAGGTATGGAAGAATATGGCGCATAAAGACTGAATCCCTAAAAAGATCTTGATGAAACTTGGAAGATAACCTTGTTGTACTAATTTGAACTTATTCCAATAAAAAAACCAGAGCTTAAAACCATTATTCTGCTTCCAACCATGATAACACACTAGGCATAGGTATGGCAGAATATGGCGGCACATAAAGACTCAATCCCTAAAAAGATCTTGATGAAACTTGGAAGATAACCTTGTTGTACTAATATGAACTTATTCCAAATTCCAATAAAAAAATGGAGCTTAAAACTGTTATTCAGTTTCCAACCATGATAACACACTAGGCATAGGTATGGCAGAATATGGTGGCACATAAAGACTGAATCCCTAAAAAGATCTTGATGTAACTTGGAAGATAACCTTGTTGTACTAATATGAACTTATTCCAATAAAAAAAACGGAGCTTAAACCCGCTATTCTGCTTCCAACCATGTTAACACACTAGGCATAGGTATGGCAGAATATGGCGGCACATAAAGACTGAATCCTTAAAAAGATGTTGATGAAACTTTGAAGATAACCTTGTTGTACTAATATGAACTTATTCCAATAAAAAAACCAGAGCTTAAAACCGCTATTCTGCTTCCAACCATGATAACACACTAGGCATAGGTATGGTAGAATATGGCGGCACATAAAGACTGAATCCTTAAAAAGATCTTGATGAAACTTTGAAGATAACCTTGTTGTACTAATATGAACTTATTACAATAAAAAAAACGGAGCTTAAAACCGTTATTCTGCTTCCAACCATGATAACACACTAGGCATAGTTATGGCAGAATATCGCGGCACATAAAGACTGAATTCCTACAAAGATCTTGATGAAACTTGGAAGATAACCTTGTTGTACTAATATGAAATTATTCCAATAAAAAAAACGGAGCTTAAAACCGTTATTCTGTTTCCAACCATGATAACACACTAGGCATAGGTATGGCAGAATATGGCGGCACATAAAGACTGAATCCCTAAAAAGATCTTGATGAAACTTGGAAGATAACCTTGTTGTACTAATATGAACTTATTCCAATAAAAAAAACGGAGCTTAAAACCGTTATTCAGTTTCCAACCATGATAACACACTAGGCATAGGTATTTCAGAATATGGCGGCACATAAAGACTGAATCCCTAAAAAGATCTTGATGAGACTGGGAAGATAACCTTGTTGTACTAATATGAACTTATTTCAATTAAAAAATGGAGCTTAAAACCGTTATTCTGCTTCCAACCATGATAACACACTAGGCATAGGTGTGGCAGAATATGGCGGCACATGAAGACTGAATCCCTAAAAAGATCTTGATGAAACTGGGAAGATAACCTTGTTGTACTAATATGAACTTATTCCAATAAAAATACTGGAGCTTAAGACTGTTATTCTGTTTCCAAAAAAATTAACCACTTCATTCATGTATAGCAACTTTATGTCAAATAAATACATAAGTAAATAAATTGGTTACTCTGCTTCAAATAGAGTGAAGTGGGAAGGAAAACTAAATTAACAAAATGAAATGGTGAAAATAATCTAAAAGAGGCATAGGTATAGATGAATACGACTAAAATATCTACCATAGGCATAGATATAGATTAATTTGGCACATTGGGTTTTAGTATGCACCCCTACCATGAGGCCAGTTGAGCACTGTCTCAGGCGGCGCTCTGTCCCTGAAGAGAGGGGGCGGCAGATTCTGCAGTTGTAGTAAGTGAACTTGTGTCGGAGATGCAGGTTCAGTCACTACTCTATTGCCTTGCGGGCTCGGGGGCTATCCCTACCTTTCCTGCACTGCACTGATACGCCGCCAGGCCCCCCCATGCACACCATCCTCGCCCTCCCAGAGAGACCCACCTCAACCTGCAGAGCCGGACACCACATAAATGGCTGCTCTGTGGGCACAGGACCTGGGATGAGGTCACAGGAGGGGAGGAGTCAGGGGTCACATGATCAGGGGCCTCGGTGTCTGCAGGACTCTGCTGTGCTGGTTGTCATGGTGCTGGACAGGGGAAGTTTGTGTGGAGTTAGGAGGGGTTTACAGTGTGGATGTAGCAGAGCCGTGTGTGTATAAGGTGTACAGAGCGAAGCCGTGTGTGTACAAGGTGTACGGAGCAGAACCGTGTGTGTACTTGGTGTACGGAGCAGAGCCATGGGTGTAATTGGTGTACGGAGCGGAGCCATGTGTGTACTTGGTGTGGGGAGTGGAACTGCGTGTGTACAAGGTGTACGGAGCGGAGCCGTGTGTGAACTTGGTGTACGGAGCGGAACCGTGTGTGTGTAAAGTGTACGGAGCAGAGTCGTGTGTGTACTTGGTGTACGGAGTGGAGCCGTGTGTGTATGAGGCGTGGGGAGTGGAGCCGCGTGTGTACAAGGTGTATGGAGCGGAGCCATGTGTGTACGGCGTGTATGGAGCGGAGCCGTGTGTGTACGAGGTGTGGGGAGTGGAATCGCGTGTGTACGAGGTGTGGGGAGTGGAGCCGCATGGGTATTAGGTGTGCAGAGCGGAGCCGCATGCGTGCGAGGTGCATGGAGCGGAGCTGAATGTGTACTAGTTTTATGGAGTGGAATAATGTCTGTACGAGGTGTATGGAGCGGAGACGCATGAGTACGAGGTGTATGGAGCAGAGCCGCATGTGTACGAGGTTCACGAAGTGGAGCCATGTGTGTACTGAGTGGAGCCGTGTGTGTACGAGGTGTATAGAGCGGAACCGTGTGTGTACTTGGTGTACGGACCGGAGCCGCGTGTGTACGGGGTGTACGAAATGGAGGCCTGTGTGTACGAAGTGTACGGAGCTGAGCCATGTGTCTACTGATTGGAGCCGTGTGTGTGCAAGGTGTATGGAGTGGAGCCGTGCGTGTACGAGGCATACAAAGTGGAACCGTGTGTGTATGGGGTGTGCGGAGCCGTGCATGTACAAGGTGTATGGTGGGGAGCATTCATACCTCCCAACCATCTCGGATCCAGCGGGACAGTCCCGATTTTGAGAGTCTGTCGCGGCCGGGAGCTTACTTTTCTCGTGAACACAGGAGTACATGGCGGAGCCCCGAGGAGCACTTTAAAACTCACACGTGACGTTCCACCGGAAGCGACATGCTGGAAGCTCACCGGAAATTAGGTAATTTCGGGAGGAGATTGTGATGGAACCATGGAATCACTTCAGGGAACTCTTCAGATCCATCACCGTGTCCTCCTCCGACAGTGGGATCGCCTTGGACTCGGGGATGCCGGCCATGTGAGCGGATCATGATATGTCCTCAGGTGGGCACTACAATGGGAGCTAGGCTGCTATAGTGTCTTTATAGAATATTTCTTTCTCTCTCTGTTTCTTTCTCTCGCTCTGTTCTTTCTTTCCCTCTCTAATCTTTCTTTCTCTCTGTTCTTTCTTTCCCTCTCTAATCTTTCTTTCTCTGTTTCTTTCTCTCTCTCTGTTCTTTCTTTCCCTCTAATCTTTCTTTCGCTTTCTGTTTCTTTCTCTCTCTGTTCTTTCTTTCCCTCTCTAATCTCTCTTTCTCTGATTCTTTCTCTCTCTGTCTAATCTTTCCCTCTTTCCCCTCTTTCTTTCTTTCTCTGTTCTTTCTTTCTCTGTTCTCTCTTTCTCTCTATGTTCTTTCTTTCTCTGTTCTCTTTCTTTCGCTCTCTCTTTTTTCTCTCTGTTCTTTCTTGCTCTCTGTTCTTTCTTTCCCCTCTTTCTTTCTCTCTGTTTTTCTTTCCCCTTTTTCTTTCTCCCTCTCTGTTCTTTCTTTCCCCTTTTTCTTTCTCTCTCTCTCTGTTCTTTCTTTAGCCCTCTGTTTTTCTTTCCCCTCTGTTATTTTTCTTTCCCTCTTTCTTCCTCTCTCTCTGTTCTTTCTTTCCCCTCTTTCTCTCTCTGTTCTTTCTTTCACCCTCTGTTCTTTTTCTTTCCCCTCTTTCTTTCTCTCTCTGTTCTTTCCCCTCTTCTTTTTGTTCTTTCCCCTCTTTCTTTCTCTCGCTCTCTGTCCTTTTTCTTTCCCCTCTTTCTTTCTTCCTGTTCTCCCTTTCTCTCTCTCTGTTCTCCCTTTCTCTCTCTCTGTTCTTTCTTTCTCTCTCTCTGTTCTTTCTTTCTCTCTCTGTTCTTTCTTTCCCCTCTTTCTTTCTCTCTCTGTTCTTTCTTTCCCCTCTTTCTTTCTCTCTGTTTTTTCTTTCCCCTTTTTCTTTCTCCCTCTCTGTTCTTTCTTTCCCCTTTTTCTTTCTCTCTCTCTCTGTTCTTTCTTTAGCCCTCTGTTTTTCTTTCCCCTCTGTTATTTTTCTTTCCCTCTTTCTTTCTCTCTCTCTGTTCTTTCTTTCCCCTCTTTCTCTCTCTGTTCTTTCTTTCACCCTCTGTTCTTTCTTTCTTCTCTTTCTCTCTGTTCTTTCTTTCCCCTCTTTCTTTCTCTCTCTGTTCTTTCTTTCGCTCTCTGTTCTTTTTCTTTCCCCTCTTTCTTTCTCTCTGTTCTTTCCCCTCTTTCTTTCTCTCTCTCTCTGTCCTTTTTCTTTCCCCTCTTTCTTTCTTCCTGTTCTCCCTTTCTCTCTCTCTGTTCTTTCTTTCTCTCTCTGTTCTTTCTTTCCCCTCTTTCTCTCTCTCTGTTCTTTCTTTCCCCTCTTTCTTTCTTTTGCTGTTCTTTCTTTCTCTTCTTTCTCTCTGTTCTTTCTTTCCCCTCTTTCTTTCTCTCTCTCTGTTCTTTTTCTTTCCCCTCTTTCTTTCTCTCTCTGTTCTTTCCCCTCTTCTTTTTGTTCTTTCCCCTCTTTCTTTCTCTCTCTGTCCTTTTTCTTTCCCCTCTTTCTTTCTTCCTGTTCTCCCTTTCTCTATCTCTGTTCTTTCTTTCTCTCTCTCTGTTCTTTCTTTCCCCTCTTTCTTTCTCTGTTCTTTCTTTCGCCCTCTGTTCTTTCTTTCTCCTCTTTCTCTGTTCTTTCTTTCCCCTCTTTCTCTGTTCTTTCTTTCCCCTCTTTCTTTCTCTCTCTCTGTTCTTTCTTTCGCTCTCTGTTCTTTTTCTTTCCCCTCTTTCTTTCTCTCTCTGTTCTTTCCCCTCTTCTTTTTGTTCTTTCCCCTCTTTCTTTCTCTCTCTCTGCCATTTTTCTTTCCCCTCTTTCTTTCTTCCTGTTCTTTCTTTCTCTCTCTCTGTTCTTTCTTCCCCCTCTTTCTTTCTCTCTCTGTTCTTTCCTTCCCCTCATTCTTTCTTTCTCTGTTCTTTCTTTCTCTCTATCTCAATGTTCATTCTCTCTCTCTCTGTTCTTTCTTTTTTTCGCTCTCACGGAGGGGGCAGAATGGAGCACAGAGGGGGCAGAATGGAGCATGGGAGGCAGCATAGAGCAGGGGGCAGGATCATGGGGCAGGATGAAGACAAATGGGACAGGATGGCTACGATGGAGACAGATGAGGCAGGACATGGGACATCACATGAGACTGAATGAATACTCATGAATGATGGCAGGAGGGGAGAACATATGGCTGGAGCCAGGAATTTGACCCACAGGGGCCAGGATATACCATAGGGGCTAATTAATGGATTATCTGTGTAGCAAGGTGGATATTAAAACTTAACCTTTAGTAGGTAAAATTGGAAAAAGTCAAATTAGTAAAACAACAAAAACCACAGTGAGGGAAGTGCCCTATAACCGAACAACAGAAAATGTGGGTTTGTTAAAAAGGTACTACTGGCTTCTCAGATCCTCAATATTAATCTGGCCTGATGGCAAAATGACTATAGTTGCCCATAGGATGAATAGTATATACATGATCTCATTTATATGGCACAAATTAGTGGTGCTTATAAGAAAAGGATGTTATACCCATACATGTTATTGTGACTTACTTGGGCAAGTGCATGACATATCCTATGGGCAACTATAGTCATTTTGCTATCAGGTCAGATTAATAGTGAGGATCTGAGAGGCAAGTAGTACCTTTTTAACTACCCCCCTCTCCTGTTCGTTGGTTATAGGGTAGTTCATTCACTGTGGTACCCCTTTGTTTACTTGTTTGACTAATTTGGCTTTTTACAATTTTACCTAATAAAGGTTAAGTTTTAATATCCACCTTGCTACACAGATAATCTATTTTGTGGATTGTTCTATTCCTGGTTTATATGCTAATTAAGGGATATTATTACTGCAGTGATGTATTTATTTTATTTTTTGAGGATACTTTTTACAAATGGGTGGGCGGTCCTGTTAATGTGCAGAGCGACACTGGCACTTTTTTCTTCATCTGGTGTAGTTTAGAATTTGGGATAAAATTAAGTAATGTGTTTAGCAAGCGGTGATCTAGATAACTGTGTTATTTCCTGCAGAGATGAGCTCTGGCTGGAAGAAGTGAGGGTGGTCTGTGCTGAATGAAAGATGAAAAGTGAAGATAAAGGACTTCACCTAGAGATGTCACTGGTGAGTAAGTTTGTTACCTGTACACTAACACTATACACTGCATACTATATACAGCAGTCGGGTGTATAGTGTCACCAGTGATCACTGTATTACCTATACATTATACACAGAGCTCCTGTGTATAACGTCACCGGTGATCACTGTATTAACTGTACATTGACATTGTATACAGAGATCCTGTGTAATGTCACCGGTGATCACTGTATTACCTGTACACTGACACTATATACAGAGCTCCTGTGTATAATGTCACCGGTGATCACAGTATTACCTATACATTATATACAGAGTTCCTGTGTATAATGTCACCGGTGATCACTGTATTACCTGTACACTGACACTATATACAGAGTTCCTGTGTATAATGTCACCGGTGAACACTGTATTACCTGTACACTGACACTATATACAGAGTTCCTGTGTATAATGTCACCAGTGATCACTGTATTACCTTTACACTGACACTATATACAGAGCTCCTGTGTATAATGTCACCGGTGAACACTGTATTACCTGTACACTGACACTATATACAGAGCTCCTGTGTATAATGTCACTGGTGATCACTGTATTACCTATACACTGACATTGTATACAGAGATCCTGTGTATAATGTCATCGGTGATCACTGTATTACCTGTACACTAACACTATATACAGAGCTCCTGTGTATGTCACTGGTAATCACTGTATTACCTGTACACTATACACTATATACAGAGCTCCTGTGTATAATGTCACCATCTCCACCTTTTATCGGCGCCATCTTGTGACTGCAACTTCTGTCTGCAGGAAGTCAGAAATAGCAGAATCCCTCTATCAGGTCACGTTCACACGTTCAGTATTTATACCTCAGTATTTGTAGGCCAAAACCAGGAGAGGAACAATCAGTGGAAAAGTATAATAGAAACACGTCACCACTTCTGGATTTCTCACCCACCCCCGATTTGGCTTACAAATACTGAGGTAAAATACTGACCAAATACTGAAGGTGTGAATATGGCTTTAGGCTGGTTTCACACATCCTGATATTTCCGGTACTGGAAAAAAACGGTAGTGGAGATATCCATGTTCGTTTGTGTAATACGTGTGGCAACTGTGTGCCGAATCTGTACCACACAGACGGCCGCCGAGGAAGAAACGCTACAGTAAGCACTGTTCCCTGGCCAGGGGCTCACTTAAAATGAAGCAAATTGATCACTTCGCCTCAGGGGGCATTGAGTCCCTGAAGAAGTGTAAAGATCGATGTTTCAAATATATTCCTATTTAAAAGTGTATGTATTTTACATGTACGTCAGGTTAGGCTAGTAAAGAGTAAACCAGATTTATTTATACTGATTTTACTACCGGGGGGGTGCATTTAGCAGTTCGCTTCAGGCAGCAGAAAGGCTAGGTTCACCCCTGGGTAAGAGGAGCAGAAAAGCTCACACAGGATTACAGGTATTTTATAGACTTGTGGTTCAAAACAGCTACTCCAAGTGCATGAACAAACCAGACAAATGAGCCTTTTCATCAACGATTGTGAGAGAAAAGGAAGCAAGACAAGGTAACGGAGTACATTCAGAAACTGATCAACAATAAGGTTAAGGTACTCTTTAAGAAATTAATACAGTTTTGAAAATGGGTTCCTTGAGCAGATATGGAGTTACAACATGACTTACTTTCATTCTTCACATATTCTTCAATATTTTCAGGATAAACTTTTGGGAGAAACACACATTTATGCCTTAGGTGTCCCATAAATAGCTGCAGTCCTATTAGTGCAAAGACACTCAGACAAAACACTGTGAGAATGACCACATCTGAAAGTTTCTTAACCGACTGGATCAGGGCCCCCACAATGGTCTTCAAACCTTAAATGCAATTTAAAAAAATTACCAAAATACATTTTTCTACAATATCCTGCACAATCCAGTCATGTTCTAGGATAAATAACATTGACACAACATTTTGATTAGTAAAAGAATTAAAAGAACCAGACAATGTAAAATGTGTCTAAATTCGGACCACCTAAACTAAGAGGGGGAATCAAGTGTTGAGGCTGGGGTGTAACAATCACGGTCACAGTGGTCGCGACCACGATCATGCCCTTGAGGGGTCAGTTATCATCCGCACAAACTTTAACTGGATGTGCATTCTCGGATGCACATTCAGTTGAAGTGTATTGCAGCTCACAGACTCGATGGGTCCATGCACGGCAATACACACTGCAGGCCAATCAGAGGCCAACAGCTGACATTGGCATGCACGTGATTGGGGGAGCATGGCAATGATGCAATGCGCTCCCATCGCTTGCACACTAAAGTCAGCTGCCGACTTCAGAAGAGGACACCATGTGGCGGGGAGCAGAGGGAAGGTGAGTATAATTTTTTTCTCTATCCATTAAAGAATAGCATCAGAATAGCAGGATGGGGAGCATACATACCAGGATGGGTGATATATATACTAGGATAGGTCAAAAGGGACATACTGTATATACCATGATGGGGAATATACATACCATGATGGGCGTTATACTGTATATACCAGGATGGGGCCAGGATGTGTGACACATACACCATGATGGGGATATATATATATATATATATATATATATATATATATATATAAATATATATATATATACATACCAGGATGACAGGTCCAGAGGGTGTCACGGTCTGGTCCGGCACCTCCCATCTTCTAACGATGACGTCCTCTTCTTTTGCTTCCCTTCGCGGCTCCTGTGCAGGGCAGAGCAGAGTCCTGCAGTGCGCAGGAGCCGGACCTCTTTGACCTTTCCCGGTGTCTGTGCACTGCAGTAATCTGCTCTGCCCTCAACAGCAAAGAAGAGGACGTCACCGCTAGAAGATGGGAGGCGCCGGACCGGACAGCGACACCCATCGGACCAAAACCGGGCCACCCCTGGGTGAGTATAATATAACTCGTTTTTCTTCTCTTTTAGGTTACATCAAGTTAGAGAATGCTGTAGATAAGCCCCTGATGGCGGTGCCGGCAACTGATAGGCGAAAAAATAGGTGACAGATTCCCTCTAAACAACAAAATGTAATTCCAAGTCAGTCACACTTCTGTGAAATCAACACTGATTGTGATTCAATTTCTCCTGCTGTTGTGCCAATGGAATAAACAACAGGTAGATATGATAGGAATGTCACTAACATCCATGTGTCTGCTCAGTAAGAGTGCCTAGTGTTCCCTTTATTTTTTTGAGCAGTATATATATATATATATATTTATATATCAGGATGAGGGACATGTATATACCATCTATCCAAATCTTGCACTGGACCCAGTTGAGGAAATAATATGTAATATCAGCGAATATTTGCTAAAATATTCTTCTAAATCAGTATTTCACTTTGCCTGTCAATTGTGGGGAAAAATTACAGTTTAAATGCAGCATGAATTATTTCCTATGTGTAAGAGAGTCATAATAAGTATTGTGACAATCTTCCGGCAGTCTGATGGTTGCTTGTTCCTTTTTTTTTATTCATGATACATACTGTAAGTTGCCACTGCAACCACAATTATTCCACAATTCACACTTTTTCTAGTTTCAGTTGTCATGCAGCACACAGTTTAATAGTAATCAATGAAATTCCAAGGAGCAGCATCTATGTTTGGATCACAGGGGATTCAAGGTCACATCCAGAGACACATGCACCTTATACCTATTATACTGCATATTAAAGGGGTTCCCCAAAAAATTAAAATTACATTTTTTTTTAATCATGAAAAACAGCCTTTTTGTAAATTGGAATATTTTACAAATATATATATACTCCTATGTCTAGATATTGTTGTAACATACATATATTTTATTCTCTTCTCAGAACATCCACTTACTGTGACAGATCTTAATGGCAGCCAGCACAATAGGAGAAAGCACTTAACCGCATGTATAAAAGAAGATGGAGAAAACGGAATTGAGCTTGCCTGAATGTGCGACCACCAGCGCTGGACACATTGGGTGGATATTTCCAAAGAGAATCTAAGAATACTGAGGGGCATCAATCAAATATGTGACACCGGAGATTCTTTTTTTTTTAATTGATGCCAGTTGAAAAACATTTTTTGTTTTTGCTTGATCCTGCAGAATCATTTCAAAATCCCTTTAAACAAATTATTTTATCAATAAATATTTCAAAAAATGTATACATTTTGAATTGTTCAGCATTCAACCAAGCAATGAAAATGTTTTATCTGGATCACTTTTATGGTTTAAAGGGGTTGTCCCATCTCAGTCGTTTCTGTCATGATCCAGTCTGGATTTTGAGCCCTGTCTGAACTTTTCCGGTCTGATCATGGCAAGGGACAGCTCTGCCTGGCCTCGTTTTGGGTTTTGGTCAGCTATTTCTTCCTGCTGTGTCCTGCAGGCCATGTCAGTTATATTTTCTGTCTACGGCGTGAGTATCTGACTCTGGTAGTACCCTGATTGGTCCTGCTGGGCTTTCTGAACTTGCCCGTGTCTATTCCTCCCTTTCTGCCCATCCTGTCTTAGTGTTTCCTGATTGCTTTGGGATTTCCCTGTGTTTGACTCTGCTTTGACTCTGACTTGACTTTGCCTCTGGTCTCTTGGTACTTCTGCCTTTTGTCTGGTATTGACCCTTTGGTTCTCCACTGACTCTGTGCTTGTTTTTTCCCTTTGTACTGTGTGACGGTCTAGGATTTGACTCGGCTTGTTTGACTATTCTGTTGCCACCTGGTGGTAGCTTCAGTGCAGCCCTGCAAGTCAGACTTGTTACCATCCTTCCACTTCATTGCCATCTAGTGGAGGTTGCAGTTACCTGCATAGCTGCAGCGTGACAATATCCAACTAATAATGAAAAAATGTCTGATAGATGCAGGTCAAAGGCTTAAAATAGGGCAACAACAAAAGCTGTCTGGAATGTAGAAGTGCCTTTGGAACTCCATTTGGAAATCCATTCATTTGTTTCAGAGTTCCAAAGGTTGCCTGGTTGGATTTCGGAACTCCCGTAAAAATGAATGAATAGACCTGAACATGTGCGTCCAATTTACCAATGACAGTGGATTGTAACAGGGCCCTCTTTTCGAGATAGATGTGGTTAAACATTTGGATATGCTGTAAATGTTCAACCTGGGAATAGTCTTTCATTGTTTACTTTCCTCAAATGTGCGGTATTTAAAATCATTTATTTTGAAACATACGTTAAATGCTGAGTGTTACAAAAATTATCTTAAAAAAAGGGAAATTGACACACAAACACAATGATGGGCACATAGAAACAGTTGGATGTACTAGGGGCTTAACACCTCACACCAATTACTTCTTACCTGGGATTACAGAAATAGTTTTCAAAGCTCTTAATACTCTGAAAGTTCGAAGAGCTGAAACATTGCCTAGGGGTACAAATTCTGTTACATACCTGCGACAGTAATAAATACATTTATTAGAATGACTAATAACTTACTAAGGACTTTATTGCATTGGAAACATACATTCATTATTAATCGTGTTTTCAAAAAAAAGTTCATGATTCACTATAACTGGGACCACACCGATGCCATGAATAATTGGAGAGTGGTAACAGATTTAATTGAAATCTGTAAAAATTATGAAGTAACTCATCCCATTCATGAGAAAGGCTTTATGTACCCCATATGTAATAGGAGCAGTTTTTTTTGCTGTTATGCATTCCATTATTTGTTTTCTTTTTCATATCCACGGTATGGTTCCAGACCTTCTTATTTAGTGCTCATTTTTATGGTCTTTACTAAGAGAAGCGAACATAGAAAAATTCAGAAAAACATACCACAGGAAAATAGCCTCACCAAAACTTTGTCAAATGACAAATCCACTAGCAGGATGCCGCAGGCCCCCACTGATAAATGCAGGGGCAGCACAGGTGCAAGCTACTGATAAAGGCAGTGGGGGGCCTGCTGCATCCTGCTAGTGCATTTGTCATTTGACAAGGTTTTGATGAGGCTATTTTCCTACGGTATGTTTTTCTGAATTTTTCTATGTTCGCTGTTTTTGAAATTAGTGTTAGGACTCGCAAATTTGAGGACCCTTGGCGTGGGTTGCGAGCTTATCTATTTTGGCCAAAATATTAACCAATGCCTCATTTAATGTATTTATTATATGCATTAATTTTTGTATCTTTTATTTCACTTTTTATCATTTTTTGCAGAATGCAGCTATACCCCTTTTACGTTGGCTTGATGTACTGGGGCGTCTGTCACTGTGTGATGCATATATAGTGCTGGACAGCCCGCCTGCTAATACTATGGGTGTGATCAATAGGCTGTTATCCTGACACTTTGCATCACACTTACCTGTGTGAATGGCGTTCTATGCAAACCCTATTTTTGTGCATTTTTGCTACTAGCTAGCCAACCCCTCCATAATTTGCCAGGTGAGTGGGTGGCTGTTTTTATCAGTAGCTTGCACCTGTGCTGCCCCTGCCTTTATCAGTGGGGGCCTGCTGCATCCTGCTAGTGCATTTGTCAAGGTTTTGGTGAGGCTATTTTCCTATGGTATATCTTTGCTAAGAGGGCAGTGCTCAAAGGTTAATAATGCAGAGCAGCCTGAAGACACCCCCCCCAGAGAATACTTTGTGCCACACCCCCTTGGTAAAGACAATAAAAATCAACATCTTAAAATGTCCACATCTCTCAAACTGTATGGTGAATTTAAAAGCAAAAATGAAACCAAAACAAACAAAAAATGGAACACTCATGGGAGCAGCAGGATTGAAATAAGAGCAAAAACTGGCCAATTTTGACCTGGTGACAGGTCGTTTGGTATATTGAAGTATAAATCACTGTGATCAAAAAACCCAAAACCAGTCCAAACTAAACTATTTTGTACTTTTAAGATTTACTTACATGAACAGTCCATACTCTTATCTGTTCAGTTATCTCATTAGTGGATTATGTTATGTGCTACAGTATGGGCTAATGCTGCACGCAAAGTTTTTTTTTACATATAATATTTTACAGGTGGTGGGCTGGAGATTTGGGGTACTAGCTCCACTTAAAGGTTTGTCCCACAAACAGCACATTTTAATCAATTAATCCTGAAATAATAATAAGTTCTGCAATTGTATGTGTTAAAATAATGTCCATGTGCAGAGATATAATCTTATAAATGTGCCCCTGCTGTGTACTGTGTAATGGCTGTGTCTGACCATGCAGAGCTGCTCTAGTCCATGGTCTGCACATACCATATCTCCTATCCAGAGGAGACAGCATAAGACGAAACAGCAGAGGCTCACAGCTGCTGCTTTCTGAAATAACACATTAATTTCCCTGCCAGTTTTATCACAGGATAAAGTGTTTCTGCCCTGTCTCCAGCCCTCTGAGCTCATCATAAATCAAATCAGTCACAAAGCAGCTCCAGCGTACTGTACATATAAAATTTATAAGTAACATTTGTAATTAACGGGGGAACATTTATAAGATTATCTCAGCACAGGAACATTTTTTTTAACACATCCGATTGTGAAACTTATTATTCCAAGATCTATTGAATTTGTTCATGGGACAACCCCTTTAAGGAGCATCCTATTGGCAGTGCTCTATGGGAAGTAAATGTAAATCACCTCTCTTTCTGAGGAACAGAAGCTATAGCACTTGTGCCACCTATTGGTGGTAGCTACTTGATTGAAATAATGTGGAGAATGAGTCTATGAAGAGAAATATTTAGAATTGAGAGTCCTCAGTGGTTGATACCTTTTAATGGCTAACTGAAAACATGGTAGCAAATTGCAAGCTTTTGAGACTACTCAGGTCTCTTCATCAGGCATAGACTCAAGATGAGTCTATGCCTGATGAAGAGATTTGAGTAGTCTCGAAAGTTTGCAATTGCGCATGTATAGACTAGTGGAGGACCCACGGTGATACATTATAGACCTTTAAAGTGTTATTCCTCAAAAAATCAAGATATTCCCTAATATAGGATAACTTGCTGATCACTGGGAAACCCAAGACCAGGGTTATGGAAAAACGAATACGGCACTTTGCAGCCTTATCCTTAATATAGCGGAGGTGCCCATGCTCAGCCTCCACTCCATTATTTATATCTATGGGGCTGCTGACCACTTTCTTGGCTTAAAAAGGATATATTTACAATTGGGGAAGAAGCGGTCATATGTGACGAGTGGAGAGGCAAAGGAACAAAGAAAAATAACAGATTCAGAGCATCGGCCCGTAAATAAAAATCACTCTTCTTTTCCCTTTGATTGCCCCGCACATGTTATTAAGATTAATATGCAATATTGAACATACTGGCATATTGGATGATTGCATAAAAGCCATGCTAATAATACATTGTTATATAATATGTGACAAAAAATTATACTCACGCCAGCAAGATGACACTAAAGTCAAGCCAGTTCCAGGGATCACGGAGAAAAGTAAATTTATCGATACAGAAACCTCTTGCGAGAATTTTAATCAATGATTCTAATGTATAAATCCCAGTAAATGTGTATCTGAAAGAAAAAGACTAATAATAATAAAACCACTAATGATAAAGGTTAATCTGTCCGCTTTTACAGATGCTACTTCCTGTTACAGCGCTGTCTTTCGCCCTCATTTCTAAATGATGGGATTTTTTTTTGGTTTTTTTTTTGCAGCCACTTAGAAAGGGCAATTACTGCTGTTTAATGTTACTTTGCTTTGATAAATGAAGCACTTATAAAACTTTTATATTAATAAAGTCTACTTGCAACAGAGCAGTGATGAACCTTGGGCTTCTCGATATTAGGGCCGATCGGCTGATGAAATCTGTTGTGCTGTGTTTTGAAAGCTTGACTTTTCAACCCATCTAGTTAGCAAATTCAGCTGTAACTGTTACGCATGGCTACACAAAAAGGCAAATTTTATCAATAGTATTCATTTTAAATATAATCCTTTTAAGCTCTGTGTTGAAAAAGGAAGTCTCTTTTCCCTACATCAGTCATCATTAGAAGTACAATTCTACAACACTGAAAAGTCCCTGACAGCCCAGTTTCACCTCCTCCTCAACTCCTGACCCAGCTGCTGCTCCTCACCCCAGCCAGGGACTTTGCAGTGATTAGAATTGTAGTTCTAATGATGACTCATGCAGTGAAAATAGACTTCCTGTTTCTACATAACGTTTAGAAAGATTTGGCTAGTCAGTTTTTAATCACGTGATGTCATTGACCTAATGGAAAAGAGAATAATTACCTGGGTAGCATTAGAAGGACCATATATGTGGGTATATGGGTTCTTTAAAGTCCAATCATATGTCTGTCGCAGAAGCTCCTTGCTCTTTTGGAGGTGAAAGTCAGACTCCTCCACCACTAGGATGTGGCCATGTTATTAAAGGGTTTTTCCATTTTTTAGTAGAAAAGAAACTGTTCTTTACTCACTCTCCCCGGGGTAAGTGCTTTCTCGGTCGCCATTCCTAGTGTTTGTCACTGTCTGCAGCGCTGATATTATGTAGACATCACTGCAGCCAATCAGTGAGCTCAGCAGCTAAGAGCGCTTTATGCCGTCAAACCGGGAAAAACCGCTGAGCTCACTTATTGGCTGTGGCGCTGTTCAGGGCTGCGGCCAATAATGGGCAAAGGGAGAAGCTGTGGCGACTCAGAACTGGACCTGGGGAGGGTGGGTAAAGCTGAGTTTGTTTTTTTACAACGCCCGGAGGCAGGGGTTTTCTGAAACTGGTTAACCTCTTTAAAGCAGTAACCTTATTGGTTTCCATTAACAATTACTCCATTTACAAGCTTGTGATATATTTATCAAATTCTGTTATCAGAAACCTATAGAAAGACCACGTCCTCTGAGCTCTGACATGGAAGCTTCCTTCTACGCGATCAATCCATTTTCAAATATTTAATAAATAAACATTTTTAGCAAATACTTACTCTACATTCTTGGCCCAGTCCGGGGGCTTACTCAGAGTCATGAACACACAGTTGGTGAGGATAGTGCACATGATGAACATGTTAAATAACGTAATCCATGTCAAGGAAGGTAAACATTAATATGTTGTATTATATTATTGTCAAAAGACATAAATATGGAAAATCAACAGTTCCAACGCTGCGGTTATAATGCAATGACATTTCTTGATTACGGCACAAAAGATTGCTATCCTAGAGAGTTAAATATAAGCTTTCTTTAAAGGTTTTCTTTTTTTTTTTTTCCATTTCCAGAAAATGTACTGGTAAAACAAAACTGCCTATTGAAAAAAAAAAATATGGAACAGCTTTTGTGGCAGACATTAAACCAAATAGTGACTCACAAAACATTGAATAGAACTGAGATAGAGCAATGTGCATGAAAGAAAGGAAATTAAATTTATAGAACACCAACAGATTAAATTGCATGATGGCCGCAATGTGAGTTCTGTCATTTACGGGAAAGGGAAAAAAACAAAAATTCTACTGTATTTTACATGTGCATTTAATTGAGCAACGTGCTGAATGTACTGCAAGCTGCACACTGATACAAACAACACAAAGAGATGAGGGATAAAGCCAGAACTCGTCAGCTCATGGATTTATGTAGTCTGGTCCTCCCACCATTGGGGCATGGGGATGGGGCATGCGACCCGTGTGCCAGGGGTGGTGCCAACGAAAAACGATGCTTTTGCCAGAGTATAAAGATGCAGTGCTAAGTTATAAACAAATCCATTGCTCTGGATGACTGAAAGCCTGTCTATCTATCTGTCTATCTATCTATCTATCTATCTATCTATCTATCTATCTATCTATTATCCATATATCTATTCATCTATCTATCTATCTATCTATCTATTATCCATATATCTATCCACCTGGAGCTGCTTATGCAGAGCGCAGCAATGGAGATGAGTTTATCACTAGCTGCTGCGCTCTGCATGGGTAGTGACCAAGATAACAAAGCTCAGTGTAATAATGTGAGGTTGCTGCCTACGCAGAGGGCAGCAGCCAATGACAAACTCATCTTCAATGCTGCACTCTGCATAATAAGCAGCAACCAAGAAGGCAGAAGATTAGCACATAATGAAGACCGTATTTAATCAAGAGCATTGCACATAATACAAAACTGTCTTTATACATTTAAGAGCTGTTTTTATATTTTTTATACTTTTTTAAACTGTACCTAGGGTAAGGGTATTAGGGATTAATTTAGGCTTAGACTTGGGGTTATGGTTAGGACTAAGGATTTGATTGGGTTAAGGGTTAAGGTAATACAATTGTTACAAAACAAAATGAAATTTAGAAATGCAAAAAATGGATATATCAATGTATAACTTTTTATTTTTTTTTAAAAAGAGGAGAGTTAATGGTTTATGTTTTCGGGGGCACAAAATATTTGTCTTGTCCCAGGTGTTGGCATCCCACACTATGCATCTATCTATCTATCTATCTATCTATCTATCATATCTATCATCTATTTATTATCTATCTATCTATCTATCTATCTATCTATCTATCTATCTATCTATCTATCTATCTATCTATTATCTTTTATCTATCTCCTAATACCTCCGCAATATGTGGGAATTACTAGATACTCCATGCCACATATAAGATGGCGCAGAAACGTCCAAAAAATAGGACTGCGCATGTGCGAAGAAACAATATGCCACACAGGCATGGAGATTGGCCGGCAGCCTATGATGATATGATGATGCGCTGAGACATGTGCAGTTGATGTAAAGAAACGTGTGTTATGGCATTTTATCAGCGTCCTCCATGTGCCTGGCATACTATCAAGACAGGGTGAGACATCATTATAAATCTTGCGCAGATCTACACACGATGATATTATAACTAATTAACAAAAATAATGAGTGCTGCAAGTAATGCATATGTCACTTTTTAGAACTGGACACGTTATTTGAAGCACTATGAGATTAGGTGGTAACTAGTGTTGAGCATTCCGATACTGAAAATATCGGGTATCGGACGATATTCGCTGTATCGGAATTCCGATACTGAGTTCCGATACTTTTAGCATATCAAATACCGGAATCGGAAGTTCCCATAATGCTATGAGCCAGTTTGATTTGATTCAGCCAATGAGGAATCCTCAGAAGTGTGGACACATCCTGTTAGGCATGTAGGCATGTTAACTAATGGCATGGCTGTGATTGGCTGCTGAAAAGATGTCATGATGCACTATAAAAGCCGCCGCCATTTAGGGTTCACTCTGCTGTGAATTCAGTTAGGGACAGGCTGCTGTTCAAGACTCGGGGGACAGTTAGAGATAGCGATTTGCTATATAATATTGTGCTTTACCCAGGCTACATTATCAATCACTGTAGCTTTCTTTTGCCTTGCAGCACTGTTCACAGCTGTCTGCAAGGTCTGTGTGAGTGCAGCTCACGCTGTGTAGTGTGTCCTGCAGCCACGTCTGGTTGTAGGCCGCTCAGCGTGCGTCACTGCCTCATACATATTTTTTTTTGTTTTATTGCTGCTCATTTTTCAGTAATTCTCCTATTAGTGTGCATCCATCCGTATCCATCTACTTTGGTTGCAAACACTCTAGGAGTAGACAGCGGAGCCTTTCTGCAGCCTTTCAGTGCTAGTGCCCAGTTCTCTGAACTGTTCACGGCTGTCTGTGTGTGAGTGAGGTGTGTGAGTGCAGCTCACGTTGTAGTGTGTTCTGCACCACCTCTGGTTGTAGTCCGCTCAGCGTGCGTCACTGCCTCATACATAGTCCTTTTTTTGCTTTATTGCAGCTCATTTTTCCTGATTTTTTTCTCCTATTAGTGTGCTTCCATCCGTATCCATCTACATTGGTTGGTTGCAAACACTATATAGGAGCAGATAGAGGAGCCTTTTTTCTGGCTTGTGCCCTGCAGCCGCAGTCAGATTAGTATTAGCCTATTTTTTGGAGCCTCATCTATTGCATTGTAGGTTACCTTCCTGCATTGTAATAGCTCCAAAAAGTTTGTGATACTATTGCTTTCACATCTTTGGTCACATTCTTTTTGTTTTTTTGAAAAAAAAAACACGTAAATAAAGTTCACTAAACACTCCACTTGACAGTTGTGTAGGCCACATTAGCTCATATTAAAGTGTAGTCCACACACTTTATAAAATTAGTGTTTCTTATACCTGTTAGCAGCTGTTCAGGAATAAGCACACTATGCCCCCCCGTTCTTTTCTGCCTATCTTTATCAGTCTACCAAGATGAAGAAGGCAGGGAGTAAGGCACGTGGTTGTGGGCATGGAGTTTCATCAGGGAGAGGACGTGGGGATTCTGTGCCTGCTGTGGGCACCAGTGACTCAGCATCCCCCAGTTTTACCCGGCAACAGTCCTTTATGCACAGCTTTGTAGGACCTCACAGTACCCCACTGTTGCGGGACGAACAAATTGAAGCCGTTGTCGGATGGATGGCAGCTAACGCATCGACTTCAATTTTTTCCACATCCTCTCAGGGCCAGAGCACTGAAGAGCAACCATCTGTCTCTTCACCACCTGCCAAATTGCCCAGGCAGTCAGAGAGCCCTGGACAGGAGCCATCTCTACTTCTGTTCTCTGAATCTCTTGGCTTGGAAACAGGGGGCCAGCCAAGCAGCATTCTAGAATGTGAAGAAGAGGGAGTATGCAGTGATTCGCAACTGCTTTGTCCCTCTGAATCTGAAGAGGCGGGTGGGCCAGTGCCTATGGTCAGCACACCTCAGTACGCATCAGATTATGAGACTCAGGTGCCACTTTCTGGTGCGTACTGTGCTGGCGAGACTACCCAGGAGAAGCAGGTGTTTGAAGAGGGTAGTGTAGATGATGAGGTCCTTGACCCATCATGGCGTGAGGAACAGGAAGGTGGTGGAAGCAGCTCTGAGGAAGAGATTCCCCGAACGGCCAAAACAGGAGGGAGAGGGAGGGGGCAGACTTGGTTGCCTGTAGCCTCCACTTCGGCACCCGTTAGGAGCATTCCTCTTCCAAAACCCAAAACGAGCGCTCCCAGGACTTGCAGTGCGTGGTCCTTTTTTGACACAGTTGCAGATGACATTTGCTTTGTCAAATGCAAGCTGTGTAATCATAAAGTCAAAAGAGGGAAAAGTGTCAGCAACCTGAATACCACAAATATGTGGAAACATGCGCGGACCAAGCACGTGGTGGAGTTACAAAGACACACTGAAGACGTAGGCCAACCTACAGCACCACCTACCACCTCTTCAGCTCGTGTTGTAGCCTCTTCATCCAGCTCATACACAGCTGGATCGGCTTCCTCACAGGATCGCCATGGAAGAACCTGGTGTTGTCCAGAGACCCAGTGACATTCCACCCACAGCACCACGTTCCCTGTCATCCTCACACTCCCAGGCCACTCTACAGCCATCGGTAGCACAGGCATGGGAGAAAAGGCGGCCATACTCGGCAAACCATCCCCGAGCACAGGCTCTGAATGCTGGCATTGCAAAACTACTGGACCTTGAAATGCTCTCATTCAGGCTGGTGGAGACTGACACCTTCCGTAACTTCATGGCATTGGCAGTCCCACAATACACCGTGTTCAGCCGCTTTTATTTCAGCAGGCAAGCCGTCCCTGCCCTGCAAAAGCATGTGGAGGGAAAAATTAAACATGCGCTACTAAACGCCGTCAGTAGCAAAGTCCACCTGACCACCAATGCGTGGACCAGTAACCATGGACAGGGACGATACCTTTCCCTCACTGTCCATTGGGTCAATGTTATGGAGCCGGGTACAGATCTTGAGAGTGGCACTGTACGTATTCTGCCAACTCCAAGGATTGCAGGAATCCAGTCTGTACACATTGACTCCTCCTCATACTCCAGTTCATCTGAATCAGCGCTGCAGGAGCAGTCACGGTCTACCGCCACATGGACCCGTGAACGCTTAACCGATATGAGCACAGCCATGGCCAGAAGTCAACAGGCCGTACTGAAATTAAATTCTTTGGGGAATCGAAGCCACACAGTGTAGGAGCTCTGGAATGCCATCAAGCGACATGTGGTTTGTGCCAGCGAATCTCCAGCCAGGCTTGGTAGTGTGTGACAATGGCCGAAATCTGGTGGCAGCTCTGGGCCTAGGCAACCTCACTCACATCCCATGCCTGGCACATGTGCTCAACTTGGTCGTGCAGAGCTTTCTGAGGGACTATCTGAATCTTGATGCACTGCTGCACAAGGTCCGCATAGAGTGCGCTCACTTGCGGCGTTCCAGCATGGCAAGATCGCGCATTGCAGCTCTGCAGCGCCGATTCCGCCTTCCAGAACATCACATCATATGTGACCTACCCACCAGGTGAAATTCAACGTTACATATGTTGGAGCGGTTGTGTGAGCATCAGGCAGCAGTAATGGAGTATCAGCTGCATCAGGCGCAAACAAGTCGCAGTGTGCGCCGGTCACAGTTCAGCACCACTGACTGGGCCTCTATGAAGGACATCTGCCACGTTTTGCGTGCCTTCGATGATTCAACGCGGATGGCGAGTGCAGATGATGCACTAGTCAGCATGACTGTCCCCCTTATCTGCCTGCTTCAAAAAACACTGCAAGCAGTAAGGGAGGAGGTTTTGGAAGAGGTGGAGGATGAAGATCGCAAATGCCATCTGTTTCTGGACAGTCAGCGCAATGTGGTTCCTCACAAAGGCCTAGGCAGGGGACACTTTGTGAGGAGGATGAGGAGGAGTCAATGGAGGAGGAAGACATCTCTCCAGAGGAGGGAGGTACACAATGCTCTAGTAGTCAGTATGTAGAGCGAGGGTGGGGTGATGCAGAGCAGGCAGAGATGACGCCTCAAGCAGGGGACAGCGCTTCTTGGGCAGTTGGGAGTCTGCAGCACATGGTTGATTTCATGCTGCAGTGCCTGAGAAACGACCGCCGCATCGCCCACATTCTCAACACGGCTGATTATTGGGTGTACACACTCCTAGATCCTCGCTACCGGGACAACTTACAAAGCCTCATAACACCATTGAACCGGGAGCGTAAAATGCGGGAGTATCAAGACACACTGGTGCATTCCATCATGTTCTCCATTCCACCCGAGAGCAGTGCTGCTAGTGCTTTACAAAGCAGCTCTGTGCATCGAGGCAGTGGAGGAAGCTCTGCACAAAGAGGGAGCAGAGGCAGCGCCTCAGCACAAGGCAAGACCAGTATGGCCCAAATGTGGCAAAGTTTTGTGTGCCCGCCACAAATGTCTACACCATCACAGACGGCTCCAGTCAGCAGGAGGCAACGTTTCCATCAGATGGTGACAGACTACATGTCTTGCCCTCTCAGTGTACTCCAAGGCGGCTCTTCTCCCTTCAAGTTTTGGGCCTCTAAGCTGGATACATGGCCAGAGCTTAGCCAGTATGCATTGGAGGTGCTGGCTTGCCCTGCTGCTAGTGTATTATCGGAACGCGTCTTTAGTGCCGCAGGTGGTGTACTAACAGACCGTCGCATGCGACTATCCTCCGATAACGTTGACCAGCTTACTTTTCTGAAAATGAACAAGGCCTGGATCTCGCCGGAAATTGCCAGTCCTCTTCCAGAATAAATAATTGGTTGGCAACAGTATCCAGGTCTCCTGTTGTGTTCATGTTTCTACCACCTGAACTGTAATCCCTGGGCTCCAACACCGCCAGTTGTTGCTCAGAAGTGCCATCTGCACAGAGAAAAACACATGCTCCAGTGTTAGTGGGGCTCAGTAACGCCAGCTGCTCCCCGCTATGTGTCCGGCAATATCTCCTGCTCCCTCCACATTCATCCTAACATCAGATATTAAACTTGCTCCAATTTGGCCTTAGCCTACTCCATGAATGACCCTGGGCTCCAACACCGCCAGTTGTTGCTCAGAAGTGCCGTCTGCACAGAGAAAACACTAGCTCCTGTGTTAGTGGGGTTCAGTAACGCCAGCTGCTCCCCTGCTGTTTGTCCGGCAAAGTCTACTGCTGCCTCCACATTCACACTACTACTGATTTCAAACTTGCTTCAATTAGGCCTCTGTCTCCACTCTGTCTCTAGTATTTACCTTGGCCTCCAACACCGCCAGTTGCTGCTCAGAAGTGCCGTCTGCACAATCAACACTTGTTCCTGTGTTACTGGGGTTCAGTAACATCAGCTGATCCCCTGATGTGTGTCCGGCAATGTCTCCTGCTCTGTCCACATTCCCACTACTAGCCTACACCCTGATTGACCCTGGGCTCCAACATCGCCAGTTGCTGCTCAGAAGTGCCATCTGCACAGTCAACATATGCTCCA
The DNA here is from genome assembly GCF_039654945.1 of Dendrobates tinctorius. NCBI lineage: Eukaryota > Metazoa > Chordata > Amphibia > Anura > Dendrobatidae > Dendrobates > Dendrobates tinctorius. The sequence continues at coordinate 36,919,112 of NW_027361810.1, read as the reverse complement.
GTGTTATTGGGGTTCAGAATTGTCATCTGATCCCCAGCTGTGTGTCCGGCAATTTCTCCTGCTCTGTCCACACTCACACAACTACAGATTTTAAACTTGCTCCAATTAGGCCTCTGTCTCCACTCTGTTTGTAGTATTTTCCCTGGGTTCCAGCACCGCCAGCTGTTTCCCGGCATTGTCTTTGGCACAGGTACTCCCTCCTGCCCAGCCTGGTTCCAGCACGCCTGCTGTTTCCGGGTAGTGTCATTGTCACTTTGCCACCAATACGTTGTCCTGTTGTGTTGCGGTCGGGTTAGCCGAGTCTATGGTGCCTGCAGTTTATGGGCTTCCTATGTGGGCTGCGGGATCTGGCAACAAAGCCTGGTTCCGTAGTGCCAATAGGACAAGCACCCCCTGTAGGACTGTGTGTTTCGGTAACTGCGGCCGGCTCATCGCCTTGCAACTTTGTTTTTCATGGGTACCTTCTGCTACCCATCCGGGTTCCAGTACCGTCAGCTGGTTCTCGACAGTGCCTTTGGCTGAGGTGCCTCCTTCTCGGTATCCGAGTTCCAGCAACGTCTGCTGGTCCTTGGTAGTGTTTTCTAGCACAGGTACCTCCTGCTTAGTAACCGGGTTCCAGCACCGTCAGCTGGTCCTCGGTAGTGCCATTGGCTCTTGTTCCTTCTGCTGCCCCTCTGGGTTCCAGCACCGTCAGCTGGTCCTCACTAGTTCCATTGGCTCTTTCCTCGGCAGTGTCTTTGGCACGGGTACTCCCTCCTACACAGCCTGGTTCCAGCACGCCTGCTGTTTCCGGGTAGTGTCAACGTCACTTTGCCACCAATACGTTTTCCTGTCATGTTGCGGTCGGGTTAGCCGAGTCTATGGTGCCTGCAGTTTATGGGCTTCCTATGTGGGCTGCGGGATCTGGCAACAAAGGCTGGTTCCGTAGTGCCAATAGGACAAGCACCCCCTGTAGGACTGTGGGTTTCGGTAACTGCGGCCGGCTCGCGGCCTTGCAACTTTGTTTTTCATGGGTACCTTCTGCTTCCCATCCGGGTTCCAGCACCGTCAGCTGGTCCTCGCTAGTTCCATTGGCTCTTGCAGCTTCTGCTACCCATCTGTGTTCCAGCACTGTCAGCTGGTCCTCGGCAGTGCCTTTGGCTGAGCTGCCTCCTTCTTGGTATCCGAGTTCCAGCAACGTCTGCTGGTCCTTGGTAGTGCTTTCTAGCACAGGTACCTCCTGCTTAGTAACCATGTTCCAGCACCGTCAGCTGGTCCTCGGTAATGCCATTGGCTCTTGTTCCTTCTGCTGCCCCTTCAGGTTCCAGCATCGTCAGATGGTCCTTGCTAGTTCCATTGGCTCTTGCAGCTTCTGCTACCCATCTGGGTTCCAACACCGACAGCTGGTTCTCAGCAGTGCCTTTGGCTGAGGTGCCTCCTTCTCGGTATCCAAGTTCCAGCAACGTCTGCTGGTCCTTGGTAGGACTGTGGGTTTCGGTAACTACGGCCGGTTCGCGGCCTTGCAACTTTGTTTTTCATGGGTACCTTCTGCTACCCATCCGGGTTCCAGTACCGTCAGCTGGTTCTCGGCAGTGCCTTTGGCTTAGGTGCCTCCTTCTCGGTATCCGAGTTCCAGCAACGTCTGCTGGTCCTTGGTAGTGCTTTCTAGCACAGGTACCTCCTGCTTAGTAACTATGTTCCAGCACCGTCTGCACCTCCTGCTGCCCCTTCAGGTTCCAGCACCGTCAGATTGTCCTTGCTAGTTCCATTGGCTCTTGCAGCTTCTGCTACCCATCCGGGTTCCAACACCGACAGCTGGTTCTCAGCAGTGCCTTTGGCTGAGGTGCCTCCTTCTCGGTATCCGAGTTCCAGCAACGTCTGCTGGTCCTTGGTAGGACTGTGGGTTTCGGTAACTACGGCCGGTTCGCAGCCTTGCAACTTTGTTTTTCATGGATACCTTCTGCTACCCATCCGGGTTCCAGTACCGTCAGCTGGTTCTCGGCAGTGCCTTTGGCTTAGGTGCCTCCTTCTCGGTATCCGAGTTCCAGCAACGTCTGCTGGTCCTTGGTAGTGCTTTCTAGCACAGGTACCTCCTGCTTAGTAACCGGGTTCCAGTGCCATCAGCTGTTCCTCGGTAGCGCCATTGGCTCTTGTTCCTTCTGCTACCCATCCGGATTCCAGTACTGTCAGCTGGTTCTCGGCAGTTCCTCAGCCTTCTTGTACCTTCTGCTACATTTCCAAGTTCCAGCTTTTGGAAATGGTTTTTGGTTATCACTCTGGATCTCCCTGACGACGACCCTGAAGACCACCCCGAAGAAGGCGACGACCACGAAAATGATGACCCTGAAGACGATACCCCGAAGAAGACCAAAAAGATGACCCTGAAGAAGATGACCAAGAGGACAAAGAACATGAAGACAACCACCAAGATACAGAACAACAAGAGACAGAAGACCAAGAAGCAGAAGACCAAGAAGCAGAAGAACAAAAAGCAGAAGAACAATAAGCATAAGACAAAATCAGAGCAAAAGATATTATCTAAATTATAAGCAGAAGACTAAGCAGTGTATGGGGGTGAGTCCGTTCCTCCTCGTGGTGCCCCTGGAAAATGCCTGCTGCTGCAGGCCAAACTGAAGGCGGACAAATCCTGTTGTAAATCTTTTGTGACAGGCAGAACGGAAGGTGTAATCTTCAAACTTTTATAGATAACAACTACAGGAATGCCTGTCACAAATAAGAATATGATGAAGAAGAAGAATAGGAAGAAGATGAAGAAGTAGAATATGAAGAAGAATAATAGTTGAATAAGAAGAATATGAAGAATGTAAAAAAAAGAATAATAGGAAGAAGGTGAAGAAGAAGAATAAGGTGAAGAAGAAGTTGATGAAAAAGATGCTGCTGCTGAGGATCATGAAGGAGAAAGTGTGGGAGAAGTAAAAAAAGAAGGTGAAGAGCATGGAAGTAGTGAAACATACATATCTGACAAAATATAAAAAAGGTTAACATAGTCAATATCTTTGTAACTCCGAACGTCTTTAAAAAAAAAAAATATTCCTGCTATTCCATTTGATTGGGCTAAACCTCTATGCCTTTAATGTCTCCTCCACCTCCCCAATACATTCTACATTATTATTAGTTGTTTTTCTTCATGTAGAATTAACCTACAAGGAAAGAAAGGGTTTATTTTAATTCCGATATTTCTGTCCCTTTGACTTGCATTGGTTTCCGGTATCGGAATTGGCGATATCCGATACTTTTTGGGTATCAGTCCGATCCAATCCGATCCGATATTTCACGATATCGGATGGTATCGCTCAACACAATGAAATGAGTTGGCAGAATCATGTTTTTAAATATCACTTTTGATACATTTTGATGAAATTATGTCTAATTAAGTATTGTTAAAAATTATGTATGTATAGTCACCTGTGTGTATTGTTCACTGCTTGAAAAAAGGCTCAGTGTGAGCCGAAACGATGCGACGCCATGTGGGTTTGAATTAAAACCACAAATTTTATTACAAGTCTAAGAAGTGCTGCCTTCATTTTTTCTTATCTGGATTGGGGCAAGTATTGGATGCTTTGCTGTGGAGGCCGTGCACCCGCTGATTTTAATTGTGCTGTTCCAATTTTTGCTATCTATCTATCTATCTATCTATCTATCTATCTATCTATCTATCTATTTATCTCTGCATAAGTCAGCTAGCCAATTCCCTGGTTATACTGGTGACATCCATCATCATATTCAGCGGCATCATGTACCCTATGGTACTCGAGGCTTTTCAGAGCCCAGAAGCCCAACTGATTACAATCTTTGGTCGATTGAAGGTTTGCTTTGCTTGTTTACAAAAAAAACCCCATCAGAATAGAATAACACATGTCACATATGAAGGTAATACAAACATTTATATCTTAAAGGGAACCTGTCATCATAATTTACCCCTAGAAGGTATTAGGAGCGCTTTTTCAGCCTCTTATTACGCTCTTTAATGATGTTTACATTTGAGTGAAACACTTAATGTGTGTGTTTAAAAACAAAGTTTAATTGTCCCTGTCTCTCTTCCTGTAGTCACAGGACTAGTCCTGGACCGCTGTCAATCAATGCTACTGTGCAGCGGAAGCACAGCCATAGAGCAAGAAGGAGGGGAAAAAGCTGTGTGTTGTGAAAAAGTTTGGCCTGGCTTCTGAGTTTGGGCTCCCTCTGGTGGTTTCTGCTGGTAATGGAGCTGGTCTGGCTGACAGAAGTCAATCACCTGAGCAGGATGATTGAAGGTCAGGTGTTACAGACTGGAGTGATTTAAGTGAGCAACCTTCCCTCAGCTCTTGCCGGTGATTTGGTTCTCTTCCTGAGCTTTTTGGAAGTCTGCTTGCCTCCTGCTTCATCCTGCACCTTTCAGATAAGTTATTTGTCTGCCTGAATCTTTTTGCATTTGCTCCTTTTTTTGCTTTTCTCTGATTTCTGCCTTGCTGGTTTGAGTCCTGCCTGGTCCCCTGCTGGGACCTGTGCTGGACTCTGTTTCTTTTGCCACAGTTTATGTCAGTCTTGCAGTATTTCTAATCCCCTGTTATATCAGTATCTTTTGTTTGTGTCCAGTTACACCTAATTTAGTGGGGGAAAGGTCGTGTGGCCTCAGTATTTTTGCATATCAGACGTGTTGGAATTTTTCGTAGGGTTTTTTGCGTGATTGCAGACAGTATCCTTTCCTGTCCTATCCTATCTAGACAGTTTGGGCCCCATCATTTGCTTACTCTATTTTCTGCCTGTTTGTGCCTCATCTTGTCTCACCGGCAATATATGTTCAGGGGCTATCTATTCCTTTGGGGTCTACTCTGGGGCACTTTAGCTTTCCCCTTTCTCTCTTTAGGCTTAGTTAATTCTTTGGCTATGCCAAGGCGTCTAAGACATCGTAGGTACGTCCCACGGCTAATTCTAGTTGTGTTGTCAGTTTAGGGGTCTGCAATCCACTAAGTTGCCAACCTCTCTGGTTATCTGGTTGCCTCGCCTATTCCCCTGTTATCCTCCTCGGTTATCTAATCATAACAGAATCACTGGCCTTACTGTAGATTCTAGGGTACGCTAAAGAAGGAAAGAATAGTTTAAAAAAAAAAAAAGGATGTCAGAATTTTTTATATATTTTTTTCTCTTGGGGCCATAGGGGGATTTTGTCTTTAATGGATACTAACCAATTGTCTGATCGTGATGAGCAGCTGGCTGCTGAAGTTCGGAGAATTTCTGCCTATCTCTCTCAGTTGTCTGCTGTGGAACCTAAAGTCCCTATTCCTGATTTATTTTCTGGGGATCGGTCTAAATTTTTGAACTTTAAGAATAATTGTAAACTGTTTTTTAGCTTGAAACGTAATTCCTCAGGGAACTCGGTGCAACAGGTTAAAATTGTTATCTCCCTGCTGCGTGGCGACCCTCAGGACTGGGCTTTTTCCCTGACACCTGGGGATCCTGTTGTGGCTAATGTGGAAGCATTTTTTCAGGCTCTTGGGTTGTTGTATGATGAACCTAATGTTATTGATCAAGCTGAGAAAACCTTATTCACATTGAACCAGGGTCAGGAAGTGGTCGAGTTATATTGTCAGAAATTCCGAAAGTGGGCGGTCATTACTAAATGGAACGATGATGCCCTAGCGGCTCTTTTTCGGAAAGGTCTGGCAGAGACCGTAAAAGATGTTATGGTGGGATTTCCTGTACCCTCTGGTCTCAACGACTCTATGTCATTAGCCATTCAAATTGACAGACGTTTACGTGAACGTAAAATTATGCGAGAAGCGGTGTTGTCTTTCGATCAAACTTCTGAGCCCATGCAGTGTGATAGGGTTTCTAGGGCTCAACGTCAAGAATTTAGAAGGCGTAATAAGTTGTGCTTCTTTTGTGAGGACGCCTCTCATACTATTTCCGCCTGCCCTAAGCGGGAAAAATGTTTTGCTCACTCATTTGTTTTGGGCAATGTACAGACTAAATTCCTTTTGTCAGTTTCCTTGATCTGCTCCTTATCTTCATTTTCTGCTAAGGCATTTGTTGATTCAGGAGCAGCCCTGAACCTGATGGATTTTTACTTTGCCAAACGTTGTTGTTTTCCCATGGTACCCCTGCGGACTCCTATTCCTTTAAGGGATGTTGATGCTACCCCTTTGGCAGAGAATAAACACCAGTTTTGGACCCAGGTGATAATGCGGGTAGCCCCAGACCACCAAGAGAATTGTAAATTTTTGGTGTTGCATAATTTACATGACATTATTGTGCTGGGTTTTCCTTGGTTGCAGACCTATAATCCTGTTCTGCATTGGAAATCTGTGTCTGTGGTAAATTGGGATTGTCAATATGTTCGCAGTGACACTCCTGTTTTTTCTACCTCTCCCCATTCTCATGATGTCCCTGACTATTTGGCTGATTTCTCTGATGTATTTAGTGAGAGTAAGTCTGCATCCTTGCCTCCTCATAGGAGTTATGATTGCGAGATCGAGTTAGTGCCCAGTTGTAAATTTCCCAAGGGTCGGCTCTTCAATTTATCTGTACCTGAACATGATGCTATGCGATCTTATATCAAAGAGTCATTGGAGAAGGGTCATATCAGACCGTCCTCTTCACCTATAGGTGCCGGCTCTTTCTTTGTGGCCAAGAAAGATGGCTCATTGAGGCCATGTATTGACTATCGTCTCCTTAATAAAATCACTGTTAAATATCAGTATCCGTTACCCCTGATTTCCGATTTATTCTCCAGAGTGAAAGGTGCTAGTTGGTTTACCAAGCTTGACCTTAGGGGGCGTATAATCTTATTCGTATCAAGCACGGTGATAAATGGAAGACGGCGTTTAATACTCCTGAGGGGCATTTTGAGTACCTAGTGATGCCTTTTGGGCTCACTAATGACCCTTCCGTCTTCCAATCTTTCATGAACGATAGTTTCCAGGACTTTGTGGACAAGTTTTTGATCGTTTATTTGGGCGATATTTTGATTTTTTCCAATGATTGGGATTCTCATGTGGAACATGTTCGGATTGTATTACGTATTTTGAGAGAAAATGCTCTGCATGTTAAGGGATCGAAATGTCTCTTTGGCATACAAAAAAATTGTGCTTTTGGGATTCATTTTGTCCCCGTCCACTATTGAAATGGACCCGGTCAAGGTCCAGGCCATTTATGATTGGGTTCAGCCCACTTCCTTGAAGGCTCTCCAGAAATTTTTGGGTTTTGCTAATTTCTACCGTAAATTCATAAGTAATTTCTCTGGTATTGTTAAACCACTGATGGATTTGACCAAAAAGGGCGCTGATGTGGTGAATTGGTCTCCAGAGGCAGTCTCGGCGTTTCAGGAGCTTAAGCGGAGATTCACTTCTGCTCCTGTTCTGCGGCAACCTGATGTTTCTCTGCCATTTCAGGTGGAGATAGATGCTTCTGAGATTGGTGCAGGAGCCATTTTGACTCAAAGAGATCCGGTAACCTCTAAGATGAATCCTTGTGCCTTTTTCTCTCGAAAATGTTCCCCATCTGAACGTAATTATGATGTGGGGATCGGGAGTTGTTGGCTATGAAGTGGGCATTTGAAGAGTGGAGACATTGGTTGGAGGGGGCCAGACATTAAGTTGTGGTCCTCATCGACCACAAGAACTTGATCTATCTCGAATCAGCCAGGCGACTGAATCCTAGACAGGCTAGGTGGGCCTTGTTTTTTATGCGTTTTAATTTTGTGGTCTCCTTTCTTCCGGGCACTAAGAATATTAAGGCGGATGCCCTCTCTAGGAGTTTCTTTGCGGATTCTCTTGATGTGACTAAGCCTACTACCATTCTAAATGAGGGTGTGGTTCTTTCCGCTATTTCACCCGAATTGAGACTTGCCCTGGAGGAATTTCGTGAGGACAAACCTGAACGATGCCCTGAAATTGTATGTCCCCGACCAGTGGAGGAGAAGAGTAATGTCTGAAATTCATTGCTCCCCGTTAGCTGGTCATCCTGGTATTTTTGGTACCAGTGATTTGGTGAGTCGGTCTTTTTGGTGGCCTGCTTTATCTCGTGATGTCAGGAATTTTGTGCAGTCCTGTGGGACTTGTTCTCGGTCCAAACCCTGTTTTTGTTCTAGTGGATTGTTAGTGCCACTGCCGGTGGCCAGGAGGCCATGGACCCATATATCAATGGATTTTATTTCCGACCTCCCTGTCTTTCAGAGAATAACTGTTATCTGGGTGATCTGTGATAAATTTTCCAAGATGGTCCATCTTGTACCACTGCCAAAGTTGCCATCCTCTTCTAAGTTGGTGCCCTTGTTTTTACAGCAGGTGGTTCGTTTGCACGGTATTCCGGAGAACATTGTGTCTGACAGAGGAGTCCAGTTTATTTCCAGGTTTTGGAGAGCTTTTTGTTCTAAACTGGGAATTCAGTTGTCCTTCTCCTCTGTGTTTCACCCTCAGACCAATGGGCAGACTGAGACAGCAAACCAGACCTTGGAAACCTATTTGAGATGTTTTGTGTCTGCTGATCAAGATGACTGGGTCTCTTTTTTGCCCTTGGCTCAATTTGCTCTAAATAATAGGGCTAGTTCTGCCACTTTGATGTCTCCTTTTTTCTGCAACTTCGGGTTTCATCCTCGGTTTTCTTCAAGGCAGGTGGAGGCTTCAGCCTGTCCAGGTGTTGATTCTGTGGTAGAGAGAATGCAGCAGATTTGGGATCAAGTAGTGGATAAGTTGTCTCACTCTCAGGAGAAGGCCCAATGGTTTGCCAACTGGCATAGGACCATTGGTCCCCGGTTTAAAGTGGGTGACATGGTTTGGTTGTCCTCAAAAAATATTTCTATGAAAGTTGCGTCTCCAAAATTCAAGCCAAGGTTCATTGGACCTTATAAGATTTTGGAAATCCTTAAAACTGTTTCTTTCCATTTGGCTCTTCCAGGAGCGTTCAAGATTCACAACGTCTTTCATAAATCTTTGTTGAAAAGGTTTGTGGAGAAAGTAGTTCCCATGGCTGTGCCCCCTGATCCTGTATTGGTTAAGGGTAATCTAGAGTATGAAGAAGAGAAGGTATTGGATTCTCATCTGGCTAGACAGAGACTCCAATACTCGGTCAAATGGAAAGGTTATGGTCAGGAGGATATTCTTGGGTCTTTGCTTCTGACATTCATGCCGAGAGATTGGTTCACGCCTTTCACCGGGCCCATCCTGATCGGCCTGGTGGTGTGGGTGAGGGTTCGGTGACCCCTCCTCAAGGGGGGGGTACTGTTGTGAACATGTTTGACCTGGCTTCTGAGTTTGGGCTCCCTCTGGTGGTTGCTGCTGGTAATGGAGCTGGTCTGGCTGACAGGAGTCAATCACCTGAGTAGGATGATTGTGTCATGATCTGAAGTGATCTGACAGTTTTAAAATCACTGTGTGAACTTTTTTTCCTTTTGGCAAGTTTCCAAGGTGTCTTGACTGTCCCCGCTGGTGGTTAGTGGTATTGCACTTTAGGTTTTTGTGCACTTGATTGTGGATCAGGTGCGACACCCTATAAAGGTGTGCTCAGGGTGTGCAATCACTGCTGGTGATACTGATTCATTTATTCTGAGTTTGTGAGAGCCTGGTTAAAGGATGGAGCTGAGGAGGAGTCCTGCGCAGCTTAGCCAGGGGGGACATGTCGCAGTGATGGTGTCAGCGGGAAGTGTCTGCATGGTCTGGTGGAGTGGCTACTATGGAGAGTGGCACTCACCATGTGGGACTTGGCTGCTGAGCTGGACTCAAGCATGCTTGACTTCGTGGCAGAAGCTGAACTCATCCTTGGGACTCTGTTATTAAGCTGCAGCAACTGGTGGTGGACTCTGCTCCTAGGCAGCACTATGGTGCAGGATCCCGTTATGGTGATGGATCCGGGTGGAGGAGAAGACGCACGCAGGTGGAGGGCTCTGTTGCAGGAGCATAAGCACAGAGCATAAAGCTAAGTGGTGTCCCCCTGTATTGTCTCTTTCCCTCATGTGTGTTATTAGTGCAGTGGTGGGATTAGTTTCCGCACCGACCTATTCCCTAGTGAGGGTTTAGGGTCAGGGCGAGCTAGGGCGTTGAGGTACGCGTGCGGCGCCCGGTGCGAAACCGGCATAGGGAATGTCAGGAGTGCAGGGACACTGGCTCAGGGGAGCTCAGGAGGTCTCTAATTCCCTTTTCCCTATCGCAGGGCCCACCACTGTTAATGTTTCCCAGGTTCCCCCTTTATTATTTAAATTCGCCTTACTGGAGGCGGGGTTTCCAGATTTTATGTATAACGTGTAATTCCCAAATTCGCCAGGTGGAGGCGGCGTATCCACCGGCACGTTTTATTATTTAAATGCGCCCCACTGGAGGCGGTGTATCCAGGGTCACGTGTGTTATGGGTTCGCCTTGCGGAAACATCTGCATCCTGACACACGTGATCATGACAGATTGGAGGTCAGGTGTTACAGACTGGAGTGATTTAAGTAAGCAACCTTCCCTCAGCTCTTGCTGGTGATTTGGTTTTCTCTCTGAGCATTTAGGAAGTCTGCTTGCCTCCTGCTTCGTCCTGCACTTTTCAGATAAGTTATTTGTCTGGCTGAATCTTTTTGTATTTACTTCATTTTTTGCTTTTCTCTGATTTCTGCCTTGCTTGTGTGAGTCCAGCCTGGTTCCCTGCTGGGACCTTTGCTGGACTGTTTCTTTTGCCACAGTTTATGTCAGTCTTGCAGTATTTCTAATCCCCTGTTATATCAGTATCTTTTGTTTGCGTCCAGTTACACGAGAGTTCTGATTTAGTGGGGGAGAGGTCGTGTGGCCTCAGTATTTTTGCATATCAGACGTGATGGAATTTTTCTTAGGGTTTTTTACGTGATTGCAGACAGTATCCTTTCCTGTCCTATTCTATCTAGACAGTTTGGGCCCCATCATTTGCTTACTCTATTTTCTGTCTGTGTTTGTGCCTCATCTTGTCTCACCGGCAATATATGTTCAGGGGCTATCTATTCCTTTGGGGGTCTACTCTGGGGCACTTTAGCTTTCCCCTTTCTCTCTTTAGGCTTAGTTAGGCTATGCCGAGGCGTCTAGGGCATCGTAGGTATGTCCCACGGCTAATTCTAGTTGTGTTGTCAGTTTAGGGGTCTGCAATCCGCTAAGTTGCCAACCTCTCTGGTTATCTGGTTGCCTTGCCTGTTCCCCTGTTATCCTCCTCTGTTACCTAATCATAACAGCTGTGCCTCTTCTCCACCTCCCTGCTCTCCCCGCACATGCTAAGATGTCAGTTTCCCTGCTGTGTGCTTCCCCAATAGTGTGGACTGACATCAATCCCGGACTAGTCATGGGACTGTAAGCAGTGACAGCAGGGACAATTAAACTTAATTTTTAAACCTATACGAGGGGAATTCATTAAAGATTTCCCCTGACCCACTTCTATTTATCACAGGATACTTGTACATTAGGGGTTTAAGGCAAATGCAAGCATCATTAAAGAGGGTATTAGGAGGCTGAGAAAATGCTCCCTATAACTTCTAGGGGTAAATCCTGATGATAGGTTCCCTTTCATGCAAATAAATAACTGGTTATATGAAAAAAGGATATGAGTGCACAAAAATCTTTATAGCTGCTTTACGGATAGGGTTGAAAGGTGACAGAATGTACAAGGCAGACGTGGCACTGAAGCGGGAGATTGCCTTCCGTTTATTCAATACTATAAAAGTCTGAAACAGAAAAATGTACATTTTCCAATTTTTAGGCATAGGAAGTAAGGCTTCATAATAGTTTATAAACAGTATGGATCATATGTTAATGTTTGGCTGATGTTTCTTCATCCTCTCAATTGATGCTACAAGAAACTTCACCCATCACTAGGTCAAAAAGTCCATCGGTATCACATCCCATTAGAGATGAGCGATAGATTTGTGGAACTCCAGTCCAGATAATGTTGCACCAGCCATATCAAATCAATTGTTTCCCTAGATATTCTGTAAGGTAAGAGATCTGTGGACCTTCCATGTAGCTGCCAAGTACCATTGAATTGGAAGCTGGACTGGTGCCCCATGAATCGATCTGCTCATCTCCACTATCCATCTTTATTTAGATATCTACCACTTGACTATTCTTGATTAAAAATTTTGTAGGACGTAAAAAGAGACTCTTTGTAACCTCTGAATAATAGTAAAGATGTGTCACAATGTTGGAGTTCTTATAACTAAAGTCTCTGCTTTGCATATTGAGATTTTTTAGGCATGCAATGCTCCTCTGGGAATTTAAATATGCAAATAGCCTCTTTAGAAAGAAACTCTAGAGCCACCTATTGGCAGTAGCAATCTTAAACGTCAATAATCGACCGTTCTAACGAGCATTGCCATATGACTTAGAAAAAGAAGCCAAAACAGACACTCCATTAGTTGACACGTGTTTCAGGGTGTTTGCCCTTCATCAGTGCAAAGAAGAAGAACGGATATATCTGGGTGAGAAATCTCTGCCATAAGGTCTAAGGTTAATGTTTCTCATTATGGAAAGTGCCATCATGGTGCAGGGAGACTTACAGGCTACACAATGCACCCCTGTTGTACTACCATCTTGACCTCTGTAGGAAGCCAAATTGTAGGTTCAAGTTTGCCTGTCATTTTTATGGGAATGTAAAGCTTTTCTGTTCAATACAGCATCATGATGTTGACGGTTGTTCTTTGAGACAAGCAATTTTTAAAGCAGCTATCTCCCAGAGCAGTAGAAAGCTGAACAGTTTTCCTTCATTCTGGGCGAGAGATAATTTGCATCCTTTTCCCACAGAGCATTGACAAGTAGATTCCATGCACAGCTAGTTTCCTTAAACGGGTTATGCAGGACTTATGATATCAGATCGATGGGGGTCTATCACTTGCCATCCCCACCATTAAGCTGTTTACATCTCTGGCTGCAACAAGATGCTCACAATGTACGCAGCCAATAAACTATGGCTCTGTGCACTCTGCAGTGACCATTCTCTGTATCCGTTCACTTCCATAGGTCCTAAGCTGCGTTACCCGAGAACGGCCACAACTGAGCTGCAAACAGCTGATCATGGGTGCCAGATGTGAAGCCCGCACTGAACTGATATCATTGGTCTACCCAAAGGGCCGATGGAGACAGCCATAGATTCTCTCATTCAAGAGAATTGGGCCAATTATGCAAATGACATTCTGATCAAACCCTGATCAGAGTTTAATCAGAGTTTCAGCATAGTCTATTACGATTGTCTGGGATGAGGAGAAGATGAAGAAAATAGTTTCTCCATTATGTCAATCCACATCAATCCATTTTCCATGGACTCACTGACGTGCATGGCGGAGTGCGATTCGAATATCTGATCAAACTCGGGCATGCTGAGATTTTTTTCCCTTAGACAGTCTCTTCCCATGGACAGAGTGAATGTAGACTCGTCAATTTGGACCGGACACAACCCCTTTTAAGTCCTGGACAAACTTTTTAAGGAGAGACAACTTTTATACTCCAAAACTTGCAACTAGTTTGTGTGCAGACATCCGGGACGACAATCTGCACAATATTGTATTAAGATTTAGATTGAAATTCTGGTAAACAATAAATGATTATTTTTTTCATTGTATATAAAAATAAAGATAAAAACACTGATTTTTATTAAGAGTCTGAAATTACATTACTACTCTGACATGGAGATAGTGGGGAATCGTAATTTGTCCCGAGACTTCCCTGGTGTGTTTTCTGATTGCTATGTTTCATGAAGGAATCAAATTCTCTAAAGGAAAACCATCCATCAACAGCAACTGCTATTCTCCTGCTTCTTCATGAGCGAAGCGCCTACAACACTTCAGTGTACATATCAGTAGCCTCACACTGACCTTCTGGTTAGCATAGTATGGGTCCATATCCTCCAGGGGTTCCGATACCACTCCAGGTGGGATGTCGCCATAGATAAATGGCAATTTCTTACCAGCTTCCAAGTCATTACTTGGTTTTGAAACCAATTCTTCACTGTCTTGCTTTCCTTCTTTTGCCTTCTTTTCGCCTGCAATACGTTTCTCAATGGCTTTAAGAGACTCCCTGGTAAAATATCGGAAGCTGTCAGGTCCAGGTGGTACAAGCCCTGGCTGTGCCATCTTTTCATCCTGCTCCCCTTATTTACCATCTAGCTTGATGCATAGCAACAATCTAAGAAAAAAGCAAAGAGATTAATATTAACTTCCGAGGGTCAGAGTCTTCAGGAGACCCCAATACATGTGCACTTTTGCGCTTTATTGCTTCCATAAATCACGTCCAATTATACAAACTAACAGCATCATGAATGCACATGTTATGAAGGATTACGATGGGTTCACTCTGCATAATTATCATGACTCAACATTCCTAGAAATGCTCGTTTCCTGACCATCGTGCATTGCAAGAAAGGATGCAAATCACCCGACGAACAAGCAAAATGCTCGTTCGTAGGGTGAAATGATATTTTCACTTGCTTAAAAGATTATTGTTCTTGGCAGCACATCATCATTATCATCATCATTATGAGCTGCCGAGAACAAATGAAAACCTGTGCACACATGGATGATATGTTACTGATTGTTCTTGGCTCATCGTGAGCGTAACCCTCCTGTCTAATGAGGCAAACATGTAGTCGATTGGTGGTCATTTAAAGCCATGGTTGGCTTGGTAAATCCAACCTTAAGCCAAAAGATTTCAAGAAATTACAAATATGTCTATCAGTGGCCCATTGATATAGTCAAGGGGGGGAAAATAGGAGTTGTGTCTAATGGGGTGCAAACAAAGTGGGTGCCTTGGCCATGATATATAGACACACAAGGTTTTGGCAGTAATCTGAACATTTTTTTTCCCTGGGAGCCTTATATCCAGAGCAATGCAGAGCCACATATATGAAATGTCACTAAGTATGGGGTCGGGGTGAAGCCGAGGCATCCAGCAGTAACAGCCCCTTGAAGATATGGTGTAGAGACGAAGGTGGACAACACAGGTATAAAAATCAATCCTTACTCACTCAGAGGCACAACAAGTTTACAATCTGAGAAATATGACACAAAATGGTAATCATCCTTCAATTTGTGTTTTGTTTTTAAAAGTCTATTTTATGTGTTTTTCTTTAAAGGGGTTTCCCCTCAAACAAAGTTAATTTTAATCAACATTTTAACCAATAGACCTTTGAATAATAGTACATTCCACAACTGGTTGTGTTTATAAAAAATGTTCCTGTGCCGAGATAATCTTATAAATGTGCCCCTGCTGTGTACTGTGTAATGTCTGTGTCTGATCATTTAGGAACATGGTCTGATCATACCACATTTCCTGGGCAGGTGAGGAAGCAAAAGAGTATACAGACTTTACAGTATGGGATCACAAATGATTCTTTCTTTTAGGTAAAACATTGCTTAAAAACAGGCAAGGAAATGTTTTATCTCACAAAAAGAACAATTTGTGATCCCCTGCTGTAATGTCTGTATTCTCTCTTTTGCTTCCTCCCCTGCCCAGGAGATGTGGTATGATTAGACCATGTTCCTGCACGGTCAGACACAGCCATTACACAATACACAGTGGAGACACATTTATAAGATTATCTCAGCACAGGAACATTTTTTGTAAACACATCCAAATGTGGAACTTATTATTATTCCAAGATGTACTGATTTAAAAATACCCCTTTAAGTTTGCCAACATGTGGTGCATGGTCTTTGTTTTCCAGAGGTATGCATCCCATTAATTAATTACAACTTTTCAAAAAGCTACTTTATATGCGTTCAAATTATTGCCCAAATTTTGGGACATTTTAGCACAACATGCGGCTTCTTGTTTTAATATAAGCACGACAATGGCAATAGACAAAAGTGAAGAGAATTTTTGATTGTACACAAAAATTCATGAACCCTGTGCGTCGTGAAGAGTTCAGTGCAAAAATCAAGGAATACCACAAGTCGAAAAAAAAGAAAGAAAATTGACTTAAAAAAAAAAAAATCAAAAACAGAAGATTAATTGGACCCTGATTGTTACCCGTATGTCACTAATGGCAAACAGGCGCAGCTTTAGGGTTCTTGTATTTGGCCGGCACGGACATGGACATTAGTTTTCGGAAAAAACTCACCTTACACCAATACTTATTACAAATCATCATTAGGTTTTTTTTTTACATAGAATAATGAAATGTCATGACTCATGAGCCAGCGCCTAGATGCCATGTTTATCTATTGCTTGGGCGTTAGGGACTTACACATTTCTTGTGATTTTCCTAAACTGAGTGTTCAGTCGCTTGAAAATGAATAATTCTAATTCCTCCATAATAATTCAAGCAGTGCGAGCTGCAGACAGGAGCTGGGCTGGGTGAGACGTAGATGTTTATCATGTGGACTTGCTTAAGACAGAAGAGCGGCACCATCCTAATTAGCGTCTCAGGCTGCAGAAGAGCAGGACACACCCTGATCGCACTCCCAGCAGCAGGATTATGTGGCAGCCTCAGAAGTCATATTTGCCCATTAGTTTTTATAAGGAAGCGGAAGAGATGAATGCATCCTGTAGCGTTTTGCATTACATATGGTTTTTTCTCACACAATGGCAGTAATTTTGCACTCAAGGGAGTAAAGATACTTACTAATTGATATATTAATGCAGTTTCTTAGAACTATTAACCTAATTTCAATTTATAACACTTATAAAGATGGACTTGATCCAGAAAGTGCATCTATCCAAGCTGTAGAAAAAAACTCACTACCGGTACTACTCATGTAGCAGAGCTGAGTTTGTAATTGGTGTGATGTACTGCACAGCACACAATCGGAGACATTCCATAGGGCTGAGGATCAACCTAGGCAGGATTTACATTTTGGGTTTATGTTGTGCTGGGATAGGCACCAATCGGTAGAACGGGTGCCAGTACCTCTCACCCTTCTGCTGCTTCAATCACTATTGGTCTGGCAGAAAAATCAGAGCACAAGACTTGGCAGCACTATAGGGAATGAGGAGCGACCCTCGTACATGCCGCTACATTCTGGTACATGCTGCTACATTCTAACAGGTATCAAAGTGCTCTGATCTGCCGATCAGTGCCAGTCCCAGCAGTCAGACCTCCACCGATCAATGAGTTATCATCTTTCTAATGGATTGGTGATAACTAGAGAGGAGCGAACCCAAACTTAAAAGTTTGGGGTTTGTGCTAGATAGTGTCTGGCGTTATTAATGGTCAAACACGACTTTTCCTGGAAGACCATTGCAATCTTCGGGGTTTTGGGGGAAGTCTGCTGCAAAGAGAGAGAATTTGTTTTCAGCTCCAAAATTTGGGTCTTCATTGTTTTCAATGTGATTCAGGTGCTGGTTCAAGTTTGAGTACAGTTCTGGTACCCAAACTGAACTTTGGACTAAAGTTCGGGTGAGATTCCAGACCCTGAACTTCCACGGATCCACTTATACATAGCGATAACTTGTGTCCACCAGATAATCCCTTTAAGGCTTCATTCAGACGTCAATATTTTTCATGAGCGCAAAAAAATCGGCATTAGTGTTTTGGATCATTGTGTCATCAGTGTATGGACTTTGTGTCCATTTTTACCATCCATGCGCTGTCCGTGTTCCTGGACCCATATACTTGTATTGGCCCTTGTCATTTGTACTGTCAGAAAAAAAAAAGGATATGTCTCTGTGAATTTTACATGGACACATGGTCCGTAAAAAAAACAAAGACATGTGAAGAGACACATAGCCTATAATGGATATGTGTTGTAACCATGAAAAACACGGATAGAACACGTACGTGCAACACAGATGTCTGAATGAGGTTTAAGGCTAAGTTCACTTGTTGCACATTTGGTGCAGATTATTTCACAATGTATCTGCAGTAAAATCCACGCATATTGCATGCAAATTTTGCTGCAGATTTTGTTGCATATTTGTTTCAGATTTCCATTGTAAGGGGTGATATCTGTGCTGATTCCACATTATGGTAAGTCCAAACAGTGCCAGCTAAAGAGATTTCAACACAGCAACAAAAATGTCTGCGTTGATACTGTCATGTGGTGCACATATTAAAATCTGCAGCATTCTATTCTTGGTGGAGAGTCCTGCTCGGATTTCATCCTTTGCAAAAGAAATTGTGAAATCAGGGCCAGATATGCTACCAAATCCACAGCAATATATGCGTGTAGCAAATGCAGCTTTTGCTGCAGATTTTGCAGACAAGCTACGGAAAATTGACCCCAAATGCACAATGCCTGAAATTACTCTGAAGAATTGACATGCTGCAGATTTTAATAACTGCACTACAGGTCAATTTCCCTTAAGAAATTATGAGCAAAGAGTGTAAGAGATTTGTTAAAATGTCATCTGCTTAGCTGTTACTGTATAATGCTGCAGATTTTACGCACCATATATGCAACTTGTAAATGTAGATAAATTATGTTTAAAAGGGTTGTCAAGGTTTGGTACGACAGTCTGCAGTCAGTGTATGTGACTACAGACTTGTGAATCCTTACAGCGTGCACTGTGCGAAATGTCAAGATTCTCCGGTGCCGGTAATAGGAGCGGGCGGTCATGTGATATTCCAAATCACGGTGCATGTCTAGTCGGAATGTAGCACTGGAGAATCCCAACAGCGTGCGCCATGATTGTAGACCTTAGCGCTAAACCTGGACAACCCCTAACAAATACGAGTGACACACAAGGATTTTAAATGGAAAAATAGTGTTGCTTCAACCGCTGTTATTCTTCCCGTAAAATGATGACGTAACTTGTAATTGAGGCTCCTAGCAGATGGAATAGAGTGAGATTTGTGGTTGACAATCCCCATTTAAATACATTTTTTTCCCTTACAATTGTAGCTCCTCAGCTTTTCCGCAGAGAACCAGATGATGTACAATATTAAGAGCAGAGAGCAGACAGGGGCCATCACTGTAATATATTGAGCAGCGGCTTTCATATTATAGCAAAACAGAATCTTTAGTCTTTTTGAAAGATTGAATATAAAAAAAAAATCCCCCTGGAATGGTAACATACATAAGTGTTTCATAGAAAAATGCCACCTTCGTTGGTGTTCTTAAAAAAATGTTTAAAATAAAAATACATAAGTTTATTAAATCGTTCTTTAAAAACCTCACAACATACTTGGATACAGTGGGGAGAATAAGTATTTGATACACGGCCGCCGATCTTGCAAGATTTCTCACCTACAAAGACTGGAGAGGTCTGTAATTTTTTATTGTAGGTACTAACTACACTTCAACCATGAGAGATTTTGGGGGTGCTTTTCTGCAAAAGGGGACAGTATGACTGCACCATATTGAAGGGAGGACGGATGGGTTTGTGTATTGTGAGAGTTTGGCCAACAACCTTCTTCCCTTAGTAAGAGCATTGACAATGGGTCACAGATGGGTCTTCCAGCATGACAGTGACTTGAAGCACACATCCAAGGTAACTAAGGAGTAAGAAGCATTTCAAGGTCCTGGTGTTCTAGGGAGGTGAAAGAATTAAGATTAGGATATAGTGGCCTGGGGCAGTGAAAGGTTTAATGTCAGGATTACTGATGGTTTAGGCCTCTGAAGTGGTTAATGTAAGGATCTCTGGTGTTCTATGGAAGTGAAGGGTTAATTGTCAGAAATTTTAGTGCTCTAGGGTAGGGCAAGAGTCAATTTGAGGGGTCGCTCACACCACCATATAAATCGGACGAGTGCAATCTGATGAAAAAGGTATTGCAATTGGACCAATGTAATTCAACAAGGTTGTGCAGATATGCTTATCTTTTCTCAGCTGTATTCATTGTGATTAAAAAAAATCACGATTTCACTCATACAGACCATCAGCATGTAAATGGTCAAGTAAAAGATTAATAGCTGCTGAGTAAAAAACGGACTGTATACGAAGAGCACACGGATGAGAAGTGAAAAAAATATGTCCAATCGGTGTGTCTGGACATATTGAGTGACAGCTCAGCCCTCCAATCTAGGGCAAGGGCATTCTGAGCTGTAAATGTGTTGAGTGACAGTCCAGCCATCCAATTAGGGTCAGGACATGCACGGTTTTCTCCATGTATCTTCTGCTTGGAGTGATTACCTGGATATTTAGCTGGCTCTCTGCCTCCAATTACTGCTAGTTGTAGCTTATGCTTGGTGGTATCTACATGCCTTGTGTTCCTGTGCTCAGTCTCACAACTATTGTTAACAGATCTTTGACCTTACTTCTGACCATCCATTTGCCTAGCCCTTCTATCCGCTACCTTACTAGAATCCTGACCTTGGACAGTGACCTGACTACGCTTTTGTCTTACCCCTTTGTTTATGATAAGCTCTCTTGTTATCTAACCCCTGATCTCTTGATGGCAAATGGCCCCATCACACACAGCGATATCGCCAGCGAGATCGCTGATTTTGTTACGCCACAGAGATCTCGCCAGCAAGATCGCTTTGTGTGACGGGGATCAGCAACCGGCCCCCCTGCCCGGTATCGCTGATCGTGCTCGAACGTCCTGGGCCGTTTTTTGATCATTGATCTCCCGCTGGCCAACGCGCATCGCTGAGTGTGGCAGCGAGAGAGTGGTTTCTGTTATGAATGGGTCACCGAGGATAAAAACAACACACGCTAAGTCTCAGAAAACCAGAGAGGTTGGTAACTATGCAGATTGCAGATCCCCTGATCTTAACACACAACTAGCAGCAGTCGTGGAGCGTGTCTACAATGGTCCTGGACGCCTCGTCACAACCAGAGAACTAAATAAGCCTAAAGTAAGAAAAGGGAAAACTAACTCCCCCAGAGCAGACCCCAAAGTAAAGACAGTCCCCCACATGTATTGACGATGATGCAAGAAGAAACACAAACAAAGGCAGAAAAATAGGCTGAGCAAATGATGGGGCCAAACTAACTTGAAAGGACAGGAAAGGAGAGATGCTGTCTGCAATCTGCCAAAAACCCTACCCAAAATAATGTTCAACACTTCTGATAACAAAATTAACCCTGAAGTCACTAGACTTCTCCCACTATATCAGCACTCTGAAATATTCTGAGACAAAGCAAAAAAGAGGCCAATCTAATAAAGGCAAATTAGCAAATACAGATAAATAAGAGTGGAGATTCAGCACAGCCCAGCCGGGCTGGCTGACCACACTAAAACTGAGCTGACCAACAAGAGCAAGTGTGAACATTAGCAAAAAACAAACTTAACTTGAGAAGAATGGAGCAGAGCTGAAGTCCAAGACCTGAGAAGCAGACTGAATCACCAGCAACAGGATAGGGCGTCGGCTGTCTTATATCCAGTCTGATACTCCAGAGATCCAATCATTATCCTCCTCGTCAGGTGGCAGACCATTACCAATTAAACTAACCTCACCACCTCCTGTCACCACCAGAGGGAGAATGGAAGGAGAACTCCCAGCAGGTGGAGCAGAAAATGAGCTCATAACAGGTTTCCAAGGTAAACAGCGGGTAACCAAGAGCCGCGTGGCTCTTAGATACCCGCTGTTTACATTGGAAACCATCTTGCTCGCTGGTCCTGATCTCTGGAGGGGCTGTCTATATGACAGCTCACCAGCGATCAGCCTAAAGATGTCCCAGCGGTCCCATCCACATTGGATCTTTGGTGGGATCGCTGGGACATCGTTATGTGTAATGGGGCCTTTAGCCTCACTGCTTGCCCCTGAGTAATGATTAGCATCACACTCTCGTGGTCTAGGGAAGTGAAAGAGTCGGGGCTCAAATTCATATGTGAGAAAAAAAAGTTCCGTAATCTGGACCGGAAAAACGGACCAGCGACATGCGAGTGTCATGCGAGTACAAAGCAATATATATATATATATATATATATATATATATAGACACACACAGATAGATAGATAGATAGCTAGATAGAAGAAAAGCCCGCAATTCCTGTGCTCCTACAGTAAAATCACACTGACAGGTTAGAATAGAATAGATAGAATAGATAAATACACATAGAACACATATACAAATAAATATATATATGTATCAGTGACACACACACATATCTATCTATCTATCTATCTATCTATCTATATATCTATCTATGTATTTATATTGCATAGAGAGATAGATAGATAGAAGAAAAGCCAGTAAAACATCTGCCGGGTTCTGTAAAATCACTGCAGGAACTGACAGGATAGAAGAGATGGATTACATACAGTAAAGACAAATGGAATAGGTAGATATATAGATATCAGTGACAAATACAGTTAGTACAGTGTATGTGCAAAATACTGGACATGTATTTAATTAATAAAAGATTATTTTTCCTAAAAAAATGGTGTGGGCTCCAGCACAATTTTTGTAATCAGCAGAGGGTAAGCTGGCGGCTGGGGCCAATATTTATAGCCTGGGAAGGGGGTAATATGTTATGAATGAGTCACCGTAGGAGGAAAAAAAACAAAAATACAAGCTAAATCCAGAAAACCGGAGAGGTTGGTAGCTAGCGGATTGCAGACCCCTGATCCTATTCACAACAACTAACAGTAGCTGTGGGGTGTTCCTACGGTGGTCCTAGACACCTCGTTCACAGCCGGAGAACTAAATAAGCCTAAAGAAAGAAAGGGGAAATCTAAACTGCCCCAGAGCAGACCCCAAAGCAATAGACAGCCCCCAACATGTATTGACGGTGAAAACAGATGAAAACACAAACACAGACAGAAAGACAGGCAGAGCAAACGATGGGGCCCACACTAACTAGATAAGACAGGAAAGAAAAGCAACTGTCTGCAATCACGCAAAAACCCTGCCAAAAATATGTCCAACACGTCTCATAGAAAAGGCCCTGAAGTCACTAGACTTCAAAATCACTATATCAGCACTCAGGTATATTCTGAAAACAGAGCAAAGAAATCAACTGATCAGAGACAAAAATGGAGTTCAGCCAGTCCCAACCAGGGCTGGCTGAACACAAACACTAAGTAAACCAGACAAAATCTCATGGAACAATAGCAGAGCAAAAACTTAGCTTTAGTAGAGAGGACTAAACTGGAGGCCAGAGCTCAGAGCAGAGAGGATCACCAGCAACCCAGCAGGGCGTCGGCGGCCTTATATCCACTCAGAGATTCCGGATGTCCAATCACACTCCACCTGTTCAGATGACAGACTTTTCCCATCCAAATCAATTTCACCTCCTTTCACCTCCTTTCACCAGCAGAGGGAGTTCATCGGACATAAAAGGTGAAGGAGAAAATGAGCTCATAACAGTACCTCCCCCTTGAGGAGGGGTCACCGAACCCTCATCCACGCCAACAGGGCGATCAGGATGGGCCCGATGAAAAGCACGAACCAATCTTTCGGCATGAATATCGGATGCAGAGACCCAAGAATTATCCTCCTGGCCATAACCCTTCCACTTAACCAAATACTGGAGTCTCCGTCTAGCCAGACGAGAATCCAGTATCTTCTCAACCTCATATTCCACATTACCTTCAACCAGGGTCAGGAGGTGCCACCACAGGAACTACTGGCTCAACAAACGTCTTTAACAGAGACTTATGAAACACGTTATGGATCTTGAATGTAACAGGAAGAGCCAATCGAAAAGAGACCGGATTAAGAATCTCCAAAATCTTGTAAGGTCCAATAAATCTAGGTTTAAACTTTGGAGAAGCCACCTTCATAGAGATATTCTTTGATGACAACCAAACCATATCACCCACCTTAAACCGGGGACCAATGGTCCTATGCCGGTTGGAAAACCGCTGGGCCTTTTCCTGGGAGAGAGACAACTTATCCACCACTTGGTCCCAGATCTGGTGCATTCTCTCCACCACAGTGTCAACACCTGGGCAGGCAGAAGACTCCACCTTCCCTGAAGAGAATCGAGGATGAAACCCAAAGTTGCAAAAAAAAGGTGACATCAAAGTGGCAGAACTAGCTCTATTATTTAAAGCAAATTCGGCCAAGGGCAAAAATGAAACCCAATCGTCCTGATCAGCAGAAATAAAACATCTCAAATAAGACTCCAAAGTCTGGTTTGTTCTCTCCGTCTGCCCATTGGTCTGAGGGTGAAATGCAGAGGAGAAGGACAACTGAATTCCCAGCTTGGAACAAAAAGTCCTCCAAAATCTAGAAACAAACTGAACTCCTCTGTCAGACACAATGTTCTCAGGAATCCCATGCAAGTGAACCACCTGTTGCAAAAACAAGGGCACCAACTCTGAGGAAGATGGCAAATTAGGGAGCGTTACAAGATGGACCATCCTAGAGAATCTATCACAAATCACCCAAATAACAGTCATTTTCTGAGAGACAGGCATATCAGAAATAAAATCCATTGAAATATGGGTCCATGGCCTCCTGGGCACAGGCAAAGGCATCAACAACCCACTAGAGCGAGAACAAGGTTTAGACCGGGAGCAAGTCCCACAGGACTGCACAACATTCCTGACATCACGAGACAAGGCGGGCCACCAAAAAGACCGAATCACCAAATCTCTAGTACCAAAAATACCTGGATGACCAGCCAATGCGGAGCAATGAACTTCAGACATTACTCTCTTCCTCCACTGGTCAGGAACATACAATTTTCCAATGGGACAACGCTCAGGTTTGTTCTCCTGAAACTCTTCCAGAGCACGTCTCAAATCGGGCAAGATGGCAGAAAGAACTACCCCCTCACCTAAGATGGTAGCAGGCTTGGTCACAATAGGAGAATCAGCAAAGAAACTCCTAGAGAGGGCATCTGCCTTGACATTCTTAGTGCCCGGAAGAAAAGAGACCAGAAAATCAAAACGTGTGAAAAACAAGGCCCACCTAACCTGTCTAGGATTCAAGCGTTTGGCCGACTCAAGGTAAATCAAATTCTTGTGGTCAGTAAGGACCACAACTTGATGTTTAGCTCCCTCCAACCAATGTCTCCACTCCTCAAATGCCCATTTCATGGCTAACAGTTCCCGATTCCCCACATCATATTTGCGTTCGGATGGGGAGAACTTTCGGGAAAAGAAAGCACAGGGATTCATTTTAGATGTTACCGGATCTTTTTGGGACAAAACAGCTCCTGCACCAATCTCAGAAGCGTCCACATTAGTTAGAATAGGATCATCAGGTGTCAAAGAAAATGCCCAATCCTGGGGATCGCCGCGCAGCAAAGAGATGACAATTTTAACCTGCTGCGAAGAGCTCCCCGATGAGTTAGGCTTCAAGGCAAGAAATAATTTACAATTATTTGTAAAATTGAAAAATTTAGACCGATCTCCAAAAAACACATCAGGAGTAGGAATCTTTGGTTCAGCAGCATGTGAATGAGTAAGATAGGCGGAAATTCCCCGCACTTCAGCAGCCAGCTGCTCCACACGATCAGACAATTGCTTAATCTCCATTAAGAAAATTCCTCCTATGGCCCCAGAGAAAAAGAAGAAAAAATATACATAAAAAAAAAAAAAAAATTCTGACACGTTTTTTTTTTTTTACAATTCTTTCCTGCTATTGAGTACCCTAGAATCTGCGGTATGGCTGGTGATTCTGTTATGAATGAGTCACCGGAGGAGGAAAAAAAACAAAAATACAAGCTAAGTTCAGAAAACCGGAGAGGTTGGTAGCTAGCCGATTGCAGACCCCTGATCCTATTCACAACAACTAACAGTAGCCGTGGGGTGTTCCTGCGGTGGTCCTAGACACCTTGTTTACAGCCGGAGAACTAAATAAACCTAAAGAAAGAAAGGGGAAATCTAAACTGCCCCAGAGCAGACCCCAAAGCAATAGACAGCCCCCAACATGTATTGACGGTGAAAACAGATGAAAACCACAAACACAGACAGAAAGACAGGCAGAGCAAACGATGGGGCCCACACTAACTAGATAAGACAGGAAAGAAAAGCAACTGTCTGCAATCACGCAAAAACCCTGCCAAAAATAATGTCCAACACGTCTGATAGAAAAGGCCCTGAAGTCACTAGACTTCAAAATCACTATATCACCACTCAGGTATATTCTGAAAACAGAGCAAAGAGATCAACTGATCAGAGACATAAATGGAGTTCAGCCAGTCCCAACCAGGGCTGGCTGAGCACAAACACTAAGTAAACCAGACAAAATCTCATGGAACAATAGCAGAGCAAAAACTTAGCTTTAGTAGACAGGACTAAACTGGAGGCCAGAGCTCAGAGCAGAGAGGATCACCAGCAACCCAGCAGGGCGTCGGCGGCCTTATATCCACTCAGAGATTCCGGATGTCCAATCACACTCCACCTGTTCAGATGACAGGCTTTTCCCATCCAAATCAATTTCACTACCTCCTTTCACCAGCAGAGGGAGTTCATCGGACATCAAAGGTGAATGAGAAAATGAGCTCATAACAGTAATACCCATGGAGCTTCCCAGGCTATTAATATCAGCTCACAGCTGTATACTTAGCTTTTACTGGATATTAAAATGGGGGAACCTATAAAAAATGATGTGGGGTCCCCCTATAATTAATAGCCAGCAAAGGTAGACAGCTGCGGGCTGATATTAATAGCCTAGGAAGGGGCCATGAATACTGGCTCCCCTTGGCTAAAAATATCAGCTCTCAGCCGCACTAGAAAAGGGGCATCTTTAAGATTCGCCAATTTTGGCTCTTAGCCTTGCTCTTCCCACTTGCCCTGTAGCGGTGGCAAGTGGGGTAACAGTCAGAGGGGTTGATGTCACCTTTGTGACATCCAGCCCCGAGGTTAGTAATGGAGAGGCGTCAATAAGACGCCCCTATTATTAACCCCATAGTCAAATTGCAAATAAAACACATACACCCAGTAAAAAATCCTTTATTTGAAATAAAGACACAGAAGACTCCTTTAATATTCTTAATTAAACCATACTTACGACCACGCCTAATTCCTGCGAAGCCCTCGATCTCCTGTAATAAAAGTAAAATAATAAACCAACAATATACCATACCTGTCCATCGTTGTGTCCCATGCAGTAATCCATATCAGGGGGATATACAGTTTCAACCTGGACGGTGCCAAGATGCGACTGCCCCGGCTGAAAACCACTGGTGAATGAGTAGATGCTGAGAGTGCAGCCTCAGTGACTAGCGGTGATGTCACTGAGTCTGCGCTCCCTCACAGCCTGAACTGTGGTGACCTCTGGACCGTGGGAAAATGCCAGTGATGAGGTGACCGCAGTTCATGTTCAGTGTATTCACAGCAGATTATGGATAATCATGGTGTGATTTTACTGTACATGCACAGGAATTGCTGGCTTTTCTTCTATCTATCTATCTATCTATCTATCTATCTATCTATGTATCTATCATTATCTATCTGTCCATCTATCATCTATTATCTATCTACCTACCTATCATCTATCTATCAATTATATGTGTATATATATATATATATATATGTATATGTTCTGAGGAATATTTCCTTTGAAAATGATGTGTAAATGACATAGAGAATTGCTGTATGTAAAAGCTCATGTTAAAATCGCATTGCAATAGGATAGCAATTACACTGCACTCGAATGTAAATCGAATGCTAGGTGTGAAAATCGCATGGTGCTCGCATGATACTCGCATGATACTCGTCCATTTTTCCGGTCCAGATTACGGAACTTTTTTTCTCAAATATGAGTATGAGCCCTAACTCTTTCACTTCCCTAGACCATGAGAGTGTAACTCTAATCACTACTCAGGGGCAAGCAGATAGGCTAAAGGCCCCGTTACACATAACGATGTCCCAGTGATCCCACCAACGATACGACATGGATGGGATCGCTGGGACATCATTAAGCTGATCGCTGGTGAGCTGTCACATAGACAGCCCCTCCAGCGATCAGGACCAGCGAGCAAGCTGGTTTCCAATGTAAACAGCGGGTATCTAAGAGCCGCACGGCTCTTTCATACCCGCTGTTTACCTTGGAAACCAGCGTGTACGCTGGTAACTAAGGTAAACAGTGGGTTTCTAAGTGCCGCGCGGCTCTTAGATACCCGATGTTTACATTGGAAATCAACGTCTAGCGTCGCTGATCGCTGGTCTCTCACTGCCACACGCAGCGATGCGCGCTGGCTAGCGGGAGACCAGTGATCAAAAAACGGCCCAGGACGATAACGCACGATCAGCGATACCATGCGGGGGGGCGGTCGCTGATCCCCGTCACACACAGGCGACGGGGCCTTAAGTCATCAAGAGAACAGGGGTGAGGGCCCCGTCACACATAGCGACTCACCAGCGATCCCGACAACGATATCACCTTGTCAGGATCGCTGGTGTGTTGCTACATGATCGCTGGTGAGCTGCCAAACAGGCAGCTTCACCAGCGATCAGCACCAGCAACACGCGGGTAACAAGCGACGCACGTCGCTTAGTTACCCGCAGTGTATCTTAGTTACCAGCGCGCTCGTGCAGGGAGCTGGTAACCAAGGTACACATTGGGTTTCTAAGGGGCGCGCAGCACTTAGAAACCCAATGTGTACCTTGGTTACCAGCTCCCTGCACCAGCGTGCTGGTAACTAAGGTACACATCGGGTTTCTAGGCGCCGCGCGCCCTTTAGAAACCCGATGTGTACCTTGGTTACCAGCTCCTGCTCGCTGGTCGCTGGTCTCCCGCCTGTCACATGCTAGCGAGATCACTGTGTGTGACGGGGGCTTTAGATACCAAGTGAGCTTATCATAAACAAAGGGGTAAGACAAAAGCATAGTCAGGTCTCTGTCTGAGGTCAGGATTCTAGTAAGGTAGCGGATAAAGATTGAGGGGCTAGGCAAATAGATGGTCAGAAGTAAGGTCAAAGGTCTGGTAAAAATAGTTGTGAGACTGAGCACAGGAGTACAAGGCATGTAGACACCACCAAGCATAAGCTACAACTGGCAGTAATTGGAGGCAGAGAGCCAGCTAAATATCCAGTTAATGACTCCAAACAGAAGATACATGGAGAAAACCTTGTATGTCCTGACCCTGATTGGATGGCTGGACTGTCACTCAACACATTGACAGCTCAGAACGCCCTTGCCCTAGATTGGAGGACTGAGCTGTCACTCAATACGTCCAGACACACCGATAGGACATATTTTTTTCACTTTTCATCCGTGTGCTCTCCGTATGCAGTCCATTTTTTATTCAGCAGCTATTAATCTTTTTAGAGGGGCTAGGCAAATGGATGGTCAGAAGTACGGTCAAAAGTTCTATCTATGTCAGGATCCATGGCAGTCTAGAACCACAAAGAGGATAATTTTTCAATCATTGGTTGTCTAGGGAAGTGAAATTGATATTTTTAGGCTATGGGCCCACGTAGCGTTTTAAAACGCACAATGAAAACCGGACTCCTTCCCAGAAATCACGCGTTTTTTCCCGCGCGATTTTACTGCGATTCTGTTCACGATTTTGCCGCGATTTTCTCAAGCACTTTCCAAGCGATTTGAAGCATCGCTTGGAAAGTGATTGACAGGTTGGTCACACTCGTCAAACATAGTGTTTGACGAGTGTGACCAGCTTTTTACTGTTGAGGCCGGCTATGCGGCATCAATAGTAAAAGATAAAATGTAAAAAATGATAAAAAAATAAAAAATCGGGGTATATTTACCTTCCAACGTCCCGGCTTCCATCCCGGGCCTCAGCGTTCCCAGCGATGCCTTGCGAGACCTGTGATGACGTTGGTCTCGCGTTACTATAGTGATCTCGCGAGACCGCTAGAGTCACGCGAGACTACGTCATCACAGGACCTTGCCGCAAGGCATTACTGGGAACGCTGAGGCCCGGGAATGCAGCGTGGGACGTCGGAAGGTAAATATACCCTGATTTTTTATTTGTTATTCCTTTTCTTACAGGGGTATGGTACCCAGGGCCTGGAGGACAGTCTCCTCTCCTCCACACCGTGGGTACCAACTGCACATGAGACGCTTAACTTAGCGCATGGTGGGCATAGCCACATGCGGGAAGTAAGCGGTTCTCATGCATTCCTATGGGTGCGGAATCGCGGCAATTCTTTGCGATTCCGCACAAAAGAATGATCATGCTGCGATTTTTTCCGTGATACGATTCCGCCGTGGAAGAAAGCGCAGCATTAGCACAGCATGTGCAGAATGCCATAGGAATGCATGGGGTGCGTCATGTACAAGATTTTTAAACGTTTTCACAGCGTTTTCGTGCCGAAAATTGCGGCAAAAAGGCTTAAAAATCGAATCGTGGGCACACAGCCTTAAGATCCCTGTTGGGTGGCAGTGAAGGTGTGAATATTTAATTCTAATATTCCAGTAGGAGACTGCTTCTCTGGACTCCAGCATTGTTCAGGCTGTAGCAGGAGGCTACTGTTCATTGAGATGAGCACAGTGAATGAACAAGGACACAGCAGCTATGACTGTACAGATGCACTGATGCACCATCCTGTTTGTGATTGGGCAGAGTGTTTCATCAGCGCTCTAATAATTATTAAAGGAGGAGCTCAGGGAGTTTGCGCAAGAGCAGAACTTTCCAGAGCAGAGGAAGCTTTTAGGCTCCACAGCTACACAGCTTAAATGGGACACTGCTATCAAGTATTTATGGCAGATCTTGTATGCATGCCATAAATGTTTACAATGAATCTCTTTAAGAAACATGCTATTAGGCCATCCGTGAAAATATATTTGGTAAAACTGATCAAGAAGGCAGCAATGGATCACTTTAATGGGTTTGTTTTGGATTAAATTTGTTTTTTTCCAGCAACCGCGCAACACTTGTCTATGTTCTTCGTCTATTGCTGTAACTCAATTCAATTGAGGTGTATCGGACTGAGCTGCAATATCAAATGCAACCAGTAGACAGGTGTGACCCTTTATTTAGGAATAAAAGCCATTTTTTTTATTCTTATTATCTTGGAAACCCCCTTTAATTAAAAGCCAACCAGTATGAGCCATCTTTTCCTTAATTAGTGAAGTCTGAGAACATGAGCCTTCAGGAGGTCATGTTGAAATTAGTCCCATAGGGATCTGATTTATCATCTGCTTTTTTGCTTCTGCCACTATTCTTTTTTTTTTTTTGTCTTGCGATATTAGTTGACGCTTTTGTGACAAGTTCTTCATAGTGTTACAAGTGATTCATGATAGAAAATGCTCTTCATTTTTGACTTATACCATTTTTTAAGCGCCTATTTTACAGTAAAAAAAAGTGTGTCCCAATAAAGTGTTGCGAAATATGTGCAAAAATTACAAACTTACATATTTCTCCAGATTACGCTGAAATACATGCAGGCAAAAGTTTTGCTACTTTTTTAAACTTTGCGTTTGATGAATTAGTAGAAGATATCTGGATACCCCAAACCCCACAATGACAAACATATTAAAAACACAAACAGGCAAATACATATAAAATAGACTTTTAGAAAGCCTCAAATTATAAGAAGAATAAAGAGCAAATCAAAAACAGGCAAAATACATAAAAAACTAGAAAAAAAAGGCAAAAATACAATAATGAATCAGGCCCTATGGATAATTACTATGGACAGTTCTGCAGAAAGTACATTGCTAATATAACAGATATCATTAAGATTCAATGTTGCTCTTAATTACAGCTATAAAATCTCTATTGCACATAGTCACTGCCATACCTGAAAGAGTTAAACAACCAGACACTTGGCTAAACTAATTGTTTGTATGAGACAGTCTCAAGAGATTAACTCCAAAACAAAGTAATTATGGCAGCTAAGCCTGTTATATGTAGCCTTTGAATATGCAGGGAAGAGAGGAACATTGCATAGAATAAGAGCTTTATTTATTTTACCATCATCTACTAACTTACCTTAGACCATCTACTAACCTACCTCAGACCATCTACTAACCTACCAAAGACATCTACTGATCTACAGCCAAACATCTACTAACTGATCTTAGACCATCTACTAACCTACTGCAGAGAATCTACTAACCTACCAAAGACCTCTACTAACCTACCACAGAGCATCTTCTAACCTCCTCAACCAATTGATTAACCTACCTCAAAAAATGTTCTAACCTACTGCAGACTATCTATTAACCTACTGCAGACCATCTACTAACCTACTTCAACCAATTTGCTTACCAACCTCACCCAATCTAATATCCTACCTCATATCATCTATAAGACCTACCTCAGACCATCTACTAACCTACCTCAACCAATCCACTAATCTATCTCAGACCATCTACTAACCAACATTAACCATTGTAAAATCCTACCTCATATCATCTACTAACCTATCACAGACCATCTAACAACCAACATCAACCAATCTACAATCCTACCTCATATTATCTACTAATTAAAAATGTGGGCAACATCTATGATGGCTCAACCTTTCTGACATTTAGCGATATCAAAAGGAGATATGGATTGCCTTCTTCAGAATTTTACTCTTTCATTTTTTTAAAAGAGAAGATTCAATTCTTGCTCAAAACTAATTATATTAACCTAAAAGTTTTCTCTTTATTATTTGGGAATCCTACCACAAAACGATTTGGAGCCTCAGAAACATCTATAATATTTTTAATAAAGACACCAACCTGCTTAAAAATGCCTATATTATTTGGTGGGAAACAGACTTTAACTCGTCTTTCCCAATTGAAAATTGGGAACAAGCTATTAAAAACACCTATAACTCTACGATTGCTATGTCTTTACAGGAATCTCATGTTAAGGTTTTGTTGAGATGGTACTATGTCCCAACACACCTTGCTCATGTTAGCCCAGATAACTCCCCTCTTTGCTGGAGGGGTTGTGGCTTCCCTGGCAATATGCTTCACATTTTTTGGAGCTGTCAAAAATTAAAGAGTATATGGAGAGAAACAACTTTGCACATCAACACCTTAACAAGTCATAAGATTACTATCACTCCTCACATGGCTTTGTTCTCTCTTGATCTAGAAGATATGGATTTGATGTTTAAGTACGTCATAATTCATATTTTTTAGTTATTAAAAACCTTTTGGCTTCCTGGGGGAAAAAGGAGGACGTCCCTAATTTCTCTATTGTTTTGGATGCCCTTCGACAACATAGTCAGCTGGAATATAGATTTGCTATAAACAATGATTTGCTGAGTAAATACAATAAAAAATGGGATAAATGGAATGCTAAATATATGGGACTTTAAACCAGAAATGTCTGTTTTTTATTTTTGTTTTGTTCTGGGTCTGGTAACTTATTAGTTAGTGTTAGTTTGACTTTGTATAGTTAGACAGACTATATGATTTTACTGTGTACTGTGTTGTTATTACATATTTGTAAGTGATTTCTATGTACTCTTTATTTTTTGTATTTTACACTTACACATTTTTGCTACAATTAATCCATGTCAATGGGTTCTCTAATTTTTATAAATTTTCCCCTTTCCTACCTCCCTATCCCTTCCCCTCCTTTCCTATTATTAATAATCAAAAGTTCAATAAAAAAATATTTGAAAATATTATCTACTTTGGCTCGCAGCCCTCAATGCCCCTCTTAGCCGCTCAGCCCTGTTCTGCAAAAGCCAGCTTCTCCACCATGACAGAAGATCAGCTCTCCACCCTTCTGTCAAGATCACACCTCACCACTTGTGCCCTCGACCCACTCCCGTCTCACCTCATCCCTAACTTGGCCACAGTCCTCATCCCATCTCTAACACACCTTTTCAACCTTTCACTTACAAATGGTGTCTTTCCCTCATCCTTCAAACATGCCTCAATCACACCCATCCTCAAAAAGCCCTCCCTTGACCCATCCTCTGTGTCTAACTATCGCCCAATATCTCTTCTCCCTTACGCCTCAAAACTACTGGAACAGCATGAATATCTTGAACTGTCCTCCCACCTCTCCTCCTGTTCCCTCTTTGACCGGTTACAATCTGGCTTCCGACCGCATCACTCAACTGAAACTGCCCTAACTAAAGTCACTAACGACTTACTAACCGCCAAGAGCAAGCGACACTACTCTGTCCTCCTTCTCCTGGACCTGTCTTCTGCCTTCGACACCGTAGACCATTCCCTCCTGCTACAGACTCTCTCATCTCTTGGCATCACAGACCAGGCCCTATCCTGGATCTCATCCTGCCTAACAGATCGAACATTTAGTGTTTCCCTCCCACACACCACCTCCTCACCTCGCCCCCTGTCTGTCGGTGTTCCCCAAGGCTCTGTCCTAGGACCCCTACTATTCTCCATCTATACCTTCGGCTTGGGACAGCTCATAGAATCCCACGGTTTGCAGTATCACCTCTATGCCGATGAAACGCAGATCTACCTATCTGGACCCGACCTCACCTCCTTACTGACTGAAATCCCACAATGTCTGTCTGCTATCTCAGCCTTCTTCTCTGCTCGCTTTCTCAAAATGAACATGGACAAAACAGAATTCACCATCTTTCCTCCATCTCACTCTACCCCTCCACCAGACCTATCCATCAATGTCAACGGCTGCTCTCTTTCGTCAGTCCCGTACGCTCGGTGCCTTGGGGTAATCCTCGACTCTGCGCTCTCTTTCAAACCACATATCCAAGCTCTCGCCTCCTCCTGCCACCTCAAACTCAAAAATATTTCCCGGATCCGCTCATTCCTCAACCATGAAACCACAAAAACACTAGTGTATGCTCTTATCATCTCCCGCCTCGACTACTGCAACCTCCTACTCTCTGGCCTCCCCTCTAGCACTCTGGCTCTGCTCCAGTCCATCCTACACTCTGCTGCCCGACTAATCCACCTGTCTCCCCGCTATTCCCCAGCCTCCCCTGTTATGAATAGGTCACCGTGGAGAAAAAAGCAAATAAGCTAAGCCACAGAAAACCAGAGTGGTTGGTAACTATGCAGATTGCAGATCCCTGATCTTACCACACAACTAGCATTAGCCGTGGAGCGTGCCTACGATGAACCTAGATGCCTCGTCACGGCCGGAGGACTGCATAAGCCTAAAGCAAGAAAAGGGAAAACTAACTGCCCCTGAGCAGACCCCAAAGGAATAGATAGCCCCCACACATGTATTGACGGTGACACAAGATGAAGGGACAAACACAGGCAGGAAAATAGGCTGAGCAAATGATGGGGCCTAAACTAACTAGATAGGAAAGGAAAGGGAAGACACTATCTGCAACCTGCAAAAAACCCTACGAAAATAATGTCCAACACTTCTGATAGTAAAATTAACCCTGAAGTCACTAGACTTCTCCCACTATATCAGCACTCTGAAATATTCTGAGACAGAGCAAAAAGAGACCGAACTAGTAAGGGACAAAAAGCCAATTGGCAAAATACTGATAAATAAGAGTGGAAATTCAGCTCCGCCCCCAGCCGGGGCTGGCAGACCTCACAAAAAACTGAATAGACCAACAAAATCAAGTGTGAACATTAGCAGAAAAACTTAGCTTTAGATGACTGGAACAGAGCTGAAAACCAAGAGCTGACAAGCCAGAAGGAATCACCAGCAACTGAATAGGGCGTCGGCTGTCTTAAATCCAATCTGAGAATCCTGAGATCCAATCATCACCCTCATTCTCAGGTGGCAGATCTTCACCGAACAAACCAGCCGCACCACCTCCCGTCACCACCAGAGGGAGTCCAGAAGGGGAACTCACAACTGGTGAGAATGAACTCACAACAATACCCCCCCCTTGAGGAGGGGTCACGGAACCCTCATCCACACCACCAGGCCGATCAGGATGGGCCCGGTGAAAAGCACGAACCAATCTATTGGCGTGAATATCGGAGGCAGAGACCCAAGAATTATCCTCCTGACCATAACCCTTCCATTTGACCAAATAATGGAGTCTCCGTCTAACCAAACGAGAATCCAATATTTTCTCTACCTCATATTCCACATTGCCTTCGACCAACACAGGGTCAGGAGGTGCTGCCATAGGAACCATTGGCTCAACAAACCTCTTCAACAGAGATTTGTGAAATACGTTATGGATCTTGAATGTAACTGGAGGAGCCAATCGAAACGAAACAGGATTTCGAATTTCCAAAATCTTATAAGGACCAATAAATCTTGGCTTAAATTTAGGAGATGCAACCTTCATAGGAATATTCTTAGACGACAACCAAACCATATCAACCACTTTAAACTGGGGACCAATGGTCCTATGCCAGTTGGAAAATCGCTGGGCCTTTTCCTGAGAAAGTGACAACTTATCCACCACTTGGACCCATATCTGCTGCATTCTCTTAACCACAGTGTCCAGACCTGGGCAGGACGAAGATTCTACTTGCCCTGAAGAGAACCAAGGATGAAAAGCAAAATTACAGAAAAAGGGTGACATCAAAGTGGCAGAACTAGCTCTATTGTTCAGCGCGAATTTGGCCAAGGGCAAAAATGAGACCCAATCATCCTGATCAGCAGATATAAAATATCTCAAATAAGACTCCAAGGTCTGGTTTGTTCTCTCAGTCTGTCCATTGGTCTGGGGATGAAACGCAGAGGAGAAGGATAACTGAATTCCCAGATTGGAACAAAAGGCTTTCCAGAATCTGGAAACAAACTGGACTCCTCTGTCGGACACAATGTTCTCAGGAATCCCATGTAACCGAACCACCTGTTGTAAAAACAAGGGCACCAACTCAGCAGAAGATGGCAACTTTGGGAGTGGTACAAGATAGACCATCTTCGAAAATCTATCACAAATCACCCAGATAACAGTCATTCTCTGAGAGACAGGAAGATCAGAAATAAAATCCATTGAGATATGGGTCCATGGCCTCTTGGGCACCGGCAAGGGCATCAGCAACCCACCAGAACGAGAACAGGGTTTAGACCGAAAACAAGTCCCACAGGACTGTACAAAATTTCTGACGTCACGAGACAAGGCAGGCCACCAAAAGGACCGACTCACCAAATCTCTGGTACCAAAAATACTTGGATGACCAGCCAATGCGGAGCAATGAATTTCAGACATCACTCTCTTTCTCCACTGGTCAGGAACATACAATTTTCCCATAGGGCAACGCTCAGGTTTATCCTCCTGAAATTCCTCCAGGGCGCGTCTCAAATCGGGCAAAATGGCAGAAAGAACTACCCCCTCACCTAGGATGGTAGTAGGCTCGGTCACACTATGAAAATCGGCAAAGAAACTCCTAGAAAGGGCGTCTGCCTTAACATTCTTAGTGCCCGGAAGAAAAGAGACCACAAAATTAAAACGCATGAAAAACAAGGCCCATCTAGCCTGTCTAGCATTCAAGCGTTTGGCCGACTCTAGATAAATCAAATTCTTGTGATCGGTGAGGACCACAACTTGATGTCTAGCTCCCTCCAACCAATGTCTCCACTCCTCAAATGCCCACTTCATGGCCAACAATTCCAGATTCCCCACGTCATAGTTGCGTTCAGATGGGGAGAACTTTCGAGAAAAGAAGGCACAGGGATTCATTTTAGAAGTCACAGGGTCTTTTTAGGCCAAAACAGCTCCTGCACCAATCTCAGAAGCATCTACCTACACCAGAAATGGAAGTGAGACATCAGGTTGCCGTAAAACTGGAGCTGAAGTAAATCTCTGCTTAAGCTCCTGAAATGCTGAGATAGCCTCAGGAGACCAATTCAGCACATCAGCGCCCTTCTTGGTCAGATCAGTCAGTGGTTTGACAATACCAGAAAAATTACCTATAAATTAACGATAGAAATTAGCAAAACCAAAAACTTCTGGAGGGCCTTCAAAGAAGTAGGCTGAACCCAATCATAAATGGCCTGTACCTTGGCCGGGTCCATTTCAATAGTCGATGGAGATAAGTCCCAAAAATGAAATCCTCTGTACACCAAAGAGGCATTTCGATCCCTTAACAAACAAGGAATTCTCCCTCAAAATCCGGAACCCAGTCCGGACGTGTTCCACATGAGAATCCCAATCACTAGAAAAGATCAAAATATCATCCAGATAGATGATCAAAAACTTATCCACAAAGTCACGGAAAATATCATTCATAAAGGACTGGAAGACAGAAGGGGCATTAGTGAGCCCAAAAGGCATCACCAGGTACTCAAAATGTCCCTCCGGAGTATTAAACGATGTCTTCCATTCATCCCCGTGCTTGATGCAAATAAGATTATACGCCCCCTGAGGTCAAGCTTGGTAAACCAGCAGGCACTCTTAACTCTGGAGAATAAATCAGACATCAGAGGTAACGGGTACTGATATTTAACCATCATCTTGTTAAGGGAACGATAATCAATACACGGTCTTAATGAACCATCTTTCTTGGCCACAAAAAAAAACCCAGCACCTAAAGGTGACGAGGATGGTCTAATATGACCCTTCTCCAACGACTCCTTAATATAGGATCACATAGCATCATGTTCAGGTACTGATAAGTTGAAAAGCCGACCCTTGGGAAATTTACACCCAGGCATCAACTCAATTGTCATAACTCCCATGAGGAGGCAAAGACGCAGACTTGCTCTCACTAAATACATCAGAAAAATTGGCTAGATAATCAGAAATATCATGAGACTGAGGAGAGGTGGAGAAAACAGGAGCGTCCCTAAGAACACACTGACAACCCCAACTCACCACAGACCCAGATTTCCAATCCAAAACTGGATTATGAGTTTGCAACCAAGGAAAACCCAAAACAATAGTATCATGCAAATTATGCAGCACCAAAAATTTACAATTTTCTTGGTTGTCTGGGGCAACCCGCATCATCACCTGGGTCCAAAACTGAGGATTATTCTCCGCCAAAGGAGTAGCATCAATAACCCTCAAAGGAATAGGCGTCCGCAGAGACGTCATGGAAAAACCACAACGTTTAGAAAAGTCCAAATCCATCAGATTCAACGCTACTCCTGAATCCACAAAAGCCTTCGTGGAAAATGTGGATAAAGAGCAGATCAGTGTAGTTGCCAAAAGAAACTTAGGTTGTATACTGCCCACAGCAAATATGTGTGCAAAGCGTTTCTCTCGTTTTGGGCAGACAGAAATAATATGAGAGACGTCTCCACAGAAAAAACACAGCTTATTACGCCTTCTAAACTCCTGACATTGCGCCCTAGACAAAACTCTATCACATTGCATAGGTTCAGACATTTGTCCAAAAGGTGGCAACTTCTCTCGTGTAGTTTTGCGTTCACGTAAACGCCGATAAATTTGAATGGCTAATGACATAGAATCGTCAAGACCAGAGGGAACAGGAAATCCCACCATAGTATCTTTTACGGTTTCTGAAAAACCCTTCCGAAAGAGAGCTGTCAAGGCACCATCATTCCAGGTAGTAAGGACCGCCCACTTTCAGAATTTTTGACAGTATAACTCTGCAGAATCCTGACCCTGGTTCAATGCCAATAGGGCTTTCTCAGCTTGATCAATAGCATTAGGTTCATCATACAACAACCCCAAGGCTTGAAAAAGTGCATCCACATTAGTCAGAATAGGATCTTCAGGTGTCAAAGAAAACGCCCAATCCTGGAGATCACCGCGCAGCAAAGAGATGACAATTTTAACCTGCTGCGCAGAGCTCCCCGATGAATTAGGCTTCAAGGCAAGAAATAATTTACAATTATTCTTAAAATTCAAAAATTTAGACCGATCCCCAAAAAACACATCAGGAGTAGGGATCCTTGGTTCAGCAGCATGTGAATGAGCGAGATAGGCGGTAATTCCCAGCACTTCAGCAGTGAGCTGCTCCACATGATCAGACAATTGCTTAATCTCCATTTAAAAAAAAAAACATCCTCCTACGGCCTCAGAGAAAAAGAGGAAAAAATATACATATATATATATATAAAAATTCTGACACTTTTTTTCACAAATCTTTCCTGCTTTTGAGTACCCTAGAATCTGCTTTTGAGTACCTCTAGCACTCTGGCTCTGCTCCAGTCCATCCTACACTCTGCTACCCGACTAATCCACCTGTCTCCCCGCTATTCCCCAGCCTCCCCTGTTATGAATAGGTCACCGTGGAGAAAAAAGCAAATAAGCTAAGCCACAGAAAACCAGAGTGGTTGGTAACTATACAGATTGCAGATCCCTGATCTTACCACACAACTAGCAGTAGCCGTGGAGCGTGCCTACGATGAACCTAGACGCCTCGTCACGGCCGGAGGACTGCATAAGCCTAAAGCAAGAAAAGGGAAAACTAACTGCCCCAGAGCAGACCCCAAAGGAATAGATAGCCCCACACATGTATTGACGGTGAAACAAGATGAAGGCACAAACACAGGCAGGAAAATAGGCTGAGCAAATGATGGGGCCCAAACTAACTAGACAGGAAAGGAAAGGGAAGACA
Source organism: Dendrobates tinctorius (assembly GCF_039654945.1). Taxonomy (NCBI): domain Eukaryota; kingdom Metazoa; phylum Chordata; class Amphibia; order Anura; family Dendrobatidae; genus Dendrobates; species Dendrobates tinctorius. The sequence continues at coordinate 36,879,118 of NW_027361810.1, read as the reverse complement.
CTATCTGCAACCTGCAAAAACCCTACGAAAATAATGTCCAACACTTCTGATAGTAAAATTAACCCTGAAGTCACTAGACTTCTCCCACTATATCAGCACTCTGGAACAGAGCTGAAAACCAAGAGCTGACAAGCCAGAAGGTATCACCAGCAACTGAATAGGGCGTCGGCTGTCTAAAATCCAATCTGAGAATCCTGAGATCCAATCGTCATCCCCATTCTCAGGTGGCAGATACTCACCGATCAAACCAGCTGCACCACCTCCCGTCACCACCAGAGGGAGTCCAGAAGGGGAACTCACAACTGGTGAGAATGAACTCACAACACTCCCCCCTATGCCAGGCCCTTCATTCAAAACCCTAACCATGATATACAAAGCCATCCACAACCTGTCTCCTCCATACATCTGTGACATGGTCTCTAGATACCTACCCGCACGCAACCTTCGATTATCTCAAGATCTCCTTCTCTACTCCCCCCTTATCTCTTCTTTCCACAACCGCATACAAGACTTCTCCCATGCTTCCCCCATACTTTGGAACTCCCTGCCGCCACACATCAGACTCTCACCATCAACGGAAACCTTCAAGAAGAACCTGAAGACCCACCTGTTCCTACAAGCCTACAGCCTGCAATGATCCTCGGTCTACTGAACCACAGCAAGACCTGCTCTACCCTCTCCTACTGTATCCTCACCCATCCCTGTAGACTGTGATCCCTCGCTGGCAGGGTCCCCTCTCCTTATGTACTTGTGTGTCCCTTGTCTTACACATGTTTACTATACTTGTCTATATTTCCCCTTTTCACATATAAAGCGCCATGGAATAAATGGTGCTATATAAATGCATAATAATAATAATAATAATAATAATCTACTAATCCATCAAGAAAGAAGTACCCCAAAACAAAGGACTAAAGAAAATACCGGACCACAGAAATCTCTATATATAAAACTGAATGTATGTATGTATGTATGTATGTGTGTGTGTGTATCACCAACCAATCATGAAGTATCTTTCATTTCAGCAGAGCTGTTCAAAAGAAGCTGAGCTGTGATTGGTTGCTATGAGCAACAGTTTTCCTTGCAACCAATCACTAAGCATCTCTCATTTCACCAGAGCTGGTTAAAAGAAGCTGACCTGTGTGGTTGCTATGAGCAAGTTTTCCCACTTTGACAACACCTCAGCAGACATTGACATGGTGGGAGAAATCTAGCATCCCCGGGAACATAAGCTCCCAGCCATTGTCTGCCCCCCTGAAAGGAGCACAGAGCACATCACAGAAATGAATCCCCTCTCCCGTGCCCATATACACAGGCACATCTTCCCTCTTAAAGGGATCTCCGGTATGTAAGTCAGGGCAAATCCATCCAGCGCTTTGGTTTTGACCCCAGGCCTCTCTTAAAGGGTTCCCCGGTATGGAAGTTGGGACTGTTCCACTCAGCTCTGTGGTTCTGACCCCAGGGTCTCTTAAAGGGATCATTGGTATGCAAGTTAGGGTAAATCCACTCAGTGTTTTGGTACTGACCCCAGGCCTTTCTTAAAGTGATCTCCGGTATAGAAGCCAGGGCAAATCCATCCAGTGCTTTGGTTCTGACCCCATGCCTCTCTTAAAGGGATCCCCGGTATGGAAGTCAGGGCAATTGCCTTCAAATGCTCTGGTACTGACCCCAGGCTCTCTTAAAGGGATCTCCTTTACAGAAGTTAGGGCAAATCCCTCAGTGCTCTGATTCTCACCCCAGGCTTCTATAAAAGAGATCATTGGTATGGAAGTCAGGGTGTTATGAGTTCATTTTCCCCTTCACCATTGAGGTCTGATGAACTCCCTCTTCTGGTGAAGGAAGGTAGTGAGGCTGATTACCAAGCACCTGAGCTGGGAGAGGATGACTGGGCGACGGGGATCTCTGACTGGATATAAGGCAGTCGACGCCCTTCTGCCTTGCTGGTGATTTCTCTGTGGAATTCTGGGAGACCAGTCTGATTCCTGCTCCTCAAAAGCTAAGTTTTCTGCTTTGCCCTTTTGCATTTGTGTTTTGGTTTTAGTTTGCCTTGCTTTTCTGGATTCTGCCATTCCCTTCTGGGGTGAGCTGAATTCCTTTTTTGTCTGTTTGCTCTGTCTTCAGAAAATACCTGAGTACTGACATAGTCTTTTTGAAGCCTAGCATCTTCAGGGCCTTTTTCCCTGTCAGTCTGTTGGCTCTTATTTTAATAGGGTTTTTCGCGGATTGCAGACAGCAGCTTTCCTATCCTGTCCTATCCAGTTAGCTTGGGCCCCATAATTTGCTCAGTCTATCTTTCTATCTGTGTTAGTGTTTTTTCTTCTTGCTTCACTGTCATTATATGTTGGGGGCTGCCTATTGCTTTGGGGTCTGCTCTGGGGCAGTTTAGATTTCCCTTTCTGTCTTTAGGCTAGGCAGTTCTCCGGCTGTGATCGAGGGGTCTAGGGCATCGTAGAAACCCCCCACTGCTACTGCTAGTTGTTGTTGATAGGTTCAGGGGTCTGCAATCCGATAGCTGCTAACTTCTCTGGTTTTCTGGACTTAGCTAGCATTTCTGTTTTTGCCTCCTACGGTGACTCATTCATAACATCAGGGCAAATCCACTAAGAGCTCTAGTTCTGATGCCAGGCCTCTCTTAAAGGGATCTCCGGTATAGAAGCCAGGGCAAATCCATCCAGTGCTTTGGTTCTGACCCCATGCCTCTCTTAAAGGGATCCCCGGTATGGAAGTCAGGGCAATTGCCTTCAAATGCTCTGGTACTGACCCCAGGCTCTCTTAAAGGGATCTCCTTTACGGAAGTTAGGGCAAATCCCTCAGCGCTCTGATTTTCACCCCAGGCTTCTATAAAAGGGATCATTGGTATGGAAGTCAGGGCAAATCCACTAAGAGCTCTAGTTCTGATGCCAGGCCTCTCTTAAAGGGATCCCCAGTATGGAAGTTAGGGCAAATCCACTCAGCGCTTTGGTTCTGACCCAATATCCCTCTTAAAGAGATCCCCGGTATGGAAGTTAGGACCGTTCCACTCAGCGCTATGGTTCTGACCCCAGGCTGACGGGATGATGCGGGATATTAGGGGGGACTAGTCTGGTGGCTCTGGCTGACGGGATGATGTGGGATATTAGGGGTAGTAGTCAGCTGGCTTTGACTGGATGATGTGGGATATTAGGGTAGTAGTCTGGTGGCTCTGGGTGATGGGACGATGTGGAATATTAGGGGTAGTAGCCCGGTAGCTCTGGCTGACAGGATGATGTGGTATATTATAGTGAATGTGGCTATGCGGAGTGGGTGGGGCTCTACACTCAGCTTTATATATATTTAGATATAATTATTATAATTTGTTATAACTAACCGTAGTTAGTTACTATGCCCGGGCAGCGCCGGGCTCTTCAGCTAGTTTTCAAATAATAGTGCCTTTATTACAAAAAATGGCAAATGAGTAGTACTAAACATTAAAAGCATGTGCCTGTGCTCGGATAAACAAATGAAATTAAAAATATAGTAAAATTAATATATTCTAATATCCAGACAACGGACCAAGGAACAAGATTAGTTAAGCAATATAATAATAATCCCTCTGAAACTGGGTGTCCGTTTGGGACCCAGAGACTCTGCCACTATTCACACTAGGTAGGTTTTAACTGTTAGTGTAGTTACTGTCTCAAATGGGTACACCTTTCCGTGGTGGGACAGCTTTATACTTTTTTGATCAAAACAGTGTTTACAAGTACCCTACGTTATTTAATGCATTTGCTTTTTTACTCATTTATTTTCATTAGGGTATGAACACACATTGTTTTTTCCTTTGGTTTTGCTTGCTTTTATGGCCAGTGTGAACATGCTTTTATATCAATGCATGTCATTCAAGTCTACTCCAGTTCAGTTTTTTTGTTTTTTCTTTGACAGGATGATGTGGGATATTAGGGGTAGTAGTCCGGTGGCTCTGGGTGATGGGACGATGTGGAATATTAGGGGTAGTAGCCCAGTAGCTCAGGCTGACGGGATGATGTGGTATATTATAGTGAATGTGGCTATGTGGAGTGGGCGGGCTCTACACTCAGCTTTATATATATTTAGATATAATCATTATAATTTGTTATAACTAACCGTAGTTAGTTACTATGCCCGGGCAGCGCCGGGCTCTTCAGCTAGTTTTCAAATAATAGTGCCTTTATTACAAAAAATGGCAAATGAGTAGTACTAAACATTAAAAGCATGTGCCTGTGCTCGGATAAACAAATGAAGTTAAAAATATAGTAAAATTAATATATTATTCTAATATCCAGACAACGGACCAAGGAACAAGATTAGTTAAGCAATATAATAATTCAAAGTGCGTTAGTGAACTGACGAAGGAAGTAATTCTGAAACGCGTGTCAGAGTGTGCGTTGTGCCGGGACTCAGATGGACCTTAAAGCTATATGTTCTTTGTATTGATCCCATAATTTGCATCACGCACTTTGACATTTGATGTTTTCCATTGCTCATATTCATTTTATTGCACTATGGCACTTTGAATTGCCTTCTCCTACAACTTCTCCTAGAAGTTTATCCATTATGTGCAACATTATGTATAGTATCTGTAGTTAATTAATTTTTTCACCTTTTTGTTATGATTTATTGAATCCAAAATTATTTTTCTTATCTTTTTTGGGGGCTTTATACCTGGACTATATAACATTATTGATTGATCAATTATTATATTGCTTATCTAATCTTTTTCCATGGTTCGTTGTGTGGATATTAGAATAATATATGAATTTTACTATATTTTTAATTTCATGTGTTTATCCGAGCACAGGCACATGCTTTTAATGTTTAGTACTACTCATTTGCCATTTTTTGTAACAAAGGAATTTTTATTTGAAAATTTCTGTGGTCCGGTATTTTCTTTAGTCCTTTGTTTTGGGGTACTTCTTTCTTGGTCCATATTTGAGTGGTTTTCACTTCTCTCTTTCAGTACACCTGGTAATTAATATATTAACACGTTTGTATTTTATAATTATTATATTATCTTTTTTGGTGCTATAGATTATTGTGGGATTCTCAGGCGTTACTTCATCTATTGATCTACTAATCTACTAATTTATCGCAGACCATCTACTAACCTACCTGAACCAATCCACTAACCTACCTCAGACCATCTACTAACATAGTGCAGACCATCTGTTAACCAACATCAAACCATCTACTAACTTGCCTCAGACCATCTACTAACCTAACTAACCAATCTGACCTGCTATTGGTAAGGCTGTGATTTTTTTTAACTTATGTCCTTCTGTGAGCCGCATTTTAATTTAATGTAGGGAATTGCAAGTATGAGGACCTTTGTGGGTTACGAGCTTCCGTATTTTGGCCAATATATTGACCAATACCTAATGATGTATTTTATACATAATTTTTAACCTTTTTATTGGACATTTTTCCATTTTTATGTAGCATGCAACCATCCTTTTATTGTTGCATGGTGAATTGGGACTTCTGTCCTTGTGGGATGCATTTATATATTTCTGGGCAACCTGCCTGATCTAATAGTATGGGCTTCATCAATATTCTGTAAACCAGACATGTGCAACTGGCGCCCTATGTAAGACTCATCTGTCTGCATTTTCAGTACTTGGCAACCACCCCCTCCATAAAGTGGTAGGTTTCTGAGTAGTTGCTCCATCAGTATTTTGCACCTGTGTTGTCCCTGTCTTTAGGAGAACCCAAAAAACACCAAAATGTGCAGTATATTCATTCCCCTTGGTATTTTTATGTTTTGCTAACTCACAACCTGGAATTTTACTGTTTTTTTAGGGTCTGCATCAGTTCATGTAAAGAACATGCCTACAACTGTAAACATTTGGTTTTCTTTTCATTGTGAAGCAAATAGGACAAAATTATTGAAAACTTCAGTGTGCATAACTATTCACCCCCTCAAGTCAGTAATTTGTAGCGCCTCCTATTGCACCAATTACAGCTGCAAGTCGCAAAACTTTAGAGTCTCCTTTTTCAGCAATTACAGCTGCAAGTCACTCTGGATAAGTCTTTATGAGCTTTCCACATCTTGTCGCTGGGATTTTTGCCAATTACTCAAGGAAAAACTGCTCCAACTTAGATGGTTTCCTCTGGTAAACATCAATCTTCAAGTCTGACCACAGATTCTCAATTTGACTAATGTCTGGGCTTTGACTAGGCCACTCCAAAAAATTTTCAAGTTTCCCATTAAGCCATTCAAGTGTCGCTTTAGCAGCATGTTTTGGGTCATTGTGTTATTGGAAGGTGAACCATCGTCCCAGTGTCAAATCACTGATATACTTAAACAGGTTTTTGCAAAAATATCCCTGTATTTTGCTCCATCCATCTTCCCCTCAACTCTGACAGATTTCCCTGTCTCTGTTGCAGAAAAACATCTCCATAGCATAATGCTGAAACCACCATGTTTTACTGTGGGGATAGTGTTCTTGGGGTGATGAGCTGTGTTGGTTGGTGCCAGACAAAGTGTTTACTTTTGTGGCCAAAAAGTTCAATTTTTAGTCTCTTCTGACCACAGTACCTTCCTCTATATATTTAGGGAGCCTCACACGTCTTTTCGCAAACTCAAAAAAAGCCTTACAGTTTTTGTGTGTAAGTAAAGGCTTTTTTCTGCCCATAAAGTCCACCTCTATGGAATGTATGGCTTACTGTGGTGATATGGAGAGATACAGAAAAGGGCTTCAATGGAATGGATGTAAGGTGAGTATAATGGTTGTTTATTATTTTCTGCTTTTTTACAGATGACAAGAGCTTCAATGGAATAGGTCTAAGGTGATTATAACTTTGTTATTTATAAATACATTTGTAAAACAGGGCGTGAATTTTTATTTCAAATAAAGGACTTTATTCTGGGTATTTTTTATTTACAATATGACTATGAGGTTAGTAATGGGTTGGTGTCTTATAGAGTAAAAAAACAAGGTGGGGACCCCTCTATTCTTGATAACTAGACATGATAAAGCTGACAGCTGAGGGTTTCAGCCTGCAGCTGTCAATTTTGCGTGGTCTGGTTAGCAAAAATAAAAAAAGACCCCAAGTCATTTTTTTATTATTATTTATTAATTTATAGCGCAGGCGCTAGCTGATGAATACTCCAATCAGCGGTGCCTGCTCTTGCTGTTATCAGTGATGGCAGGCGTAGGCTGATGGGAGTAGTACTTATATCAACCAATGCCTCTGTGACTGGCAGTAAATTTTTTACTACCAGTCACAGCTACTGGCTCACACTGTCAACTGACAGCGTGGGAACCGCAGCGCTCTGACCGGTGGTAATTATCTTACTGCCGATCAAATCCGCTGGTGTTTTTCATACTGTCATGCAGAGTAGGAAACACCCGATGTTCGGTGTGCTGAACCCATTCAGTGACACAGACTTCCTGGAGAAGTCCGTGTTCGGGGTCCATGCCCAAACAGTATGTGTTGGGTACGGATACTGAACTTTACTGTTCGGGTTCGCCCAACACTACCAATAATATCTAATTATTTCAATTTCTGAGCTCTAAAAGTAATCAGTGACCTTCATAGGGAGATATTAAAAGAGAGTACACAAAATCAGATGCAAACAAAAAACATTTAATAACAATAACCATAATAAAACAAAACATACCCAATTTTCATAGCAAAACCCTCTTATTTGTAAGAAAACTGTGCTTATGTCTACGAAATATCCACAAACTTTCCACTATTCATTCCTAAAATGAGTAAAATAAGCAATTGTAATGAGAAACGCACAAAAAAGGTCAGAATCTTCAAAAGAGAGAACCTTCAAACACAATGACCGTGAGAGGCCACAAAGGTCACACCTGCTGTCCGCAAGGAAGGCGAAAAAACTGAGTGGGGGTTTCAAGCAGCATCTAAAGACAGAAAGGTACTAGAAGGGGTGGGATCCCCTGCCGCCTTGGAGAGGAGGGGAAAAAAAAATATGTGAGTCATGTCTGTCAGGCCTATTGCACCTGATGCAGAGTTAATGGTGTTGCAGCCTCTGTGGCCTTTCAGAAAAGGTGTGTGTATACTTACAGACTATGTTACACTTATATTGCCAACAGATGGACTTCCATTCACTAAGCATGTGACTTCTGAACGGAATGGCTTGTACCATAAATGTTTAGGGTCTTTATTGCAAAAGAGGTGAGTAAATATTTTTTGGCAGGGGGGTCAATATCCATGGCCCCTCAGCCTGAGAATACCAGTCCCCAGCTGTCTGCTTTAGCAAGGCTGGTTGTCAAAAATGGGGGGATTCCACACCATTTTTTTGTAAATTATTTATTTAAATAATTAAAATACAGCATGGGGACCCCTTTATTCTTGATAACCACCCTTGCTAACGCTGACAGTTGAGGATTTCATCTCCCAGCTGTGAGTTTTGCCTGGCTGGTTATCAAAAATTCAGGGGAACCCACGCAGTATTTTTAAATTATTTATTTACAGCTCAGGCGCCAGCTGATGAATACTCCCAACAGCCGCTCCTGCTCTCCCTGTTATTAGCAGCAGCAGGCACCAGCTGATGGGAGCAAACTTAGTCACAGATAAGGACCATAGACATGTTTAACTGCTATAATGTGGCTTTGTACAACTTTTTTTTAATCTCAGCATTATTGTTCATTATCCAACATTAAGATATATCTAAGTTTAGGAAAAAACATCTGTTTTTTTAATTCAAAAATAGTTCCCTTCTTGCTCATGGGCTGTTCTGGTACTATAGTCAAGACCCATAAAAGTGAATTGGGGAATACCACACAGAACCAATGGAAAAGACTGGCAATGTAACTAGAATTGTTTTAATATTATTTTATTTATTCGCTTTAGGCCTCATTCATATGGCAACTTTTGTTTAAGTTCGTTTTCAACAATGTTTTGGATCAGATTTTCATCAGCATTTGGTCTGTGTCAATTTATAAAATCAGTGATTTTCTCAAATTAAAAAAGAAAAATTGCAATGCTTGTCATCTTCATTGCACTGTCAAAAATGAACAGCACTCTGATTTTCACCAATTTTTGGACTTGTGTAGGTTATTTTGATTCTTGACTTGGGTTAATGGCCACGTGATTTTTTTTTTGCGACACATTGTCCACAAAAGACATGGATATGTTGACAGTTACACAGATTATGATAGTTACGTGTTATATCCGTGAGAAACACTAATAGAACACATGCGTGAAAATAGGACATCTGAAGGAGGCCGTATCCAAGTGGCTTCCATGGCTGTGCCAAAAAGGTACAAAGGAATGAGAGATTTGCTCACTTATCTGCTCATAGAAATCAGAATTTTTTTTTTGACAGATCCTGCAGAGAGGTCATCTACTGACAACCCAGTGTATGCCGTGCCTGGCCGTCCCCCCTGTGGTATCTTATAATTGGTGTGAGTGGGTTGAGTAAACCGTGTATCTCATTAATATTCTACACACGTTTGTAAATCCAGAATTTTGCAGTACATGAACTTTTTCTATGTCAGTGCTATGAATCAAACATTACAATTTACCGGCTATTCTCTTCTGAAGTTCAGCTGGAACAAAATGTTCTACAAATTTGTTTTGTCAAGCACTTTACACAAAAGTTCCTGTCGGCAGCGCATAACTGTGCTTCCTAAGAACAGATCTATATTACAGGTATCAAACTCTGCATTTGACATTCCCTGATATACGACAAGTGCAATTTGAGTAAATAATATCAGACAGCCAAATGGATGAAAAAATGTTCTTTTGTCGTACCTCGGAGGAACAAAAACCTCCATTCCTTTAGTTTCTGAATTTTACATACCACCATATGGACAGGAGTATTGGACTCTTACAAGAACTTTTATGACATCCCTTTCTAAAGCATCGGCATTCTTATGGAGTTATGGTAATTCCCCCACCCTTTGCATCTATAACAGCTTCCACTCTTCTGGAAAGATTTTGGATTGCGTCTATTGGGAATTTTTGCCCATTCATCCAGAATAGGATTTCTCAGATCTGACATGGACAAGAGAGTCCTGGCTTACAATCTCCATCCTAGTTCATCCCAAAGGTGTTGGAAGGGGTTGAGGTCAAAGTCAATCTCTGACAGCAGCATTAACAGCGCACAGGCATGGGGGCGCGTCATTCTAAAAAGGGCACCATTGTGGGATGCCAAAGGATTGCTATGGCAGCCAAGGGTCTGCTCAAAAATCCTCATACCTGCCATCACGGAGCTCTGTTAAAACCCAGTCTGTGTCTGGGCTTCAGAGGAGAATGTTGCTTTTACTATATGCAGCATCACTGTAATATTGCTGTATATAGTACAAACGATCAAACGAGTTACAAATACACTAAAAAGTTAAAAAAAAGTTTAAAAAAAATTAAAAAGATTAAAAATACCAAAAAATTTGAATCAACCCCTTTTACCCATTAAAAATAAGGATTAAAAAACATGCCCAAATGTGTTATCACTGCGTCTATTAAAGTCAAATCTATCAAAATATAAAATAAATTATCAAATGGGTGAACTCTACAGAAAAAATTTAAAATATGCATTTTTTTTAGGTTGCCGCACCTCTGAAAAAATATTGTAGTAAAAAAAGATCATATTGTCATATAATGTCATATTTATCCCAAAATCATATCAACAAAACCATCAGCACGGTCTGCAAAAAATAAGCCCTTACACGGCTCTATCAACTGAAAAATGAAAATGTTACGGTCTCGGAATATGGCATCACAACATGGAAAATTTTCTCTTAAAAACGTCTGATTGTTTTTACCATGAAAATAACAGATAATAACAATAAAGACGATGATGGATATTACATAAAAGTATCTTGATGGTTGAAGGACTCTTGAACAAAGAACCATCTGATGAATAATCCTTCACATCCATCCACATTTTAGGCTCATTATGGTTTTTGCAGTTGTTCAGTCTGGTCATATGCAAATATCCTCTTCAGAGAGGAAGAGGACAGGAACTCTAGCGCCATCAGTAGGATGTAGCAATCCTAAAAGTCATTATTGACCCATTAACAAGCCTTACAGTAGGACTTAGAACAAGAAGCCAAAACAGACACTCTATTTGCAAACATGTATGTTTGGGGTTTTTGCTCCTCATCAGTGCTACGTAAGAGGCCCTTGCCGGGGGTCTTGCAGCAACCTCGCGTAAGGAATCTTATAGGCCATGTCCTCTTCCTCTTTGAAGAAGCTATTCGCATATTTAAATTCCCAAAAGAGCATTGCATGGCATATAAGTCTCCTTTTGCAAACTTAACACTCTCCAGAAGGAGAATTGTTAGTCCACCTGGTCTTACCTGGGTGGACAAATGATTGATCTTTCTGGGAATATTCTTTTAACGAAAGATCTCTCCTGTACAAAAGACTAGCTGAAAAAAAATCAAACATGGACAATTTGACTTCAGTCCATGACTGTCTGTAGTCGGTCGCCTAAAACGATCATTCATTGTTAATTTTCGCTTGTTGAGTGTTTGCTGTGGTTGAAATAATTAATTTTCAGCAACTAAAATCTATTATCTATTGGCACCTCGAGGTGACGTGAGAGGTATATACTGATGGCCCTGATGGGTCCGGATGAAAGAGAAAGGAATTTCCAAATGGAACAACTGCTTTAAACAATGTAAGCACCAATATCTGGATGCGTCTTATAATTTGATATCAGCCGTTCACATCACTGTTGAAGAACCAGCTTAATTCAAACCTTGGATAGATTTTGTGCTTTAATTGCTTCTTTCAAGTCCTACTGCCATGTCACTGTTTGTTTTATGTCAGGAGTCCTCGAGGAGCCACGATTGAAGACTTTTTATTTTTAGCTTTTTTATTTTGGATCTTTGCCTTGATACGTAAACCAGTTACTTAATGCAGAATGTTTTCTTTAGGAACATGCCCAAAAAGGAGGAAATCATTAAAATTTAAGGGGTTTGGGGACAACTTTAGAGGTTATTGCTGGTTCTTCTGCCAAAAACTGATCGTATGTAAGTGGTTTTACTGCTAGGAATAGTGTTATTGCTTTAGGGCCAGCATGTAATAGCTTTTCCTTTCTGGTGAAGATAAGAATTACCTATTAGTAAATGGTTGACTTCTTACTGGTTGTGTGCCAACACTCTTTAGCAGGGTGCTGTGTTGGGTATAACTAGAAACCTTATCTTGTAGGTAGGGCATCAGGGAAAATAACCCATGGGCATTCTCTTGCAGGAGAAAACATTGCCTACATTGCGCCAAAAATAACGCAAAATATATATAAAGAGACCATTGATCAGTGGATTTAGGAGTCACCAACGTATTACCCTGGGTCTGCAGTCACACCGCCGTATCTTCTGTCATCCGAAAGAATGGGTCTGATTATGTCAATCACACTCTCATCAGAGTTTGTTCCGATTTTCTCGAATGTGGAGAAGATGGGAAAAAAATTCTCCATCATCTCCTTCCTTCTGACAGTCCATGAAAATCAGACTGCACTAAGATGTCATCCTAGTGCATTTTCAATTTTTTTTTACTTGCATAGCCGAGTGAGATCCGATTTGCGAATGCAAATCGTCCATGCTACAAATTTTTCCTGGGACGTAGGAAAAAAATTTGAAATGTGCACAACCCCATAGACTAACATCAGTCTAAGTGCAAATCAATGTTTGGACCGATTGCACTCAGACTCAAAATACAGTTGTTGTGAGTTCATTTTCCCCTTCACCATTGAGGTCTGATGAACTCCCTCTTCTGGTGAAGGAAGGTAGTGAGGCTGATTACCAAGCACCTGAGCAGGATGATGATGACTGGGTGACTGGAATTGCTGACTGGATATAAGGCAGCCGACGCCTTTCTGCCTTGCTGGTGATCTTCCTGAGGGATTCTAGGAGACCAGTCTGATTCCTGCTTCTCAAAAGCTAAGTTTTTCTGCTCTGCTTTTTGCATCTGTGTTTTGGTTTTGTTTTGCCTTGTTTTTCTGGATTTCTACCATTCCCTGGGCTGAATTCCTTTTTGCTCTGTCTTCAGAAAATGCCTGAGTACTGATATAGTCTTTTTGAAGCCTAGCGTCTTCAGGGCTTTTTTCCCTATCAGTCTGTTGGCTCTTGTTTTGATAGGGTTTTGGCGGATTGCAGACAGCAGCTTTTCTATCCTGTCCTATTTAGTTAGCTTGGGCCCCATCATTTGCTCAGCCTATCTTTCTATCTGTGTGAGTGTCTTTTCATCTTGCGTCACCGTCATTATATGTTGGGGGCTGCCTATTGCTTTGGGGTCTGCTCTGGGGCAGTTTAGATTTCCCTTTCTGTCTTTAGGCTATTTAGTTCTCTGGCTGTGATCGAGGGGTCTTTGGCACCGTAGGAACCCCCCACCGCTACTGCTAGTTGTTGTTGATAGGTTCAGGGGTCTGCAATCCGATAGCTGCCAACTTCTCTGGTTTTCTGGACTTAGCTAGTATTTCTGTTTTTGCCTCCTACGGTGACTCATTCATAACATACAGTTGTCTGCACGATCCCTTGTGGACAGTGATTGACTGCAGCGGTCACAATCCCTCTCCTTCCAGAAGAGGAAGGAAAAAAAGACCGTTGGGAAACTCACACTGTGTACGGAAGAGAGGTGCAGGATTGGTAAGTGAGTATCTTTGTTTTTTTTTTTCAGATCATACAAGGCCCGGCTTTGGAGGGGATTAAGGTGGATAACTGCTTTAAGTTTGATGAACCAGGTAAAATTGTATTATTTAACCCCTTCCTTACCGATGATGGAATAGTACGTCATCGGTAAGGTCCCCCGCTTTGAGGTGGGCTCCGGCGGTGAGCCCACCTCAAAAGCCGCAACATGTCAGCTGTTACGAACAGCTGACATGTGCCCCTCAATAGGCGCGAGCAGAATCGCCGTCCGCCCGTGCCTATTAACTAGTTAAATCCAGCTGTCAAAGCTGACAGTGGGCATTTACATAGCATTTCCGGCCGCCGGGCCGGATATGAGTTCGCCGACCCCGTCACGTGATCGGGGGTCGGCGTCATGTTGCCTGGACAACCAGAGGAGACCTCTATGATTGTTCCAGGCAGATGGCTTTCAGTGCCACCCAGTGGTCGGCGTTGAAAGCACAGGAGTAAATTTGCTACATATGGCCTCATCGCCCATATGTAGCAGAGCCGATCGAGTATTGCATGCTTCAAGCCTCCCATGGAGGCTACTGAAGCATGCCAAAAGTAAAAAAAATGTTTAAAAATAAAAAAATAAAAAAACCTAAAAGTTCAAATCACCTCCCTTTCGCCCCAATCAAAATAAAACAATAAAAAAAATCCCACCTACACATGTGGCACCCCTGGGGCTCGGTCGCCACAGAGCTACTGCACCTCCTCCTGAGGTGTGGTGCCCCACCATCCAGGTAAGTTGGAGGCTCCTGACCATGCTCCAACACTCGCACCCCACACAACAGAGTAGTTCAGCAAAGCCACATTGCGGCTCCCTGCTTGAAGTGTAGCAGAGCACCTTTGGTGGCTCCTTGCTTGGAGCACGAAACGTGCTGGGAGGCGGGTGGAGTTGAGAATACTTAAAAGAGCGGGAATGTTTGGAATTTCAGTCAGTCAGTCAAAGGAAGCCACTCAGAGAGGAGTGAGGAAAGAAGATCCCTGAGAGAGGGAAGGAGGAAGGAGGTGCTGCAGCAGACCTCAGTGACCTGGGTCTGCTGGCACAGGAAAGGAAAGAAGGAGAAAGACATTGAACTGAAACCTGATCTTTCATAAGAAGGAAAGAATAGTATGGAACGTAGGAGTAAAAGGTAACACAGATGACGTGGGTTAGAGGAAGAACCCTGCCTAGAAGTTCTAAGCGCAAGGCCGGGGCCCGGTCCCTGAGGTTGTACGGACACTAATGGTTCTGCAGCAGACACCAGTGGAGTAGTGGGCTGTAAATACACTACTCCCATCTAAGACTTGGGGGCACAACAGCAACTTGGATAGAGAGCCGGGACTCAGGAGTAAGGAGTCCCTGAAGCAGGCTACAGCTGTCTGCCGTACAAGAAGAGTTCTTGGGAATATCTGTCAGGAGGAACTCCAGTGTAACTCAGTACTAGGAGATCTTCACACTTAAAGGCGCTATAAGAGGAGACGTTCAGAAAGGTACATGTTGGCAGAGCATTGGAAGGGAGCATTCCATCTTGCCTGGAGGTTGACTGAGTCCCTGACCCAGAGGACACGGCACGGAGGCAGGCACCTGTGTGTATTACAGACTGTGAGTAAAGCTTTGGAACTACAAGCCCTGGTGTCCTCCATTCATTCTTGCGCCAACGCACCCAGCACCGCTACATCTGGGGACCAGCTTCTACACCGCTTGCGCCTCTCCTCTTCCCCTATGTCTACACTGCCCTGGGGCTACAGCTCCACCTGTGGGGAGCTTCACCATCTTGGCTGCAACACACCACAAAAAATTTAAAACGCCAGAATTACTTTTTTTGGTCGCCGCGACATTGCATTAAAATGCAATAACGGGCAATCAAAAGAATGTATCTGCACAAAAGTGATATCATTAAAAACGTCAGCTCGGCATGAAAACAATAAGCCCTCACCCGACCCCAGATCACGAAAAATGGAGACACTACGGGTCTCAGAAAATTGCACAATTTTTTTTTTTTTTTTTAGCAAACTTTGGAATTTTTTTTCACCACTTTGATAAAAGAGGACATAGACATGTTTGATGTCTATGAACTCATAATGACCTGGAGAATCATAACGGCAGGTTAGATTTAGCAACTAGTGAACCTAGCAAAAAAGCTAAACAAAAAACAAGTGTGGGATTGCACTTTTTTTTGCAATTTCACCGCACTTGGAATTTTTTTACCATTTTCGAGTACACGACATGGTAAAACCAATGGTGTTGTTTAAAAGTACAACTCGTCCCACAAAAAATAAGCCCTCACATGGCCATATTGACGGAAAAATAAAAAAGCTATGGCTCTGGAAAGATGGGGAGCAAAAAATGAAAACGAAAAATTGAAAAAAGCTCCGGGAGTGAAGGCGCTAAAGGAGGGAAAAAAAGGAATTACATGTACATTTATAGATATCTTTGATGGGCGGATGGAGGCCTCAGTGTCTACAGCTAATTGTAGAGCAGCAGAAAATCTCCTGCTTTTCTACCAGCATCTGATGTTGGCGCAGCCGCCGTCCATGCTTTAAATCTCCTACTGCTCTGAACACCACAGTGCGCGGGTTTACTTCAGTGGGTCATTTAAATTCTGGTCTGGATTCTTTTTCAAAGGACGGCAGACATTTTTATTTAGTAATTACCCTCTACCCAGGCAAGCGTCTATTGTCAATTGAATAACAAAGGTCAGACGTTTCCTGTAGTTCTTGACCAAGTTTGCATACACTGCAGCAGGGATTTTGGCCCCCTCCTCTATACAGATCTTCTCCAGATCTTTTAGTTCTCGGTGCTGTCGCTGGGCAAAATTGAGTTTTATCTCCCTCCAAAGATTTTCTGTTGGGTTTCGGTCTGAAGAATGGCTAGGCCACTCCAGGACCTTGAAAATCATTTTTAGGGAGCCACTCCTTGCTCTGGATGTGTGTTTTGGGTCATTGTCATGCTGGAAGACCCAGCCATGACCTACTCTTTCTGAGGAAAGGAGGTTTTGTTGGACAAAATCTTTGCAATACATGACCCCATTCAATACAGTGCAGTCGTCCTGTCCGCTTTGCAGAAAAGCACTCCAAAAATCTGATGTTTCCTCCTGCATGTTTCACAGTTGGGTTCTATTTTTGTCTCATCTGACCACATGACCTTCTCCCATGCCTCCTCTGGATCATCCAGATGGTCACTGGTGAACTTTCAAAAAAGCCTGGACATGGGCTGGCATGAGCAGGAGGACCTTGTGGGTCTTATGGAGCCACCCACAACTTAGTTGCCCTGGCTGTTGTTTTGGGTCATTGTCATGCTGGAAGACCCAGCCATGACCCATCTTCAATGATCTTACTGAAGGAAGGAGGTTGCTTGCGAAAATCGCTTAATACATGACCTGATCCATCCTCCCTTCAATACGGTGAAGTTGTCCAGTCCCCTTTGCAGAAAAGCACCCCCAAAGTATAAAGTTTCCCCCACCATGCTTCACGGTTGGGACAGTGTTCTTGGGGTTGTACTCATCCTTCTTCCTCCAAACACGACAAAAGTTCTAATTTGGTCTCATCCAACCACATGACCTTCACCCATTCATCCTCTGGATCATCCAGATGGTCATCGGTGAACTTCAAACAGGCCTGAACATGTGCTGCCATGAGCAGCGGGACCTTGCTTGCCCTGCAGGACTTTAATCCATGACGGCGCAGTGCGTTCCTGTTGGTAATATTTTAGACTGTGGTCCCAGCTAACTTCATTGACCAGGTCCTTCATGTAGTTCTGGACTTATTCCTTATCTTTCTCAGAATAATCCTTACCCCACAAGGCATGATCTTGCATGGAGCCCCAGACCGAGGAAGATTGACAGTCATCTTGTGTTTCTGCCATTTTCTAATAATTATGCCAACAGTTCTTGCCTTCTCACTAAGTTGCTTGCCTATTATCTTGTAGTCCATCCCAGTCATGTGCAAGTCTACAATTTTGTCCCTGGTGTCCTTAGACAGCTCTTTGGTCTTGGCCTTGGTGGAGAGGTTGGAGTGTGATTGATTGTGTAGACAGGTCTTTTATACAGGTAATGATAATGAGTTCAAACAAGTGCTATTAATACAGGTAATGAGTGCAGAGTAGGAGGCTTCTTAAAGAAAAACTAAAAAGTCTGTGAGAGACAGAATTCTTGCTGGTTGGTCGGTGATCAAATAGTTATTTCATACAATAAAATGCAATTTAATTATTTAAAAATCATACAATGTGATTTTCCGTTTTTTATTTTTAGATTCTGTCTCTCACAGTTGAAGTGTGCCTACGATAATAATTACAGACCTCTCCTTTCTTTACAGGTGGGAAAACTTGCAAAATTAGCCGTGTATCAAATATTTATTCTCCCCACTCTATCTATCAATGTATGCAGAAGGTATTATTAAATCTGCGGACAGATTCACTTTAAATCTGCATCATCCTAAGCTATATAAAAAGAGCTGTATAATTAGATTATAGAATACTAGAGCTGACCACTGAATGACCGCAGACCTCAAAGGATATTTATTGTTACCCATATCCATCCAAGAGCACAATGGATATCAGATATCAATATTAACCACTTTATCACCTTAGACCCCTCAAATGCTACTATGCCAATATACAAACTCCATGAATATTAAATTGTAAACATTAGTTTCATTTTTATTGCGCAATCAATAGCACACATGAAAATAAGGAACTTTGTAATATATCTTATTAGTGAAATCTGCTTCTTTCTTCTCCTGGACTGATCGTTCAGTCTCACTTTATGGGTAAAATCTGTATTTAGTGAATGCAGATTTCCTCATTATTGAGATAGGAGATGACAGTTGGTGTTTTTAAATTTCTATGGAGACAGAGGGAGCTCCAGGCAAAATAAATGGAGCTTAGAAGTTTTTTCATCTGATTATGGACGCTGTCTACTTCTTTTATTGGTGCTGTGCTTCAAGTTCTCTGGAAACGGCATCTACACTTTAAACAGAAACCATTATTTTAATTATTTCTTTTCCTAAATCAATAGTTCACAAGAAAATTAGAAACTTTGTAATATATCTTATCAGAGAATTCTCCTTCTTTCTCCTCCTGGACTGATCATTAATTCTCAATTCTTTGCACTGATGAGGGGCAACACACCAAAACAATGTGTCTGCAAATTGACATTCTGGTTTGTCTTTTATCCTAAGTCATATGTCAAGTCTCGTTAAAGGGTCAATATTAACTTTTATGATTGCTACTTCCAATAGGTGGCATTAAAGTTCAAGACCTTTTTCTCTCTGAAGAGTCAATTTGCATATTTAATTTCTCTGAGGGTCATGCGTGGCTTAAAAGTCTCCTCACACTGACATATCCATTAATTGAGCATTTTGAGAATAAATGATCAGTCCAGGAGGAAAAGAAGCAGATTTCTCTTATTTTCACTTGGACTATTGATTTATGAAACAATGAAAATTAAAATTAAACACTTACTCTTTCACCCCCCTGCACAACATGTGGAATGCTATGCATGTCACAATCTACTCCACTGAGCGCTATGCAGTGTCTTTCCGTTCTTCTATATGCCCAGCCTCTTATTTATTCACCATAATTACATATTGATATTATTTTTTTTTTACTAAAAGTGGCAATAACTTACAAATTCAGGTATCCAAGCCTTAATCTTGGTTAGAGGATAGATTACAGCAGTTACAGCTGTTGCACTACTGAAATGACCCCCGTCCTCGAATGACATTTTGGAGAGATTTCGCGCACAAGGAAACCGGGAAGGTCATGAGAAGAGATCGTGTGTGTAAGACAGAAACATGACATTTTTTTTCATGCAAAATATGAATTTGTACTACAAATGCTGTAAATAGCGCACTCGTAGTTAACCATCCGGGAGATTGCATATACACAAATCAGCAGACCGATGTCATATTATACAGCAGCTGGCGATTTGGAGTTTGCTTGATATACTGTATAATTCACTAGATTGGAAACCTTAGAGGGGGTGTCCCTGGATATCTACAGCTCTATTGTGCGCTGCTGAAAGGGGAAGGGGTTCACAGCTAAATATGGTCATTACTGGTGTAAAGGGGTTAAGTAAGATGATCAAAGTTGTATTTATTACTCATTGCTAAATGGTACTGCTACATGTTCACATGTATTACCACACATATGGAATGGCACTGCTACACCTTTTTGGGTATTACCATTGTTTGTATTTACTGTATGTTCTATTGTCATTGCTTTTATTTGCACAAAGTTGTGATAATATTTAGTGCATTGCAAGGTTTGCTATTTGCAGAATAGGGAAAGTGCTTACTCTGGACACTAGAGTGGGGCACTCTAGTATATACAGCTCTTAGTAGGATAGGGTTAAGTGTAGGAGGGGCTGCCGGGAGTTAAGGTTAGATGAGTAGGAAGTTAGTTCCGATGGGGCCAGGGTGCCCGAAGTGTCCACATAGGCTATAAGCCCAGGACGGCAGCCACGCAACATTAAGCAGCGACAGTCCAAGTTATCCACGGCTATTGGACATGAGAATAGTGGACCAAAGCTGTACAGAAGATGTGGCGACTCTTAGCCTGGGCGGACGCTCTTAGGGCGGGAGTTGGATGGAGTGAGGAACAGAAGGATGCTGTAGCTTCACAGGGAGCAGCACAGATGGGTCAGATGCTTTTCCAGAGGCAACTAAACCAGGTGGCGGATGATTTCAAGTCTGGGGCGAAACCGGCAGAAGGAATTGTCATCATGGCAAGGTTAGGCCATGAAGATGTGAGGAGCAGTCTAAGACCGTCCGATCCGGGTGTGTGCCATATAGAAGCGCCAGCAAATTAGGGAAAGCTGAGGAAGCAAGTAAAGGTGAATGTGTCATCTATGATGTGCCAATTGTGGATATATCAGTAAGTTATCAGTAAAGTGAAGTTATCAGTAAAGAAACCATTCAAGTTACCATAGACTGTGTCTCAATTACTTGGAGTCACCTCGGAGAGGGGCCATCGCCGCTTGGGAAGTGCTCAGGGGGACCCAAAACTGAAGATGCAAGTACACCGTATGGTGAATCGTATTCTTCTGTGAGAGAAGGCCAGGATACTGATGCTTTAGTGTCTCAGGCCACGACTACTGTCCTGGCCGACCCTTACACTGGTAAAAAGAGACCAAGGACACATGTCCAATTTTTACAGGTGTTAGCAATGCCCCAGACCTTCTTACGCTTTCATCTTCCACAGGCCCCCAAAACCACCACCAAGAGGTTAAATTGGTCTATTTCTGTATTACAACAAAGTCCTTAATGTTCCACATTCCTTATTGTAAAAAAACTTTAAAAGTGCAGCTTCTCTTATGTTAATAATTCATGACACGCCTGGCAGGGTGTTCCTTCCACCAGACCGGTCCGTCCTCCTTTCCTGTAATCCCGCCCCTTTTCAGGTGATTGACATCCTTCTCTGCTTTGCACTCTATTCCCATCCCTGTCCTTTTGAGCATGCGCAGTGATGAACTCTCCCCAGCGGTTATACTGCACATGCCCAGTAAGCCATAGTGACAAGATGCTGGAAGTGACGCCCTCCTGACTAGTCCTGGCTAATCAGCATAAAATAAGCTAAGCTTTTAAAAGGGTTGTCTCATTCTATTAAATGGGTAAAATTGCCAAAGGTCTTGTAAAAACAATAAACTTTGCAATTCACATTTTATTAAAAATATTTACTGATCTCAAGAATTAATTCTGCTATGTACTGCTGATTGGCTAGGTTACCGGCCAACCCTGCAGTCACAGAAGTAGTCTGTTTCCTAGTCTTAGAGCTTCTTACCAGCTGTGCCCTGAAGCTGGCCAAATTTTGGAGATCACCGAGCAGGAAGGCAGAGGAGAGGTGCGCTCCTGAAGAATGTAGATGATAGAACACCCCTTTAAAGTGACTTTTTACAATAAAGGGATGTGTTATGATTGAGTCACCGTAGGAGGCAAAAATAGAAATGCTAGCTAAGTCCAGAAAACCAGAGAAGTTGGCAGCTATCGGATTGCAGACCCCTGAACCTATCAACACAACTAGCAGTAGCCGTGGGGGGCTCCTACGATGCCCTAGGCCCCTCGATCACAGCCGGAGGACTACATAGCCTAAAGACAGAAAGGGAAATCTAAACTGCCCCAGAGCAGACCCCAAAGTAAAAGGCAGCCCCCCACATATAATGACGGTGAAGCAAGAAGAAAGAACAAAACACAGACAGAAAGATAGACTGAGCAATGGGGGCCCACGCTAGCTTAGATAGGAAAGGACAGGAAGGCTGCTGTCTGCAATCCGTGAAAACCCCTATGAAAATAAGAGCCAACAAACTGACAGTAAAAAGGCCCTGAAGACGCTAGGCTTCAAAAAAGCTATGTCAGTACTCAGGAATATTCTGAAGACAGAGCAACAGGCAAAAGGAGATTCAGCTCACCCCAGCAGGGAATGGCAGAATCCAGAAAAGCAAGGAAAACAAAACACTAATGCAAAAAGGCAAAGCAGAAATCTTAGCTTTAGATGAGCAGGAATCAGACTGGTTTCCTAGAAGTCCACAGAGAAATCACCCGCAGGCCAGAAGGGCGTCGGCAGCCTTATATCCAGTCATTAACTCCACTCAGCCAGTCATCATCATCAGCCCCAGGTGTTTGACAATCAGGCTCACTACCTTTCTTCACCAGAAGAGGGAGTTCCTCGGGCCTCAGTAGTGAAGGGGAAAATTAACTCACAACAGTATCTCCCCCTTGAGGAGGGGTCACCGAACCCTCAACCACGCCACCAGGGCGATCAGGGTGAGCCCGATGAAAGGCACGCACCAATCTTTTGGCATGAATATCAGAGGCAGAGACCCAGGAATTATCCTCCTGACCATAACCCTTCCACTTAACCAAATACTGGAGTCTCAGTCTAGCCAGACGGGAATCCAGTACTTTCTCTACCTCATATTCCATGTTACCTTCAACCAATACAGGGTCTGGAGGTGCAACCCCCGGAACAACAGGTTCAACAAACCTCTTCAACAAAGATTTATGGAACACATTATGGATTTTAAATGTGACAGGAAGAGCCAAACGAAAAGAGACCGGATTAATAATCTCCAAAATCTTGTAAGGTCCAATAAATCTAGGCTTAAACTTAGGAGAAGCCACCTTCATAGCAATATTTTTTGATGATAACCACACCATATCACCAACCTTAAATTGGGGACCAATGGTCCTATGTCGGTTGGAAAACCGCTGGGCCTTTTCTTGGGAGAGAGATAACTTATCCACCACTTGGTCCCAGATCTGGTGCATTCTCTCCACCACAGTGTCAACCCCTGGGCAGGCGGAGGGCTCCACCTGCCCTGAAGAAAATCGAGGATGAAACCCAAAGTTACAAAAAAAAGGAGACATCAAAGTGGCAGAACTAGCTCTATTATTTAAAGCAAATTCGGCCAAGGGCAAAAATGAAACCCAATCATCCTGATCAGCAGAAATAAAACATCTCAAATATGACTCCAAGGTCTGGTTTGTTCTCTCTGTCTGCCCATTGGTCTGAGGGTGAAAAGCAGAGGAGAAGGACAACTGAATTCCCAGCTTGGAACAGAAAGTTCTCCAAAATCTAGACACAAACTGGACTCCTCTGTCAGATACAATGTTCTCAGGAATCCCGTGCAAGCGAACCACCTGTTGTAAAAACAGGGGCACCAATTCAGAGGAAGACGGCAACTTAGGGAGTGGTACAAGATGAACCATCTTAGAGAACCTATCACAAATCACCCAAATAACAGTCATCCTTTCAGAGACAGGATATCAGAGATGAAATCCATTGAAATATGGGTCCATGGCCTCTTGGGGACAGGCAAAGGCATCAACAACCCACTAGAGCGAGAACACGATTTAGACCGGGAGCACGTCCCACAGGACTGCACAAAATTCCTGACATCACGAGACAAGGAGGGCCACCAAAAAGACCGACTCACCAGATCTCTAGTACCAAAAATACCTGGATGACCAGCCAAAGCAGAGCAATGAACTTCAGACATCACTCTCTTCTTCCACTGGTCAGGAACATACAACTTTCCACTGGGACAATGCTCAGGTTTGTCCTCCTGGAACTCTTCCAGAGCACGTCTCAAATCGGGCGAGATGGCAGAAAGAACTACCCCTTCGCCTAAGATGGTAGCAGGCTTGGTCACCACAGGAGAATCAGCAAAGAAGCTCCTAGAGAGGGTGTCAGCCTTGACATTCTTAGTTCCAGGAAGAAAAGAAACCACAAAATCAAAATGTGTAAAAAACAAGGCCCACCTAGCCTGTCTAGGGTTCAAGCTAGGTAAATCAAATTCTTGTGGTCAGTGAGGACCACGACTTGATGCTTAGCTCCCTCCAACCAATGTCTCCACTCCTCAAATGCCCATTTCATGGCTAACAGTTCCCGATTCCCCACATCATAGTTTCGTTCAGATGGAGAGAACTTTCGGGAAAAGAAAGCACAGGGATTCATTTTAGATGTTACAGGATCCTTTTGGGACAAAACAGCTCCTGCACCAATCTCAGAAGCATCCACCTCTACCTGGAACGGAAGTGAGACATCAGGTTGCCGCAAA